>NC_091285.1:259080363-259735721 GCF_032444005.1 Ranitomeya imitator | reverse complement strand
TACGGCAGCTGTCAGTCACATGACCTGTCTATTATGTGTATGTGTGAGCTAATATATACTGCCAGGGGGAGGGCTTCCTGTTGGCTGGGGATTTATCAGGCTGCCAATTTAGCTTACAAATACTGAGGTAAAAATACTGAGCAAATAACGTGTGAACGAGGTCTAATACAGGAGGAGATGACACACAGGTATATACTATATACAGGGGAGATGACACACAGATATATACTATATACAGGAGAGATAACACACAGGTATATACTATATAGAGGAGGAGATGACATACAGGTATATACTATATACAGGAGGAGATGACACACAGGTATATACTATATACAGGAGCAGATGACCTACAGGTATATACTATATACAGGAGGAGATGACATACAGGTATATGCTATATATAGAAGATGACATGCAGGTATATACTATATACAGGAGGAGATGACACAGGTATATACTATATACAGGAGGAGATGACATACAGGTATATACTATATATAGAAGGAGATGACATTCAGGTATATACTATATATAGGGGAGATGACACACAGCAGGTATATAATATATACAGGGGAGATGACATACAGGTATATACTATATACAGGAGATGACATACAGATGTATACTATATATAAGGGAGATGACAAACATGTATATACTGAGGTGATGAGGTGAAAATGAGAGGTGTGAGGTGAAAATGAAAAGGTGTGAGTGCAAAATGAGAGGAGTGAGGAAAAATAATGGAGTGATCAGAAAATGACAGATGTGAGGTTGAAATGACAAGTGTTAGGGGGGAATGAGAGGAGTGAGGGAGAAAATGAGAGGTGTGAGGGGGAAAATGAAAGAAGTGATTGGGAAAATGAGAGGCGTGATGGGAAAATAAGAGAAGTGAGGTGCTATAACTAACCACAGATATTTACTATGCCCAGGCAACGCCGGGCTCTTCAGCTAATATATATATATATATACACATATACACATATATATATATATATATATATACACACACACACACACACACACACTAGCTGAAGAGCCCGGTGTTGCCTGGGCATAGTAAATATCTGTGGTTAGTTATAGCACCTCACTTCTCTTATTTTCCCATCATGCCTCTCATTTTCTCCGTTACACCTCTCATTTTCCCCCTCACGCCTCTCATTCCCCCCTAAAACTTGTCATATCGGCCTCACATCTGTCATTTTCTGATCACTCCACTATTTTCCCTCACTCCTCTCATTTTTCACTCACACCTTTTCATTTTCACCTCACACCCCTCATTTTCACCTCAGTATATACAGTACATGTTTGTCATCTCCCTTATATATAGTATACACCTGTATGTCTTCTCTTGTATATAGTATATACCTGTATGTCATCTCCTCCTGTATATTGTATATACCAATGTGTCATCTCCTCCTGTATATATTATATACCTGTATGTCATCTCTCCTGTATATAGTATATACCTGTATGTCATCTCCCCTGTATATACTATATACCTGTATGTCATCTCCTCCTATATATAGTATATACCTGTATGTCATCTCCTGTATATAGTATATACCTGTATGTCATCTCCCTTGTATATAGTATATACCTGCTGTATGTCATCTCCTCCTCTATATACCTATGTGTCATCTCCTCTTTTATATAGTATACTAGATTGTGGCCCAATTCTAACGCATCGGGTATTCTAGAATATGCATGTCCCCGTAGTATATGGACAATGATGATTCCAGAATTCGCGGCAGACTGTGCCTGTCGCTGATTGGTCGAGGCAACCTTTATGACATCATCGTTGCCATGGCAACCATTATGACATCTACGTCGATACTGTGCCCGTCGCTGAATCAGAAACGTGAGATGTCTACGTCCTTTATGACATCATCGTCGCTGTGCCCGTTGCTGATTGGTCGAGGCCTGGCGGCCTCGACCAATCAGACGCGGGAGTTCTACGTCCTTTATGACATCATCGTCGCTGTGCCCGTTACTGATTGGTCGAGGCCTGGCGGCCTCGACCAATCAGAGAGCCGGGATTTCCAGGACAGACAGACAGACGGAAAAACCCTTAGACAATTATATATATAGATACCTGTATGTCATCTCCTCCTGTATATAGTATATACGTGTGTCATCTCCTCCTGTGTATAGTATATACCTGTGTGTCATCTTCTCCAGTATATAGTATATACCTGTATGTCATCTCCTCCTGTATATAGTATATACCTGTGTGTCATCTCCACTGTATATAGTATATACCTGTGTGTCATCGCCCCTGTATATAGTATATACCAGGTTGTCATCTCCTCCTGTATATATTATATACCTGTGTCATGTCCTCCTGTATATAGTATATACCTGTATGTCATCTCCTCCTGTATATAGTATATACCTGTGTGTCATCTCCCCTGTATATAGTATATATGTGTGTGTCATCTCCTCCTGTATATAGTATATACCTGTGTATCATCTCCTCCTGTATATAGTATATACCTGTAAGTCATCTCCTCCTGTATATAGTATATACCTGTGTGTCATCTCTCCTGTATATAGTATATACCTGTAAGTCATCTCCTCCTGTATATAGTATATATCTGTGTGTCATCTCCTCCTGTATTAGACCGCGTTCACACGTTATTTGGCAGTATATATTAGCTCACAAATCCACATAATAGACAGGTCATGTGACTGACAGCTGCCATATTTCCTTAGTTGGTCTTGTAGTTTGTCTGCTTATTAATCAGATTTTAATTTTTGAAGGATAATACCAGACTTGTGTGAGTTTCATGTGTCAAGTTGTGTGTGTTGAGTTGCATGTGGCGACATGCGTGTAGCAACTTTTTGTGTGTTGAGCTGCATGTGACAGGTTAGTGTAGCAAGTTTTGTGCATGGCGAATTTTGCACGTGGTGAGTTTTATGTGTGGTGCGTTTTGAGTATGTGCAAGTTTTGTGTGAGGCAACTTTTGCATGTGGCAATTTTTCTGAATGTGCAAGTTTTGCATGTGGCGAGTTTTGCACGTGGCAAGTTTTGAGCGGCGACTTTTGTGTTTCTACTTTTATGTGGCGAGGTTGGTGTATGTGTGGTGAAATGTGTGCTGAGGGTGGTATATGTGTTCAAGCACGTGGTATTGTGTGGCGCCTTTTGTGTATGTGTTCATATCCCCGTGTGTGGTGAGTATCTCGTCGGGGCCCCACCTTAGCAACTGTACGGTATATACTCTTTGGCGCCATCGCTCTCACTCTTTAAGTCCCCCTTGTTCACATCTGGCAGCTGTCAATTTGCCTCCAACAATTTTCCTTTCACTTTTTCCCCACTATGTAGATAGGGGCAAAATTGTTTGATGAATTGGAACGCGCGGGGTTAAAATTTCGCCTCACAACATAGCCTATGACGATAGATAGATAGATATATATATATATATATATATATATATATATATATATATATATATATATATATATATATATATATATATATATATATATATATATATATATATATATATATATATATATATACACACACACACGTACACATACATGTATATACACACACGGGAAGCCTGAATGAGTTTCTGTTAACAAAATTAGTGGGAGATAATAATGCTAACTATCACTACAAAGTTTCAATGGTAATTGAAATTCACATTCATTTGACAGCTGTTTCTCTACAGTGCAACGCTCAAATGCAGCTTTTTTTCATCTATGGTTTCTGATCTTTAAATCTAAACGGCTGTAGGTTTCTTTTGGTACCGTTAAGATAGTCTCTTGTACCACTTATTGTGATGTTATCTGGTTGTTTCTTCTGCTTACCACATTTGCACTAGATTTCAGTTATAACTAACTGTGCATAGTTTTCTGTTATTTTTATAAAGAGTGGACAAATATACCGTATTTGAAACTGTGAAGCTTTATTTTTTGCTGCATATAGATGCAGATATATATATATATATATATATATATATATATATATATATATATATATATATATATATATATATATATATATATATATATATATACACAGTAAACCGTAGACGCCACTTATTTTTACCACCTATTGCTAAATGTAATAAAGCAGATAGTTGTGTGAATGGACAGTTAGTAATACTGCAAAAAGATTAAACTTATTGGGTTGCACCACATACATGAGCCAGCTTCAGTTAAGCTGGCCTTTCTACAACCCTGCCCTAAGACCAGAGTGCTAGCAGCAGGGCAGATTTCAGATCTAGGAGCATATAGTGCCTTGCACTGCGCTTATCATGTACTCTCCAAATCTACAGTTACAGGCTCAGTTTACCCAACACAGTTGCATGAATGAACAAAGAGAGGAGAAAGCAAACATAGCTCTCAGGAAACCCAAATGTGCACGCACCGATCTAAAGATACTTTATCTATTGCTTATTTTTACACTGAAAATATAACACAAATATAAGTGGTTAAATGAATAAGGTGGTTATAAGCCAATTATTATACATCTACATTTACACTACACTGTTCGGAGTATAATAGTGACTGGCGAACCCAAACAGTGACGTTCAGGGTCCACACCGAATAGCTAGGGTCCATGCACGAAACCCAAGCAAAGACTTCTCAAGGAAGTCCGTATTAGGCCTGTTTCACACGTCAGAGGCTCCGGTACGTGAGGTGACAGTTTCCTCACGTACCGGAGACACTGACTCACATAGACACATTAAAATAAATGTGTCTCTGCAGAGGTCAGCGTGTTTTCACGGACCGTGTGTCCGTTTGCAAAACACGGAGACATGTCAGTGTTCGTGAGAGCGCACGGACCCATTAAAGTCAATGGATCCGTGTAAACATGTACCGCACACGGATGCTGTCCGTGCCATCCGTGTGCAGTTTTCCTGTCATAGGGTTAAAATTGTAAAAATTGTTGCAATACACGGACAGCACATGGACCCTAAAAACGTACTCACGGACATCACACGGATCCCACACGGATGGCCTACGTGAGCACATGGACACATAACTCCGGTACCATTTTCTCCGGTACCGGAATTATCTGGACGTGTGAGACTGGCCTTAGGGTACCGTCACACAGTGAAATTTTGATCGCTACGACGGCACGATTCGTGACGTTCGAGCGATATATCTGTGACGTTCGAGCGATATCGCAATGTCTGACACGCTCCTGCGATCAGGGACCCTGCTGAGAATCGTACGTCGTAGCAGATCGTTTGAAACTTTCTTTCGTCGTCTAGTGTCCCGCTGTGGCGGCATGATTGCATGGTGTAACATATATCGTATACGATGTGCGCATAGTAACCAACGGCTTCTACATCGCACATACGTCATGAAATTATCGCTCCAGCGTCGTAGATTGCAAAGTGTGACAGCAGTCTACGACGCTGGAGCGATATTGTTACGACGCTGGAGCGTCACGGATCGTACCGTCGTAGCGATGAAAATTGCACTGTGTGACGGTACCCTTACTGTTACAAAGCTTGTTGAAAAGCTGCAGCGCAGTGGGTGCAGTGTCTGCAAATTGAGAGTTTGGTTTTGGCTTTTATCAAAAGTCGTGGCAAGGCTCATTAGAGGGTTGATATTGACCACCTAAGGGAAAGCAGACCGCTGTAGGCTTATATTAATAGGCTGGGATTACCCATGGTTATTGGGCCATTTCAAACCTACAAATATCAGCCTGCAGCCACCCCAGTAGTAGAAAATCAAATATGATGTGCCAATTCTGGCACTTAGCCTCGGCTCTTTCCAATTGCCCTGTAACAGTGGCAAAACTGGGTAATAGTTTTTGTGGTTAGTAAAAGAGAGGTGTCAGATACCACCCCATTACTAACCCCTTAGTAAAAATAAAAAAGCGCACACAAAAAAAAAAAATTTGAATAAATACTCCCCCATACAAGCCATTGCACACCCATTTACTAATTAATTGTTCCCACAAAGTAATCCTGATTCCACATTAATCTTCTTCTTTGTCTGTCGCCTGTGAATAGCAGTAAAGTCACCACTATGCACAGGCGTCGGCAAGTTGAATACTCTCATCAGTGTCACCTGCTCTTGCTGCCATCAGATCAGCGAGAGCAGGCAACGCTGATGACCGTAGTAGTCATCACCCGATGCCTGATTGGCGATAACTTTTTCACCGGTGGTAACAGCCGCTGGTTCACACGCTATCCTCTGTGTGACAGCGTGGGAAGTTTGATACCCAGCGGCTGTGACCGGCGATTACTTCAGTAAGGTTACTGCCGCTCAAAGACGGTGTTTCCCAAGCTGTCACACAGATAAAAGTGGGAACCGCTGGATGTTCGCGCCAACCATTCACTTGAAAGGGGTTGGGGTTTCCAGTACCATTCAGGTACCCGAACATAACTTTTTAATAAAGAGGCATAATACGAAAGACCCGAATATCCACGCATCCACCCATCCCGACTGGCAACATTTCCCTGCATCTATACTCAAGTGTCAATACACATAATAGGCTTTAAAACAATCAACATTTATCATCGACCCCCTGTATATGCAATACGTGTGACTGCTAGGGGTCTTACCACAGGGACCCATGAGTCTCAGGTCCATTGATTTTCCTCATGGTGCAATGGTAGTAAAAGTAAGTTTGAACAGTAGTAGTCGAGCATGCTTATACTGAGAAAACACAAAAAAATGGGCCGGACAAAATTGTTGGCACTTTTCCAAAATTGTCAGTCAACAATTTTGTTCTAATCATGTGATTCGCATTCAAACTCACCTTTATCAAGTAACAGGTGGGGGCAATATAAAAATCACACTTGAAACCAGACAAAAAAAGGGAGAAGTTAACTCAGTGTTTGCTCTGTTTGTCTGTGTGTGCCATACTAAAGGTACCGTCACACTAGACGATATCGCTAGCGATCCGTGACGTTGCAGCGTCCTCGCTAGCGATATCATCCAGTGTGACAGGTAGCAGCGATCAAGCCCCTGCTGTGCTGTCGCTGGTCGGGGAAGAAAGTCCAGAACTTTATTTGGTCGCTGGACTCCCCGTAGACATCGCTGAATCGGCGTGTGTGACACCGATTCAGCGATGTCTTCACTGGTAACCAGGGTAAACATCGGGTAACTAAGCGCAGGGCCGCGCTTAGTAACCCGATGTTTACCCTGGTTACCATCCTAAAAAGTAAAAAAACAACCGCTACATACTTACCTACCGCTGTCTGTCCTCGGCGCTCTGCTTCTCTGGTCTGGCTGTGAGCACAGCGGCCGGAAAGCAGAGCGGTGACGTCACCGCTCTGCTTTCCGGCTGCCCGGCGCTCACAGCCAGACCAGAGAAGCAGAGCGCCGAGGACAGACAGCGGTAGGTAAGTATGTAGCGGTTGTTTTTTTACTTTTTAGGATGGTAACCAGGGTAAACATCGGGTTACTAAGCACGGCCCTGCGCTTAGTAACCCGATGTTTACCCTGGTTACCGGGGACCTCGGGATCGCTGGAGAGCTGTCTGTGTGACAGCTCTCCAGCGACGCTGCAGCGATCCGGATCGTTGTCGGTATCGCTGCAGCGTCGCTTAGTGTGACGGTACCTTAAAACGGAGAACAGAAAGAGGAGAAGAGAACTGTCTGAGGACTTGAGAACCAAAATTGATGAAAAATATTAACAATCTCAAGATTACAAGTCCATCCCCAGAGATCTTGATGTTTCTTTGTCCAGGTTGTGCAACATACCGTATTTTTCTGTTTATAAGACGCGCTTTTTTCCCCCCAAATTTGGGGAGGAAATAGGGGAGGTGTCTTATAATGCGGATATACCTTATCAGGGATCTGGTACTGCTGCTGCGGGTGTCCGCCGGTGCTGTTGCAGGGGGCTCTGCCTACATTTTGTGAAAGGCCAGAGTCCCAGCAGTTCCGTGGTTTCCTGTGCAGTGGATTCTGGGAAAATGGCCGCAGGGGGGAATCACATGCGCAGGTGGAGATCTCAGTACCAAGACCTTGGGAGATGATATCGCAACGCTGAGATTTCTGAGATCTTATCTGCAGAGATATTGGTACCTAGATCTCCATCTGAGCATGCGCCATCCCAGGCGGCCATTTTTCCCGGAGTCCACTGCACAGGAAACCATGGAACTGCGGGCCTACCACAAAATGTCAGCAGACGCAGCAGCAGCACCGGACCCAGCAGCAGCACCGGACCCATCAGCAGCACCGGACCCATCAGCAGCACCGGACCCATCAGCAGCACCGGACCCATCAGCAGCATCGGACCCAGCAGCAGCACCGGACCCAGCAGCAGCACCGGACCCAGCAGCAGCACCGGACCCAGCAGCAGCAGCACCGTGCACAGCGCAACAGCAGCAGCACCGGTGGACACAGCGCAGCAGCAGCACCGGACGCAGCGCAGCAGCAGCACCAGACGCAGCGCAGCAGCAGCACCGGACGCAGCGCAGCAGCAGCACCGGACGCAGAGCAGCAGCAGCACCGGACGCAGAGCAGCAGCAGCACCGGACGCAGCGCAGCAGCAGCACCGGACGCAGCGCAGAAGCAGCACCGGACGCAGCGCAGCAGCAGCACCGGACGCAGCGCAGCACCGGACGCAGCGCAGCAGCACCGGACATCGAAACACCCCCTCATCCCAGCCGGCAGCATCACCCCACTCCTCCAGCAGTGACCCTGGGACCCTGCTTCACCGCAGCCACTACCCCCGGTAACCAAAAAGAGGCATGGATTATAAGAAGCACCACCATTTTATTGAAAAAAAAAACGTTTTTTCCATATTTTTCTCCTAAAAATTTGGGGTGCGTCGTATAATCCGGAGCGTCTTCTAATCTGAAAAACACGATAATCAGGAAGTTTACAACCCATGACACTGTAGCTAATCTTCCTGCAATGAATGGCAAAGAAAAATTGATGAAAGGTTGCAATGCAGGATAATCTGGATGGTGGAGAAGCAGCCTCAATCAAGTTCCAAAGAAATTCAAGCTGTCCTGCAGGCTCTGGGTGCAGCAGTGTCAGCACAAACTATCAGTCGACATTTGTATGAAATGAAATGCTATGACAGGAGACCCTAGAGGAAACAACTGCGGACAACAGAGAAATAAAAAAGGTAGACTGCAGTTTTCCAAAATGTACATGAGTAAGCCAAAATCCTTCTGGAAAAGTACCTTGTGGACAGATGAGACCAAAATAGAGCTTCTTGGTAAAGCAAATTGTTCTGTTTACTGAAAACGGAATGAGACCTATAAAGAAAAGTACACAGTACCTACAATCAAATATGGTGGCGGCTCAAAGATGTTTTGAGGTTGTTTTGTTGTTTCTGTCACTGGGTGCATCATGTAATCTGAAGATTACCAAAAGATTGTGTCAGAAAGCTGGGTTTGCTTTCTAGGTCATGGGTCTTCCAGCAGGACAATTACCCCAAAGAGACTTCAAGAACCAAAAAAAAAAGAAATGGATGGAAACAAGTTGCTGTAGAGTTCTGAAGTGACCAGAAAGGAGTCCGGATCTAAATCCCATTGAACGCCTATGGGGAAATCTTAAAAAATTGTTGTTGGGAGAAGGTATCCTTCAGATACGAGAGACTTTAAAGCAGTTTGCAATAGACTGGTGAAAAATTCCAGTCAAGTAAGAAACTTGATGATAGTTATAGGAAGTGACTGATTGCAGCTATTTATTCCAAAAGGTGTGCAACAGAGTTTTAAATTGAGGGTGCAAACAATTTTGTCCAAACCATTTTAGGGGTTTTAGGTGAAATTGTGTCCAATTTTCCTTTTTTTTTGCTGTTTTTTGTGTTGTTCCAATACACATAAAGGAAATAAACGTGTGTAACGAAAGACATAATTGTAATAATTTTCTGGAACAACTTCAAGGGTGCCAACACTTTTGGCCATGACTGTATGTCATACATAATATTCTGCCTATAATATATATGTAGGCAGAAGATATGATTATATCCGGGCCGCCTGAGTCCACAATGCTTGGGCGGCAGCCGTATCCTGCCGACCCTTAAACCCCCAAGTGCACGGCACGCAGCGTTCATTACAGAACGCTGCCTGCACTTGAATGATGACGTCATCTGGGTGGGCGGGGATAGCGCCCAATGTGCTTCTGTCTTGGAAGAGAAGCTGCTGCGCTTGCCAGAAACTCCAGAGCGATCTCTGTGCAGGCAGCTCTGTGCCTTCCCAGGGATCTCTGTGTCGGCAGTAGCCCCCAATTATGTGCCCTCATGTGATCTCTGTGCCCTCCCAACTATATGCCCCCCAGAGATCTGTGTGCCTCCCAGGTATGTGCCCACTGCGATCTCTGTTGCCCCAGCTTTGTGCTCCCCCTGTGATCTCTGTGCTCCATAGCTTTATGCCCCAGTGATCTCTGTGCCCCCCAACTATATGCCCCCCGTGTTCTAGTGCCCTCCAGTTTTGTACCCCCATGATCTCTGTGCCCCCAGCTATGTTTCCCCATGTGATCTCTATGCCCCCCTGTGATCTGTGCCTCCCAGGTAAGTGCCCCCTGTCATCTCTCTGCCTCCTGGCTATATGTCCCTCTGTGATTTCTGTACCCTCCAGCTATATGCCCCCTTGTGATCTCTGTGCCCTCCAGCTATATGTCCCCCTGTGATCTAGGTGACCTCCAGCTTTGTACCCCCTTTGATCTCTGTGCCCCAGCTATGTTTCCCCATGTGATCTCTATGCCCCCCTGTGATCTGTGCCTCCCAGGTAAGTGCCCCCTGTGATCTCTGTGCTCCCAGATATGTGCCCCCCTGTCATCTCTCTGCCTCCTGGCTATATGTCCCTCTGTGATTTCTGTGCCCTCCAGCTATATGCCCCCTTGTGATCTCTGTGCCCTCCAGCTATATGTCCCCCTGTGATCTAGGTGACCTCCAGCTTTGTACCCCCTTTGATCTCTGTGCCCCAGCTATGTTTCCCCATGTGATTTATATGTCCTTCTCCGGTACCACACAATCAACAGAGCCAGCGAAGAGTGAACAATCGCAAGACCTTGATTTAGGCAAAAATACGAAAGGTCCATATATACGATCCACCGACCACCACACAAAGGATAAAATAGTCCAGAACACGAATGCAGTTCAGTAACAGGATAAAAATCCAACAATCCAGCAGACAGAGGATAGCATAGTCCATATACTTGTCTCTCTCTCTGAGCTGCTGTGAACTCATCATCATTCCACACAGGACTGCTTTGTGTCTCACCTCCCTGACATTTTAAAAGTCCCCCTCCTCATTCACAGGTCAGGAGGGGAAGGTTGCAGGGGGCTCATTGTTTCACGAAGCTAGGTCAATATGTCATTAGCATATTAGCAAACAATACAGTACAGTGAGGGCTGATATCAGATGGCAGCAACAGCCATTCATCAATTAGCAAATAACTCCTTCTACAAGAGAACACCATTAAAATAAGTAAAATAGAAATATACACAAAAATGATACCCACATAGCATATCACACCATCACAGACTCCCTAACAAACCAATTCTTAGAAAACCGAAAACAACAACTTCACACAAGGCAATGTACTAGAAAATATATATATCTTTATTACACACTAATCGTATAGAAAAGCACAGCAATTCCCACAATACAGGAAAAGAAAGGTGGAGTACCTCTGAGCATCAACCCCTAAATCCTACTTATTAATGCAATAGTAAGTTTGTACAATATGCAGAAAAGAAACAATATGCAAAAAAAAAAAAAAATCACACTCCGAATGTGCCATACAGGATAATGAAGTGCAATTAAGCACACATTTACATATTAAGTAGATAAACATATATGTGTATCCAAGTAAGGTATAACCATGCAACGATATAGCAAAAATCCAGTATGTACACAATGTGAGCAAGCATGTAACACTGTAGACAAGCTATATAGTATCAAATGCATAAGGACCAAGGTATGGTTACCAAATGGGGAAGCGCACGGAGGACCCACCACACCCGACGCACGTTTCGCAAGAAATGCCCCCTGGACGAAGCATTTACTTGGATACACATATATGTTTATCTACTTAATTAATATGTAAATGTATGCTTAATTGCACTTCATTATCCTGTATGGCACATTCCGAATGTGATTTTTTGCATATTAATTGTTTCTTTTCTGCATATTGTACAAACTTACTATTGCATTAATAAGTAGGATTTAGGGGTTGATGCGCAGAGGTACTCCACCTTTCTTTTCTTGTATTGTGGGAATTGCTGTGCTTTTCTATACGATTAGTGTGTAAAAAAAGATATACCGTATACATTTTCTAGTACATTGCCTTGTGTGAAGTTGTTGTTTTCGGTTTTCTATATGCATTGCTTCATGGCCCCCTAGGGGATTTATTTAGGTGTTTCTTCAAACCAATTGTTAGTTGCACTGTTTGCCGAATACACTTCGATCACTACTTAGTTACATCACACATGGTATGTGGGCGATGTTCACATAAAAAAGCACCGCCAGCCTTCTTATTCTGGCCACCAAGACCCAGAGTGTTTTAGGGTATGGACTTACAGAGGACATTCTGCTATTCTTATCAGATGTGCCATAGTAGATACCATATATACTCGAGTGTAAGCCGACCCGAGTATAAGCCGAGACCCCTAATTTTGCCACAAAAAACTGGGAAAACTTAATGACTCGAGTATAAGCCTAGGGTGGAAAATGCAGCAGCTACCGGTAAATCTCAAAAATAAAACTAGATACCAATAAAAGTAAAATTAATTGAGACATCAGTAGGTTAAGTGTTTTTGAATATCCATATTGAATCAGGAGCCCCATATAATGCTCCATACAGTTCATGATGGGACCCATAAGATGCTCCATACAAAATACGCCCCATATAATGCTCCATACAGTTTATGATGGGCCCCAAAATATGCCCCATATAATGCTGCACAAATGCCGATTATGGCCCCATAAGATGCTCCATAAAGATATTTGCCCCATATAATGCTGCACAAATGCTGATTATGGCCCCATAAGATGCTCCATGGACACATTTGCCCGGTATAATGCTGCACAAATGCTGATTATGGCCCCATAAGAGGCTCCATAGACACATTTGCCCGGTATAATGCTCCACAAATGCTGATTATGGCCCCATAAGATGCTCCATAGAGATATTTGCCCCATATAATGCTGCACAGAAATATTTGCCCCGTATAATGCTGCACAAATGCTGATTATGGCCCCATAAGATGCTCCATAGACTATTACGCCCCATATGCTGTTGCTGCGATTAAAAAAAAAAAAAAAAAAATCACATACTCATCTCTTGTCGCTCAGGCCCCCGACACTTGCTATAGTCACCTTTCCCCGTTCCACCGCTGCGCGCAGCTGTGTCTTCCCCATCCTCCGCACTGACTGCTCAGGCAGAGGGCGGCGCGCACACTAATGGCGTCATCGCGCCCTCTGACCTGAGCGTCACTGCAGAGGACACGGAAGACGGAGAGCCGCCGACAGTGGAACAAGGGACAGGTGAATATCGCACACTGCCCCCATACTCACCTGCTCCTGGCGCGTCCCTGCACGTCCCTGGTCCTCCGGGCGCCGGCAGCTTCTTCCTGTATTGAGCAGTCACATGGTACCGCTCATTACAGTAATGAATATGCAGCTCCACCCCTATGGGAGTGGAGTCGGGTCCATATTCATTAATTACTGTAATGAACAGGGGTACAGAGATGAGATCCTCAGAACCATTGCGAGATCATATTCAGATGTACTGGGCATATTCTGATGCATGACAATTGTAGGCCTCATGTGGCTGAAATGTGTCAGCAGTTCCTGCATGATGAAGGCATTAATGCTGTGGACTTCACTGCCCGTTCCTCAGACCTGAATTTAATCAATCATCTGGGACATCATGTCTTGTTTGATCCACCAACGGCACCACAGACTGTCCAGGAATTGACTGATAATTTAATCCAAATCTGGGAGATCATCCCTCAGGAGACCTTCAGCTGCGTCATCAGGAACATGTCCAGGTGTTGAAGGAAGATCATACAGGCATGTGGAGGCCACACTACTAAGCATCATTTCCTTTTCTTGAGACATTTCCATTGAAGTCGGATCAGCCTGTAATTTTATTTTCCACTTTGATGTAGAGTATCATTCCAAATCCAGATCTCCATGGGCTACCAATTTTGATTTACATTGATACTTTTATGTTTTATTTTTCTCAATACATTCCACTATGTAATGAATAAAGATCTGCAACAGGAATATGTCATTCAGTGATATCTAGAATGTGGCATTTTAGTGTTCCCCTTATTTTTTGAGCCGTGATATTCTGAAAGCTGGTGCTCTTCCTAAAAGAAAGTTTATTCTAGCAGGACACTGACAGTCAAACCTATAAACGCATACCTGGATTATTTCCTAATCTATGCACATTATACCTGATGTTCCATTTACACGTGCTGACTGCTTAGTCACTGGCTTTCTAAAAAAAAATTTAAAAAAAAAAGTTACATCAGTGGTTTACAGTTTGTGGGAGCGTGATCAATGTTAACCAATGAGGAGTTTTCACATACAGAGTGACAAATGGGTAAAGAACAGCACAAAAGACTAAGGTTTGTCAAATGCGAAACAGGAAATTAATTTCACAATTTGGATTTAAGGTTGGTAACAGAAATACAGGCACTCAGAGAATAGCCAGAGGTCTCTTCATGTACTAATACTTTAACACCCTAAGAATTATACTGCGCTTTACAATAGCAGTAAACCATTAACGTTTACCAACAATGAAACAAAAGGATATCCATGATCCTACCCATTAGAAACCGGTATATTATGTGACTACATCAGGGGCAACATGAACAAAGCTATGTGATCAAACTAATAGCTTTAATTATTAGGGAGTCCCATGAATGGGTACTTAAGATGGTAACAATTTGTAGTGATTTTTGCGGGAGTACAGGCATGGAATTAGAGCGGATGTGCAGCCTGACCAATAGGTTTCATTGGCTAAGTGCAGCAAGGAACTGCCAAATAGTTACAGATCTGGCAAAGGTTGCCTTGGCTCCGATAAAGTACTGGGATATTACTGCACAATAAAAGTGTAATTCGGCCCTTAACTTCAGACAATATCTTGTGCAATGTTAAAGGGACTAACACCACTTCTTAAAGGGAGTCTTTCACATAATTCATGCTACCCATTCCGATATTAGCACGAATCAGAGCCTGGCTGTACAATTGCAGCCAAATATATTTTTCTCTGAAACACTCTGGAGTTCCACAGATAATGTACTTTCTCCCAGTAAGGCCCTAGGTGTTTGACATGTCTCTCTATATGGGAGAGGCCTGTCGAAGAGACGGCCGATGGTGGCAACTAACGAGTTTAGTGTGCCTATGGTACCCAGCTAGAACTTTTACGGTATATTTTCTCTAAAATTCCAGAGCTTTTCAGGGAAATATATACCTGGCTGTAGTCGTGCTGCAGGCTCAGATTCATGCTGCCTGCATTTTGGATAACTTCATTCTGGTGACAGGTTCCATTTAAGTAGGTTAAATGCTAGTAAAAACAATCAACTTTGAACTTTTACTTGTTACTAAAAGTACTCTGTGAACAGAGGCCTTTATATTTTCTTATGTTACTGCTTGTTGCCTAGGTTACAGGACACCACTGCAGTGTATCAGAGGTGGCTAGATTCCTAGGCAAGGAACACAACAGGTTCTCTGCTAGAGAGCTTGTAACCTATCCTCTGAAGGTGGCCAGATCACTTGATCAGACGAGCTTCAGTGCTCCTGTAATGCCTCTACTAAGATTGGGAGAAATCAGAGTTTATGCCTGCGGATCAGCTGTGCTGCTGATCAAAGCCATCTAGCATCAGGAGTGCAAGGAGTGCACCGCTTCCCAGCAAGGAGGAAACATGGAGCAGGTGAACAGTGAGCTTCTGAAGAAAGAGGCTGACAATAACCCTTAGAGTTATCTTAATCTAGTTATATGAGATGACCTCCTATAACAAGTTATCAATATGGTGCAGTGAGTCATGATAACCTTTGACATACCTGTACATCACATGTCAAGCAATGCGCCATCAAGCAGAAGTCTTACTATGTCGCGCTCTCCGCACCTCTGTACTACGCGCGAGTGCCTCTGTAAAGCTACTTGCATACAGCTCTGCTGTGTGTCAGAGGCCTAAAGGCAAGGAATGGTGGCGTCAATCGAGACTGGTTCCTTCACTCTAAAAATATACTGCTATACTCCAATTGTCCTCGTTTCTACGGTTAAAGGCTGCAGGGAATATTCGGCATTATACAGGTCTAATCTGCTGTAACTTTTGGAAGACCATTCAGGGTAAAGGATTGCATTCAGCATTAAATAGGGTATTGGAAGAATTCCCAAATAAAAAACTTTTCCCAGAAAGGAAAAAAATATACAATTTTAATAACATTCACCATAGCATACACCATCGGAATATTTACCATACCTGATAAAACAAGCAAATGGAGAAGATGGAGCTCCTTCAGCACATCATGAATCACACATCTCTGTGCCCTGAAAATAATACAAGAAAATATTACTAACATTGTCCCGCAAACACCAATCTTTATTTCCTATGTCCACTGAAATGAACCTTGCTATCTATTGTATTCTTTTCTATTTCACATGGTACATTAGCAATTTCCTCTAAGGCATCAATGCTTCAGCTCAACAGTTTTGCATGGATATTGGCAAACTTCCATTTAGGAATCTTCTCCACTATCTGAGTGAGGAAAAAAACATCTCTTCATTTAATCCATATCACTTTCACTAGTGGAGATTGCAAATGATGAATGGAGGCTACATAAAGGCTGAATAATAGCAGATAAACAGTAGAATTCACTAAATATGTCTGTGCCAGTCAGTCATTTTCAACTCTGAATTTTAAATAGAATTTTTGTATCTTTTTTTTTTTTATAGGAGATGGGGCAGCACTTAAATGCCTCTTATATTTTTATTTCTTCTTTTTGACTCAGGCCTTATTAAGATACCGTATATACTCGAGTATAAGCCGACCCGAGTATAAGCCGACCCCCCTAATTTTGCCACAAAAAACTGGGAAAACTTATTGACTCGAGTATAAGCCTAGGCATTTACCGGTGAATTTCAAAAATAAAAATAGATCATTATTTCACCATAGCTATGCCATATAGTGCTCTGCACCGTTCATTATTTCCCCATAGCTCTGCCATATAGTGCTCTGCACCATTCATATTTCCCCATAGCTCTGCCATATAGTGCTCTGCACCGTTCATATTTCCCCATAGCTGTGCCATATAGCGCTCTGCACCATTCATAATTCCCCATAGCTGTGCCATATAGTGCTCTGCACCGTTCATATCTCCCCATAGCTGTGCCATATAGTGCTCTGCACCGTTCATATTTCCCCATATCTGTGCCCCATATAGTGCTCTGTACCGTTCATATTTCCCCATATCTGTGCCCCATATATGCTCTGCACCGTTCATATTTCCCCATATCTGTGACCTATATAGTGCTCTGCACCGTTCATATTTCCCCATAGCTGTGCCCCATATAGTGCTCTGCACCGTTCATATTGCCCCATAGCTCTGCCATATAGTGCTCTGCACCGTTCATATTTCCCCATATCTGTGCCCTATATATGCTCTGCACCGTTCATATTGCCCCATAGCTGCCATATAGTGCTCTGCACCGTTCATATTTCCCCATATCTGTGCCCCATATAGTGCTCTGTACCGTTCATATTTCCCCATATCTGTGCCCCATATATGCTCTGCACCGTTCATATTTCCCCATATCTGTGCCCCATATATGCTCTGCACCGTTCATATTTCCCCATATCTGTGCCCCATATAGTGCTCTGCACCGCTCATATTTCCCCGTATCTGTGCCCCATATAGTGCTCTGCACCGTTCATATTTCCCCATATCTGTGCCCCATATAGTGCTCTGCACCGTTCATATTTCCCCATATCTGTGCCCCATATATGCTCTGCACCGTTCATATTTCCCCATATCTGTGCCCCATATAGTGCTCTGCACCGTTCATATTTCCCCATATCTGTGCCCTATATAGTGCTCTGCACCGTTCATATTTCCCCATAGCTGTGCCCCATATAGTGCTCTGCACCGTTCATATTGCCCCATAGCTCTGCCATATAGTGCTCTGCACCGTTCATATTTCCCCATATCTGTGCCCTATATATGCTCTGCACCGTTCATATTGCCCCATAGCTCTGCCATATAGTGCTCTGCACCGTTCATATTTCCCCATATCTGTGCCCTATATAGTGCTCTGCACCGTTCATATTTCCCCATATCTGTGCCCCATATATGCTCTGCACCGTTCATATTTCCCCATATCTGTGCCCTATATAGTGCTCTGCACCGTTCATATTTCCCCATATCTGTGCCCCATATATGCTCTGCGCCGTTCATATTTCCCCATAGATGCTCCAACATAAATCTGTGGCATTGCTGCCGCAATAAAAAAAAAATAAGCCATACTCACCTCTCTTGCTTGCAGCTCCCAGCGTCCGGTCCCGGCGTCTCTGCACTGACTGATCAGGCAGAGGGCGCCGCGCACACTATATGCGTCATCGCGCCCTCTGACCTGAACAGTCAGAGCGCAGAGACGCCGGGAAGACAGAGCGGCGCCGGGAAGATGGAGCGACGCCCGGCGTGTGGAACGGGGATAGGTAAATATGACATACTTACCTGGTCCCGGCGTCCGGCTCCTTCTCCCGCACAGCTGTTTTCGGTGCCGCAGCTTCTTCCTCTATCAGCGGTCACCGGCACCGCTGATTAGAGAAATGAATACGCAGCTCCACCCCTATGGGAGGTGGAGCCGCCTATTCATTTCTCTAATGAGCGGTCCCACGTGACCGCTGAAGAGGGGAAGAACTGCAGCACCGAAGACCGTGGGACGGCAGGGGGAGCGTCAGGACCGCCGGGACTAGGTGAGTATGCCTCAGCGCCCTCTCCCCCTCACCCGCCGACCCTGCCACCCACCTTGACTCGAGTATAAGCCAAGAGGGGCACTTTCAGGCCCAAAATTTGGGCTGAAAATCTCGGCTTATACTCGAGTATATACGGTATCTGTGTCAATTCATGTTTTTCTCAGATAGAATTCATACCCATTATAGTCTAGAGGGGCTAATTGAATGCTTGTGTTCTCTCCAGATGGAGTTCACAATCCTCAAAAACAGAAGTACATTTTTTTTTTAAATTTCAGCGACTCGTCAGTTTTTTGTTTTTTTTCATGGGGGCTTATTGACGCCTTTCCATTACTACAGATTGTCCAATAATACTTTGCAGACTAATTATATAGAACCCCTAGGTGCTAGAAAGCAGAGTCCCTCCCCCCCCCCATCAAGTGACCCCATTTTGAAAATTATACCCCTTTAGGAACTTATCTACAGGTATGGTGATGATTTTTACTTAACGGGTGTTTTCCAGAAACAAGATTCAATTAATGTTGCGAAGTGAAAATTGTAAACCGCTGTTGCAGTGACCCATATGTTTTGCCCAGCTCGTGCTTCTTGAGACATGCACCCTAAATTAGGCGCATTCTCATTGCTAAAGAAGTGCCAAACATGTGGACGCTAACTGCGGTTTAGGCACATTGTGGTGCACAGAAGCCCATATATTTCCATTGACAGATGACAGACCTGAGTGGGGACTTGCTTTTCAATAGATTGTATTTGAAGCTTTTGTTAAGAACATTTTACATAATGTTCGCTGAGCACTTATATTGGGGTTTCCACCTAAGTCTCCGAGTGATGCGATTCAGATGAAACCTCTGAGTGAGCCACTCACTATAATAAGACAGCAGAGTTACTCTGGACTCCGTCTGGCCTCTGTTCAGTATTGTCCTTTTCAGAACTGTGGCTGACGGCACTTTTATGCACTCCTAAAAAGATGGACAACATTGCGTCACAGGTCAGACGGCGTCCATACTGACTCCATCTGCCTCATTTTAGGGAATATTCTGCAGGGCGTTCCATCTGAATCACATATTTCAGAGATTTACACCGAAACCGAAAGGGACACAACTACAATTTGGGGACCTGGATATGGGGACATAACTATAATAAAAGACCTTGGAGGGGGACATATCTACAATATGGGGAGCACAACCTAAATATGGGGACCTGGATGGGGACATAAATACAATATGAGTGCACATTTGTTATCACCACATCTATAACAACCCAAGCTCTGAAAAATAAAATAAAATAAGACAAAAAAGTTCACAAGATGTATAGAAAATAAAAATGGTATAATTAAAAATGTCACTTTGTCCTTCAAAGATTGCGGCCCCCCCAAATTTACTTTTTTTCTATATGCGGCACATACATTCAGCCGAACTTGAGACCCCTGAACTAGATGATGTACTACAAACATTGCAAAATGAGAAAGCATCTGGTGCTGATGGTCTCCCAGGAGAATTTTATCAACTAAATAAAGAGGTACTGTTGCCAAAACTCTTAGATGTCTTTAAGGAGGCAGTAGAAAGGGGGCTCCCTATCAGATTTTATGAATGAATCATAAAAGTTTTAATACTAAAGCCCGGGACAGATATCTCTAGTCCAAGTTGATATTAAATTACTAGCTTAGGTTTTAGCTAATATATTGATTAAAGTTATTTGAGATGTAGTACATAAGATCAATCTGGATTTATGCCAAATGAATCTACCACTATCAATCTGAGACACCTATTCCTAAACCTGCAAATGAGCTCAAAGTGAGATTGGACAAGGGCCTTAGACACTGCCAAAGCATTCCACAGTGAACAAAGGAGTTACCTGTGGGCAGTTTTTGAAAAAGATGACATTGGTCCTTACTACATTGCTTTCACCCAGCTGTTATACAACTCCTCAGTTGCTAAAATTTTAGTGAATGGCCAACTCTCAGACATTTAAGTTACAGAGGTGGGGCCCTAGACAGAGTCTGTCCGTTTTTGCCCTCTTTGCCCTAGTCATTGAACCCTTGGCATATCCCTAAGAGTCAAGAGATTTAACTGGGTTAAATGTGGAGAAATACAGAAGCAAGCGAATCTCTAAGCAGCGGATATGCTGCTTATTTTAGATAATGCAACACCTTCAATCAGCCCAATAATGTCAATAAACCTGAGAACCTTCCGAAGTCTTATCAATTGGAATAAATCTGTCCTCATGCCAGTAGAGCCTCTGCCCCATTCTCCAATAGCGGAACAATCTCAGTTACAAATTGTAGATAAGTTTCAGTACTTGGCAATAACTGTCAGTACTAAGCCTAAAAAATATGGAACATTAAACGTACAGCCTTTGTTAGATAAATTTAGAACTAAGGTGAATGCATGTCCAAACCCGTCCAAACCCCCTCTACCAGTTATAGATAGAAGAAATCTTATCAATGATTATCCTTATGCCACGATTGGCATATGTGCTATATAACGCTCCTTGTTGGCTCCATCCCCTCATATATTGTAAAGTACAAACCATGTTCAGGTAAATAATATGGCGTATACGGCATTCTCAAAATAATGGGGAAGTAGAGATGACATGGGCAAGTCGCGTGCTCTAATTTTACAGAATATGAAACGGGCCTCACCTCGGTCTTCTCGAGTCTGGGATTTCTCCTTGAGGGAATCCTCTTACTCCCACATCAGCGCAATTAGTACACATTAGTGTACAAAGTGTGGGACAGAGGAAAGAAAATTATAGGCATTAAGGGATTCAACAAACACACCACTATGGTGTATTCTCAATTTGAGTGAAGCATCAAAAGTTAAAGGGCTTTTCTGATTGTGAGCAAAAAGGGATCTGATCGATAGACTATTATTTACAAACTAGATGGTGGCCCGATTCTAACGCATCGGGTATTCTAGAATATGCATGTCCACGTAGTATATTGCCCAGCGACGTAGTATATTGCCCAGCGACGTAGTATATTGCCCAGCCACGTAGTATATTGCCCAGCCACGTAGTATATTGGGCAGCGACGTAGTATATTGCCCAGTCACGTAGTATATTGCCCAGCCACGTAGTATATTGCCCAGCCACGTAGTATATTGGGCAGCGACGTAGTATATTGCCCAGCCACGTAGTATATTGCCCAGCCACGTAGTATATTGCCCAGCCACGTAGTATATTGCCCAGCCACGTAGTATATTGCCCAGCCACGTAGTATATTGCCCAGTCACGTAGTATATTGCCCAGTCACGTAGTATATTGCCCAGCCACGTAGTATATTGCCCAGCCACGTAGTATATTGCCCAGCCACGTAGTATATTGGGCAGCGACGTAGTATATTGCCCAGCCACGTAGTATATTGCCCAGCCACGTAGTATATTGCCCAGCCACGTAGTATATTGGGCAGCGACGTAGTATATTGCCCAGCCACGTAGTATATTGCCCAGCCACGTAGTATATTGCCCAGCCACATAGTATATTGCCCAGTCACGTAGTATATTGGCCAGCACAGAGCCACGTAGTATAGAGACTTAAAAAAATAAAAATAAACATATACTCACCTATAGCCCGTTGACGTCCTGCTATACTTACCATCCGCCGCCTTTCTCGCTCCTCGCCACGCTCCCGGGATCGCTCCATTGCAAGCGTCAGCATCAATAGTAAAGAGTTGGGGACACACAGGGTTAATAGCAGCGGTAACGGAGTGCGTTACACCGCGGGCCGTTATCGCTGCCATTAACCCTGTGTGAGCGGTGAGCGGAGGGGATTAAGGAGCGGGCTCCGGGCGGTGAGTGCAGGGGAGTAGGGAAGGGACTAATCGGACTGTGCCCGTCGCTGATTGGTCACGGCAGCCATGACAGGCAGCTGCCGAGACCAATCAGCGAACGAATAACCGTGACAGAAGGACAGACAGACAGACGGAAGTACCCCTTAGACAATTATGTATATAGACTATGTCCTTAAAAGTTTTCAGCAGCTCCATTAGGAATTCAAATTATCACATAATACTTTTTACTAATACCTATCAATCCGATATGCTCAATTGGGTCTGATGGATATTAGAATAAAACATCATCCCCCAATAGATACTATTGCTTCTACAGGTAATACAACCATTTATAAGTGCCTATTGGCATCCGAACTGAATAATTACCCACTGACAAAGCTAAATGGGAGGCGGATGTAGGCCCTATACTGATGGAGCAATGCAGAGATTCTAGAAACTGTTCCCAAATTATCTCCCTGTGAGGCCCAAAGGCTCTCTCAACTATATTTAATTTACAGAGTATACAAAACTCCAAGCTTTTTAGACATCATGGCGATATCCTAGGTGTGGGATGAGGCACATTTGATGCATATGATGGGCCCCATGTGTCTACATTTCCACATTTTGGAATGACGTCATCTCCTTGATTGAAATGGTGTATGGAGTGAAATTGTTAACAGATCCCCGTATATGTATATTGCGATTATTTGAAGATGGAAACATTTCACCTGTTGAAAGTACGTTGCTTGTTTATAATGCTCAATTATTGGGAAATGATAGATATTGGGTATCTATTTCTGGACTACATTGGATTTGGTGGATTATGGCGAACCTGCATAAGATTTTTTTAAAATAAATTGGTGAACAAATGATAGTGTGGGTGAGTCTTTAACCCCGTAACAACATGTGCCGTACATGTACAGCACATGTTGAGTCTCTCCCTTAGCTTAGAAAACATTTTACCTGTTGAAAGTACGTTGCTTGTTTAGTGACTGGCGGCCTGTTTATAAAATGCTCAATTATTGGGAAATGAGCATTACTAGAAGCACGAATTCCCAATTATCGGCCAGTGTAAATGTACCCATAATATTTGGCCATGATCAAATATCTACTTTAATGCTACCACAAATACAGCTCATGATATTCATATATCATAAAAAATAAAATGTAACATGTGGCCATTACGGTAACCTTCAGAAAAAACAGTCAGCAGTACACGCGGATATCAGGAAGTCTATTATACGGCTTGTAAAAAGCAGATATCACACAATCATCCTGCGCTTTTAGATAAAGTTCAGGACAATGACTCAGAGCGTCAGTGTTTGCACACAATCTCATGAGCCGCTGAATGAGGGAGTTGGAAATATGAGGGGAAATTTGGACCAACATCAGATGAAACTGTTTAGTTCTATATGCCATATTACAAGGCTCCATCTTCAGATAGGAATACATGTGTAGGAGACCGGGAACATTGATTGACTTGTAATAGGATGAGAAAGCCGTCATCTGGTACTACACGGCAAGAGGATGAAAACCTACCCCTTCTCACCTTTAAACTCAAGAATCAGAACAAGAGACAGAACAGTTTCTATGGAAAATATGATTGTATTCTACACATACACTGCACAGGATGCTTACCCCACTCAGGTCACAGCAGGGGTAGGCCATGCGGTGACCTTATAGGGGATTTATTAATGTATGTGCGATTGAAGTCATCACCTATCCAATGATAACCATTTGGATTAGACAGCTACGTGTGCAGCTTCAAAGTCTATAGGACTTCGATAGCACTGTAAGCACTGTACTTGGCTACGGTGTCAGTCCCATATAGATGGACTAGAATAGTAGGAATCCATAACCACTGATCCATTCAAAAATAAAATGCCATGAAAATACAAAAGATGATAACATTGTTATCGTATCCTATTTTATTGCATGTATCAACTACTATTTATAAAGGGTAAAAAAAAAAACACTAAACATTACAACTCACTGGAATATTAAATGCAGCAAGTCCGTGAATATTCCACATTTTGCTATAGAGTGCAGCAGATTTCATCCTATTATCTAAAAATGGTGAAATCCGTAGACTAAGGCTGGGGTCAGATGGCTGTATTTCAAGTTCCGTATATCGGCCACAAAGTCCGGACTGACCGCGGGTGTCCTGACCCAAACTTAGATTCATACATGCCTATCACACTAAGTTCGGGTCAGGAGACCCAAGATCGGTCTGGACATTGAGATCCATACATGGACTGAGAAATATGGCCGCCAAAGTCTGTGGCTTCCCTGCAGGATAATGAGCATGTCATTAATGAAAGTGTAGAGAAATAGACTACCTGTTACCATGTACTATATATGCATATAGTTTGTATGCTGCAGATTTGCATGCATCTAACATGCTTTGCGTAACGTGTCCTCAATGTCCCTAAGTGACTAAACAAAGGCAGAAACCAAAAAGATTGAAAATAATAGTAACATAGTAACATAGTTAGTAAGGCCGAAAAAAGACATTTGTCCATCCAGTTCAGCCTATATTCCATCATAATAAATCCCCAGATCTACGTCCTTCTACAGAACCTAATAATTGTATGATACAATATTGTTCTGCTCCAGGAAGACATCCAGGCCTCTCTTGAACCCCTCGACTGAGTTCGCCATCACCACCTCCTCAGGCAAGCAATTCCAGATTCTCACTGCCCTAACAGTAAAGAATCCTCTTCTATGTTGGTGGAAAAACCTTCTCTCCTCCAGACGCAAAGAATGCCCCCTTGTGCCCGTCACCTTCCTTGGTATAAACAGATCCTCAGCGAGATATTTGTATTGTCCCCTTATATACTTATACATGGTTATTAGATCGCCCCTCAGTCGTCTTTTTGCTAGACTAAATAATCCTAATTTCGCTAATCTATCTGGGTATTGTAGTTCTCCCATCCCCTTTATTAATTTTGTTGCCCTCCTTTGTACTCTCTCTAGTTCCATTATATCCTTCATGAGCACCGGTGCCCAAAACTGGACACAGTACTCCATGTGCGGTCTAACTAGGGATTTGTACAGAGGCAGTATAATGCTCTCATCATGTGTATCCAGACCTCTTTTAATGCACCCCATGATCCTGTTTGCCTTGGCAGCTGCTGCCTGGCACTGGCTGCTCCAGGTAAGTTTATCATTAACTAGGATCCCCAAGTCCTTCTCCCTGTCAGATTTACCCAGTGGTTTCCCATTCAGTGTGTAATGGTGACATTGATTCCTTCTTCCCATGTGTATAACCTTACATTTATCATTGTTAAACCTCATCTGCCACCTTTCAGCCCAAGTTTCCAACTTATCCAGATCCATCTGTAGCAGAATACTATCTTCTCTTGTATTAACTGCTTTACATAGTTTTGTATCATCTGCAAATATCGATATTTTACTGTGTAAACCTTCTACCAGATCATTAATGAATATGTTGAAGAGAACAGGTCCCAATACTGACCCCTGCGGTACCCCACTGGTCACAGCGACCCAGTTAGAGACTATACCATTTATAACCACCCTCTGCTTTCTATCACTAAGCCAGTTACTAACCCATTTACACACATTTTCCCCCAGACCAAGCATTCTCATTTTCTGTACCAACCTCTTGTGCGGCACGGTATCAAACGCTTTGGAAAAATCGAGATATACCACGTCCAATGACTCACCGTGGTCCAGCCTATAGCTTACCTCTTCATAAAAACTGATTAGATTGGTTTGACAGGAGCGATTTCTCATAAACCCATGCTGATATGGAGTTAAACAGTTATTCTCATTGAGATAATCCAGAATAACATCCCTCAGAAACCCTTCAAATATTTTACCAACAATAGAGGTTAGACTTACTGGCCTATAATTTCCAGGTTCACTTTTAGAGCCCTTTTTGAATATTGGCACCACATTTGCTATGCGCCAGTCCTGCGGAACAGATCCTGTCGCTATAGAGTCCCTAAAAATAAGAAATAATGGTTTATCTATTACATTACTTAGTTCCCTTAGTACTCGTGGGTGTATGCCATCCGGACCCGGAGATTTATCTATTTTAATCTTATTTAGCCGATTTCGCACCTCTTCTTGGGTTAGATTGGTGACCCTTAATATAGGGTTTTCATTGTTTCTTGGGATTTCACCTAGCATTTCATTTTCCACCGTGGAGAAGAAGGTGTTTAATATGTTAGCTTTTTCCTCGTCATCTACAACCATTCTTTCCTCACTATTTTTTAAGGGGCCTACATTTTCAGTTTTTATTCTTTTACTATTGATATAGTTGAAGAACAGTTTGGGATTAGTTTTACTCTCCTTAGCAATGTGCTTCTCTGTTTCCTTTTTGGCAGCTTTAATTAGTTTTTTAGATAAAGTATTTTTCTCCCTATAGTTTTTTAGAGCTTCAATGGTGCCATCCTGCTTTAGTAGTGCAAATGCTTTCTTTTTACTGTTAATTGCCTGTCTTACTTCTTTGTTTAGCCACATTGGGTTTTTCCTATTTCTAGTCCTTTTATTCCCACAAGGTATAAACCGCTTACACTGCCTATTTAGGATGTTCTTAAACATTTCCCATTTATTATCTGTATTCTTATTTCTGAGGATATTGTCCCAGTCTACCAGATTAAGGGCATCTCTAAGCTGGTCAAACTTTGCCTTCCTAAAGTTCAGTGTTTTTGTGACTCCCTGACAAGTGCCCCTAGTGAAAGACAGGTGAAACTGTACAATATTGTGGTCGCTATTTCCTAGATGCCCAACCACCTGCAGATTTGTTATTCTGTCAGGTCTATTAGATAGTATTAGGTCTAAAAGTGCTGCTCCTCTGGTTGGATTCTGCACCAATTGTGAAAGATAATATTTCTTGGTTATTAGCAGAAACCTGTTGCCTTTATGGGTTTCACAGGTTTTACTTTCCCAGTTAATATCCGGGTAGTTAAAGTCCCCCATAACCAGGACCTCATTATGGGTTGCAGCTTCATCTATCTGCTTTAGAAGTAGACTTTCCATGGTTTCTGTTATATTTGGGGGTTTGTAACAGACCCCAATGAGAATTTTGTTACCATTTTTCCCTCCATGAATTTCGACCCATATGGACTAGACATCCTCATTTCGTTCGCTAATATCCTCCCTTAAAGTGGACTTTAGACAAGACTTTACATAGAGACAAACCCCTCCTCCTCTCCGATTTTTACGATCCTTTCTAAACAGACTGTAACCCTGTAAGTTAACTGCCCAGTCATAGCTTTCATCTAACCATGTCTCGGTTATTCCCACTATGTCAAAGTTACCTGTAGATATTTCTGCTTCTAGTTCTTCCATCTTGTTTGTCAGGCTTCTGGCGTTTGCGAGCATGCAGTTTAGAGGATTTTGTTTTGTTCCAATCTCCTCGCTGTGGATTGCTTTAGAAATGTTCTTACCTCCCATCTGAGTATGTTTTCCTGGGTCTTCTTTGTTCAAGTCTAATGTTTTTCTTCCCGTCCCCTCTTCTTCTAGTTTAACGCCCTCCTGATGAGTGTAGCGAGTCTTCTGGCGAATGTGTGTTTCCCAGGTTTGTTGAGGTGTAGTCCATCTCTGGCGAGGAGTCCATCGTACCAGTAATTCACACCGTGGTCCAGGAATCCGAATCCTTGTTGTCTGCACCATCGTCTTAGCCAGTTGTTTGCATCAAGGATCCTGTTCCATCTCCTGGTGCCATGCCCGTCTACTGGAAGGATAGAAGAAAAAACTACCTGTGCATCCAGTTCCTTTACTTTCTTCCCCAACTCTTCAAAGTCTTTGCAGATTGTCGGTAGGTCTTTCCTTGCCGTGTCATTGGTGCCAACATGTATCAGAAGAAATGGGTGGACGTCCTTGGAGCTGAAGAGCTTTGGTATCCTATCGGTCACATCCTTGATC
Source organism: Ranitomeya imitator (assembly GCF_032444005.1). Classification (NCBI taxonomy): domain Eukaryota; kingdom Metazoa; phylum Chordata; class Amphibia; order Anura; family Dendrobatidae; genus Ranitomeya; species Ranitomeya imitator. The sequence goes on along the minus strand of NC_091285.1, from coordinate 259,707,199 downwards.
ATCGCACCTGGAAGGCAGCATACTTCTCTTGCAGTTATGTCCGGTCTGCAGATGGCTGCTTCTGTGCCTCTCAGTAGTGAGTCTCCCACCACCACCACTCTTCGTTGCTTCTTGGCTGTACTTTTTGGTGTCACTTGTTGCTGTGTGCCCTTTTCTTTTTTGCTTGCTGGTATTGCTTCATCCTTAGGTGTGCCATCTTCATCCTCTACAAAGATTTGTTATCGGTTCTTCAGTTGTGTGGTTGGTGATTTCTCCATGGTCTTCTTGCTTCTTTTGGTCACATGCTTCCACTCATCTGCTTTTGGAGGTTCTCTGACACTTTTTTCACCTTCTGTGACCAGTAGAGATGCTTCTGTTCTGTCTAGAAAGTCTTCATTCTCTTTGATGAGTTTCAAAGTTGCTATTCTTTCTTCCAGACCCCGCACCTTTTCTTCTAAAAGGGCCACTAGTCTACACTTCTGACAGGTGAAATTTGATTCTTCTTCTGGTCGGTCTGTGAACATGTAGCACATGCTGCAGCTCACCATGTAGGTTGTCACATCTGCCATGTTGCTCCTAGATCCTGCTGACTTGCTGTGTGTTTTCCTTCTTGTGTAATCTACTCAGCCAAGCTCTCTTGCAATAATATCCTACAGGCAAAAATTACGGCGCGCGGTTTGGCGATGCTTTCCAAGCAGCTGGTCCCGGCTGTACCCAACGATCTTCTAGCTTAGGGAGACTTCGCTTTTCCCAGAAGGCACCTGGAATATGCAAATTAGCCTCCTCAAGCTTGAATCCCTGGTTTGGCGATGCTTTCCAAGCAGCTGGTCCCGGCTATACCCAACGATCTTCTAGCTTAGGGAGACTTCGCTTTTCCCAGAAGGCACCTGGAATATGCAAATTAGCCTCCTCAAGCTTGAATCCAATCTTTCTATCTCCTCCTTAATATCCCAGTAACTTCATCAAGACGACAAGCCATTTCAGGTCAATAAAAATGTCTCAAATACAAGCTTCGGCTAATGTGTCACAGCACATCTATTTATCCAAGATTTACTGCCTTCGTTCACCAGGTTGTTCTTTACTAAATTCATTTTCTCAGGAGCAGAATGTTTATTCTTCATTATATGCCAGGTAATGCCGCCATTGTGTGCAGCTGTTCTACGCAATGCATCCATTGTTATTTTTAATTACATGAGCAGATTTTTTTAATAGGGAAACAGATAGCTAAAGTAGGGCAATTTGCAGAATAAAGCTGCTATATGCATGGAAAATAAAAGTATTTCGGTTTTATTATTTGCTTAGTCACTGAAACAACAAGCAGCTCCATAAAACACTCTGGGGAACAGTTTAATGAAAAGGAGATAAATAGGATTTGTTTAAACAGTAAATACTCTACACGTGTCCGGGTGCAACCGTATACAATGGGGCTCCTGACTTCAAGAACTGAACCACCCTAACAACACTCAATCAAGGAGAAAAAAAGGCCTTACTTTATCATGAACTGTTCAACTTTGTTATATTAAAACGGATTTTCCACTATTTGACAACCCCCTTCTTTCTTAACCCCTTAGTGACCGCCAATACGCCTTTTAACTGACCTGAGATATAAGAGACTTATATCCCCATACAGGTGTCAATCCAGCAGCTGTCAGCTGTCCACTATAGCTGACAACTTGCTGTATCAGCCATGATCGGTGTTTGCACCATCCAAATCTATTTAACCCCTTAGATGCTGCTGTCAATAGTGACTACATCATTATAAATGGTTAACAGAGTGTGGGGGCTTCTTCTTTATCCCAATTGGTGCCCTCAGATCATGATTGTGTGGTCCTGATGTTTGCGATGGCAATTCACAACCAAATAGCGGCCTTAGAGTCTGTCGTCTGCTGTAACCTGTTCAGAAGTTAGCGGCATTTAGGTGGTAAAAATACACATTTTCATTTTTCTCATGCCACTTTGCATTAATTCCTGTAAAGCACCTGAAGGGTTAATAAACTTCCTGACTGCAGTTTTCAATATGTCTGGGGGTGCTGTTTTTAAAACGGTATAACTTGTGGGGGTTTCCCTATATATAGGACCCCCAAATTCTTTTCAAACATGGATAGGTCCCTAAAAAAATACATTTTGCAAATTTCCTTGAAAAACATTTAAATTGTTGCTACATTTTTAAACCTCCTAAAATGCTAACAAAATAAAATAACATTTTGCAAATGGTGCTGATGTAAAGCAGACGTGTGGGAAATGTTATTTATTAATGATTTGCTGTGGTATGACTATCGGGATTAAAGGGATAATCATTCAAAGTTTGAAAATTGCTAATTTTTTACCATTTTTTTTAAATTTCTGATATTTTTTATAAATAAACACAAAGCATATCAACCTAAATTTACCATTATCATAAAGTATAATGTGTCACGAAAAAACAATCTCAAAATCACTGGGTTTTGTTGAAGTGTTCCAGAGTTATTACCACATAAAGTGACACTGGTCAGATTTCAAAAATTTGGCTCGGTCACTAAGGGGTTAAATGCTTAAGTGCTCCATATAAAATAAAAAAAATACATACCCACTTTACCAGACCAACATCAAACCAGTGATGTTGTGTTTCACGGTGATCACGATTGACACTTTTTATTCTCTCCTCAATCCAGGAGCACAGGTCCCCACCACCGACCTCCACACTGACAATTTGGCCAATTATTTAATCGCCCATTTCCAACAAGAAATTTTCTCCCAATCCCTTAATATCATGCATTTTCCTCCCTCCCACACTGCTTCCAGCTTGCTTTCAGTCTTTGAACAATCACAGAAGAAGTGACCGGGCTCCTTGCATCTTCTCGCCCTACTACCTGCACCTGTGACCCTATTCCCTCACATCTTCTTCAGTCCCTTTCCACAACTATCAGTTAACAACAAACCTGTCCCTAATTTTCCCTTCATCTCTGATCTTCTGAACATTTCGTCCAATCCCGTCTAATCTGCCATGTCGTCTCAGGTAACACTCTCCTTGACCCTTTACAATCTGGTTTTCGTTCCTTACACTCTACTAAAAATGCCCTCTCTAACAATCTACTAACAGTTAAATCTAATGGCCACTACCTCCTGCTGATTCTTCTAGTTCTCTCTGCAACATTGACACTGTAGATCACCAGCACCTCCTCATTATGCTCTGTTCTAAAGGCCTTAAAGAAACTGCTTTCTCCTGGTTCTCCCCCTACCTCTCTGACCGCTCCTTTACTGTATCTTTTGCTGGCATATCTTTCCCTTACATATATTGCCCCTATTGGACAAACCATCAGTAGTTTCGGTTTTCAGCACATCTCAATCATGATGACACTCAATTATACACATTATCTCCTGACATCATCCCTACATTACTAAAAAATATCAGTGATTGTCTGCCCGCTGTCTCTAACATATCCACTATATCTAAAACGAAATATGACAAAAACTGGACTACATGTTTCCGCCCTCCACTAACCTACCTATGCCCGACATTACCATCTCCGTGTGTGGTTCTACCTTTACTCCTGAGCAACATGCCCGCTGTCTTGGGGTAATATCTGATTCAGATTTTTTCATTCACCCCTTACATCTGATCACTCATGTCACCTATACCTCAAAAACATCTCTAGATTTTGACCTTTTCTTAAATTTGACTTAACTCTTACTGTTGCTCTTAAGGTACCTTCACACATAACGATATTGTTAACGATATCGTTGCTATTTGTGACGTAGCAACGATATCGTTAATTAAATCGTTATGTGTGACAGCGACCAACGATCAGGCCCCTGCTGGGAGATCGTTGGTCGCTGAATAAAGTCCAGAACTTTATTTCGTCGCTGGACTCCCTGGAGACATCGCTGGATCGGCGTGTGTGACACCGATCCAGCGATGTCTTCACTGGTAACCAGGGTAAACATCGGGTAACTAAGCGCACGGCCGCGCTTAGTAACCCGATGTTTACCCTGGTTACCATGCTAAAAGTAAAAAAAAACAAACAGTACATACTTACCTACAGCTGTCTGTCCTCCAGCGCTGCGCTCTGCACTCCTCCTGTACTGTCTGTGGGCCGGAAAGCAGAGCGGTGACGTCACCGCTCTGCTTTCCGGCTCCCAGACAGTACAGGAGGAGAGCAGAGAAGCAGAGCGCAGCGCTGGAGGACAGACGGCTGTAGGTAAGTATGTACTGTTTGTTTTTTTTTACTTTTAGCATGGTAACCAGGGTAAACATCGGGTTACTAAGCGCGGCCCTGCGCTTAGTTACCCGATGTTTACCCTGGTTACCGGCATCGTTGGTCGCTGGAGAGCGGTCTGTGTGACAGCTCTCCAGCGACCAAACAGCGACGCTGCAGCGATCCGAATCGTTGTCGGTATCGCTGCAGCGTCGCTAAATGTGAAGGGGCCTTTACTCATTCTCGTCTGGACTATTGCAACTCTCTACTAATCAGTCTTCCCCTTGCTAAATTCTACCCTCTCCAATCCGTCATGAATGCAGCAGCCAGGAACATATTCTTTTCCAAAAGCTACACCACTGCCTCTACCCTGTGCCAGTCCTTGCACTAGTTGCCCATCCACTCCAGAGTTCAATATATACTTCACTATCACCCACAAAGCGCTCCACGGATCAGAACCACTCGACATCTCCCCCTCAGCTCTATCACCTTACCTGTGTCCTCCGTTCTGCTAATGACCTAAGACTAACAGCCTCAATAATCCTATCCTCCCACTCCAAGACGGCTCACATGCTGCTCCAATTCTTTGAAATGCTCTACCCAAGACAATTCAAATTAATTCCCAATATCCACAGTTATGAGCGTGGTCAAAAACGCATTTCTTTAGATTAGCCTATCACCTCACCTCACTTAGCCATCCCTGTTTTGCTCATACAAAATTTCCTTCAAAATCAGGACCCTCGTAGCATTGTTCACATACCCACCATGCACTTAATAGCCCTCTGTCTGTACTTGTATGCATTCTGGCTCGTCACCGATTCATGCAGCATTATGTTAATACAATAGTCATTATATTGATAGCTGGACAGTACATTACAAGCCCTTTTACATCTCCCCTATTTCCTAATGGATTGTATGCTTGCAAACAGGGTCCTCATTCCATTTGGTATATACTGAGTTGTGTTATTTTGTAATGTCTTTATTGTCTGTACAAGTACCTCCTAAAATGCAAAGTGCTGCAGAATATGTTGGTGCTATAAAAAAAAAAATTATTATGCAAGATACCAAACAAACATAAAAAAGTTCTATGGAAATATCAATATTTAGAATTACAGATAATTCTAACATTTCTTCCCAAAAGGATTGGGCACTGCCATATGAGTTACCCATCTTCCTCAATCTAACCTGTGTGAGATAACTCCACTCTATCTCATACATCAGAGTTAACTTATTACGGTACTTATAACAGGAGACACATATAGGTGGGATTCAAGTAAATCCAAACCTAACTCATTGTTCAGAGACAGTATTGGACATATGGAAATCCAAGTTTCTGCTAGTAAAACGCTCAGCATTTTAGAAGTGTGAGCGAGGAATATAATGTAGAAATGGACTGGCTAGCTAAAGATATTTGTGGACTTGTCATTGCAAGAGATGCATGCTAGTGATGAGCGAGTGTGCTCGCTACTCGAGATTTCCGAGCATGCTCGGGTGTTCTCTGAGTATCTGGGGCGTGCTCGTGTGTGATGTTTGTGTCACTGCAGCTGCATGATTTACAGCTGTTAGACAACCTTAACATATGCAGGGATTGCCAGTTTGTTAGGGAATCCCCACATGTATTCAGGCTGTCTAGCCGCCACAAATCATGCAGCTGCGGGGACTGAAACATAAAACACGAGCACGCCCAATACTCGGAGAACACCCGAGCATGCTCGGAAATCTCCAGTAACGAGCACACTCGCTCATCACTAATGCATGCCCGTATCAACAGAATGGGGGTGAAATCCTCTTGACAGATTCCTTTCATTTCAGAGGTGCAAACAGGGTACCAATATATATCATGATACATATCAAAGCTGTGGAGTCGGTAAGCCAAACCGATGACCCCACAGTACTGCCTCACTACTGAGCATGTACATAAAGTGCAGCACATGTGCAGATCAGAAACAGACATTTATAGGACACTTCATAACTTTCCCAAAATCTTATGAAAACATTTACAGTACATCCTGCACTCAACTACTGCACCCAATTTATTATATATTTTAGGATTTGGAGTCACTCTATTTTAAAAACACTCAAGACCCCACAACTCCGACTCCACAGCCCTGAACATAGTACATAATACATAAGAAATAAAAAGAAGTCCAAAACACATGAACTAAATGGATGATAGACTGATATAAAGTGAGGGAGGTCCTTCTATCAAAAATAATTTGCAATCTACAAAAGATGAAGGATAGAAGCTCATCTTATAGCAGTGTAGTGGTAGGAGGTTTTATTATGGCTTGCAAACATCAATGAAGCTATGGCTTTTCAAGCTGATATATAGGAAAAATATTGGAGATGATCGTGTTAGGAGAAGAAGACAAGAGTATGGCAAAGGACGAGGTCTTGTGAGGACTGGTGACTACAAGTGGGGAGGTACAGAAATGTATAGAGGAGACAAGTAATGGTCAGACTCGTAAGTCACTGGCTAATGGGTTACAGTGATGCTTCCCAACCTTTGGCTGACTTTAGAGTATCTTCAAGCTTTTCTCTAGGCTGTTTTCCTGGGGCTCATTTTTTTTAGTATGGAATGGTGGCTAGTTTTTTTTTCCTGCATTACATGTAATCATTTTATCCTTCTAATTGGGGCTGTTCTCGATCAACCAGAGCATTAGTTAAATTGGGAGGGTTCTCATAAAAAGAATATTGGCATTTTTCCATTGTTACATATAAAACAGTCATAACATGATGCAATAGTCCAGGCAGTAGCTCTAATCCAACATCTGGTGTGACGACTCACTATTGTCCTGCCAAGCACACATCAGAATCTCTCCATGGACAACCTCTTTAGCGCCCATATTAATAAAAGGGCAATCTCTGACTTTGGCACAGTACTAGGACATCTAAATAGCACAATGGTACAATAGCATTTCTCCATCAGTGAGCAGCTTGTCACCATTTTATTGCAAAGGCTAATATCATAACCATATCAGAAAACATCTGATAACCTATTATAAACTAACAAATGGAAATGACAATAAATACAGAACATGAGGGAAAAAAGAGAAACGCAAATGGCAGCAAAATTTGGCTTTCAGCACTTCCTGTGCATCACACCAATGTGTTCTAAAAAAGCCAAGATTACTTTGAAAGGGTAATTGTTCATAAAAAGAAGTCTCAAAATAGAAGGAACAAATCCATTAGTACAAACATGCATTTATACAAAGGAACAAATGAGGTGCTGGGAAGACTAGCACCACGTTTCTATACTTGGGAATCACTGACATGTAAAACACAAAGAGCCTGGCATGTCTGAAAGTTTCTTAAAAATAAGGTAAAGGTATTTTTTACAACACTAACCAAAACGGACTTAGTCAGCTTTATTTAGTTATGGAATCCACGTGGAAACATACCCTAACACATCTTCAAAGTTGCATCAGGAAATTTAAAACTCCACCAAAAAGTAGCGTTTCCTGAACCATTCTGCAGTTATGAAATTTGCCGCATTAATACAACATAATATCTTTACGGACTTGACTGGATATTGCATCTTAGCATCCAGTGCCATCTTATATATTGACCCGATATTAGAATCAAGGAATATTCGATGGATTAGAAAAACTACGGAACTATTCGGTTTGTTTTTAATTTTCTCCCCCCCCCCCCCCCAGATGCATCCATTCTGGCAAACAATGCATATCCGTTTCTCATTCATCTTTGAGGGTCTGAGTCGGCCTTTCACGGCAAGAGGCTCCATTTAAAAGAGATGGTACAAGGAAGCTATCTGTAGGTACTGTAGAATATGTACCTCTGTGTTACTATTTGTTTAGACTGTAATTTAGTTTAGTGAAAACATTTAAAAATATATATTTTACAAAGAAAAAGAAACAAAAATAAAAAAAAGAGAAAGCAAAGATGTTTCCAATATGTTGAAAAATCTATTATTCATCACTTCAGGTCATGATGGTTTAGGTGGAACAACACACAACCAAAGTTGACGCGGAAACTGCATGAAATTTGTACGTTTCACATGAGGATTTAGCGTCAGATTTCATCAGATGAACTAGATTTTTTTTTAATAGGAAAGTGGATAATGAAAGCAGGAAAAAAAAATGTTGAATTCTAAATTTGGAGATTACAAAATAAAAAATTTGCAAACTGAATGGTAGTTTTGTGTGAGTGCTACACTTTATGTTATCAGTAGTTTTCAGCACAATGGACAAAACCTTTACATTTACAAATAAAAGTAAGGTTTGCTAGTCATCAAAATCTGATGCAGAAATTTACCACGTCAGGAAATATCTACCCTACGGTACTTGCACACACAGCCTATTTTCTGCACTGCATCCATATCAAAAGCTACATTGCCTCACACTGCAAAAGGCACGTTCCGCAATGAAAGTCTGCAGAAAGAATTAAATTGCTGCAGATTTAAAAATCCACAATGTAAATCAATTTTTACGTGTGGAAATTTCAATAATGTGTAGATGACATTTGTAAAATCCTAGTATTGTGCTGTGGATTTTCTGTACATAAACATCTTACCCTCAAAAAGCAATAGCAGAGACAAACGTGAATACAAAAAAAAAAACAAATACAAAAAGCAGTTCTGTCCCTTTACATTTCACACAGAGAATGTGCAAAGAGTGAAAATGCTTGGGATAAATACCATAAATACTGAGAAAATCATGTGAAGAACGTCTGGCCAAGTCCGAAGGAAAAGATCTCTGGGTCATTTGGAAAACTGTCAAGTATCTGATCTTTCATGTAACAAAAACGTCTCCGAATACATCAAGCACAAGAATGAATATCATAGAGAAGCATCCTATGTGTCTGCTGCTCAGCGGGAGGAAATAAAAGGTTCCAACCACTCGCACCTCCAAGAAAAAGCATCTCAAAACCCGTCAGTCAGCATTGCACTGTATCATTGTCACAGTCAACACATGACCTCCAAGATCGGCAAAATGATTTCCTAAGGGTATGTGTCCACGTTCAGGATTGCATCAGGATTTGCTCAGGATTTGACGCAGGTAAAATCTGCACCTGAGGTCACTGGCAGGTCACCTGCGTTTTTCATGCGTTTTTTTTTTTTTCATGCAGAATTGTGTGTGTTTTTGTAAGCTAAATAAAGATATAAACAAAAAAAAATTGTGATGTCATTTCGTGTCCAACCTCTTCATTTACATACTCCATTGAAGAATAATGTTTACACACAGAGAGTATAAGTATAATTCATATTGAATATTTGTCTGTGTTTTCACATGGCCTAGATTCATGTACATGTGCGCTGTGTTCTTTTTTATCTATGATACAGCTTGCACGTGTTCACATTAGGAGTGCTGGTTGGCTTTTTTTCTCTATTTAATATATGGATGTGGCTGCATCCAGACTGATCTTGCACTCCTCCCATTGACCTTGCAGGTGGCGGTAATCAACTCTACCTGCCCATAAATTGTAGGTTTAGCCCAGAATGACATGTTTTGTCCAGAGTTGTAGGCTGGTGGCCCAAGAGTGGCATGTATGGTAGAGTAGGACCCATCAGAGGGAAATCACCTTGCCGTGGTTGATGGGCACACATGAATTGGCCAATTCATGCGCTAAGAATCTTCATTTCATCTACAAGTTTCATGAAAAAACATTTTTTGAAAAAAATTTTGTGGAAAAATATTTTTGAGAAGTATAATTCATATTGAATATTTGTCTGTGTTTTCACATGGCCTAGATTCATGTACATGTGCTGCTGTGTTCTTTTTTATCTATGATACAGCTTGCACGTGTTCACATTAGGAGTGCTGGTTGGCTTTTTTTCTCTACACACAGAAAGATAGATACGATAGATATCTATCTATGGTATCTATCTATGGTATCTATTATCTACTAATATATCTGTCTATATATAGACAGATGGAGGCCACAGACAGATGGAGGCCACAGACAGATGGAGGCCACAGACAGATGGAGGCCACAGACAGATGGAGGCCACAGACAGATGGAGGCCACAGACAGATGGAGGCCACAGACAGATGGAGGCCACAGACAGATGGAGGCCACAGACAGATGGAGGCCACAGACAGATGGAGGCCACAGACTCGGTCCCGAGTGCCGGCAGCAGTGTCGGGTATTAAGATGCGAGACTCGACCGAGTTTCTCGCATGTGTGATCCCGGCCTTAAATAAAGACACATACACCCATGAAATCTGGGCCGGGGTCACACTCGCGAGAAACTCACAAGTCTCTCGCTTCAATACCCGGAACTGCCGCTGGCACTCGGGACCGGAGTGTGCGGCTGCATGTATTTCTATGCAGCTGAACACTCCGGTCCTGAGTGCCCGCGGCAGTGTTGGGTATTCACCCTGGCCTTAAATGCAATATTTTTAATTTAAAAATTAAAAAAAAAATTTAAAATGGCGTGGGCTCCCATGCAGTTTTCTGCGCCAGAGAGGGAAAGCCAGCGACTGGGGAGCTGATATTTGTAGCCTGGGAAGGGGTTAATACCCATGGAGCTTCCCAGGCTATGAATATCAGCCTGCAGCTGTCTGCGTAGCCTTTGCTGGCTATAAAAATAATTTATAGCCAGAAAGGCTACGCAGACAGCTGCGGGCTGATATTCATAGCCTAGAGAGGGACCATGGATATTGCCCCCCCCCCCCCCCCCGGCTACAAATACCAGCCCCCAGCCGCCCCAGAAATGACGCATCTATAAGATGCCCCAATTCTGGTGCTTAGCCTCGCTCTTCCCACTCCCGAGTAGTGGTGGGATATGGGGTAATAAGGGGTTAATGACACCTTAGGTGACATTAAGCCCTGTTAATAATGGCGAGGTGTCAATAAGACGCCTATCCATTATTAAACCTAGTAAAGTGTAAATAAAACACTAGAAAAAAAATATTTTAATGAAATGATTACACACACTTTTTGACCATATCTTTATTGTACGCTCAATCCTCTTGAAGACCCTCGTCCTGCAAAAAAAAAAACAAATTCATACTCCCTGTCCGCAGATATCCCATAACGAGTGTCCCACGACGAGTCAAGCTCTGCTACATCTGGATGCCTGACACCCAGACATAGCAGAGCTTGTAGATGATCACTGGAGATAACTCCCCAGCGATCACCTACATTCTAGCACTCACTGTCAGCTGACCGTGAGAACCAGCCTAGTGTGACCGGAGATAACCCCCGGTCACGTGCACAGCTGTTCTCGCGGTAAGCTAAGTTATCGCGAAAACTTATCTTACCGCGAGAACTGCAGTGGACGCAGGGCTTCCGGCGGCGGGACAGGTAAGCCGGCATGTGACATGTGTAGTAAGCTGCATTAATTGGTGAAACTGAGGACTAAGAGCACTATACGTGTTCGAAACGTGTCTAGTTATTCAAGACAATCCTTCCTCCAGTATGCAGTGGTTTGTCAAGCAGCTTACTTTTTAAATTTGTCCAAATAAAGACTTTTGATTTTAATTTCCTGAGCTGGATACCTTCATTTTCATGCACAAGTACCTGGCGTCAAGGAGAGACGTTTCCGTGATCAGATCAAATTTCTCATGGGCTGTGAGAATACCATCACAAGGGTGAGCTGAATCATTTTATTTTTCTGTTCAAGCTGCATTAAAGCAGTTTCTACACATTTCGCTAATCATTAGATGAGATTTTATAGCATCTAATGATTATCTATGGGAAATTTAAGGCGCGGCGACGGAGCGTCGCCGTACTGTAAGCAAACATTCTGCGTTCTGAAAAGACGCGCCGCATGTCCGTTTCCGCGGGTCTGCCGCCTGCGTGATTTACCTCATAGTGGAGATGGGATTTCATGAAATCCCCTCCACTATGCTGTAACATCTGGACGCTGCGTGTTTGACGCTGCGGCTCTACGCAGCGTCAAACACGCAGCTTTTCCTGAACATGGACACATAGAAACATTCCAGTCTTTATTTCCCCGTTGAAAATGCCAAGTCTTAACTTTTCATGTTTTCTTTCCAAGTAATTCAGATATAATATTAACACATGAATAAACATGACAGGCTGCACAGTAAGCAAATGGGTAGTTTCCGGGAAAAATAATCCGATCACATGATACCTGTCATGTGTAATCATGTCATGGGCATCCTGTGCTATGATGATGTATCATTATTCAGTTAAGTATACAGCAGAACACTCCCACTGACTTGACATGGGCTGTGCTTACTAACACATTACAGTCACAGACAGCAGCTGTGCATTGTGCAATCTGAGGATTATCTTTAGTCTGCAGCATCCTTTTTCCTAACCAAAAAAAAAAACCCGACACTTTTTAGCAGAAAAACTGGAGCAATAAATAACGCTCCGGATTTCTTTGCAGAAGAGGTGTGGATTTACCGCATATTTCAACCTTAACAGAGGAAAGGGTGAAATCCGCATTGATTTTTGCAGCACATATTGACTTGCTGCAGATTTCAAATGCCAATTAATTTGGTGGATTTTCTCTGTAGCATGCAAAGAAAGATTGTGTGACATTTCATTTTTAAATAAATCTGTATTTCTGCATGTAGTGATAGGTGCATGTATTAATATAGTCCCTTACTGCCGCCTCCTCTTGTAATCTGCTCCTTTATCGGATTACATTCGTACGATTGCATCGCAAGTGGGAATGAGCCCTAAGTCATACACTCCATAGATGTGGCCTTTATGGAAGTGAGCAGAAAAATGATAATTACTTACCGGTAATTTGATTTTCCAGAACCATGACAGCACCGTACTTGAGAAATGGCATCCGCCCCAGGAACAGGAAACCTGCAGCAGAGATAAAAGAATGGGGCGGCACCTCTCTCCTCAGTTTGTTTCAGAGTATGGAAGATAACCACCTTGTTAGTACACACTGGTATATCACATTCATTTTGTATAGCTCCTTATTAGTTTTTTTAAATATGTATATCTATATCTATCTAATCTATGTATATAATGTTATTTTTTTGAGAATCACACAACCATCACCAAGATAGGGCGGGAATTAATGCGGTGCTGTCATGGTTCTGGAAAATCAAATTACCGGTAAGTAATTTTCTTTTTTTCCCTTCACCATGACAGCACCGTACGTGAGAGGAAGAAATAGAAAGACTCCTAGGGTGGGACAACAACAGATAGGTTTATCAAACTTGTCTTTTAGGAGAAAAGTAGTAAGTCTAGTCTACAGGTCCTTCTCAAAAAATTAGCATATAGTGTTAAATTTCATTATTTACCATAATGTAATGATTACAATTAAACTTTCATATATTATAGATTCATTATCCACCAACTGAAATTTGTCAGGTCTTTTATTGTTATAATACTGATGATTTTGGCATACAACTCCTGATAACCCAAAAAACCTGTCTCAATAAATTAGCATATCAAGAAAAGGTTCTCTAAACGACCTATTACCCTAATCTTCTGAATCAACTAATTAACTCTAAACACATGCAAAAGATACCTGAGGCTTTTATAAACTCCCTGCCTGGTTCATTACTCAAAACCCCCATCATGGGTAAGACTAGCGACCTGACAGATGTCAAGAAGGCCATCATTGACACCCTCAAGCAAGAGGGTAAGACCCAGAAAGAAATTTCTCAACAAATAGGCTGTTCCCAGAGTGCTGTATCAAGGCACCTCAATGGTAAGTCTGTTGGAAGGAAACAATGTGGCAGAAAACGCTGTACAACGAGAAGAGGAGACTGGACCCTGAGGAAGATTGTGGAGAAGGACCGATTCCAGACCTTGGGGAACCTGAGGAAGCAGTGGACTGAGTCTGGTGTGGAAACATCCAGAGCCGCAGGTGCCGCATTCCCCAGGTAAAGCCACTTTTGAACCATAAACAGCGGCAGAGGCGCCTGACCTGGGCTACAGAGAAGCAGCACTGGACTGTTGCTAAGTGGTCCCAAGTACTTTTTTCTGATGAAAGCAAATTTTGCATGTCATTCGGAAATCAAGGTGCCAGAGTCTGGAGGAAGACTGGGGAGAAGGAAATGCCAAAATGCCTGAAGTCCAGTGTCAAGTACCCACAGTCAGTGATGGTGTGGGGTGCCATGTCAGCTGCTGGTGTTGGTCCACTGTGTTTCATCAAGGGCAGGGTCAATGCAGCTAGCTATCAGGAGATTTTGGAGCACTTCATGCTTCCATCGGCTGAAATGCTTTATGGAGATGAAGATTTCATTTTTCAGCACGACCTGGCACCTGCTCACAGTGCCAAAACCACTGGTAAATGGTTTACTGACCATGGTATTACTGTGCTCAATTGGCCTGCCAACTCTCCTGACCTGAACCCCATAGAGAATCTGTGGGATATTGTGAAGAGAAAGTTGAGAGACGCAAGACCCAACACTCTGGATGAGCTTAAGGCCGTTATTGAAGCATCCTGGGCCTCCATAACATCTCAGCAGTGTCACAGGCTGATTGCCTCCATGCCACGCCGCATTGAAGCAGTCATTTCTGCCAAAAGATTCCCGACCAAGTATTGAGTGCATAACTGAACATTATTATTTGATGGTTTTTTTGTTTGTTGTTAAAAAACACTTTTATTTGATTGGATGGGTGAAAATATGCTAATTTATTGAGACAGGTTTTTTGGGTTATCAGGAGTTGTATGCCAAAATCATCAGTATTAAAACAATAAAAGACCTGACAAATTTCAGTTGGTGGATAATGAATCTATAATATATGAAAGTTTAATTGTAATCATTACATTATGGTAAATAATGAAATTTAACACTATATGCTAATTTTTTGAGAAGGACCTGTATAATGTCGGAAGAAGGTGGTGGGTAAAGACCATACTGCCGCTCTACAAATCAGTTCCACCGAAGCATTTGCCCCTTTCTGCCCAGGATGCGGCAACAGCGCGCGTGGAGTGAGCCCTGTGGGGGAACTTGACCAGAGGAGGAATATGAAAGTGAAATAGCCGTACGCAACCACCGTGCAATAGTTGCCTATGAGGCTTTTTTCCCCTGTTTGTCCCCTGGAAGGAGACAAAAAGGGTTGATGACTGATGCCAAGATTTTGTGGCTTCTATGTATTGAAGCAGGCAGCGTCTGACATCAAAACAATGGAAGGTTTGTTCTCCCTGGGATTTTGGTTGAGGACAAAATGAGGGCAAAATTATTTCCTGGTCTCTATGGAATTTTGAGTTGACCTTTGTAAGGAAGGCCAGCTCAGTTTTAATAATCACTTTGTCATCCTGAAAGGTAGTGTAAGGGGGATTTACCGAAATAGCTTGCAGCTCGCAGGTACGTCAAGCTGAAGTTAAGGCAACCAGGAGGACCATTTTTAGGGTTAAGGCCTTTATTGAAATGGAAGTGAGAGGCTCAAAGGGGGAAACGGTTAGGCCATTTAAAACTAAGTTTAGATCCCAGGGAGCCACCTTAGGTAGTAATTTTGAGGGTCTGGATGTAAAGGAGGCTCGGATGAACCTATAGACCCAAGGGTGGTCAGCCAGTTTTTGATCAAACAGCACACCCAGGGCGGAGACTTGTACTTTTAAGGTGCTAGTAGATAGCCCCCTTTCTAACCCTTTTTGAAGAAATTCTAGAATTTCTTGGCTCGTCTCGGACAATTGTCGCCCCAAGAATTCTAGGAATTTCTGCCAAATTTTCTGGTATTTTTCTGACGTGACCTTTTTCCTCCTAGCGAGCAACGTGGTCACCAAAGGGTTCGAGAATCCTTTTGCTAATAGGAGCCCCCTCAAGTTCCAGGCGGTGAGATGTAGCCTGTGTACTTGAGGGTGTTGTACTGGTCCCTGGTGTAGGAGATCCGGAAGGATCCATGGGTCCGAGATAGACATGCGTCTGAGCCACGTGAACCATGCCCTTTTTGGCCAAAAGGGAGCTATAAGGATTACTCGTGCCTTGTCTTCCCGAATTTTCTTGAGGTCTGTCGGGATTAACGGTATCGGGGAAAACGCGTATGCTAGATGAAAGTTCCATCGGCACAGAAGCGCATCCACTCCCTCCGGGTGTTCTCTTGGGTTCAGAGAATAGAACTTCCTCACCTTCCGATTTTCTTTTGTGGCAAACAAGTCTATTTCTGGAATGCCCCAGCTAGCACAGATTTTTCCAAATATTCTGTGGTTCAGGGACCACTCTCCTTGATGTAATATGTGACGGCTTAAGAAGTTGGCTATCTGATTCTCTGACCCTTTTAAGCATGTTCCCGCTAAGGAAAGGTTGTTCTCGGCCCATATGAACAGTTCTTTGGCCTCTGCCATAAGGGATGCTGATCTTGTGCCCCCTTGCCGATTTATATAGGCTATCGTTGTGTTGTTGTCGGACAACACAACCACATGTCTTCCTTGTATCTTTTCTCCTATATGAAGAAGTGCTTGCCTCACCGCTGACAGTTCTTTTAGATTGTAAGATGCTGCTCTCATTGAGGCCCCCCATTGACCCTGTAGGACCTGACCCTCCAGGTGTGCTCCCCACCCCTAAGAGCTCGCATCGGTTGTTAGGACTACTGGATTCTGCACTGACCAAGGCACTGCGTTGCTTAACTTTTCTGTTCTCAGCCACCATTCTAATGAGTCTTGAACTCTTGGAGACAGAAGAATTTCCCGATTCAAGTTGTATGGATTCTTCATTTGCTCAGCTATTATCTGCCATTGTAATTCTCTTGTGTGGCTTTGTGCCCACCGGGTCGCTGGAATTGTTGGCGTTAGAACACCTAAGAGCGACATTGCTTTCCGCAGTGAAATGGGCCGTCCTAGTTGGAACAGTTGTATTTTCTGTTGAATAGCTTGAATTTTCCTCTGCGGGAGGACACACTCCTGTTTGACTGAATCCAATAGGATCCCAAGGAATTCTTGAGTTTGAGCTGGGATTAGTTTTGATTTCTTTAGGTTTACAATCCAGCCTAGCTTGGTCAGCATCTCCAGTACTCTTGCGACTGTTTTTACGCAATTTTCTTTGTTGTTTGCTATTACCAGAACATCGTCCAAATATGTTACCAGTATTACCGTATGTCTTCCTTTCTGATGAAAGATGCTACTTCGGAAATAATTTTTGTAAATATACGGGAGCTCTAGCTACCCCGAAGGGAAGGCATTGATATTGCAGATGGGTGGGAATTTTTGCAATGTTTACCACTAATCTTAGGTATTGTTGGTGTTGACCAGCAATTGGCACATGGTAGTAAGCATCTGTTAGATCTATTACTGCCATGTAACAGTCCGGGTCGAGTACGTTCATCATGAAAACGAATAAATTTACGCTTTTTCCCCTCCAAATTGCTGAACGTAGTGTCGTAACTTGATCGCGGCTCTCTAGGGGTTTCTACCCCCATAGTCGCCCTAACAAGTTTGAGCAGTTTCCCGATATCTTCGGATTGAAAATAAGGGCAACCATACTCCTCATCCGAGGAGTCCAGGTCTGAGGCATCAGAAGGGGTTAATACTCCCGGTTCTTCTCCTGAATCTATATCAGACCCCAGTAAACTTGTTGGGGGAGGGGAAGGCGGGGTTCCCTTTGTTGCATGGTGTTTTAACTGTTCTTTAGCAGTTGATTTAACTTCCTCCCGTATAATCGATTTAATATTCTGCAATAGGGAAGAAGATTCTTCTGCTACCATTTTATCAATGCAAGGCTGGCAGATTTTCTTGCTGTACAGTCTAGGGAGGGTTTCTTTGCATAGCGCACAAACCCTATTCTTCTGTTTGGAGGTAGCTTTCCTTCCCTAAAAGACACAGTGTAAAGGACATCAGAATGTGTGATTCGCCTTACAAAGGCACTCACCCCTCCCGGACACTGGGTACCCCGGTAGCTTGTGCCTCCTCACTCATCTTGGGTGCAGGCACAGCCGGTGTGTCAGGATCCATCGCTGGCTCTGCCATGTTTAGAAGGCAGTCCGCATTTACTTTCCCCCTGTTATATGGTAGGAGCAGTGTGCGCGCCTCTGAAGCAACTTCCGCCCGGAAGTGTCCAGCACACTGGCTCCACTGGCGTGTGACGTCACTTCCCGTGCGACCGGAAGTTGTCACCCTTCACTTCGGCGCCAGCGTCAGTGAAGGACACGCCCTTTTCCCCAGACCAGCCTCCTGCCCAGAGCAGATGCCGGGGAGTCCAGTGGGGGGGATAAGGCGCGGCCCGCAGCAGCCCTTCGCCCTGACAGCACCGTACGAGATGCCGCTTAGTACGGCTGCACCCACCGCGGGCCTCAGCCTCCAGACCGGTGATCATCAGAGGGAGATCCCTCTGGAGGTAAGAGCTCTGCCGCAGGCATCCACCTGCAGGTGGAAACTAAAACTGAGGAGAGAGGTGCCACCCCATTCTTTTATCTCTGCTGCAGGTTTCCTGTTCCTGGGGGCAGATGCCATCTCTCACGTACGGTGCTGTCATGGTGAAGGTAAAAAAAAGCCTTCACTTACATACAAAAATTGTCAGGCTCATTTTGAGTTTGCCAAAAGAAATGTAGGAGACTGTCCAAATGTATGGAGGAAGGTGCTGTGGTCAGATGACTTTTTGGCCACTAAGGCAAAAGATATGTCTGGAGCCAAACCAACACAACTCATCATCCCAAGAACACCATCCCCACAGTGAAACATTGTGGTGGGCATCATGCTGTCGGAATATTTTTCAGCACCAGGGACAAGAAGAATGGATGGTGCAAAATACAGGGACATTCTTGAGGAAAACCAGTTTCATTCTTTCAGTGATGTGAGACTAGCATGGAGGTTCACCTTCCAACAAGACAATGACACAAAGCAACATTTGAGTGGTTTAAAGGGAAACATGTAAATGTTTTGGAGTAGCCTAGTCAAAGCCGAGACCTTAATCGAATTGAGAAACTGTAGTCAGACTTTAAGATTGCTGTTCACCAGAGGAAACCATTAAATTTTAAAGAGTTAGAACAGTTTTCCCTTGAGGAATGGGCAAATATCCCAGTGGCAAGTGTAGAAAGCTCATAGAGACTTACTCAAAGCGACTTACAGCTGTAATTGCCGCAAAGGGAGGCTCTACAAAGTACTGACTTTAGGGATGAGGTAAATAGTTATGCACACTGAAGTTGTCAGTTATTTTGTCGTATTAGTTGTTTGCTTCACAATAAAAAGAAATCAAAGTGTCCACATGCATGTTCTTTACATAAACTAATGCAAGCCCTAAAGAAAAAAAAAGTGAACTTCCAGGTTGTGAGATGGCATTTTTTGTCTGTTTTGCTAAAGGAGTAAATGCTTTCACAAACCACAGCAGCTGTGGGCATATTAACAATAAAATCACTGGACAAGGTCTTCAAATCAACAAACATTTCACTGGGAACAAAGACAGCGCTTGCACGTAGTCTGTTTTTTTTCTGTGCTAACATATTGATACGAAGCCTGGACAATAAACAAGAGAGTGTAAAAATTGAGGTCTTCATAATGTGGTGCTGGAGAAGTATCAATACCATGGATGGAAAGAAGAACAAAAATTAATTTTGGAACAATTCAAGCCAGACATGTCGCTCAAAGCAAGGATCAACAAGCTACGACTTGCCTACTTTGGACACATCATATGCAGAGAGCAATGACTGAAGAAAGACCTCATGGTCGGAAGAATAGGAAGCAGAGAGGAACACAAGCAACCCAATGACTTGATACAATCAAGATCATGGCAAAGAAGACACTGTGATCTTGATCTATGGAGGGTTGTACAAAATCAATCTCCCTACTTGGCCTCTTACTTCCTGTCTTTTCAGGAACAGTTTTCAGCAAGACTTCTTATCTGATTGGATTACAATGATAGGCAATACCTCTATAAACAGCTGATAACAGTGGGCTGATAGAGGACTCACCAATTTTAGTGATGACGTCACAGACCCTGATCCCCATCCCAATGAACTGTGCAAAGGCTCATTAGCTGCTTCAATATAAAAGATAGGGCCCAGATGTGACCATTATGGCTGTGTACATGTGATATTGAAACAGGAAGTTAGAGTCCAAAAAGGCCAGTGTGAAAATGGCAAGATTACATTTTTTTTTGTGTTTCAATAAAGATTAACATACAGTACAGACCAAAAGTTTGGACACCTCATTTAAAGATTTTTCTGCATTTTCATCACTATGAAAATTGTAAACTCACACTAAAGGCATCAAAACTATGAGTTAACACATGTGGAACTATATACCGTATGTATTCGAGTATAAGCTGAGATTTTCAGCCCAAATTTTTGGGCTGAAAGTGCCCCTCTCGGCTTATACTCGAGTCAAGGTGGGTGGCAGGGTCGGCGGGTGAGGGCGCTGAGGCATACTTACCTGCTTCCAGCGATCCTGGCGCTCCCCGCCTGTCCCACGGTCTTCGGTGCTGCAGTTCTTCCACTGTTCAGCGGTCATGTGGGACCGCTCATTAGAGAAATTAATAAGTGGCTCCACCTCCCATAGGGGTGGAGCCGCCTATTCATTTCTCTAATCAGCGGTGCCGGTGACCGCTGATAGAGGAAGAAGCTGCAGCACCGAAGACAGCTGTCCGGGAGAAGGAGCCGGACGCCGGGACCAGGTAAGTATCGCATATTTACCTGTCCACGTTCCAGCTGCCGGGCGCCGCTCCATCTTCTCGGCGTCTATCTGCACTGACTGTGCAGGTCAGAGGGCGCGATGACACATATAGTGTGCGCGGCGCCCTCTGCCTGATCAGTCAGAGCGGAGAGACGCCGGGACCGGACGCCGGGAGCTGCAAGCAAGAGAGGGGAGTATGGCTTTTTTTTTTTAATTGCAGCAGCAGCAGCAATGGCACAGATATGTGTGTATCATCTATGGGGAAATATGAACGGTGCAGAGCACTATATGGGGCACAGCTATGGGGAAATATGAACGGTGCAGAGCCCTATATGGCACAGCTATGGGACAAAAATGAACGGTGCAGAGCACTATATGGGGCACAGCTATGGGACAAAAATGAACGATGCAGAGCCCTATATGGCACAGCTATGGGGAAATATGAACGGTGCAGAGCACTATGTGGCACAGCTATGGGGAAATATGAACGGTGCAGAGCACTATATGGCACAGCTATGGGACAAAAATGAACGGTGCAGAGCCCTATATGGCACAGCTATGGGACAAAAATGAACGGTGCAGAGCCCTATATGGCACAGCTATGGCGAAATATGAACGGTGCAGAGCACTATGTGGCACAGCTATGGGGCAATATGAACGGTGCAGAGCACTATATGGCACAGCTATGGGGCAATATGAACGGTGCAGAGCACTATATGGGGCACAGCTATGGGGCAAGAATGATCTATTTTTATTTTTGAAATTCACCGGTAAATGCTGCATTTCCACCCTAGGCTTATACTCGAGTCAATAAGTTTTCCCAGTTTTTTGTGGCAAAATTAGGGGGGGTCGGCTTATACTCGGGTCGGCTTATACTCAAGTATATACGGTACTTAAAAAGTGGGAAACAACTGAAAATATGTCTTATATTCTAGGTTCTTCAAAGTAGCCACCTTTTGCTTTGATGACTGCCTTGCACACTCTTGGCATTCTCTTGACGATCATGATGAGTTTTTCCAGCAAGATGGTGCTCCACCACATTATGGGTGTCAGGTCCGAGCATTCCTACATGAACAATCATGGAAAGTGGATTGGTCGTCGTGGGCCAGTTGAATGGCCATGAAGGTCTCCCGTTCTGACCCTCTTAGACTTAGCTTTGGGATCATCTAAAGGCAATTGTCTATGCCGTGAAGATACGAGATGTGCAGCATCTGAAACAACAGGTATTGGAAGCCTGTGCTAGCATTTCTTCTGTGGTGTTGCTATCAGTGTGTCAAGAGTGGGAGAAGAGGGTTGCATTGACAATCCAACACAATGGGCAGCACTTTGAACACATTTTATAAGTGGTCATAAACTTGTAAATAACTCATGAAAAAATAAAGTTATGTTAAAACCAAGCATACCATTGTTTTTCTTGTGAAATTCTTAATAAGTTTGATGTTTCACATGACCCTTTTCCCATTGGAAAAAATAAAGTTGGATCCAAAATGGCCGACTTCAAAATGGCCGCCATGGTCACCACCCATCTTGAATAGTTTTCCCCCTCCCATATACTAATGTCCCACAAACAGGAAGTTGATATCACCAACCATTCCCATTTTATTTAGGTGTATCCATATAGATGGCCCACCCTGTATTTTTGAGAAGAAAAAAAAAAACACGTGCACATCCAGCCTTGGGTTATGTTAAAAACTGTCATTTTCCAGCTAAATTAACTTGTTTTTCAAGCTAAAGACACTACAGGAATCAATACTTTTCTATGGAGTTTTATAAATGAGAAAAGCGGGTTTGTCATTTCCTGGGCACTAGTTAAATGTTTTTCTGCTGTCTTTTTTTTAAACTTTTTTGAAGTGTCTTTTTACACAAACTTTTCTTGACAAGTTTTTAGTGTCTTCATGGAGAAAAAATGAATAGCGTGTTTTTGGTCTATATGTTTGATGTGCACATGAACCAATTGTAGTCTATGTGATCGTGCAAATGGATGATGATCTGCATGAAACCATAAATCATTGTCTGCGCTGTCCCCATAAGCTTTATAAACTGTGATGCAGACGCACACACAGCACCAGTCATGTCTTCAACTTGACTAGTCCGATAATTCACATTGGCCGCTTGAACTTGACCCAATATTACAGGCATTCACAGTCCCGCTGTCGTAGGCCAGGCTCCTACAACGTATTTCATTTGTTCAAAAATGTAATGATTTCCATGGACAAAACTATACCCATAAATTACTATTAGGGTATGTGCACATGGAGTTGTTTAACCGCCAGAGCACCCGACGAGTTTTTTAAGGCAAAGTTACTTCCTGAAAACGCCGGCGGTTGTTTTCCTAAAGCAGATTCAATTGTACCTTCTGCTGCGTTTTGTCAGTCGCTCCGCCACCGGCATCTGTGCTTTTACATATAAAGAGTAGGTGGCTTCCTAAAAGGAGAAAGCCACCCAGAGGATGGACAGGTCACTTCTTTTAACCACGCCGAGGTTTCCGAACCCTTAAGTGCTTAAAAGACATGACATAGCATGGAACGTGTTCACAGCATTGTCATGTTGACATTGCTTTGCATTATGTTCAGTTTGTATTCTTTCGGAATCTGTCTGAAAAAAACGCTGTGTGAACATACCTCGCAACTTTCACAGACAGTGTTTTGTGTTCAGTATTTTGCATCTGTGCTTGTAAGAGATGAGAAAGAGTATAATTTATTTTTTATGAAATTTGAAAGCCAAAAAATTAATGACCAATGTTTTGGGCATTTACAAGGGGAAGTCATTTTTACAAATATATGAAATGTAATGGTAATGTATATACGGTAGGTACACCATCCATCAGTAACACTACCATAAATTCCTTACGTACAGTGACTGGCTAGTAGCATTATCTTTGAACTTCACATTTGCTAAAAATCCTGTTCTATACATAATAAAGATGTTAAGAAGGCTACTTTCACACTTCTGTTTTCTGGGGTCCGTTGTGGTGCAGCAAAATGACGTATCGACGGACGTCATGAAAATAGGTAAAAACGTGCGCGACGTATCCAGGGTAATGACGGATCCGTCGTACAGAAATTCGGGAGAGAGAGAGAAAGAGAGAGACTTTTTCCCGGACTAGAAAATCCTTCTGGGCATGCTCAGCAGGAAAAAAACTGGATCCATCGCTGGATTCCAATGTGTGACGGTCAGCGACGGATCTTGCGTCCATAGACTTCCATTGTAGCCGACGACGGGCAGTGCAGGATGCGTCGCTGACCGATTTTCCGACGTGCACAAAAAACGTTACAATGAACGTTTTCTCTGCACGATGGACCGCTATTTTATGACGGATCCAGTGCACGACGGATGAAACGGATGGCCATCCGTCACAATCCGTGGCTAATACAAGTCTATGGGAAAATGCAGCATCCTGCAAATTTTTTTTGCAGGATCCTGCATTCTCAAAAATCGACGGATTGTGACAGATCTGAAAAGACGGAAGTGTGAAAGTAGCCTAATAGATAAAGATGTAATAATAAAATGTTCAAAAAGTGAGGCCTAAACTAAATAAGGTAACTTCACTATAGCTGCTTGCTCTCGGTGAACAGAACAATTTCTCTTTATATCTAGAGGCTGCAAAAGAAAGCGATCACTGTTTTCCTTTGGGAATTCTTTTCTCTTCTGCTAAACACAGGTAACAGATTTCAGACACCGAACAAGACGGAGCAGCGTGCAAGCATCTGTACAGCTGACACCACCATGCATGGAACATGAGCTAAGGGATGGAAGAACCTCGGGGAGGAGGCATCCCGAATGTAAACATAGGAGCTGCTCATCTCACAGCTGCAACTCAGGTTTCCATCGCTTACACCAGCCTAGGTAAAGTCATGTTATTCTTATGAGCTGGGTACACAAACAGGTTCCAGTCATAGTGCAGTGTAAGCATGGGCTAGAATTGTTACTGGGAATCATGAACCCAACTTCTAGGAGCACTCATGATTGCTATATACATGGAATATCCCTCGGTTACACTGGCATACAGTGTGCTGCTGTATGGAGCTTTTATACCGTAGATGATTCTGCAGGAGGTATAGTTCCCAAAAACAACATGCAATTTTGAATGACAATACTCTTTTTTTCTAATGGATACAGATAAGTGCATGAATAAAAAATGCTTTCCGAGATTGGTCTGGTATCTGAAATGTCCTTTCTATATATCGATCTTTACACCCTAACCACTTTTGTAACCGGCTTTATTACAAAACTAGATGCGATTCTAACGCATCGGGTATTCTAGAATGCACAGCCCACGCAGTATATACAGGTCCTTCTCAAAAAATTAGCATATAGTGTTAAATTTCATTATTTACCATAATGTAATGATTACAATTAAACTTTCATATATTATAGATTCATTATCCACCAACTGAAATTTGTCAGGTCTTTTATTGTTTTAATACTGATGATTTTGGCATACAACTCCTGATAACCCAAAAAACCTGTCTCAATAAACTAGCATATCAAGAAAAGGTTCTCTAAACGACCTATTACCCTAATCTTCTGAATCAACTAATTAACTCTAAACACATGCAAAAGATACCTGAGGCTTTTATAAACTCCCTGCCTGGTTCATTACTCAAAACCCCCATCATGGGTAAGACTAGCGACCTGACAGATGTCAAGAAGGCCATCATTGACACCCTCAAGCAAGAGGGTAAGACCCAGAAAGAAATTTCTCAACAAATAGGCTGTTCCCAGAGTGCTGTATCAAGGCACCTCAATGGTAAGTCTGTTGGAAGGAAACAATGTGGCAGAAAACGCTGTACAACGAGAAGAGGAGACCGGACCCTGAGGAAGATTGTGGAGAAGGACCGATTCCAGACCTTGGGGAACCTGAGGAAGCAGTGGACTGAGTCTGGTGTGGAAACATCCAGAGCCACAGTGCACAGGCGTGTGCAGGAAATGGGCTACAGGTGCCGCATTCCCCAGGTAAAGCCACTTTTGAGCTACAGAGAAGCAGCACTGGACTGTTGCTAAGTGGTCCCAAGTACTTTTTTCTGATGAAAGCAAATTTTGCATGTCATTCGGAAATCAAGGTGCCAGAGTCTGGAGGAAGACTGGGGAGAAGGAAATGCCAAAATGCCTGAAGTCCAGTGTCAAGTACCCACAGTCAGTGATGGTGTGGGGTGCCATGTCAGCTGCTGGTGTTGGTCCACTGTGTTTCTTCAAGGGCAGGGTCAATGCAGCTAGCTATCAGGAGATTTTGGAGCACTTCATGCTTCCATCGGCTGAAATGCTTTATGGAGATGAAGATTTCATTTTTCAGCACGGCCTGGCACCTGCTCACAGTGCCAAAACCACTGGTAAATGGTTTACTGACCATGGTATTACTGTGCTCAATTGGCCTGCCAACTCTCCTGACCTGAACCCCATAGAGAATCTGTGGGATATTGTGAAGAGAAAGTTGAGAGACGCAAGACCCAACACTCTGGATGAGCTTAAGGCCGCTATTGAAGCATCCTGGGCCTCCATAACATCTCAGCAGTGTCACAGGCTGATTGCCTCCATGCCACGCCGCATTGAAGCAGTCATTTCTGCCAAAGGATTCCCGACCAAGTATTGAGTGCATAACTGAACATTATTATTTGTTGGTTTTTTTGTTTGTTATTAAAAAACACTTTTATTTGATTGGATGGGTGAAATATGCTAATTTATTGAGACAGGTTTTTTGGGTTATCAGGAGTTGTATGCCAAAATCATCAGTATTAAAACAATAAAAGACCTGACAAATTTCAGTTGGTGGATAATGAATCTATAATATATGAAAGTTTAATTGTAATCATTACATTATGGTAAATAATGAAATTTAACACTATATGCTAATTTTTTGAGAAGGACCTGTAGCAGTGTGGGCACCATATCCCTGTTAAAAAAAACAATTAAAATAAGAAATAGTTATATACTCCCCTTCCGTCGGCCCCCGGATTCAGCCCAAGCCTTTAGCAATGCTCCTCACGACGCTCCGTTCCCAGTAATGCCTAGCGGCAATAACCCGTGATCATGTAGCGGTCTCAGAAGACCGCCACGTGATCTCGGGGCATTGCCGTAATGCATTCTTGGGACCGGAGCGTGAGGAGCGGGAAAGGCTGCGGCGGACTTCGGAAGGTAAGAATATAATGTTTTGGGGGTTTTTTATTATTTTTAACATTCTATGTTTTTACTATTGATGCTGCATAGGCTGCATCAATAGTAAAAAGTGAAGTGATGTTTAATCGTGCCCCAATATCGCTGATTGGCTGCAATCATTCAGCAACCCAGGATTTCTGTTACAGCAGACAGACGGAAGTTAGAAACAGCCGGAAGTACCGCTTAGGATAGATATCCTACACTTCTGCCAATCTACCCTAATTCCCAATATGTTTTTTTAATTCACTTCTTGTGACGTTTGGTTTGAGAAGAGTCTCACACAGAACATTGCAGCTTTCATCACATCTGGGACAAGGACACCATCAGGAAGCAGCTCTGCAGTTATTTTCTACAGTTTCATGCTTTGCCACCTTCTGAATAGGTCTAGGTCCTACAGTGGGGGTAATAAGTATTTGATCCCTTGCTGATTTTGTAAGTTTGCCCACTGACAAAGACATGAACAGACTATAATTTTAAAGGTAAGTTAATTTTAACATTGAGAGATATAGAATATCAAAAGTAAAATCCAGAAAATCATATTGCAAAAATTATATAAATGTATTTGCATTTTGCAGCGAGAAATAAGTATTTGATCCCCTACCAACCATTAAGGGTATGTTTCCACGTTCAGGAAACGCTGCGTTTTTGACACTGCGTAGAGCCACAGCGTCAAAAACGCAGCGTCCAGATGTTACAGCATAGTGGAGGGGATTTCATGAAATCTCGTCTCCACTATGCATTAAAAGACGCATGTGGCAGACCCGCGAAAACGCACATGCGGTGCGTCTTTTAAGAACGCAGCATGTCCTTACATTGCAGAAAAAACCCAAGGACAGCGCAGGTGACCTGCCAGTGACCTCAGGTGCAGATTTGGTCAGGATTTTACCTGCATAAAACCCTAACCAAATCCTGATGCAATCCTGAACGTGGACACATACCCTAAGGCTATGTGCACACGTTGCGGATTAGGCTTCGGAATTTCTGGTGCGGATTCTGCCTCTCCTGGCAGAAGACGCACCTGCGGATTTGTCGCGTTATTTGTGCATTTTTGCTGCGGTTTTCTTGCGCATTTGCTGCGTTTTTTACCCCTGCGGTTTTCTATAATGGAATGGGTACAAAAACGCTGCAGATTCACAAAAAAGAAGTGACATGCTACTTTTAAACCGCAGCGTTTCCGCAGCGGATTTTCCGCAAAGTGTGCACAGCATTTTTTTTTCTCATTGATTTACATTGTACTGTAAATCAATTGCGGATGTGCAGCGTTTCGGCACCTCAAAAAACGCTGCGGATCCACAGAGAATCCGCAACGTGTGCACATACCCTAAGTTCTGGCTCCTACAGACCAGTTAGATGCTCCTAATCAACTCATTACCTGCATTAAAGACAGTTGTCTTACATCCAACAGAAAAGAGGATAGGGACGAACATGAGCAGGACCAGTGGAGCAATAGACTATGGATGAAGCTGTGTAGCCCCTAACCTTAAAGCTATGTTCACACATAGCGTCCTGTCCCTGCGGGTTCTCCCGCAGCGGATTTGATAAATCTGCAGGGCAAACCCGCTGCGGTTATCCCTGCAGATTTATCGCGGTTTGTCCTGCGGGTTCCGCTGCGGGATTTTACCCCTACTATTGATGCTGCATATGCAGCATCAATAGTAATGTTAAAAATATTAAAATAATGGTTTACTCACCCTCTGACGTCCCGATCTCCTCGGCGCTGCAGGCGGCGGTCCGGTTCCAAAGATGCTGTGCGAGAAGGACTTTCGTGACGTCACGGTCATGTGACCGCGACGTCACCGCAGGTCCTGGTCGCATAGCAAACCGGAGACCGGACGGCCGCGTGCAGCGCTGAGACTTCAGAGGTGAGTATAACATTATTTTTTATTTTAATTCTTTTTTTTTTTTTTACACAAATATGGTTCCCGGGGCCTGGAGGAGTCTCATCTCCTCCACCCCGGGTATAACCCGCACATTATCCGCATTACTTCCCGCATGGTGGGCACAGCCCCATGCGGGAAGTAAGCGGATCAATGCATTTCTATGGGTGCAGCGATTCTGCACAAAGAAGTGACATGCTGCGGGTTGTAAACCGCTGTGTTCCCGCGCGGTTTTTCCCGCAGCATGTGCACAGCGGTTTGCGGTTTCCATGGGGTTTACATGTTACTGTAAACGCTATGGAAACTGCTGCGGACCCGCAGCTGCAAAATCGCCGCGGTTCCGCAGTAAAAACCGCAATGTGTGAACATAGCCTAAGAGGTTATGCAACTGTTTATTCAGTTGTTTAATTTTGTAGGAAAAAAAAAAAGCAGATGACAGACATGGCACAAAAAAAGTAACCATTACTGACTACCACATTTTTTGTTCTTGATTTCTTTTAGTGTTTCTTAACCCTTTCATGACCCAGCCTATTTTGACCTTAATGACCTGGCCGTTTTTTGCAATTCTGACCAGTGTCCCTTTATGAGGTAATAACTCAGGAACGCTTCAACGGATCCTAGCGGTTCTGAGATTGTTTTTTCCTGACATATTGGGCTTCATGATAGTGGTAAATTTAGGTCGATAATTTTTGCTTTTATTTGTGAAAAAAATGGAAATTTGGTGAAAATTTTGAAAATTTCGCAATTTTCAAATTTTGAATTTTTATTCTGTTAAACCAGAGAGTTATGTGACAAAATAGTTAATAAATAACATTTCCCACATGTCTACTTTACATCAGCACAATTTTGGAAACAAAGTTGTTTTTTTCGCTAGGAAGTTATAAGGGTTAAAATTTGACCAGTGATTTCTCATTTTCACAACGAAATTTACAAAACCATTTTTTTGTTTAGGGACACCTCACATTTGAAGTCCGTTTGAGGGGTCTATATGGCTAAAAACACCCAAAAGTGACACCATTCTAAAAACTACACCCCTCAAGGTGCTCAAAATCCCATTCAAGAAGTTTATTAACCCTTCAGGTGCTTCACAGCAGCAGAAGCAACATGGAAAGAAAAAATGAACATTTACTGTATATACTCGAGTATAAGCCGAGATTTTCAGCCCACTTTTATGGGATGAAAGTCCCCCTTCCTTGGCTTATACTCGAGTCATACCCAGGGGTCGGCAGGGGAGGGGGAGCGGGGGGCTGTCTAATTATACTCACCTACTCCTGGCGCGGTCCCTGCAGGTCCCTGGCTTCCCGGCGCCAGCAGCTTCTTCCTGTACTGAGCGGTCACATGGTACCGCTCATTACAGTAATGAATATATGGCTCCACCTCCCACACAGGTGGAGCCGCATATTCATTACTGTAATGAGCGGTAATGGTGACTGCTCAGTACAGAAAGAAGCTGCAGCGTCGGGGAAGCAGGGACTGCACAGCGCCAGGAGCAGGTGAGTATAACGGGGAGGGGGAGCGCTGCGCGATATTCACCTGCTCCCAATTCCGGGCGCCGCTCTGTCTTCAGCAGTGACGCTCAGGTCAGAGGGCGCGGTGACGTGGTTAGTGCGCGCCCTCTGCCTGAATGTCAGTGCTGAAGACGTTGAAGATGGAGTGGCGGCCGGAACAAGGAGAAGGTCACTATTGAAAGTGCCAGGGGCCTGAGAGACGGAGAGGTGAGTATGTTATTTATTTTTTATCGCAGCAACAGCAAATGGGGCAAGTGTCTGTATGGAGCATCTATGGGACCATAACGTTTGTGCAGCACTATATGGGGCCATAACGTTTGTGCAGCACTATATGGGCCATAACGTTTGTGCAGCACTATATGGGGCCGTAACATTTGTGAAGCACTATATGGGGCCGTAACGTTTGTGAAGCACTATATGGGGCCATAACGTTTGTGCAGCACTATATGGGGAAAGTGTTTGTATGGAGCATCTATGGGGCCATAATATTTGCGCAGCACTATATGGGGCAAATATCTTTATGGAGCACCTTATGGGGCCATAATCAGCATTTGTGCAGCATTATTTTGGGCAAATGTGTCTATGGAGCATCTTATGGGGCCATTATTAACCTTTATGCAGGATTATATGGGGTATATTTTAACATGGAGCATCTTATGGGGCCCATCATAAACTTTATGGAGCATTATATGGGGCTCCTGATTCAATATGGATATTCAAAAACCCTTAACCTACTGATGTCTCAATTAATTTTACTTTTATTGGTATCGATTTTTATTTTTGACATTTACCAGTAGCTGCTGCATTTCCCACCCTAGGCTTATACTCGAGTCATTAAGTTTTCCCAGTTTTTTGTGGCAAAATTAGGGAAGGGGGGCTTATATTCGAGTATATACGGTAACTTTTTAGTCACAAAAATGATCTTTTAGCAACAATTTTTTTTTATTTTCCCAAGGGTAAAAGGAGAAACTGGACCCCAAAAGTTATTGTACAATTTGTACTGAGTACGCCGATACCCCATATGTGGGGGGAACCACTGTTAGGGCGCATGACAGGGCTCAGAAGGGAAGGAGCGCCATTTGACTTTTTGAATGAAAAATTGGCTCCAATCTTTAGCGGACACCATGTCGCGTTTGGAGAGCCCCTGTGTGCCTAAACATTGGAGCTCTCCCACATGTGACCACATTTTGGAAACTAGACCCCCCCACGGAGCTTATCTAGAAGCATAGTGAGCACTTTGAACCCCCAGGTGCTTCACAAATTGATCCGTAAAAATGAAAAAGTACTTTTTTTTTTTTTTTTTCACAAAAAAATTCTTTTAGCCTCAATTTTTTCATTTTCACACAGGCAACAGGATAAAATGGATCCTAAAATGTATTGGGCAATTTCTCCTGAGTACACCAATACCTCACATGTGGGGGTAAAACACTGTTTGGGCACACGGCAAGGCTCGGAAGGGAAGAAGCGCCATTTGACTTTTTGAATGAAAAATTACGGTAGCTCCAATCATTAGCGGACATCATGTCGCGTTTGGAGAGCCCGTGTGCCTAAACATTGGAGCTCCCCCCCAAGTGACCCCATTTTTGAAACTAGACCTCCCATGGAACTAATCTAGATGTGTGGTGAGCACTTTGAACCCCCAAGTGCTTCACAGAAGTTTATAACGCAGAGCCGTGAAAATAAAAAATCATTTTTCCTTCCTAAAAAATTATGTTTTGTTTTAGCAAGGGTAAGAGGAGAAATTGGACCCCAATAGTTGTTGCCCAGTTTGTCCTGAGTATGCTGGTACCCCATATGTGGGGGTAAACCACTGTTTGGGCGGACGTCGGGGCTCGGAAGGGAGGGAGCACCATTTGACTTTTTGAACGCAAGATTGGCTAGAATCAGTGGTGGCGCCATGTTGCGTTTGGAGACCCCTGATGTGCCTAAACAGTGGAAACCCCTCAATTCTAACTCCAACACTAACCCCAACACACCCCTAACCCTAATCCTAAACCTAACCGCAACCCTAACCACAACGCTAACCCCAACACACCCCTAACCATAACCCTAACCACAAGCCTAATCTTAACCCTATTTCCAACCCTAGCCCTAATTCCAACCCTAATTCAAACCCTAACCATAAGGCTATGTGGCTATGTGCCCACGTTGCGGATTCGTGTGAGATTTTTCCGCACCATTTTTGAAAAATCAGCAGGTAAAAGGCACTGCATTTTACCTGCTGATTTACCGCGGATTTCCAGTGATTTTTTTGTGCGGATTTCACCTGCGGATTCCTATTGAGTAACAGGTGTAAAACGCTGTGGAATCCGCACAAAGAATTGACATGCTGCGGAAAATACAACACAGCATTTCCACGCGGTATTTTCCGCACCATGGGCACAGCGGATTTGGTTTTCCATAGGTTTACATGGTACTGTAAACCTGATGGAAAACTGCTACGAATCCGCTGTGGATCCGCAGCCAAATCCGCACCGTGTGCATATAGCCTAATTCTAACCCTAACCCTAGTTCTAACTCTAATTCTAACCCTAACCCAAACCCTAGTGGAAAAATAAAAATATATTTTCTTTATTTTATTATTGTCCCTACCTATGGGGGTGATAAAGGGGGGGTTCATTTACTATTTTTTTTATTTTGATCACTGTGATAAAACCTATCACAGTGATCAAAATGTACCTGTAACGAATCTGCCGGCAGATTCGGCGGGCGCACTGCGAATGCGCCCGCCATTTTGGAAGATGGCGGCGCCCATGGACAAGACGGACGGACACCGGGAGGCTTGGTAAGTATGAGGGGGTGGGATCGGAGCACGGGGGGTGGATTGGAGCACGGGGAGGACTGGGGAGGACAGGAGGACTGGGGAGGAGATCGGTGGCGGTGGAAGATCAGGGTTTCCAGCCATGGCCGATGATACTGCAGCATCAGCCATGGCTGGATTGTAATATTTCACCACTTTTCATAGGTAAAATATTACAAATTGCTCTGATTGGCTGTTGAAAGTGAAACAGCCAATCAGAGCGATTGTAGCCATGGGGGGGCAAAACCAAACACCCCCCCGGGCTGAAGTACCACTCCCCATGTCCCTGTAGGTCGGGTGAAAACGGTAATTAATCTTACCGATAATTGTATTTCCAGGAATCCATCCTGACAGCACCATGGAGGACGTCCTTCTTATCCATAGTGGGACAGGAAACCACGAGAGTTTAAAAGGACCCTCCCCATTCCACCCTTCAGTGATTTTCCAAAGTAACATCTGGATGGATGCAAAAAGAGAATTTTATTTTGAACATAACAATTTTAATACAAATGTTACTTCACATAAGTATATCACATCTTTGTACTAGGGAGGGAACTAACCGTGCTGTCAGGATGGATTCCTGGAAATACAATTATCGGTAAGATTAATTACCGTTTTCCAGGTCACCACCTGACAGCACCATGGAGGAGTACCAAAGGAGACTTTTGGTCCTAGGGCCTGAAGCACCTTCCTGCCAAATGCTAGTTGAGATGAGACTACGTCTAATTTGTAATGTTTAGAAAAGGTGCTAATATTAGACCAAGATGCAGCTCTGCAAATCTGATCTACCGAGGCCCCCCCTTTCTCTGCCCATGAGGCAGCCATAGCCCTAGACGAATGAGCTCTAAGGCTATCTGGGGGATCCTTTCCCTGCGCCTGATAAGCTAGGCTAATAGTGGATCGAATCCATCTCACAATGGTGGATTTTGATGCTTTCTTCCCCTTATTAGGACCCCCGTAAAGGACAAAGATTACTATCCCGTCTCCAGGCCCTAGTTATTGCTAAGTATTTAAGAACCGTCTCCCTGACGTCTAAGTTATGGAAGAACAATTCTTTTTGGTTTCTAGGGAACTGGCAAAATGATGGGAGCACCACTTCCTGATTTATATTTGAAACCGAGACCACTTTAGGAAGGAAACCTGGATCAAGTCTTAAGACCAACCTGTCATCAAATACTTGCAGATAGGGGTTTTGGATGGACAGGGCCTGAAGTTCCCCCAATCTTTTGGCTGATGTAATGGCCACTAAAAAAACTGTTTTAAGGGAGAGATTAGCAATGTTTATATCTTTCCCTATATCAAACGGCTCCTTACATAATTCATTAAGGACTAGGTTAAGGTCCCAAGGTGGGACAGTTTTCCTGATTAGGGGTCTCAGCCTCAGAACTGCTCTAGAAAACCGAGCAATCCAAGGGTGGGCAGCAAGGGAAGAATCATAAAACACGCTGAGGGCTGCTATCTGGACCCTCAAAGTACTTTGTTTAAGCCCCTTCTTGAATCCCTGCTGCAAGAATTCAAGAATTCTAGGTATGTTAGGGTGATCAACATCGATCGTTGTGTCTCCACAAAAACTGCAGAACTTTTTCCAAATTTTAAAGGGAACCTGTCACCCCGTTTTCTCAAGATGAAATAAAAATAGCGCTAAATAGGGGCAGAGCTGTGCTTTAAATTAGTGTATTTTGGAGCCTTTATTCCCCACCTATGCTGCCGAAATACCTTTGCAAAGTCGCCGTTTTGGGCTGTCACTCACGCTGGTCTTGTCATATGGGCGTGGTGACAGCGCTGTTTCTCCCCCAGATCTCCATTGGTGGCGTAGTGGTGTGCGCATGCCCAACAGGCAAATCCAGTGCGCAGGTAAAGGAAAAGAGCGCGATCTGCGCTATTCCGCGGTTTATCAGTGGGCGCGGCCATCTTTGTGAGGCCGTGCGTGCGCAGATGGTACTTCTCGGCTTCCCGGGGCTTCAGGAAAATGGCCAGGGAAGCCGCGCATGCGCAGATGGAGATTGCGGCGGCCATTTTCCTGAAGCCGAGATGCGAACTCGGCTTCAGGAAAATGGCCGCCGCGATCTCCATCTGCGCACGCGCGGCATCCCGCAGCCATTTTTCTGAAGCCCCGGGAAGCACCATCTGCGCATGCGCGGCCTCACAAAGATGGCCGCGCCCACCGATAAACCGCGGAATAGCGCAGATCGCGTTCTTTTCCTTCACCTGCGCACTGGATTTGCCTGTTGGGCATTGCCGAAGTTACCGGCTTCCTACTTGCTTGAAGGATGGAAATGACTCCTTTCGATAGGCCTCTCGCCTTCAGGATCTGCCGTTCAGGATCCAAGCTGCTAACTGCAGATTCCCTGGGTTTTGATGAAGAATCGGACCTTGGGAAAGTAAGTCCTTCCTTTCTGGAAGATGGTAAGGACTGTCTACTGACAGCTTCGTTAGCAGAGGGAACCAGCTCCTCTTGGGCCAGAAAGGGACCACCAAAGTAACTCGAGCTCTGTCCTCGCATATTTTCCTGAGGACTCTTGGTACCAATGCCAGAGGGGGGAAAGCATATAACAG
This sequence comes from Ranitomeya imitator, assembly GCF_032444005.1. NCBI lineage: Eukaryota > Metazoa > Chordata > Amphibia > Anura > Dendrobatidae > Ranitomeya > Ranitomeya imitator. The sequence continues at coordinate 259,671,701 of NC_091285.1, read as the reverse complement.
ACCCCTGTTCCATGACAGAGAGGGCATCTACCCCGGCCGGATCCACTTGAGGGTTCAGAGAAAAAAAAATGTTCCGACCATTGCGTTCTGTCTGGTCGCAAATAGGTCCACCGTCGGGGTTCCCCAGCGTTGACATAAGTCGTTGAAGACCTTGCTGTTTAGCTCCCACTCCGTGGGTGATAGCTTCTCTCTGCTCAGAAAATCCGCAACCTGGTTCCTTGAGCCTTCTAGGTGAACTGCCGAAATTGAAAGTACTGATTTCTCCGCCCATGCGAAAATTTGATCTGCCAGACGCTGTAGTTTCGGATGCCTTGGTCCCCCTTGATGGCGAAGAAATGCTACCGCCGTCATGTTGTCCGATAGGATCTTTAGATGTTTGTTTTCCAATAGGATTCGGGCTGAACACAAGACTTTCCATAGCGCATGCAGCTCCCTGTAATTTGAGGAATTGTTGCTGTCTTCCAAATTCCATTGCCCCTGGTAGTATCTTCCGAGGACGTGGCCGCCCCAACTTTGTTGGCTTGCGTCCGTAGTTACCGTGACTGCTGGAGCTTGGATCCATGGGACACCGACCTGGAGATTTCCTGGCACCGTCCAACAGCGTATGGAATGGCTGACCCGATGGGATAGGCAGAATTCTTTGTCCAGCGTAGACTGTCTTCTGTCCCATGCAGTGAGAACCGCTCTTTGTAACTGACGGGAATGAAATTGGCTCCAGCTGACACATGGAATGCAGGCTGTCATTGAACCCAGGATCTTCATTGCATCCCTGAATGATACTCGACTTCTTGAAAACTGACGGATACTTCCTAACAGGTCGGACCGCCTCTTGTCCAGAAGAAACGACTTACTGACCTTCGAATCTAGTATGACACCTAGAAACTGTATCTCTGATTTTGGAGTTAGGTGTGACTTTGGCCAGTTCAACATCCAACCTAATTTCTGCAGTGTGGAGATCACCAACCGACAATCGATTTTGAGCTGCCCCACTGAGTCTGCCACCAACAGGAAATCGTCCAGATAGGGTATTATGGTGACATCTCGCTTTCTTAGGTAAGACAATTTCTATGATGAGTTTTGTAAAAACTCTGGGTGCTGACGCCAGTCTAAATGGAAGGCAACGAAATTGGTAATGGAAGATTGACCCTTCTTTTTCTACCGCAAACCTCAGATATTTTTGATGATCTAGAAAAATTGGTACGTGATAATATGCACTTTTTAAGTCCAAAGTACACATTACCACGTCTTCCCAATAGGGGAATTGTGGAGCGTATAGACTCCATTTTGAACTTTTTGTACTGTAGCCACTTGTTTAGGGGCTTGAGATTTATTATGGTTCGGGATTCTCCCGAAGGTTTCTTTATAGAGAAGAGACCTGAATAATGACCTCTTCCTATTTGGTGCGGAGGGACGGGGGATATTGCCTCCATCCGGAGGAGATCCTGTATGTCTGACCACATTGGAGAGACCGAAGAGAGACGGGCGTTGGAGACAAAATATCTTTTTGGGGGAAGGGAGTCGAATTCTATCCTGTACCCCTGGGAGATAATCTGGAGAACCCAAGGACTTGTGGTAATCTTTCCCCATTCGCCCAGGTAGTTCAGCAACCGCCCCCCTATCCTGGTGGCGTCATTTTCTCCGGAACTCTGACCTAGAGCTTGAGGGACCCGACTCCCTATTTCGGTTCCTATTCTCTCCTTCTTTCTGGTAGCTCCATCTGCCCCGTTTCCCCTTGCCCCTATAGTCTGATCTCTGACCTTAATAGGGTCTGCGAAAGGGCTGGAATTTTTTTCGCTTTTCCTCTGGAAACCCCTTCTTTTCATCAGAAGCCTTCTCCAGAATATCGTCTAATATGGGACCGAAGACCCTGCCCCCTGAAAAGGGAATGGAACATAATTTATTTTTCGAATGAACGTCTCCTGACCAGCTCTTTAACCATATAGCCCTTCGGGCTGCGTTTGATAAAGATTGGCCCCTAGCTGTGAACCTAACCGATTCTGCAGTAGCATCTGCAAGAAACCCGGTTGCTAGTTTGAGTAGAGGGATAGCTTTTAAAATAGACTCTCTAGCGGTTCATGCTGAAAACTGATCTTTTAAGTCATCAACCCATAAATGCATTGCCCTCGCCACAGATGTTGCCGCTATATTTGTGCGGATCACTGCAGCAGAGCTTTCCCATGCCCTCTTTAGGAGTCCATCCGCCTTCCTGTTAAGTTCGAGGAGTCCTCAAATGGTATGGCAGTTCTTTTAGACACCTTAGCAAGTGGGAGGTCGATTTTAGGTATATCTTCCCAATCCTTGACCTCCTCATGGTCAAAGGGAAGACAAAGCCTAAAGTCTCTAGGAATAGAAATCCTTTTCTCTGCCTCCTCCCACTCCTCTAAAATCATTGAGCGAATGTGGGCATTTACAGGAAAGACTTGTGATGTCTGCGAACGCAGTCCCCCAAACATCTCATCCTGAATTGATTTAGTGGTTGAGGGTTCCTCAACCTGCATAGTCTGTCTAACCGCTCCCAGAAGTTCTTCTATATCATTAGACGAGAATAAATATTTTTTCCCTTTTTGAGGAGGGTCTCTACTCGAATCCTCCTCTTCCATATCAGATTCAAAAGGAGCTGTCCTCAGATGACAGATCCGACTCTCTCTGTCTTTTCCTGGACCTGGGAGGATCCTGGGAGTCAGACTGGATAGATTGGGGAAACGATAAGTTAGAAATCGAAGCCTGCACTTCTTCTCTAACGATGGCTCTCATGCTCGTCATTAGGGAGGCCTGTTCCTCTCCCACAATACGACTAGTGCAAGACTCGCAGAGCGACTTCTGCCAAGAATCCTTAAGCTTTACAGCACAAATAGGGCTCTTCTTAGTCTTGCCGGTCTTCTAACCCCCCCCCCTGATGAGGGAAGCCCCTAGAATAAATAACATAAAGACCGCTGATGGTATCTTTATTGGGGCTGTAGGGAGCATACCCCTAAGTGGGGACTCACATGTGCCTGGGTGTCCTGCAGTGTGTCGGATTTTGTTTCCTCCATACTGCTGCTGCTACAGCTGCTGCTGCTGCTACCGGCTAGGCTGGAAACCTAATGCGCACCCCATAGCCCCCACATACCTCCTTTATCCAGAGCTGTCGCCCCCTGTCCCGGAACTCCTACCAGCGTAGGAGCGAAGAGGATGCCTCCCCCTGCTGCCGGCCGCGACCCGGAAGTGACGCGCGCAGCAGTGGTGAACCGGAAGTGACTCGCCGCACGGCATCCTGGTCGGCGTTCTGAGATGCCTGCGCCCATGACACCGGATCCGCCTGCGAAGGGAGCGTCCTTGCAGGACGAACATGGCAGGTACATCTGGGGCTTCATCCCGGGTCGAGAGCCCCCCCAGGGGGAAGCGACTCTTTCCACCAGGAGCAGCGCTGCACTGGTGCTGCTGAGGGACCCTATTACTTGGGTGTCAGCAACGCAGAGTACATGTAGTGGGAAGGAAGAGGCCGAGCCCCCCCGATCCTCACTCTCTGCACGGGACAGACGGACGTTCCCATCCACAGTGGGACAGGAAAAATACTGAAGGGTGGAAGGGGGAGGGTCCTTTTAAACTCTCGTGGTTTCTTGTCCCACTATGGATAAGGACATCCTCCATGGTGCTGTCAGGTGGTGACCTGGAAATTGGAGTTAACCCTTTCACCCAACTTGCAGGGACGCAATCATTCTGTGACACAGCATATGCGTCACAGGTCGGATTGGCACCGACTTTCATGATGCATACGCTGTGTCACAGGTCAGGAAGGGGATAAAGCCAGAAAGTTGCCATTTGAAATCACTTTAGTTTTGTTCCATGTCTGTGATCTGCTTTTTTTCTACAAAATTAAACAACTGAATGAATATCCTCCTAGGCTGGTGATTACATAATTTTTGCCAGGGGTTGTAGACCTGTACAAAGCTGGAATGGGCTACAAAACCATAAATAAGATGCTTGGTGAGAAGGAGACAACTGTTGGTGCTATAGTAAGAAAATGGAGGAAATACAAAATGACTCAATCGACATCAATCTGGGGCACCATGCAAAATCTCACCTCGTGGGGTATCCTTGATCATGAGGAAGGTGAGATTATTATTATTTTTTTTTATTTATATAGCACCATTAATTCCATGGTGCTGTACATGAGAAAGGGTTATATCAAATACAAATATCACTTACAGTAAACAAAACTAACATTGACAGACTGGTACAGAGGGAAGAGAACCCTGCCCTTGCGGGCTTACATTCTACAGGATCAGCCTGAAACTACATGGAGGAAACTTGTTAATGGTCTCAATGCAGCTGGGACCACAGTCACCCAAGAAAACCATTGGTAACATTACGCTGTAAAGGTTTAAAATCCTGCAGTGCCCGCAAGGTCCCTCTGCTCAAGAAGGCACATGTGCAGGCCCATCTGAAGTTTGCCAATGAACACCTGGATGGCTCTGTGAATGATTGGCAGAAGGTGCTGTTGTCAGATGAGACAAAAATTGAGCTCTTTGGCATTAACTCAACTCGCCATTTTAGAGGAAGAGAAATGCTGCCTATGACCCAAAGAACACCATCCCCACTATCAAGCATGGAGGTGGAAACATGTTTTGGGGGTGTTTCTCTGCTAATCGAACAGGACCACTTCACCACAACAGTGGGAGAATGGATGAAGCCATGTACCGTAAAATCCTGAGTGACAACCTCCTTCCCTTTTTACTGGTACATTGGAAAACCATAATAAATCATTATGATTACAAGTGACCCATGTCTACAGACCCTAATTCTGATATGAATACATCAACTCTATTCACTATGAATTGTAAAACGATGATAATTACAGTCAAAACAATCTGTAAATTTCTTCAGCTTCAAAAAAATAAATTAAAAAAATCATAGATGCCTTAAATTTAATTTTATGTTCTATTTTAATTGACTGTCCTGGAATTTCTGGATGGTTGGCAATCCTGCTAATGACGTCCTGTTCCAGAAGGGCAGTAGACTCTGCAGGGAAGTGAGTGCAGCACCAGTCTCCTGTCACGTTCCATTTGAAACTCCTCTCAAATGAAACATCATAGGAAGTAAAAAAACAAACAAACACATATAGGGATTTGATAGTTAGGGAGAAGCGCAGAGTATTATATAATGAAGCTAATTACAAAATGGTGTAAAGAAAGGTATTTAGAATGTACGGTACATTTAGGTACCAGACCAGGCCTGTAAAAGTTTCCACGAAGAGCAGTTGGTATGTCATTTTTGACAGTGACAACATAAACGCAGAATCCTACAGCTCCAGCAAAATGGATGAATCTCACTTTTCCTTTTTTTTTTTTTTTTTTTTTTTTAAATGCGGCATAAACTGACCTGCAGTGTTTTTTGACCTGCAACATAATTTATTTTCCAGTGAATATTCATTTCATTTTTCGGCGTTTCCTATAGGCTTGACTGAGATGAGGAAAATCCATAGGCATAAAAATCATATGTATTATAAAACACATGAATTTTTAGTGCTTTTTCACAGCTGAACTGCACTAAAAAAAGCACATGTAATCTGTAAGACTAGCAATTTTTATCAATGCTAATTGCAGGAAGTATTCCAAACAAAGCAGTTATATTTAAAACATGACATAGCAAAAGAAGACAAAAAACGAAGCTGAAAAAATGTAATAAAAATTGCAAGAAAATGATGCATGACAGCACACCTTGACTGTCGGCATCATTATACATCAAAATCCTGTTTTAAAGAGGGTCCAGATGCAAGCCCTGGCAGGACCAACTAATGTGGGTAAAAATGATGTGTGAAAGGGTCCAAAGATGAAAACCTATGGAGTGTCTGACCGAAGATTCCGTAGGCGTACAGAAACTTCGGGCTCTCAAACAGAGTGACCCTAAGAAGCTCAAGTGCGTCAACGTCAAGGAAGATGAAAGGAAAAGGGCTGGATCCTAGAGAAGGTGATTGGTGAGTGTATTAACACACTGACACTACATGATCATATACATAGATTTAGTAAGAAATAAAATAATGGGAGGACTTTTTTTTTTTCATTACAGAAAACCCATCTACTATATAATTGTCCAAGGGTCACTTCCGTCTTTCTGTCTGTCTGTCTGTCCTTCTGTCTGTCACGGATATTCATTGGTCGCGGCCTCTGTCTGTCATGGAATCCAAGTCGCTGATTGGTCTCGCCAGCTGCCTGTCATGGCTGCCGCGACCAATCAGCGATGGCCACAGTCCGATTAGTCCCTCCCCTGCAGTCAGCGCCCGCTCCATACTCCCCGCAGTCACCGCTCACACAGGGTTAATACCAGCGGTAAAGGACCACGTTATGCCGCAGGTAACTCACTCCGTTACCGCCACTATTAACCCTGTGTGACCAAGTTTTTATTATTGATGCTGCCTATGCAGCGTCAATAGTAAAAACATCTAATGTTAAAAATAATTTAAAAAATTAAATCATTATATACTCATCTTTCGCGACGCTCCGGTGACCGCTCCATGCAAGCGGCAGGTTCCGGTGCCAAGGATGGTATGGGAGAAGGACCTGCCATGACGTCACGGTCATGTGACCGCGATGTCATCACAGGTCCTGCGCGAGAAGAACCTGCCATGACGTCACGGTCATGTGACCGCACTACAAGGGGCCCTCGGAAGGTGAGTATATGTTTATTTTTTTATTTTTTAACCTGTGACATACGTGGCTGGGCAATACACTACGTGGCTCTGTGCTGTATACTACGTGGGCTGCGCAATATACTACGTGGGCTGCGCAATATACTACGTGGGCTGCGCAATATACTACGTGGGCTGTGCAATATACTACGTGGGCTGCGCAATATACTACGTGGGCTGCGCAATATACTACGTTGACATGCATATTCAAGAATAGAATAGCCGAAGCGTTAGAATCGGGCCACCATCTAGTTTCATTATAACTTTCTAGAGACATACGGTAGCTTAGCTGCATGATGGTTTGTAAATGATCTGTCTGAAAATCCACATCAAAAACCACTTCAAATGCTCTTCATATGCACTTTGTATTGATTTCAAAGGGAAATCCACACTTTTTATCTGACAAGATTCTGAAACCCTCGCCTTGGAAGAAATAAATGAGCTGACATGTCACTGATATAATTTTCTTCACCAAACTTGACACTAAACACAAAAGGCTGCAAAAAATGTTTGGGGGAAAAAAAAGACACAAAAAAACCTCCTAAAAATCCCACACCTATAAATTATATTTATATATAAGACGTAAGACGCTGAGTTTTTATTGTGCAGCGTAAATACACAAAATTAAAAAAAAAATCACCAAAAACTAGTGAGGAGAGAATATACTCGTTACTCGAGATTTCTCAAGCATGCTCGGGGGTCCTCCGAGTATTTTTTAGTGCTTAGAGATTTAATTTTTCTTGCCGCAACTGAATGATTTACATCTGTTAGCCAGCATAAGTACCGTATATTCTTGAGTATAAGCCGACCCGAGTATAAGCCGACCCCCCTAATTTTGCCACAAAAAACTGGGAAAACTTAATGACTCGAATATAAGCCTAGGGTGGAAAACGCAGCAGCTACCGGTAAATGTCAAAAATAAAAATAGATACCAATAAAAGTAAAATTAATTGAGACATCAGTAGGTTAAGTGTTTTTGAATATCCATATTGAATCAGGAGCCCCATATAATGCTCCATACAGTTCATGATGGGCCCCATAAGATGCTCCATATTAAAATATGCCCCATATAATGCTGCACAAATGCTGATTATGGCCCCCATAAAGATGCTCTATAAACACATTTGCCCAATATAATGCTGCACAAATGTGGATTATGGCCCCATAAGATGCTCCATAGAGATATTTGCCCCATATAATGCTGCACATGGTCCCATAAGATGCTCCATACAGATATTTGCCCCGTATAATGCTGCACATGGTCCCAAAAGATGATCCATACAGATATTTGCCCCATATAATGCTGCACATGGCCCCATACAGATATTTGTCCCATATAATGCTGCACATGGCCCCATAAGATGCTCCATACAGATATTGCCCCCATATAATGCTGCATATGGCCCCATACAGATATTGCCCCATATAATGCTGCACATGGCCCCATACAGATATTGCCCCATATAATGCTGCACATGGCCCCATACAGATATTGCCCCATATAATGCTGCATATGGCCCCATAAGATGCTCCATACAGATATTTGCCCCATATAATGCTGCACATGGCCCCATACAGATATTGCTCCATATAATGCTGCACATGGCCCCATACAGATATTGCCCCATATAATGCTGCACATGGCCCCATACAGATATTTCCCCATATAATGCTGCACATGGCCCCATACAGATATTTCCCCATATAATGCTGCACATGGCCCCATACAGATATGTCCCCATATAATGCTGCACCTGGCCCCATAAGATGCTCCATACAGATATTTGCCCCATATAATGCTGCACATGGTCCCATAAGATGATCCATACAGATATTTGCCCCATATAATGCTGCACATGGCCCCATACAGATATTTGCCCCATATAATGCTGCACATGGCCCCATAAGATGCTCCACACAGATATTTGCCCCATATAATGCTGCACATGGCCCCATACAGATATTGCCCCATATAATGCTGCACATGGCCCCATACAGATATTGCCCCATATAATGCTGCACATGGCCCCATAAGATGCTCCATATAGATAATTGCCCCATATAATGCTGCACATGGCCGCATAAAATGCTCCATACAGATATTTGCCCCATATTCTGTTGTTGCGATTAAAAAAATACAAAAAAATCACATACTCACCTCTCAGGCCCCCGGCACTTGCTATATTCACCTGCTCCCCATTCCACCGACGGCCGCCGTGTCTTCCGCGTCCTCTGCACTGACTGTTCAGGCAGACGGCGGCGTGCACTAATCGCATCATTGCCCCTCTAACCTGAGCATCACTGCAGAGGACGCGGAAGACGCAGCGGCGCCGACGGTGGAACGGGGAGCTGGTGAATATCGCGCACCAAGTTATACTCACCTGCTTCTGGCGCAGTCCCTGCACGTCTTTTCCCCAGCGCCGGCAGCTTCTTCCTGTAGTGAGCAGTCACATGGTACCGCTCATTACAGTAATGAATATGCGGCTCCACCCCTATGGGAGTGGCGTCGGGTCCATATTCATTACTGTAATGAGCGGTACCATGTGACCGCTCACTACAGGAAGAAGCTGCTGGCGCTGGGGAAAAGACGTGCAGGGACCGCGCCAGGAGCAGGTGAGTATTATTACACAGCTTCGCTCCCCCTCCGCTGCCGGCCCCTGGGAATGACTCCAGTATAAGACGAGAGGGTTACTTTCAGCCCAAAAAAGTGGGCTGAAAATCTCGGCTTATACTCGAGCATATACGGTACATGTGGGGATTCCCTAGCAACCAGGCAATCCCCACATGTGCTTATGCTGGCTAACAGATATAAATCATTCAGCTGCAGCAATAAAAACTAAATCTCTGAGCACTAAAAAAATACTCTGAGGACCCCTAAGCATGCTCGGAAAATCTCGAGTAACGAGTATATTCGCTCATCACTACCAAAAACGCATTGTGGGACCTTAACTTAAAGGAGGAGGGGGCTGTCATAACCATACATGGGGAAAATTTGCAGAGTTCTTGTAAAAACAAGCAACTTTGCAATTTACCTCTTATTAAAAATTCTATCAGGAAGATAGGGATTTTAATTTTTATTGAATACTTCTCATTTCCTAGGTTACCAGCCACCAGTCTACCAGAGGTAGTTCCTAGACTAGCAGAATAGCAAGTTACAGAGCCTGAAAGTGTAGCTCTGGACCTGGCTGGATGGCTGTATCAACCAGCTTCAGTGCCCCTGCACTCCTCTGATGCTACAGAAGCAGATCCACCTTTGCTTGTAGCATGGCAGAGCACACAGTTCATCAGGCCAGCGGCTCAGCCATGATGCCAATCTTCGGGAGCGCACTGCTCATCGGCGAGCAGGAAGATCGGAGACTGTGAAATGGTGTATTCCTAAAGAGATTATAGTGTGTAGACATCAGCACTAGAATTGGTGTGAATTTGTTTGCACGTACCATTCCATAGGAATTACAGTGGTCTGTAGCTGTAGGACGGCAGAGGGCGTATTGCCTCTTAGGCTACTTTCACACTGGCGTTCTTTGCCAGACGTCGCAATGCGTCGTTTATGGCAAAAAACGCATCCTGCAAAGTTGTTTGCAGGATGCGTTTTCGCCCCATAGATTAACATTAGCGACGCATTGCGACGCTTTGCCACACGTCGCAACCGTCGTGCGACGGTTGCGCCGGACCGCCGGGAGCAAAAAATGTTAAATGTAACGTTTTTTGCTCCGGACGGACCGCTTTTTCCGACCGCGCATGCGCGGCCGGAACTCCGCCCCCACCTCCCCGCACCTCACAATGGGGCAGCGGATGCGCCGGAGAAATGCATCCGCTGCACCCGTTGTGCAGTGCATCAAACGCTAGCGTCGGAATCTCTGCCCGACGCATTGCGACGGGGAGATTCCGACGCTAGTGTGAAAGTAGCCTAACCTGGCAGTGTCTGTGGCTCTTTTTTTGACTAGCTGGTCAGGAACGACATCAAATGAGGGATGACATTGCGCCTGACCATCAAGAGAAGCGCTATAGACACGTATTCCCTCCCCTGTCCAGGGGCCTCAGAACACGGCAATGGCCGATTGAATGGGACGTGGGAATCGATTTTCACCAACTCTAATCAGGACACATAAGACAGATCATGCCTACGGCAGAGCCTGTGATTTAGAGGGGTAGATGTGTATCAGCAGCAAAGACACTATCATCCATTCATACATTACACAATATGAAACAAGCACCAGACAACGCAAAATCCAAACTGCAAAATAATATTAATCTGCCGTAGTCTTCCAGTAATCACAAAACAAGGTAGAAAGGACACTTTGCCCTAAACAGGACATCAGCTACAGACAAAAAACAGGATGTACCGTAATTCATCCCCTTTCAGCTCCCCCATGGGATGGATGGAGAGGTTGGTAAGGCGACATAGCTCCATCCCGAATATTGTTACATAGCTTCAAATAAGGCTCGTACTACACTGCGTCTGTACCCACTGTCGTAGGCATACGTTCAAGAGGTATACCCCCGATAATTGGCACAGAGGCACCCGTCCACCATAGGGACCCCGCTGTAACGAAGCGTTTACAGGATGGTGCACGTTACATCACAATGGCTATTTGTATAAAAGAAAAAAGAGCAGTCAGCTGCGCTTTACTATGGTATATAGGTAAAGTGTGTGTGTGTGTGTGTGTGTGTGTGTGTGTGTGTGTGTGTGTGTGTGTGTGTGTGTGTGTGTGTGTGTCCCAACATGTAACTGACAGATGAGGAGGCTGGTGGAGAAAATGACATCTGTAAGGCCACATTCACATGGTCAGTGTCTGGTCAGTATTTTACATTAGTATTTGTAAGGTAAAACCCAGAGTGGAGCAATCAGAGGAAAAGTATAATAGAAACATATGCACCACTTCTGGATTTATCACCCACTCCTGGTTTTGGCTTACACATACTGAGGTAAAATACTGACCAAATACTGAACGTGTGAATGTGGCCTGAGGAAAAGTTACTTCAATTAACCCTTGAAATAAGTATACACCAATAAAGGCGGTCATACAAGATGTCCTAATGTGTGTGTCAGGGACACTACACAGCAGCCACATGGTAGACTCCACATAGAAGTAAAGCAGTTCGCACTGGATCTTCCCTACATTATATGGGCAGCGCTCGGCCAGCAGTGTGGCTCTTCTGGCTTGGTCCTTCGGAGAAATGGGATACCCTTACAATTTTGGGATTACCCACTGAAGGTACCAGTCTATGGGGGTAAAATGGCAATAAATCATCCCATGTCTACTGCGTGTGTGTGTGTGTGTGTGTGTGTGTGTGTGTGTGTGTGTGTGTGTGTGTGTGTGTGTGTTATATACACACAGCATGTTGTGAGGGGCTGCCATTCTCAGTATCTGGCTCCCCCACACTGTGGTGGACACGCACCGCTGCGCTGTCTTACCGTGCAGCCCGGTCTATGGAGGCCAGCCCGGAGAGCGAATGTCTGTCCTTCTTTTGGCCACAGGCGGTGTACCAAGGCGCAGGGAACTAGCCGCTTCCAGCCCCAGTACAGGCAGTACTCCACTCTGCAGCGCGAAGTGATAGTGTCATCACTACCACGCCCACTGCATCCACTTGCTGCCACCTAGCGGTCAAATGCGTCAACTACTCAGCAGCCACATTGTGGTTGGCAAGCCTGGAGTATGCGATACTACCGGAGCGCCAGTAGGCGGCTCACCACAGCTCCATACAGAGGTTCCATAGAAATATGCGCCAGTAGGCGGCTCACCACAGCTCCATACAGAGGTTCCATAGAAATATGCGCCAGTAGGCGGCTCACCACAGCTCCATACAGAGGTTCCATAGAAATATGCGCCAGTAGGCGGCTCACCACAGCTCCATACAGAGGTTACATAGAAATATACCTTCGAACATTTAGTAGTTACAGAAAACAAGCAAAATAAATACTGGCAATATCATTGTTTCTTATGAATTATGAATGCCGTGTGTCATGGTTGCCTCTATAACGATGTGTCAGTCACAAACCGGACTCAAGGTAGTCACTTTAGCTATTAGGTAGCTATTAGGCTATGTGCACATGTTCAGGATTTCTTGCAGAAATTTCCTGAGCTAAGGCTGGTTTCACATTTTTACCGCTGCGTTTTAGCGCAATAAAAAAAGCATGCGTTTTTTTTCCTATATTTAACATTAAAAACGCATGCATTTTTTTGTATGCGTTTTGCCGCGTTTGACGACGCATGCGTCGTTTCTATGCTTGCGTTTTGTTGCAGAAATGCAACATGTAGTAATTTCTAGAGGCTTTTTTTGCGGCAAAACGTATTGCTGTCTATGTAAACACATGCGTTTTTAAGCGCATGCGTTTGGTTGCGTTTTTAAACGCATGCGTTGCCATAGAAAAAACAAGTCTACACACTGATAAGCCACCCTCCACCATCAAGGTGATAAAGGGATCCAAACCCTAACCCCCCACCATCAAGGTGATAAAGGGATCCAAAACCTAACCCTAACCCCCCACCATCAAGGTGATAAAGGGATCCTAACCCCCCACCATCAAGGTGATAAAGGGATCCTAACCCTAACCCACCATCAAGGTGATAAAGGGATCCTAACCCTAACCCCCCACCATCAAGGTGCTAAAGGGATCCTAACCCTAACCCTAGGGATCCAAACCCTAACCCTAACCCTAGCTATTTCTATTTATAGTGGGTTTTCTAGTTGATTTTGATGATTGGCAGCTGTCACACACTTCTCATCATGCGTTTCAAAAACGCAAACGCAGGAAAAAATGCATGAAAACGCATCAAAACGCAGCGTTTTTTTACCGCATACAAAAATGCATGCGTCTAAAAAACGCAGCGTTTGCACGCGTTTACATGCGTTTTTTTCACCACCTGCGTTTGCGTTTTTAACGCTGCGTTTTTAAACGCAAATGTGAAACTAGCCTAAACAGGACATTTTCTGCAAGAAATCCGCATGTTTTTGCGCGTTTTTCTCGCGTTTATGGTGCGTTTTTTGCAGATTTTTCAGGAGGTTCCCAATGCAATAATATAGTGGGAAATCCGCAAAAAATCCACAAAATTAATGAACGTGCTGCGTTTTTTACCGCAATGCATTTTTTTCCGCACAAAAATTGCGGAATGCATTCTAAATGATGGGATGCATAATGTATGTGGTTTTTTTCGTGTTTTTATAGAGAAAAAAACGAAAAAAAAAGCGAAAAATCTGCAACATGTGCACACAGCCTTAGATGCTCATGTATGGTGAATTATAGATAGAGTGGATATTGTTTGGGTAAAATTTTGTTCCGGACTTTGAGATGTTTATTTTGACTACTTGTGGTCCTGGGTTATTCATGTAAATCGCTCATTTATGTCGCACATAATGAAACGTACTCAAGTGTACATAAATTCAATTTGAAAAGCCGTACCCTGGACCACTAGTACTCAAAATGACCGGCTAAATGTCCTGAATAATATTTGCCAAAAAAATTATCAATAGTGATGAAGAAGCACTAAAATGCTCGGGTGCTCGTTGCTGGGGTCGAGTAGATTGGAATACTCGGGTACTCAGCCAGAACAGCGAACCCAATGTAAGACTACGGGAGACCCGAGTATTTTTACCGCGATACCCCCGGTGGTCCTTTTAAGGTCTAAAAATGTCTCAAAATGATGGAAACACTGCTCAAATTGCACAGGGACATCATCGGGATCGCCCTGGAAGCATTCCTGACTCCTAGTTCACAGCTTTAATCAGTTTTTTCCGAGATTCATGCCATTTTTTCCGGTTCCACAAAAAAACACATTAAAACGAAACCAAAACGGATTTTGCTGAGAAACATGTCAAGGTATTGTACATCCTTTGCAGCTTAATGACTTGCCTGTAAGGCCAAATATTTAACCCCAGACCGAAAAATTTCCTCCCCCACTTAGGCTTAGTTCAGACGCAGCGTTTTTGAAGCGTTTTTCAACTTTAACATTGCTTTCCACCACTACAAATGCATTCACTTGGAAATGTCATTGTAACATTTAACAACCCTAGCTGGCCATGTGGTGTGTGACACATAAGCAGACCCATCTTGTTTCAGTTATGAAGGAGGGCTCTTAAGACCGGTCCTTGCCCAGAGAACGTATTTCTCCTGTGCATTTGGTTGTGTTGTATTGCCATAATCTGTATGTTTCTATTCAACAGCAGTTGGCGTTTGGTAAATTTTTGGTATTCATTTTTTTTTCTTTTTTCACAGCACATGGAGCAGCACTGTTGGCCCAGGTTCTGGAGCGGTCCTTCATCAGACAGCCACGGACCCGTCCCAGCCATCCTGCAGCGCTGCAGCAAGTGGGCTTGCCACACTAACTGGAGACCTGGAAGCTGGTCCATCAGGTCTTCCCCTTTCCCAGTCCTCTGCCCCTTTTTGGGGGGGCTCCTCCCAGCAGCGGCAGAGGGCATCGGACAGGTCCTGCACTTGAGCTCGGTTTTTCACGATGGACTCAAGGCTTTGGGTGACCGAATGGATATTGCAATTAGCCACATGAATACACGAATCCAGGTCACCAAAAGCCTTGACCAAGTAAAAGCCGACCTCCAGAAGCCAGCACATCATTTTTTTAACCAAATTGAGCAGGGCATGTCGGAACACCTTACTCCTGATCTCCAGCTTAGTGTCATACAGGCCTGCAATGCTGCTTACGTGCAGGATATGCAGCAGAGTCGGTATTTTCAGCAGACAGTGGCGGCATATCCACCCGTGCCTTCACTGTCACGATTAACCTCAATGCCGACCTCTGCTGCATACCACTGCATGGCCACCTCTATTCCTAGCACTGCCGGACACCAGTACAGCACCACCACCATACCGAGTGCTGTAGGACAGCCCACCGCCACCACCATGACTACCGCTGCTCCTGCTTGGACCTCCTCCACTGACACAATGATGCAGCAGCAGGACCCTGGCATGGCCTTCCGTACCGCCACCACGATGCAGCAGCAGGACCCTGGCATGGCCTTCCGCTCCACCACCACCATGATGCAGCAGGACCCAGGCATGGCCTTCTGCTCTACAAGAGCTATGGACTCTGGCATGGCCTTCCGCTCTACGAGCATTATGGACTCTGGCATGGCTACACGCTCTACGAGCACTATGGACTCTGGCATGGCTGCACGCTCTACGAGCACTATTGACTCTGGCATAGCTGCACGCTCTACGAGCACTATGGACTCTGGCATGGCTGCACACTCTACGAGCACAGTGCAGCCGGACCCTGACAGGTCACCAACCACGACCAAGCCACTACATATGAGCCCACCGAGGCTTCCCAGAACCCGGCGATCCCAGAAAGGGAGAAAAAATAAAAAACAGCGTACAATCAGTATTCCTCCTCCCTCACCTCAGAGTGTGTCTGTAATGTCAGGTTTGTCTCACCCTTCTAGTGCGTCTCAAGCCTCTAATGTGTCAAGCCCTATTTCCGAACTACCAGACCCCACTAGTTTCATTGCCCCTTCTCCAGCCACCCCTGCGTCGTCCACACTTAGCCAGGCCTCACAGCTTCACATCCCCTGTTTCCATCACTCTACCCCAAGCAGGCGCAGTTAATTAAAAAGTTTGAGTAAAACAAAATAAATAATATTGTGTTTTGCCCCCAATTATGTGTGGTTTAATTGTGTCTTTCGCCGCCGGCAATACACACCGTTCGCCGCACACCTAATTTTTTGGCCACATCATAGCTCCAGTAGTTAGCAAGTAAAAGACTGCAGTGTTGTGTGTCTTTAGTATAGAGATATGAGGTGGACCACAAAATTAATACTTGTATTATCTCCATAATCTCTTCCTTCTGCTTAGTCTGTGACTAGTGTTGCAGACTGAAGAGAAAATGGCGGCAATACAATGCAGAACTATACTCAACAGGTCAGGTGTACAAAAACTAATTAGTTAGGACACCTGACCTGGTGAGTAGAGAACTACCGTGTATAACCTCCTCCATTTTCTCTTCTGTGTACTTAATCTATTTCACACAAAGTTAAGGGACGATGGCGGTCATACAAGGCATATCTATGCTCACCTGGACATGTGTCAGAAATAGCGAATTCATGAGGCTGTTATATGTGCATCACGAATTCATTATTTCTGACACCTGACTTGATGAGTATACTGTAGATCTGTTTTGTATTACAGCCATTGTCTCTTCAGTCTGTGTCAGAATAAGGACGCAATGACGTCAACAACCTTACCACTAACAACCTGGCTGCCGTCACACTAGCAGTATGGGGTCAGTATTTTACATCAGTATTTGTAAGCCAAAACCAGGAGTGGAACAATTAGAGGAGATGTATAATAGAAACATATGCACCACTTCTGCATTTATCACCCACTCTTGGTTTTGGATTACAAATATTGATGTAAAATAGTGACCAAATACTGCTAGTGTGACGGCAGCATTGGTTTGAAGAGGAAATACATAGGAGACACGGTCAAGATACCAAAAAATAAAGTTTACTAACGAGAAATATTAGTAACATTTAAGAAAATAACTGTTACAGATAAAATCCCAACAGGACATTTGCACAACATTGTCCTGCCATGACACACGTCCAATATCTGAATTAAAAAAAAGGCAGCAAATTGGTCCCGCATGTGGCCAACTTCAGCAGTTGACCGAAGCGGGTGATGCTGGTAATCAGGCAGTGGGTGCAACTGGTTCATCCAGTTCAATGTTGGGCCGCTCCTTAGCCATTATGTAATTGTGCAGAACCACACAGGCTTTGACCACCTCGCCGACTGTCTCCATTTTTAGATTAATGGCTGATGCAAGAATGCGCCATTTTGAGACTAGAATCCCAAAGGTACACTCTACTGTTCTTCGGGCCCTGGTCAGTCTGTAGTTAAACATCCTGTTAGTGTGGTTCAAGTCCCGACTGGAATATGGCTTCAGTAGGTTTTCACACATCTGAAAGGCCTCATCACCAACCATAACAAATGGCATCGTTGGACCTTGAGTGTTGGAGAGAGGTCGTGGCCATGGAAAATTAAAATTTTTGCCATATACTCGGCGGCCCATATCAGAGTTCTTAAAAGTCTGGGAATCGTTGCCACGGCCAAAAGCTCCAATGTCCACGGCGATGAAGCGATAGTCCTCATCGACTATTGCCATGAGCACCACAGAAAAATATTTTTTAGAATTGAAGTACTCCGATCCTGTTCTGGCTGGTTTGATAACGTGGATGTGCTTTCCATCCACCGCTCCCAAACGGTTGGGGAAATCACACACTCCAGAATTTTTCCGCAATTCCAATCCACATGTCCGAGGTGGGTAAGGGTATAAACTCTTCCCGGAGTACATTCCACAAAGCCCGGCAGGTGTCCGCAACTATTCCGGACAGGGTGGATATTCCAAGCCGGTATTGGAAGTGGAGGGATGATAAACTCTCTCCGGTTGCCAGAAATCTGGAAGAAAAAAAAAAAATTACAATCAATTCTATTTATGGTGTTGTTATGCTAAAGACATAAAGGAAAATACCAAAAAAATACATGTCAGAACAGCTAAAATTAGCACTGCCATTGGTTTAGATTTGTTACGTACCTTAAGCAAGCAAAAAAGAAAAGGGCACACAGCAACAAGTGACAGCAAAAAGTACAGCCAAGAAGCAACGAAGAGTGGTGGTGGTGGGAGACTCACTACTGAGAGGCACAGAAGCAGCCATCTGCAGACCGGACATAACTGCAAGAGAAGTATGCTGCCTTCCAGGTGCGATGATCAAGGATGTGACCGATAGGATACCAAAGCTCTTCAGCTCCAAGGACGTCCACCCATTTCTTCTGATACATGTTGGCACCAATGACACGGCAAGGAAGGACCTACCGACAATCTGCAAAGACTTTGAAGAGTTGGGGAAGAAAGTAAAGGAACTGGATGCACAGGTAGTTTTTTCTTCTATCCTTCCAGTAGACGGGCATGGCACCAGGAGATGGAACAGGATCCTTGATGCAAACAACTGGCTAAGACGATGGTGCAGACAACAAGGATTCGGATTCCTGGACCACGGTGTGAATTACTGGTACGATGGACTCCTCGCCAGAGACGGACTACACCTCAACAAACCTGGGAAACACACATTCGCCAGAAGACTCGCTACACTCATCAGGAGGGCGTTAAACTAGAAGAAGAGGGGACGGGAAGAAAAACATTAGACTTGAACAAAGAAGACCCAGGAAAACATACTCAGATGGGAGGTAAGAACATTTCTAAAACAATCCACAGCGAGGAGATTGGAACAAAACAAAATCCTCTAAACTGCATGCTCGCAAACGCCAGAAGCCTGACAAACAAGATGGAAGAACTAGAAGCAGAAATATCTACAGGTAACTTTGACATAGTGGGAATAACCGAGACATGGTTAGATGAAAGCTATGACTGGGCAGTTAACTTACAGGGTTACAGTCTGTTTAGAAAGGATCGTAAAAATCGGAGAGGAGGAGGGGTTTGTCTCTATGTAAAGTCTTGTCTAAAGTCCACTTTAAGGGAGGATATTAGCGAAGGAAATGAGGATGTCGAGTCCATATGGGTCGAAATTCATGGAGGGAAAAATGGTAACAAAATTCTCATTGGGGTCTGTTACAAACCCCCAAATATAACAGAAACCATGGAAAGTCTACTTCTAAAGCAGATAGATGAAGCTGCAACCCATAATGAGGTCCTGGTTATGGGGGACTTTAACTACCCGGATATTAACTGGGAAACAGAAACCTGTGAAACCCATAAAGGCAACAGGTTTCTGCTAATAACCAAGAAAAATTATCTTTCACAATTGGTGCAGAATCCAACCAGAGGAGCAGCACTTTTAGACCTAATACTATCTAATAGACCTGACAGAATAACAAATCTGCAGGTGGTTGGGCATCTAGGAAATAGCGACCACAATATTGTACAGTTTCACCTGTCTTTCACTAGGGGGACTTGTCAGGGAGTCACAAAAACACTGAACTTTAGGAAGGCAAAGTTTGACCAGCTTAGAGATGCCCTTAATCTGGTAGACTGGGACAATATCCTCAGAAATAAGAATACAGATAATAAATGGGAAATGTTTAAGAACATCCTAAATAGGCAGTGTAAGCGGTTTATACCTTGTGGGAATAAAAGGACTAGAAATAGGAAAAACCCAATGTGGCTAAACAAAGAAGTAAGACAGGCAATTAACAGTAAAAAGAAAGCATTTGCACTACTAAAGCAAGATGGCACCATTGAAGCTCTAAAAAACTATAGGGAGAAAAATACTTTATCTAAAAAACTAATTAAAGCTGCCAAAAAGGAAACAGAGAAGCACATTGCTAAGGAGAGTAAAACTAATCCCAAACTGTTCTTCAACTATATCAATAGTAAAAGAATAAAAACTGAGAATGTAGGCCCCTTAAAAAATAGTGAGGAAAGAATGGTTGTAGATGACGAGGAAAAAGCTAACATATTAAACACCTTCTTCTCCACGGTATTCACGGTGGAAAATGAAAGGCTAGGTGAAATCCCAAGAAACAATGAAAACCCTATATTAAGGGTCACCAATCTAACCCAAGAAGTGGTGCGAAACTGGCTAAATAAGATTAAAATAGATAAATCTCCGGGTCCGGATGGCATACACCCACGAGTACTAAGAGAACTAAGTAATGTAATAGATAAACCATTATTTCTTATTTTTAGGGACTCTATAGCGACAGGGTCTGTTCCGCAGGACTGGCGCATAGCAAATGTGGTGCCAATATTCAAAAAGGGCTCTAAAAGTGAACCTGGAAATTATAGGCCAGTAAGTCTAACCTCTATTGTTGGTAAAATATTTGAAGGGTTTCTGAGGGATATTATTCTGGATTATCTCAATGAGAATAACTGTTTAACTCCATATCAGCATGGGTTTATGAGAAATCGCTCCTGTCAAACCAATCTAATCAGTTTTTATGAAAAGGTAAGCTATAGGCTGGACCACGATGAGTCATTGGACGTGGTATATCTCGATTTTTCCAAAGCGTTTGATACCGTGCCGCACAAGAGGTTGGTACACAAAATGAGAATGCTTGGTCTGGGGGAAAATGTGTGTAAATGGGTTAGTAACTGGCTTAGTGATAGAAAGCAGAGGGTGGTTATAAATGGTATAGTCTCTAACTGGGTCGCTGTGACCAGTGGGGTACCGCAGGGGTCAGTATTGGGACCTGTTCTCTTCAACATATTCATTAATGATCTGGTAGAAGGTTTACACAGTAAAATATCGATATTTGCAGATGATACAAAACTATGTAAAGCAGTTAATACAAGAGAAGATAGTATTCTGCTACAGATGGATCTGGATAAGTTGGAAACTTGGGCTGAAAGGTGGCAGATGAGGTTTAACAATGATAAATGTAAGGTTATACACATGGGAAGAAGGAATCAATATCACCATGATACACTGAATGGGAAACCACTGGGTAAATCTGACAGGGAGAAGGACTTGGGGATCCTAGTTAATGATAAACTTACCTGGAGCAGCCAGTGCCAGGCAGCAGCTGCCAAGGCAAACAGGATCATGGGGTGCATTAAAAGAGGTCTGGATACACATGATGAGAGCATTATACTGCCTCTGTACAAATCCCTAGTTAGACCGCACATGGAGTACTGTGTCCAGTTTTGGGCACCGGTGCTCAGGAAGGATATAATGGAACTAGAGAGAGTACAAAGGAGGGCAACAAAATTAATAAAGGGGATGGGAGAACTACAATACCCAGATAGATTAGCGAAATTAGGATTATTTAGTCTAGAAAAAAGACGACTGAGGGGCGATCTAATAACCATGTATAATTATATAAGGGGACAATACAAATATCTCGCTGAGGATCTGTTTATACAAGGAAGGTGACGGGCACAAGGGGGCATTCTTTGCGTCTGGAGGAGAGAAGGTTTTTCCACCAACATAGAAGAGGATTCTTTACTGTTAGGGCAGTGAGAATCTGGAATTGCTTGCCTGAGGAGGTGGTGATGGCGAACTCAGTCGAGGGGTTCAAGAGAGGCCTGGATGTCTTCCTGGAGCAGAACAATATTGTATCATACAATTATTAGGTTCTGTAGAAGGACGTAGATCTGGGGATTTATTATGATGGAATATAGGCTGGACTGGATGGACAAATGTCTTTTTTCGGCTTTACTAACTATGTTACTATGTTAATGTAACCAGCAGACATTCCTCTGGTGGAATCGCTCTACGGAGCTGGGTGTCCTGTCTCTGTATGGCTCCTTGGACACGAGCAAGCAAATCCCGGAACGAGTCTTGCGACATCCTTGTATATTCCGGGAATTTGTCCGGGTTGGCATTAAACTCGCCATACAGCGTGTTTTAGGCTCCACGTCTCTCACGTAGTTCTATAGTGGGGTGTCTCCAAAACGCCTACGACGTCTCCTTCTCTATCTTTCGCGATTTCTGTCTTGCTCCCAAGCAAACACACAGGAAGAAACAGCTTGATGCTTAAATCCAGGTTGAAATAAAAGCTCTCCATGCGAAGATCCATCATGACACAGGATACAGGATGAAAAACCAGAAGATTTCAGCTGTTCAAGGGTCTATATAAAGATATCCCATAATACAGGCCCTCTGTAGTCACATTGGCGGTGTCTGGTTATCTAGATTTTTCTCCTGTAAAATTTGTCACCATGAGCACCAAAAACACAAATGCAGGAAAAAACGCATAGAAACGCGTGCAAACGCTGCATTTTTTTAACCGCCGCATGCGTTCCCGCATGCGTCTAAAAAACGCTGCGCTTATACGTGTTTATATGCGTTTTTTCCTGCACTTGCGGATGCGGATTAAACGCTGCGGATTCTAACGCAAATGTGAAACTAGCCTTATGTAATGTGATATGATGTGTTATGGTGATGTACAGTATATAAAGTGTTAGAGCATAATTTGAATATAGCACAAGGATAAGTTTAGGACAACATAGGATATAGAACAGTTTAGAAGGTGGAAAGGATATGGTTAAGGTTGGGATTAGCCCAGTGGATGAGCATTAGTGCTGATAAGAAGGGGGTCACTTATCGGTTAGAGGAAGTTCAGTGTCAGCCAGTGTAGTGTGGAGGAGAGTTCAGGGTCAAATGGGGTGGGTTGCTTGGGGCAGCATGGGCCAAACGTTCAGAGCAATGGGCGGCCAAATGGAGTTCCCTGATGGACATTCCAACAGTGTCTGGAGCCTAGGGACAGCCAATTGCCATGGAGTGGGCCTGGTCTTCCTACAGCAAAAGGTTGGTGGACATGAAGTTACAGGGGGGCAGGTGGTCGGTCCCGGTTGCACTGCTGGAATGAATAACAAATCCCTGAGACTGATGGAGTTTGTTGGTTTGGGGGTAGTCCAGAATGAACGTGGGACAGAACAGAAGAGGAGTTGTGCGAAGGATGAAGGAAGTGCGATTTGCTGTGCCCTATCCCACCTTAAGACTGTTTAGTAAAAGTTTGACTGTTGTATAGAACCTGGGGTCCCATGCATTGTGTGTGGCGGTTCCTGAGGACGGAAGCCTGGAGGCAGAACAGAGACCTGCTGCCTACAAGTGAGTGTGGCACCCCACAACTTACAGCACACTAGGACTGGGACACCCCTGGTCTGTAAAGTGCCTATGCTTACCACTCTGCAGCACTTTACACACTTGAGAGCTTTTTCCCTTTGTATGATTAGAATCCACTCATGTACCCTTTTCTTCTTTATAATTAGGGGAAAGTACGGCATTCCTAGAAAATTTTTAGCTCAGTTGTAGCCTCTTTTAATGTTGAGATTACTGTATCCCTTTTCTTTAAACCTTGCTTGAAGATTTGATGCTTATGCTTCAAAAGAGTCCTTTGTAGAGCAAATTCTCCTAACTCTCATGAAGTGACCCATGGGGATCCACTGGATAGTAGTTATCGGAAGTGATGAGCCTGCATAGAGAAGAAAATTGACTGCTGTGGCTTCCCAAAGAACATCCATTATAATTTTTACCATTTTCTGATCTACTGATTTTAATGTACAAAAAATCCAATCACCTTCTACTGTTGTACCTATGTATGACATTAATATGGTTATTGTTTAGATTTGTCATTAATTGTTGTCATTCAACTGGTGTACCCTCCCAAATGAACCATATGCCATCAATAAAGTTAATCCAATTTTGCACTTTTTCTATGCCTGCTGGAGGATCTGTCTGAAACATTTCACTTTCCGATGCCCCAAGAAAGAGATTAGCATAAGTTGGGTCAAAAGGCAGTGCCCTGAGTTTGTAGTGGCATATTATGACATTGCCTACCTATTCGCTCCTTCTATGACACGCCTCCTGACGAAGCAAGGGTAAAACACGCATTTGGACTCCACAATCATTACATTGTGTCAGTTACCCTAGATATGTTGTTAGATTTTATCCACTGTGATGACATAAGCACATTTGCACTTTACAGTTATAGGATGTCATCTACATATATATTGGTTTTATTCAGGGCCGTAAATAGAGTTTCTGCTGCCCTAGGCACATTTAGTGCTCCCTCCCCCTTTGTTGAGTATGACACTATCGGCAGTGACTTTGGCAAAAATTGCTGATGTGAAAGTAGCCTTTTGCAGCAGATCGGGCAGTTTTTCTGCATCTGCCGTGTAACGGATCACTTACAGCAACACTGCGTTTGGCCTCATTCATTCCCTATGGGATTTGCGGCACTTGCTGTGATCTGGCAAATGCGGTACCATACCTCCCAACTTTTGAAGAAGGGAAAGAGGTATAAAGTTTGCAGCGAGCGTAGTGTGCCGTGGCAAATTTTAGGCTACGCCTCTGACCACACCCATTTCACAACTAGTCACACCCATATCCACGTTCCAACCACACCCATTTAGCACTGCTGATCACACTGTTTCATAAACAATAATTATAAACAAAATAAAATATGGCCACACAGTGCTCCACACTGTATAATGGCCACACATGATGCTCAATACTGTATAATGGCCACACATGATGCTCCATATTGTATAATGGCAACAAAGTGCTCCACATACTGTATAATGGCCCTACAAGATGCTCAATACAGTATAATGGCCACACATGATGTTCCATACTGTATAATGGCCGCACGCAGTTCTCCATACTGTATAATAACCCCACATGATGCTCAATACTGTATAATGGCCACACATGATGCTCTATACTGTATAATGGCCACACATGATGCTCAATGCTGTATAATGGCCACACATGATGCTCCATACTGTATAATGGCCACACATGATGCTCCATACTGTATAATGACCCCACATGATGCTCAATACTGTATAATGGCAATGGCCACACATGATGCTCCATACTGTATAATGACCCCAAATGAAGCTCAATACTGTATAATGGCCACACATGATGCTCTATACTGCATAATGGCCACACATGATGCTCCATAGTGTATAATGACCCCACATGATGCTCAATACTGTATAATGCCCCCCCCCATCCTGTATGCATGGCTCATATCCCCCCTCCTGTATGCATGGCTCATCTCCCTCCCATCCTGTATGCATGGCTCATATCCCCCCTCCTATCCCATATGCATGGCTCATATCCCCCCTCCTGTATGCATGGCTCATATCCCCACCCCCCTCCTGTATGCATGGCTCATCTCCCTCCCATCCCAACCTGTATGCATGGCTCATATCCCCCCTCCTGTATGCATGGCTCATCTCTCTCCCATTCTGCATGCATGGCTCATATCCCCCTCCTGTATGCATGGCTCATCTCCCTCCCATCCCATATGCATGGCTCATATCCCCCCTCCTGTATGCATGGCTCACCTCCCTCCCATCCTGTATGCATGGCTCATATCCCCCTTTCCTGTATGCATGGCTCATCTCCCTCCCATCCCATATACATAGCTCATAACCCCCCCTCCTGTATGCATGGCTCACCTCCCTCCCATCCTGTATGCATGGCTCATATCCCCCCTCCTGTATGCATGGCTCATATTCCCCCCCCTCCTGTATGCATGGCTCATCTCCCTCCCATCCCATATGCATGGCTCATATCCCCCCCTCTCATGTATGCATGGCTCATCTCCCTCCCATCTCATATGCATGGCTCATATCCCCCCTGACCTCCTGTATGCATGGCTCATATCTCCCCCTCTCCTGTATGCATGGCTCATCCCCCTCCCATCCCATCCTGTATGCATGGCTCATATTCCCCCTCCTGTATGCATGGCTCATATCCCCACCCCCCTCCTGTATGCATGGCTCATCTCCCTCCCATCCCATCCTGTATGCATGGCTCATCTCTCTCCCATCCTGCATGCATGGCTCATATCCCCCTCCTGTATGCATGGCTCTTCTCCCTCCCATCCCATATGCATGGCTCATATCCCCCCATCCTGTATGAATGGCTCACCTCCCTCCCATCCTGTATGCATGGCTCATATCCCCCTTTCCTGTATGCATGGCTCATCTCCCTCCCATCCCATCCTGTATGCATGGCTCATATTCCCCCTCCTGTATGCATGGCTCATATCCCCACCCCCCTCCTGTATGCATGGCTCATCTCCCTCCCATCCCATCCTGTATGCATGGCTCATCTCTCTCCCATCCTGCATGCATGGCTCATATCCCCCTCCTGTATGCATGGCTCTTCTCCCTCCCATCCCATATACATGGCTCATATCCCCCCCTCCTGTATGCATGGCTCATATCCCCCCCTCCTGTATGCATGGCTCACCTCCCTCCCATCCTGTATGCATGGCTCATATCCCCCTTTCCTGTATGCATGGCTCATTTCCCTCCCATCCCATATGCATAGCTCATATCCCCCCCTCCTGTATGCATGGCTCACCTCCCTCCCATCCTGTATGCATGGCTCATATCCCCCCCTCCTGTATGCATGGCTCATCTCCCTCCCATCCCATGCTGTATGCATGGCTCATATCCCCCCTCCTGTATGCATGGCTCATCTCCCTCCCATCCCATCCTGTATGCATGGTTCATATTCCCCCCCCTCCTGTATGCATGGCTCATCTCCCTCCCATCCCATATGTATGGCTCATATCCCCCTGTCATGATCCCAATGGCAGGGGATCACAAAAGGACAAGCACAAAAACAAAACAAGCTCTAGGGTGATGGAACCTGAGCTGACCGCGATCCTGAACCTAAACACACAACTAGCAGTAGCCGGGGAACGTGCCTACGATGATTCCTAGACGTCTCGCGCCAGCCGAAGGATAAACTTCCCCTATCAGAAGAAACACAGACCTCACTTGCCTCCAGAGAAACACCCCACAGAAATAGCAGCCCCCCACATGTAATAACGGTGAAATGAGAGGAAAGCACATACGTAGTTATAAAAATAGAATCAGCAAAAATGAGGCCCGCTAAAGCTAGATAGCAGAGGATACAAAAGTGAACTGCGCGGTCAGCGAAAAACCCTTCAAAAAACCATCCTGAAATTACTTGAACTCATGTGCCAACTCATGGAACATAAGGAGTAATTTCAGCCCACTAGAGCAACCAGCAGCCAAGAATCACATATCTGCAAGCTGGACTAAGACAAAAATTAAGCAAAACGTGGAACAGGAAAATCAAAACTTAGCTTGTCCTGAAGATAACAGACGCAGGGAGCCGAGGTAAAAAGACACGCTGATTACATTGATAGCCGGCGAGGAAATGACAAAAAAGCCAGGTTAAATAGGAAACTCCCATAACCTGATGAAACAGGTGGACACCAGAGACCGCAGAGAACACAAGTCACCCAGTACCATCAGTAACCACCAGAGGGAGCCCAAAAACAGAACTCACAACATCCCCCCTCTCATGTATGCATGGCTCATCTCCCTCCCATCTCATATGCATGGCTCATATCCTCCCTGACCTCCTGTATGCATGGCTCATATCTCCCCCTCTCCTGTATGCATGGCTCATCTCCCTCCCATCCCATCCTGTATGCATGGCTCATATCCCCCCCCTCCTGTATGCATGGCTCATCTCTCAACCCCCTCACCCCCCCCCCGCTCCGTCTCCGGCTCCTGCTTCCATCTTGCATGGCTCGGCTCCCCGTCCTCTTTCATCCCCCCGTCCCCCATACTCACCTTTCCCACACCGCGAGGCCACGCCGAACATCCCTCTAGCTCTGTCGTGACTCCCGATGCAGCACCATCTTCCTGCGTGAGAGGTCATGTGGTACCGCTCATTAAGGTCATGAATATGCCCATATTCATGACCTTAATGAGCGGTACCACGTGACCGCTCACTCAGGACAAGCTGCAGGCGCTGAGACCAGGCATCGCTGGAGCAGAGTGAGTATGATGTCTTCAAGGAGGGTGGGAGGCAGGCAGGCGGGCGGCCGGGGGTGCTGGGGGGCGGTCAGTCGGGAGGTGACCCAGGACTTAAATTAAACAAAAAAACTTGCTCAGGTGCCGCCTCTCCGCATCGTCCCACCCTAGGCACGTGCCCTCAAGTGACTAGTGGCAAATACGGCCCTGGTTTTATTCACAATGTTACAATGAATTTGAAGCTTTGGTGAGTGGCCACTATATATATCAATAGTGTCCAGAAATATAGCAACTTACCTAGTCTTTTCTTTGTAAGTCCTCCACTGAGTCACGCTGCCTTGTTAAATTTTGTTATTTAGATCTTTATATTAGTAAAGTTGACACATATATGAGATTTTATATCACCAATTCCTTTGTTTGTAACATATCTTGTTCACACAGTATAGCTTTTGGTGCCCTTTTGCGGACATTTTCTAAACATAGCAGATATTATATTTCAACTCACAGTTTTCGATTAAAAAATAATTAAAAGCAATACATGAATAAGGCCTAAAACAACTAGAAAGGCATGGAAATCAAATAAAAAACACACAGTACAAATATGCCCTCTAGTGGTAAATCTTTACATTACCTAGATTAAAGTTCCAGTAAATATAACATAGGCCTCAATAAATGAAGGTTGGCATCATATCAATAATAATAATAATCTTTATTTTTATATAGCGCCAACATATTCCACAGCGCTTTACAGGTTGCACGCATTATCATCACTGTCCCCGTTGGGGCTCACAATCTAAATTGCCTATCAGTATGTCTTTGGAATGTGGGAGGAAACCCACGCAAACACCCATACAAACTCTTTGCAGATGTTGTCCTTGGTGGGGTTTGAACCTAGGCCTCCAGCGCTGCTAACCACTGCGCTACCGTGCTGCCCAGTAGATAAAGCTGGATAAAACTGAAGTGAAAACACAAAAAGTCACACATCCTTGTGACTTTTCAAAGTGTTTTTTTTACGAAAGACTTCTGCCATAAATATTTTGATTAATTGGGGTCACAGTGTATACATTTTAAGCACTATGTTTTATAAACTGTATATTCAAAGATAATTATAAGCTAATAATTGTAGCTAGACGTTTTTACAAATGCAGTCATCTACTTTCCAATCAAGCTAAACCATTGCCACCATTATTTCCATTGATAAATAATTCAAAATGTGGCCATATATTTGAATATAAAATACAGATGAGAATTTGTTTCCAATATTTTAAAATATTTGTCAGGACTCAAACCCAGCAGCTCTTGTGCACCAGGTGGCAGATCTTCCCTCTGTGTTATTCAGATCACTGGACAGTTCCTTGCTAAACCAGATACTACTACCTGTGTTGTTCCTGATTGTCTCCACCCTGAATTCTTGATTGGCTCAATTGTTGTGAATTCTGTTGTCGGGCTCCCTCCTGTGGTCATGAATGGTACTTCAGCTGGTTCTGTCCATGGACTTCCTCTGGTGGGTGTTTCTGAGTTTCCTTCCACAGGTGACGAGGTTAATTCGTTAGCAGGCTGCTCTATTTAACTCCACTTAGATCTTTGCTCCATGCCACCTGTCAATGTTCCAGTATTGGTCTAGTTCACTCCTGGATCGTTCTTGTGACCTGTCTTCCCATCAGAAGCTAAGTTCCAGCTTGTATTTCTTTGGTTTGCTATTTTTCTGTCCGGCTTGCTATTTAATTTGTTGTGTTGCTTGCTGGAAGCTCTGGGACGCAGAGGGAGCGCCTCCGCACCGTGAGTCGGTGTGGAGGGTCTTTTTGCGCCCTCTGCGTGGTCTTTTTGTAGGTTTTTGTGCTGACCGCAAAGTAACCTTTCCTATCCTCGGTCTGTTCAGTAAGTCGGGCCTCACTTTGCTAAATCTATTTTATCTCTGTGTTTGTATTTTCATCTTTACTCAGAGTCATTATATGTGGGGGGCTGCCTTTTCCTTTGGGGAATTTCTCTGAGGCAAGGTAGGCTTCATTTTTCTATCTTCAGGGCTAGCTAGTTTCTTAGGCTGTGCCGAGTTGCATAGGGAGCGTTAGGCGCAATCCACGGCTATTTCTAGTGTGTTTGATAGGTTTAGGGATTGCGGTCAGCAGAGTTCCCACGTCCCAGAGCTCGTCCTTATTATCAGTAACTATCAGGTCATTCCGTGTGCTCTTAACCACCAGGTCCATTATTGTCCTGACCACCAGGTCATAACACCCAAGTCCAGTTCCCTTCCTCCGCACAGGGACTGTGATTGTGCTATTAACTTGATTCCTGGTTGCAAGTTCCCTAAGGGCCTACTTTTCAATCTGTCTGTGCCAGAGCATGCCGCCATGCGGAGTTATGTTAAGGAGTCTTTGGAGAAGGGGCATATTCGGCCCTCTTCGTCACCATTGGGAGCGGGTTTCTTTTTTGTTGCTAAGAAGGATGGCTCCTTGAGACCCTGTATTGATTATCGTCTTCTTAATAAGATCACGGTCAAATTCCAATACCCCTTGCCTTTGCTTACTGATTTGTTTGCTCAGATTAAGGGGGCTAGTTGGTTTACTAAGATTGACCTCCGAGGGGCATATAATCTTGTTCGTATTGAACAGGGTGACGAATGGAAAACTGCATTTAATATGCCAGAAGGCCATTTTGAATACCTTGTGATGCCATGTGGGCTCTCTAATGCTCCATCTGTGTTCCAGTCTTTCGTGCAAGATATTTTCCGCAATTATCTTGATAAATTCATGGTCGTATATTTGGATGATATTTTGATTTTTTCCGATGATTGGGAGTCTCATGTGAAGCAGGTCAGGATGGTGTTCCAGATCCTTCGTGATAATGCTTTATTTGTGAAGGGGTCTAAGTGCCTATTCGGAGTTCAGAAGGTCTCTTTTTTGGGTTTTATTTTTTCTCCCTCGTCTATAGAAATGGAACCTGTTAAGGTCCAAGCTATTTATGACTGGATCCAACCCACATCTGTGAAGGGTCTTCAAAAATTTTTGGGCTTTGCTAATTTCTATCGCCGTTTCATTGCCAACTTTTCCAGTGTGGTTAAGCCCCTTACTGATTTGATGAAAAAAGGCGCTGATGTGACGAATTGGTCCTCTGAGGCGGTTGAGGCCTTTCAGGAGCTTAAACGCCGATTTACTTCTGCCCCTGTGTTGCATCAGCCAGATGTTTCTCTTCCTTTTCAGGTTGAGGTCGACGCTTCTGAGATTGGGGCAGGGGCCGTTTTATCTCAGAAGGAGTCTGATGGTTCTTTGATGAAACCGTGTGCTTTTTTTTCCAGAAAGTTTTCGCCTGCGGAACGCAATTATGATGTCGGCAATCGGGAGTTGTTGGCTATGGAGTGGGCGTTTGAGGAGTGGCGACATTGGCTTGATGGAGCTAAACACCGTGTTGTGGTCCTGACCGATCATAAGAATCTGATTTACCTCGAGTCGGCCAAGCGGCTGAATCCTAGACAGGCTCGATGGTCCCTGTTTTTCTCCCGTTTTGATTTTGTGGTCTCGTATCTTCCGGGATCTAAGAATGTTAAGGCTGATGCCCTCTCTAGGAGTTTTTCGCCTGATTCTCCTGGAGTCCTTGAGCCGGTTGGCATTCTTAAGGAGGGGGTGATTCTTTCTGCTATCTCCCCTGATTTGCAGCGGGTGCTTCAGGAATTTCAGGCTGATAGGCCTGACCGCTGTCCAGTGGGGAAGCTGTTTGTTCCTGATAGATGGACAAGTAAGGTAATTTCTGAGGTTCATTGTTCAGTGTTGGCTGGTCATCCTGGGATTTTTGGTACCAGAGATTTGGTTGCTAGGTCCTTTTGGTGGCCTTCCTTGTCGCGCGATGTGCGTGCTTTTGTGCAGTCCTGTGGGACTTGCGCCCGGGCCAAGCCTTGCTGTTCCCGCGCTAGTGGGTTGCTTTTGCCTTTGCCGGTCCTTGAGAGGCCCTGGACGCATATTTCCATGGATTTTGTTTCGGATCTTCCTGTTTCCCAGAAGATGTCTGTTATCTGGGTTGTTTGTGACCGGTTCTCTAAAATGGTCCATCTGGTACCTTTGCCTAAGTTGCCTTCCTCCTCAGATCTGGTTCCATTATTTTTTCAGCATGTGGTTCGTTTCCATGGCATTCCGGAGAATATTGTGTCTGACAGAGGTTCTCAGTTCGTCTCTAGATTTTGGCGGGCCTTTTGTGCTAGGATGGACATTGATTTGTCTTTTTCTTTGGCGTTTCATCCTCAGACTAATGGCCAAACTGAGCGAACTAATCAGACCTTGGAGACCTATTTGAGATGCTTTGTGTCTGCTGATCAGGATGATTGGGTGTCTTTCTTGCCGTTGGCCGAGTTTGCCCTTAATAATCGTGCTAGTTCTGCTACTTTGGTTTCACCTTTCTTTTGTAATTTTGGTTTTCATCCTCGTTTTTCTTCTGGGCAGGTTGAGCCTTCTGATTGTCCTGTGTTGATTCTGTGGTGGACAGGCTGCAGCAGATTTGGACTCATGTGGTGGACAATTTGATGTTGTCTCAGGAAAGGACTCAACGTTTTGCTAACCGCCGTCGGTGTGTTGGTCCCCGGCTTCGTGTGGGGGATTTGGTTTGGTTGTCTTCTCGTCATGTTCCTATGAAGGTTTCTTCTCCTAAGTTTAAGCCTCGGTTTATTGGTCCTTATAAAATTTCTGAAATTATTAATCCGGTGTCTTTTCATTTGGCTCTTCCAGCCTCTTTTGCCATTCATAATGTTTTCCATAGATCTTTGTTGCGGAGATATGTGGTGCCCGTTGTTCCCTCGGTTGACCCTCCTGCCCCGGTGTTGGTTGAGGGAGAGTTGGAATATGAGGTTGAGAAGATTTTGGATTCTCGTTTTTCGAGGCGGAGGCTTCAGTATCTTGTCAAGTGGAAGGGTTATGGCCAGGAGGATAATTCTTGGGTTGTTGCCTCCGATGTCCATGCCACCGATTTGGTTCGTGCTTTTCACTTGGCTCGTCCTGATCGGCCTGGGGGCTCTGGTGAGGGTTCGGTGACCCCTCCTCAAGGGGGGGGGGGTACTGTTGTGAATTCCGCTCTTGGGCTCCCTCCGGTGGTTGTAAGTGGCACATTTGTGAGTTCTGCTCTTGGGCTCCCTCTTGTGGTTTCTAGTGGTATGGCTGCTCCTTGGAGTTAGCTGTCATCAGCTGCCTCCACTTATCGTCTCTTCTGCTTTGCTATTTAGGCCTGGCTCTTTCTTCAGCCAGTGCCACTTGTAAATGGTTCCTGGTTGGATTCACATCTCTTTGGAGTTCCCTGTTATCCTGACCAGTTCAGCAAAGCTAAGTTTTTGCTTGCTCTTTTCTGTCCATAGATTGTGGACTTATCCATTCTGTGCATTCTATGTTTGTCCAGCTTATCAGTGTGAATTAATTCTGTCTTGCTGGAAGCTCTGGGAGGCAGATTTGCCCTCCACACCTTTAGTCAGGTGTGGAGATTTTTTGTAAACTCTGCGTGGATTTTTGTAGTGTTTTATACTGACCGCACAGTATTCCATCCTGTCCTATCTATTTAGCTAGACTGGCCTCCTGTGCTCATCCTGGTTTCATTCTGTGTATGTCTTTTCCCTCTCCACTCACAGTCATTATTTGTGGGGGGCTAATCTATTCTTTGGGGATTTTCTCTGAGGCAAGATAGCTTTCCTGCTTCTTTCTTTAGGGGTAGTTAGCTCTTAGGCTGACGAGATGCCTAGGGAGAGTTAGTTGCATTCCACGGCTACTTCTAGTGTTGTGTTGAGCTTAGGGACTGCGGTCAGTACAGTTACCACTTCCTTCAGAGCTCGTTCCATGTTGCTCCTAGACCACCGTATCATAACAGCCACAGTTGGAAAGGATCGATCTCGGGGAGCTGCCCGCGGAGCCTCCACTGCCGACACCAGCTTTGGCGGCAGCCCCAGAGGAGTGGTGTGGCGCTGGTAGAGCCCCCACCTGTGGGAGAGCTCGGCGTCCCGACCAACCGGGAGTCGGTATTCCTCCGACCTTGGACCCAACCGTCACCATGGCTGACGGAGCTCCGGGGCCCCCGCTATCAGGCCCGGAATCGTGTGGGCGGGATCTTGGACCCTTCCCCTGGGGGGACTATCGGAAGCACCTGATTGCAGAATATGCTAGAGAGGTGGAGTGAGAGGCCCGTGGTGAGCTGCTGGACGGTTCCTTACCGAAATGGGGAGTGGTGATCGTCTACCAGCCCCAGAGGGGAAAAAGTTTCATCCAGGAGATCGGGTCATCGGTGAGGGTCCACATCACCCGGGAAGAGGTAGAGTCCTGCCTGAGTGGCGACAGTAAAGGTCCCATCCTGACGCCGGGGGATGCAGTAAGCTATCGTCGATACCAAAGGGGCCATGGCGGGTGGGCCCGAGATATCCAGCCATGTACCGCTGTATTAGCCGCCTCCAAGACCTTAGAGGAAGAACTCGCTGAAGCGGCAGCAGCCGCCGCTGCCGTCCCTGGAATCATTCACTGGACTCATCAGGTGCACCTGGCGCCGGGAGCAGACTTGCATGCAAGCCTTCCCAAGCCACAGAGGCCTACCTGCCCGGTCAGGCCCTGGTGAAGACCGCCGGAGCAAGAATAAACCTCGAAACCACGAACATGTATATAGTTAACTGTCTGTTTCCTGCTCTTTTGCCGTTAAACCCGTCCTGGGTTATTTCTCAAAGGGATCCCTTTGTTGACCCGGGATCCCTATTGTTTTACGTTTTTCTTTGCACAAGTTCATCATTGTTTCCAGAGACTGCCGAATCATGGGCGGTGAATGATTCACAAACTGGTTTTGTAAATAGTTTGCACCTTCTTAAAGGTGCTTTCTACTGGTTTTACAAGGAAAGAAGACTTTGCGAAGAAACGATTCTTGATAACGACGTGAAAGTTTCTTGTGTCTTACAGTTTATTAGTGACTTGGTGATTGTTTGCACTACCTCAAAGAAGACTGATTTTTCCTCTTAAAGGGAATGTTACTTGTTGCCTTTTGATAATGTTGCCTTAAGTAGTAAGATAGTAATAATGTTTGCATAGTAGATGACATGTAGCTAGAGAGCTAGAAAGTGAACCCGTAGGGGTTAGTGAGTCCGAGGACCATAGAGAGATGGTTGAAAGATGGTTGCTGTGAACCTAGAAGAAGAAAGGCAGTAGGCCCAGACAAATAGCCAGGCGGTCCTGCATATGTGTGAAGTCAGAAGAAATAAAGAAAAAGTTAGATTTGTACTGTAGCGTTGTATAGTAAGCCTTTAGTGGGTTCAGCTTATACGCCCTTAAAGGAAAAGTTGAATTATTGTTCAAAGATTTGCACTTAGTAGAATACCCGGCTGGGTGATAGAAATTATTCATAGTCAGTAGAATAGAATGTTATTTAAAATATTTAAACATGTTTCTGTTTGTAACGTTCAAGTGACCTCACCTCCCACAAAGGGAAGCATTGTTATATTTACTTGTTTAAAGCATTCCAAAATGTTGTATGTCTTTTCCTAACATGTATTGTTGTTCTTCTTTTCCCAATCCGGGAGTACTGGATTTAACCGGGGGGGGGGGGGGAGTGCAGCGCCCCAGAGTCCTGGTCATTGCAGTAATATCGCTCTGCCACCATGGGGAGTGATGTTATGTCTGATTGCACTAAAGGAGTTCACCTGACCAGGTATCACAGTCACACATTACACTTCATACTCCGGCCACCAGGGGGAGCAAAAGGCACTATGTATTAGGCCACTCCTCACACTGGTAAAACTGGGGATTGGATAGGAAGTTAGAACAGAACGCAGCCTGGGAGAGCTCCAGGGAGGACCTGTCAGGGGTGGGTTCCTGGCAGGTACCTAGCAGAAGGACAGAACGTGACGGAGCCGCGTCTGCACTACTTTGCGGCGGCATCCTAAGAAAGGACACGAAGCGAAGGATAATGTGGAGAAGTGAGAAACGAGGTCACAGCACAAAGGAGAGCCAGTAGGAGTCGTGCCCCGAGATCGGCAACATCCTACTGAGTGGCGTAGCCGGTGGCCAGAACGCTGAGGAAGTAACTGACTCCAAACATTACTTCAAACAGCGGCAGGACAGTTGATTATAGGTTGGCTGTCTACCATATATCACCTAAGAAGACATAGGGGGCAAGCGTGGAGAGGGGCGTTTCTAGGGTCCCAGAATAGCTCCGAGCCTTCCCGTCAAACGGTTGCGTCCTATCCAGATAAACTAGGGGGACGGAGAGAGAGAGAAAGAACGAATACGAAAGTTGTGAGGACTATCCCAAATTCTCAGCAGGGAAGAACTACAACACGCAGGCGCTAGTTGGTAGGCACTGATTTCCACCTGCAAAGGAAACTCTGGATGTGCCTTCGGACCGGCCGGTCTCAGACAGCCCAGTTAGCAGTGCTCTGGATTGAGGATCCCGAAGTCTTCAGTAAAAGGTAAAGAGACTGCAACCTTGTGTCCTCGTTATTAACTACGCCTCACATCATCACCACCTACACTACTGGGAAGCCCTGGGGATATACTTCCCCTGTGGGAAGGTATACCATCCAGCTGCCATAACACCACCCCAGTGGACCCCAAGCAGCGTCGGTCACCCTGACCGAATACTACAGGTGGCGTCACGAAACCTTGGCCGACTTTCATCACCCCTTTCATTGGACGCCCCTTAGCAGCGTCACGGACCGGGTCCAGCCACCGTGACAACCCTAGAACCGAGATAGAGGACCGGTACCGAGTAACCCGCGGCCCTGTGTCTGGGGGCGCTCCACAGACACTAAACATGCTGGACCTTACGTTGTCTAGTTGCCGTGGGTGACCGCATGCCGCACAGTTCATAGAACACAATAAGCACCAACAGTCTGTGGAGGTACCTTACGGGAGCTCCTGCTCCACCTACTGACTCCTTGTCAGTCCTCTCTCCCTGGGAAAGCTGCTTTACAGGGATCACCAACTTGACTGACAGGCATACACCAGTCGGTTCCAGACCCACTGAAGGACGGTAGCTTCCCCAACACAGTAGCAGTCACCGTCTCTGCAGGTCCTTGGCCTCACATCGTGCTCTTCAGGGATTCAACACAGAGGCCATTCAGGATCATGGCCTCACCCGGTGCTCTTCAGGGATCCGGTCCACACTCTGGACCTCCCAACACTCAGGCCTTTCCTCTCACAGGACATTCCAGCACAGAATTATTCTGGTCCACACACAGGAACCATGTGACCCACACCCTGGTCACCTTATCAACTCATAATCACTCCCATAGATGGGTGGTGTGTGCGTGGCTAGTTCGACCTACACAGCTCTCAAATTAGCCCTGCCAGCCTCCTTCTAAAACAATACAATTATTTGTGGAACTACAGGTCCCAGAACAACCTTACTTCAGGCTTACAGCGCAGAATATCTTCCTTTGCGACACACATACCGGCCATTCACAATAATGCCCGACTTTGTCTCATCACCATAGTTATGCCTGCGACTGCCATGCATTTCTATGACCTCAATATGCCTCCATGCGCATTCTGGAGAGACCATGCAGCGCCCCCTACCTGTAACAGGGGTCACTGCATCACACTCAGTACTCGGTCCCCAGCCACAACTATTTCTCCCAGTGTGCCGCCCCCGCATTACACAAGCACATGTTCCACAACATTAACCGTGCCCTCAATAATGCAGTAACTGGGAAAGTCCACCTAACCATGGACACGTGGACAAGTGCTCGTGGGCAGGGATGGTACATCTCGCTGATGGCACAATGGGCTAACATAGTGCAAGCCGGGACCCAGTCGGACCTTGGATGGAACACGTCCTCCCGACACCGAGGATTGTGGGCCCTAGGTCAATCAGGGTTGCTCCCACAGTCTACAGCTCCTGCACCTCATCCTCCTCCTCTTCAGCCTCCATCTCCGAAATTACATCAGTCACAAGCTGGAAGCACTGCAGCACTGCCTCAGCCACGCAGCAACAGGCTGAAGCTAATATGCTTAGGTGACAAACCGCACAATGCTGAAGAGTTGTGGACAGCGTTGAAAGAGTAGGCAGATCTGTGGCTGACACCGCTGAACCTACAGCCAGGCATGGTCGTGTGTGACAATGGCCGGAACCTGGTGGCGGCTCTGAGGTGAAGCGAGCTCACACATGTACCATGCCTGACCCATGTTCTTAACCTCATGGCTCAGCGGTTTCTCAAAACCTACCCAGAGCTGCCGGATCTGCTTGTCAAAGTATGCCGCCAGTGTGTTCATTTTAGAAAGTCAGCTACAGCTTCCGCCGCCCTTGCCGTTCTTCAGCAGTTTGCAGCTTCCGGCTCACCGACTGGTGTGTGATGTCCACACGCATTGGAACTCTACACTGCAGAAGTTGGGAAGAATTTGTGAGCAGAAGAGGGCAGTTGTTGACTACCAGCATCAACAAGGCCGTCGGTATTCAGTTCAGACTTCACACATCACATAAGACCTCAAGAGTGGAAATGGATGTCAGACATATTTACCATCCTCCAAAACTTTGAGGACTCCACCAAATTTTCATATACGCTAATGTAGAATGTTTTTTTCAAACTGGTCCATAACATCTTCCTTTTTTTGTGGTTCCCAGTTGTCCATAATCATTGAATGTAGTATGTTTTTTCTTTCATTGTCATTTTTATCTTTCACTATTGTGCGGGCACTCTTGCACACAATGCCTATTTTTTGCCACTTTATAATATAGACATTTTATATCATTTTATATGTGTCCCATGACCTATCCTTGTTGGCTATCCATGTTCAGAGTTTTTTCGGTTCCCTCTATTCCCGAATGGTCTGCCATTCTTTGTCAAGGACATGTATGCTGTTTACATCAAGTAGTCAAATATGGATTTTGTATTCATCTAAGCTATTACGTCTGTCTCTTCTGTTTGTGCTAGTCTCTTCAAAGGGGTATTGCGGTGAGTCCAAATTTTGGGCAGCCCTGCCACTCACTGCATACGCAATAACAGTATAGCAGACCCACTGTTTAATAATGGGAACAACAAAGCATATCCGGCTGCTGGCTCTCTAAGAATAGTGAAGGCTGACTGCTGGCCCTTTAATAGTAAATGCCGGGGCACTGCCAGGCCCCCCAGATGGGAGAAGTCTGTTAGTCCGGAGCAACAAAGGCCACAATCTAAAGCAGACTACCACATAGGCTCTCTGGACTTTAGAGGGGCCTCCGCGGAAGCGGTCTGAGGTGCCCAGATTCCAGCGCATTGGACGACTGCGAACCTCGGTGGCTGCGGTCGTTGTGGGTGCGACTGCAGCTTATGATAGGGAGAGAACAGGAAATCCAGTGTGTGGAATTGTCTCTGCTGTATATTTCTCATCACCTTCTTTCAATAAAAGTTACGTTTTTCACTGTTGGAATACAGCCGCATTTCTGGGCTATTCATCACCTGGACTGCTGTGGCTTGAGGAGAGAAGGTAATTTCCTTTGGGGGAACAGCCTAGTCCATCCCATATTGTATGTACAAGGGGTCGGGGTGTCTACAGACTGTGTTTAGCGGGTGAGTTCGGTCCAGACTACCATCCCAGTGCCCCTTGTTGCAAAAGCAATGCTAAAGTTCAAAAACTCTATGTGTGAACATACAGTTATGGCCAAAAGTATTGACACTCCTGCAATTCTGTCAGATAATACTCATTTTCTTCCTGAAAATGATTGCAAACACAAATTCTTTGGTATTATTATCTTCATTTAATTTGTCTTAAATGAAAAAACGCAAAAGAGAATGAAGCAAAAAGCAAAACATTGATCATTTCACAGAAAACTCCAAAAATGGGCCAGACAAAAGTATTGGCACCCTCAGCCTAATACTTGGTTGCACAACCTTTAGCCAAAATAACTGCGACCAACCGCTTCCGGTAACCATCAATGAGTTTCTTACAATGCTCTGCTGGAATTTTAGACCATTCTTCTTTGGCAAACTGCTCCAGGTCCCTGATATTTGAAGGGTGCCTTCTCCAAACTGTCATTTTTAGATCTCTCCACAGGTGCTCTATGGGATTCAGGTCTGGACTCATTGCTGGTCACCTTAGAAGTCTCCAGTGCTTTCTCTCAAACCATTTTCTAGTGCTTTTTGAAGTGTGCTTTGGGTCATTGTCCTGCTGGAAGACCCATGACCTCTGAGGGAGGTCCAGCTTTCTCCCACTGGGCCCTACATTATGCTGCACAATTTGTTGGTAGTCTTCAGACTTCATAATGCCATGCACACGGTCAAGCAGTCCAGTGCCAGAGGCAGCAAAGCAACCCCAAAACATCAGGGAACCTCCGCCATGTTTGACTGTAGGGACTGTGTTCTTTTCTTGAATGCCTCTTTTTTTCTCCTGTAAACTCTATGTTGATGCCTTTGCCCAAAAAGCTCTACTTTTGTCTCATCTGACCAGAGAACATTCTTCCAAAACGTTTTAGGCTTTTTCAGGTAAGTTTTGGCAAACTCCAGCCTGGCTTTTTTATGTCTCGGGGTAAGAAGTGGGGTCTTCCTGGGTCTCCTACCATACAGTCCCTTTTCATTCAGACGCCGACGGATAGTACGGGTTGACACTGTTGTACCCTCGGACTGCAGGGCAGCTTGAACATGTTTGGATGTTAGTCGGGGTTCTTTATCCAACATCCGCACAATCTTGCGTTGAAATCTCGTCAATGTTTCTTTTCCGTCCACATCTAGGGAGGTTAGCCACAGTGCCATGGGCTTTAAACGTCTTGATGACACTGCGCACGGTAGACACAGGCACATTCAGGGTATGTGCACACGTAGAAGGCTCCTCTGCGGATTTTTTCGCTGCGGTTCTACATCTGCAGTTTTCTATTGGAGCAGGTGTAAAAACGCTGCGGATTCCGCACAAAGAATTGACATGCTGCGGAAAATAAAACGCTGCGTTTCCGCGCGTTTTTTTCCGCAACATGTGCACTGCGGATTTCGTTTCCCATAGGTTTACACTGTACTGTACTGTAAACTAATGCGAAACTGCTGCGGATCCACAGCAAAATCCGCATCGTGTGCACATACCCTCAGGTCTTTGGAGATGGACTTGTAGCCTTGAGATTGCTCATGCTTCCTCACAATTTGGTTTCTCGAGTCCTCAGACAGTTCTTTGGTCTTCTTTCTTTTCTCCATGCTCAATGTGGTACACACAAGGACACAGGACAGAGGTTGTGTAAACTGGCTGCAAGTGTGATTTAGTTATTGCCAACACCTGTTAGGTGCCACAGGTAAGTTACAGGTGTTGATAATTACACAAATTAGAGAAGCATCACATGATTTTTCCAACAGTGCCAATACTTTTGTCCACCCCCTTTTTTATGTTTGGTGTGGAATTATATCCAATTTGGCTTTAGGACAATTCTTTTTGTGTTTTTTTCATTTAAGACAAATTAAATGAAGATAATAATACCAAAGAATTTGTGTTTGCAATTATTTTCAGGAAGTAAATGATTATTATCTGACAGAAATGCAGGGGTGTCAATACTTTTGGCCATGACTGTAGCCCAAGGTGTGGAGGAGCATTTTTGTTTTCGGCTATCTATTTTGCCTTGTATACAAGTCATTACCCTGGAAAGGATGTTCCTTAACATATTTCCCAGGAAAATCCATTTTGGTTTTGTTTTTGTATGTTTTATTGTGAGTCTGTAAAAGTAGCATAAGACTGAAAACATTGTTCAAAGCAGTGACCTGGGAGGCAGAAATGCTTCCAGGTGTCTTCCCCATGCTGTTTCCATGTCATTTGAGCACTGTTCCCATCGATTTCCTCAATTTCTAGTCCCTCTGCAGACCGCCGGAAAAATACTCGAGTTTCCCATAGACTTACATTGGGTCGTTGCTTGGGTCGAGCACCTGAGTATTCCAATTTGCTCGACCGAAGCAACGAGCACTCGAGCATTTTAGTGCTCCTGTCAGTTTGTGTACAGCAAAAGTAATGGCTCCTGTGATCAGGCTGTGTATCTCAGGGTTAGAGTCTTCTGCCCTCAGCCTGAGTACAGCAGGGTTAGGGGCTCCTGCAGTCAGCCTAAGTACAAAAGTGTTAGGGGTTCCTGCAGTCAGTCTGGGTATAGCAGGGTTAGGGGATCCTGCGGTCAGCCTGGGTACAGCAGGGTTAGGGGCTCCTGTGGTCAGGCCGGGTACAGCAGGGATAGGGGCCCCTGTGGTCAGTCCGGGTACAGCAGGGATAGGGGCCCCTGTGGTCAGTCCGGGTACAGCAGGCTAGGAGCCCCTGTGGTCAGTCCGGGTACAGCAGGCTAGGAGCCCCTGTGGTCAGTCCGGGTACAGCAGGGATAGGGGCCCCTGTGGTCAGTCCGGGTACAGCAGGGATAGGGGCCCCTGTGGTCAGTCCGGGTACAGCAGGGATAGGGGCCCCTGCGGTCAGTCCGGGTACAGCAGTTAGGAGCCCCTGCGGTCAGTCCGGGTACAGCAGGGATAGGGGCCCCTGTGGTCAGTCCGGGTACAGCAGGGATAGGGGCCCCTGTGGTCAGTCCGGGTACAGCAGGGATAGGGGCCCCTGTGGTCAGTCCGGGTACAGCAGGGATAGGGGCCCCTGTGGTCAGTCCGGGTACAGCAGGCTAGGAGCCCCTGTGGTCAGTCCGGGTACAGCAGGGATAGGGGCCCCTGTGGTCAGTCCCGGTACAGCAGGGTTAGGGGCCCCTGTGGTCAGTCCCGGTACAGCAGGGTTAGGGCCCCCTGTGGTCAGTCCGGGTACAGCAGGCTAGGAGCCGGGGACAGCCTTCCTTCACGGCAGCAGTGCGTGTGGTGCTGAACTCCGTCCTTTGTATTGTGTCAGGACAACAGCCTCTCCCTCCCGGCTGCTCATTACCCAGCATGCAGCGGGGGATTTAACACCAAGATGGCGGACACTATGGAGGAATATGAGAAAGACGCTGGCTGCGTCCCGATCCTGCACCCAGAGGTGAGTGCGCCCTGTGACTACGGTGTGGGCGGCCGGTGCTGGGTGTACGGGGCGAGCTGTGGGTGCTGGCACGGGGGACAGGCTGGGGAGGGGGCCGCTGTACCGAGGATGCTCGGGAGAAGATCGCGGCCTGTGCTCCTTAGGACCCGGTGGCGGCTGGCCGGGGTGTGCTGGCTGGGTACCCGGTCTGGCACAGGCTTCTCGCCATGGCCAGCGGCTGCTTGGAAGAGAGGCCCACACAAGAGCCGCAGGTGGCCGGCAGGGCTTGTGGGACAATGTGCGCCACCCTGCCCCATCCCCAGGGAATGCCTCCTCGGCATTGTCACCTCCGGGAGTAGGGAGCCATTTATAAATACCCAGCGCAGCCAATCAGAGGCCAGCTCTTATCAGTCACATAGAAAATGAAAGCTGCTGTCTGATTGGTAGCTAGGGCAGCCACACATGTACAGCGCAGATTCATGGGACCGTGTTGGGTTCACGTAGTCACTTTTGATCGGGTTTCATTTTTAAAGGGTTTTTCCATTACTTTTCTATTGACGGCCTTCCAGCTCCATTCACTGTTTACGTCCTGATGTTTGGGGGTGCTGGGTGTCAGACCCTGCCCAGTCTCAGGTCGATCACCTGTCAGCATCCAAGTAGTGGACAACCCCTTTAAGAGCCAGGCGGTAGTGTGCTCTTTAGCACCATATCCGTGTGCCTTTTATTAATGAGATGCCAGCTGCGATCTGCATATTGGCCTTGGTGGTACCCCTGGCCTGCGGGTGGGCAGAGCGCCGTGCTGCCCCTGGGATGTATGAGACGAGGGGTGTGGGAAGCCTTGTTACTGCTGTCGGCGGGGGTAGCTCCTGGTACGGGCGTGAGGGGCGGCCATCACTGGCTCATCTGGAGCCATCGTATTGTGTATGACATAATGGCTTAAAGGGAGTGTCATTGATAAAAAAAAAAAAATCCTAAATGCAGGGTATATGCTAAAAAGCCATCACTGCGGTGGTCCCGCTGTTCTGTCTCTTGTCCGGCCGTGGTTTCAGATGTGCACAGAAATAGGAGAGTATTCACTTCTATGTGCTACCATTCAGCCTAGCACCACATTGAGGAGGAAAGGGGCTCAGACCCTCGCCCTTGTGATCAGTGGTGCTTCCATTCACCAGACGCTCATCACATGTCCTCCACAGATAGATCTTCTGGACTCCTGGGGCCGATAATGGTGGGAAGAAGCCATTTCAATAAG
Source organism: Ranitomeya imitator (assembly GCF_032444005.1). Taxonomy (NCBI): domain Eukaryota; kingdom Metazoa; phylum Chordata; class Amphibia; order Anura; family Dendrobatidae; genus Ranitomeya; species Ranitomeya imitator. The sequence continues at coordinate 259,627,703 of NC_091285.1, read as the reverse complement.
TGCCAGCACAGAGGGGCATCTGATACCGCACTCCCATTGGTCGGCTGTGGCTCTGATCTCGCCATCTTCCGCCTTGCATGCTCCCATGAGTTGTCCTGGGCCGTCTACAGTACGCTGTGTTCTTCCAGTCATCCCTGCAGCATTCTCGGCTTCCTCAATGACGGACTGGGACGCTATTTCTCTGCCACTCAATGGCCAAAAGGAACATTGATCTCCGAACATCCTAAAAGGGGGTTCACTCATCCTCTGCTGCTCCATCATGCCTTTCTCCCACTGCCCATTCTAACAGGTTGCATCGTGACCACTGTAGCCAATCACCAGGTTTGCCATGATGGGAAGTGCAATGTTGCTAAGCTCTGTGATTGCCTGCAGTGGTCACACATTCTGTAGTCATGACGTCCCTGCAGCATGTCACCAAAGACCTGGGGCTTGGTGCACAAGCATTGCTGGAGCAGTTTTGGGTGAGAAGAGCTCAGGTTGCTATATTTAACCCATGGCAAGCCTGTGTGCATAACATTAACTCGTGGAAAAGCCATTAATTTAGTTCTCAATAGTGGAAATGTTGGGCATGTAACATCTTTGGACTTACTATGGGGTCTGTCTTTTCCATGTGTAAAATAGTGCCGCATGTAGTCAAAGGGTGCACAGAAAAAACAATGTCACATCTGTTTTCACTGATCCATTGCAAAAATTTAATAGAACAATGATTTATGCCTTTGATTTATTTTTAATGCAATACATTGTGCCATCCAGATGTCACAAAACTGACCCAGATTATATGAGAACTTGAAAATGGACGTGCAGGACACAATATGAAAAATCATCCATTGTTTTCTGGGCAAAATCCAGAGAACATAGGAATATGGTGGTAGGAAGGATTAAAGGGACCTTTACCTGTGGCGATAATTGCCTGAATGATGGCGTCCGGTCATTGCCCACTGTTATCGTGTCTAGCGATAATTGCTCTCTTTCATCTAATCTCATATGCTGACATCAAGCCATCACTTGTCATTAGCACGGCCCCTGGTGCCTACAGGCATCTGCCAGTCACTTGAGATGGAAGCTGGATGAGACGGGGGTAGGGGGGACGAATGACGGCACAAGTGATCATTGGGACCCACACGAATACTGCCACACCTACAGTGGGGAAATAAGTATTTCATACACTGCTGATATTGCAAATTTTCCCACTTACAAAGAATGGAAAGATCTGTAATTTTTGTCATACGTACACTACACCTGGGGGAGAATCTAAAAATATAAATCACAAGATCACATTGTTTGACTTTTACATAATTAATTTGCATTTTATTGCATGAAATAAGAAGTTCTGTTTTTCTACTGTATGAAATAAACATTTGGTACAGAAACCTTTATTACCAAATACAGAGGTCAGATGTTTGGCTCACTCTTCATACAGATCTTCTCCAGATCTTTCAGGTTTTGGGGCTGTCGCCGGGCAACATTGAGTTTGAGCTCCGTCCAAAGATTTTCTATTGGGTTCAGGTCTGGAGACTGGCTAGGCCACTAAAGGACTTTGAAATGTTTCTTATGTAGCCAGTCCTTAGTTGCCCTGGCTGTGTGTTTTAGGTCATTGTCATTCTGGAAGACCTGGCCACGACCCATCTTTAGTGCTCATGCTGACAAAAAGAAGGTTGTTGACCAAAATCTCACGATACATGACCCCATCTATGCTCCATTCAATACGGTGCAGTCGTCCTGTCCACTATGCAAAAAAGCACCACCAATGTCTGATGTTTCCACCACCATGCTTCACGGTTATGATGGTGTTCTTGGGGTTTTAATCATCCTTCTTCTTCCTACAAACACAGCAAGTGGAGTTGATATCAACACATTCTATTTTGGTCTCATCTGACCACATGACCTTCTCCCATGCCTCCTCTGGATCATCCAGATAGTCATTGGTGAACTTCAAACGGGCTTGGTCATGTGGTGGTGTGAGCAGGGGCATCTTGTGTGCACTGCAGAATTTTATTTCATGACAGCATAGCGTATTGAGACTGTAGTCCCAGCTCTCTTCTCGTCATTGACTAAGTCCTCCCATGTAGTTCTGGTTTGATTCCTGACCTTTCGCAGAACCATCCTTAACCCACAAGGTGAGACCTTGCATGGAGCCCCAGACCGAGGATGCTTGGTTATCTTGTGTTTCTCCCATTTTCTAATAATTGTGCCAACAGTTGTTGCCTTCTCACCAAGCTGCTTGCCTGTGGTCCTGTAGCCCATCCCAGCCTTGTGCTGGTCTATAATTTTTGTCCCTGATGTCCTTAGACTGCTGTTTGGTTTTGGCCATGTTGGAGAGGTTAGCGTGTGACTATGTGCGGACAGGTGTCTTTTGTACAGGTAACAAGTTCAAACCGTTGCAATTAATACAGGTAATGAGTGCAGAGTAGGAGCGCTTCTTAAAGAAAAACTAACAGGTCAGTGAGAAACAGAAATCTTGCTGGTTGGTAGATGATCAAATACTTATTTCAAGCAATATAATGCAATTTAATTATTTAAAAATCATACACTGAGATTTTCTATTTTTTATTTTTAGATTCTGTCTCTTGGGGCCCGCTCTCATTTGGACGAATGCAATCTGATTAACCATCGCATTGTATTTGTACAAATTTAATCCTATGGTTCTGTTCTCAATTGTGTTCTTTTTTTACTGCTCGATTGGATCTTGATTGGACAGGAAAAAAATTGCAGCAAGTAATGATTGCATGCTGAATTTGGATCGCACGCACCCATATAAGTCTGTGTGCGATTCCTGCCGGCAGCAGAGGAGATGGAGAAATTCCCACCTTTGTCTCCTGTGCTGTGATTCTCTCGTGCGGGAAGATCGGAGCACTGACACTCGCTCACAGCAGAGCAGGAGCCGGGGGCATTAGCATCTGCTCCGCATGTGATTCACAAGTGGGACCCCGGTCTCACAGGTGTAGTGGACCTACAATAAAAATTACACACCTCTCTATTCTTTGTAGGTGTATCATCAGTGTATCAAATACTTCTATTCCCCACTGTAAATACAAGTAAACCAGTGCCAGTAGACGATCTTCTGCAACAAAGTACATTACATTGCTAGTGAACGGGGTTATAAAAAGCCTGAACAGATTCTAGTCCTGTCCGATGCTGAAATGGCGTACACTTTCACTGCAGATTTATGCATTGCTATACATTGCAGATTTTAATGAGGATTTAGTCCTGAGTAAGTTACTGGCTGTGTGATCTCACCTTTATGCCCGTGTGTCGGCCGTAGTGGGTAAACTGCCTATGAATTGCACACGACCTGATCAGCTAAACCACAATTCAATGTGCACAGAACAATTGTTAATATGATCGTCCTGTGCATTTAGAATGTCACTATTCTCGGCATCACATGTCCTGTTTACACTCGAGAATGTGCTGCAGAGAGCCATGATTTTTTTTTTATTTTTTTTTTTAGTCTGCTGCAGCCTTTCAGTACACTGTCAAAGTGGATGTCCCCTCTGATGGAGCAGAGAAGGTTGCTGCCGATCAGTGGCACTGAGTGGCTTCAGTGGTCATGCAACAACAATTTCACGACATTGCTGCAATTCCGCTCCGAGCAGTGAGACTGTGCTTTTTTAAATTTTATCTGGGGCAGTTTGGCAGTAGATGTCCTGTCGTGTACAACCCCCTTTAAATACAGCAGCTGGTCATACATTTGGGATTTCCGATAGCCATTTTCTCTAACCTTTTGTTCAGGAATGGCTTGTGAAAGTTGCTAGTGTCAGGACGGGGTGGTTCTGCTCCGTCATGGTCAGGTCAGGGTTAAAGGGACTCTGTCACCTGAATTTGGCGGGACTGGTTTTGGGTCACATGGGCGGAGTTTTCGGGTGTTTGATTCACCCTTTCCTTACCCGCTGGCTGCATGCTGGCTGCAATATTGGATTGAAGTTCATTCTCTGTCCTCCATAGTACACGCCTGCACAAGGCAAGATTGCTTTGCGCAGGCGTGTACTATGGAGGACAGAGAATGAACTTCAATCCAATATTGCAGCCAGCATGCAGCCAGCGGGTAAGGAAAGGGTGAATCAAACACCAGAAAACTCCGCCCATATGACCCAAAACCAGTCCCGCCAAATTCAGGTGACAGAGTCCCTTTAAGTTTATCCGCCTCGCTTTGGTTCTGGGGCGACTATGTAATGCTGGTAGTTCCTGGGTCCAGTGTCAGTGATACTTCTGTTTCCTCGGCTAGAGTTTGCTGACCCAGGTTACTCGTCTGTAATCGCTGCGTGTGTGTGAGTTTCGCTGTGTATGACCCGGTTTGTCCCTTGACTACTGTCTCTGTCTTCCTGCTCAGTACTGCTTTGTGCCTCCTGGTATTCTGACCCCTTGGCTCGTCCCTGTTTACTCGTCTGTCTTGCCCTTGGTTACCTTCTTCTTGTCTGGCTTCTGACCCTTGGCTTTGCTTTGACTTCGTTACTCGTTTGCCTTGGCTCGTCCCTGTTTACTCGTCTGTCTTGCCCTTGGTTACCTTCTTCTTGTCTGGCTTCTGACCCTTGGCTTTGCTTTGACTTCGTTATTCGTTTGCCTAGACTCGTCCCTGTTTACTCGTCTGTCTTGCCCTTGGTTACCTTCTTCTTGTCTGGCTTCTGACCCTTGGCTTTGCTTTGACTTCGTTATTCGTTTGCCCTGGCTCGTCCCTGTTTACTCGTCTGTCTTGCCCTTGGTTACCTTCTACTTGTCTGGCTTCTGACCCTCGGCTTTGCTTTGACTTCGTTATTCGTTTTGCGCATTTTTCTCCGCACCCCGGTCGGCTCTACGTCTGCCCCCTTTATTCACGTGCGCTCTACACACCTCGGTCTTCTCACTCCTTGGGTATCGGCTCACATTCCCGGCTAGCGCCCCTGGCCTAAACCCCGGTGACACTATCCCTGTGTCACTACAGCTAACTTGGATATCACAGAAATAATAATTTTTCTATAGGGTCAACAGATTCTGTAGCACTTTACAAATCAGAGGTGACATTACCGACACATTATGACTTTACAGAGTTAACTAAACAATTACTAAGAGGAGAGAGGGCGTTGCTCGCCTGAGCTTACAATCTAGAAGGAAAGTTAAAATTGGCAAATCGGTAAGTGATCTCTGCCTAGGACCGCTCTCGCACGTCTGAGCTGCGATGTCTGAGTCGGCCATGGGTCTCCTGACCTGAACACCTCAGCCCCATAGGCATATGTGGAAGAAGGCTGCTAAGTTTGGGGCAGAAGGGCGTCACATTCTGTGCTGGGACCATGCATGTCGGAGGGATTAAAGTGGCCTCATTCTGTAGCTTGCTTTGATGGGATGCAGATCTGTCATTTGGCATGGACAACGTCCGCCCTCGGCAACAACCAAAAACCATGTACAGGTCCTTCTCAAAAAATTAGCATATAGTGTTAAATTTCATTATTTACCATAATGTAATGATTACAATTAAACTTTCATATATTATAGATTCATTATCCACCAACTGAAATTTGTCAGGTCTTTTATTGTTTTAATACTGATGATTTTGGCATACAACTCCTGATAACCCAAAAAACCTGTCTCAATAAATTAGCATATCAAGAAAAGGTTCTCTAAACGACCTATTACCCTAATCTTCTGAATCAACTAATTAACTCTAAACACATGCAAAAGATACCTGAGGCTTTTATAAACTCGCTGCCTGGTTCATTACTCAAAACCCCCATCATGGGTAAGACTAGCGACCTGACAGATGTCAAGAAGGCCATCATTGACACCCTCAAGCAAGAGGGTAAGACCCAGAAAGAAATTTCTCAACAAATAGGCTGTTCCCAGAGTGCTGTATCAAGGCACCTCAATGGTAAGTCTGTTGGAAGGAAACAATGTGGCAGAAAACGCTGTACAACGAGAAGAGGAGACCGGACCCTGAGGAAGATTGTGGAGAAGGACCGATTCCAGACCTTGGGGAACCTGAGGAAGCAGTGGACTGAGTCTGGTGTGGAAACATCCAGAGCCACCGTGCACAGGCGTGTGCAGGAAATGGGCTACAGGTGCCGCATTCCCCAGGTAAAGCCACTTTTGAACCATAAACAGCGGCAGAGGCGCCTGACCTGGGCTACAGAGAAGCAGCACTGGACTGTTGCTAAGTGGTCCCAAGTACTTTTTTCTGATGAAAGCAAATTTTGCATGTCATTCGGAAATCAAGGTGCCAGAGTCTGGAGGAAGACTGGGGAGAAGGAAATGACAAAATGCCTGAAGTCCAGTGTCAAGTACCCACTGTCAGCTGCTGGTGTTGGTCCACTGTGTTTCATCAAGGGCAGGGTCAATGCAGCTAGCTATCAGGAGATTTTGGAGCACTTCATGCTTCCATCGGCTGAAATGCCTTATGGAGATGAAGATTTCATTTTTCAGCACGACCTGGCACCTGCTCACAGTGCCAAAACCACTGGTAAATGGTTTACTGACCATGGTATTACTGTGCTCAATTGGCCTGCCAACTCTCCTGACCTGAACCCCATAGAGAATCTGTGGGATATTGTGAAGAGAAAGTTGAGAGACGCAAGACCCAACACTCTGGATGAGCTTAAGGCCGCTATTGAAGCATCCTGGGCCTCCATAACATCTCAGCAGTGTCACAGGCTGATTGCCTCCATGCCACGCCGCATTGAAGCAGTCATTTCTGCCAAAGGATTCCCGACCAAGTATTGAGTGCATAACTGAACATTATTATTTGATGGTTTTTTGGTTTGTTATTAAAAAACACTTTTATTTGATTGGATGGGTGAAATATGCTAATTTATTGAGACAGGTTTTTTGGGTTATCAGGAGTTGTATGCCAAAATCATCAGTATTAAAACAATAAAAGACCTGACAAATTTCAGTTGGTGGATAATGAATCTATAATATATGAAAGTTTAATTGTAATCATTACATTATGGTAAATAATGAAATTTAACACTATATGCTAATTTTTTGAGAAGGACCTGTATAATGAAGTCAATGCAGTAACTTCATTATCTTGTGCGGCATTTACTTTTTTGTATTAAATGCCTCTTTCACATACATTGCCTGCTGACAACCATTGCCTTAGGCTACTTTCACACATCAGTTTTTTGCCGTCAGGCACAATCCAGCGAATTTTGGAAAAAGGGATCCGGCAAAATTTACCGCCTGATCCGTTTTTTTTTCTCATAGACTTGTATAAGCGCCAGATTGTGTTGGATGGCCTCACGTTTCAACCCTTTTTTGCTGGATAAAATTTGTTTTCCGGCGGCCGGAGAAAACGTACAGAGGAACTTTTTTGTGTCCGGAAAAAAAACGTCCAGAGATGGATCCGGCGAAAAAGGTATGAAACGTGAGGTGAAATGACCGAATTTGGCGACCGAATCCGCTTTTTTACACAAAGCATGCATTTTCTGCTCTGGGGAGAGGGGAGAAATGGAAAGTCCAAGCTCTATTCCCGGGTTAAAAACAAAAAAAACGGATCCGTTGCATCAGTTTTTCACAATTTGCGCCGGATCCGTTTTTTGTACAAAATTAGCCGGATTGTCCCTGACGGCAAAAAACTGATGTGTGAAAGTAGTCTTACCAATTCCCTGCCGCTCCGCCAACTGCAGCTCTCAATGCTGGCGCAGAATAGGACCGAGACAGAGAAGCCGTGGTCATAGGGTTAACTAGCATCATAGCCGTCATCTTTAGTGTGGTGGATGCTGCATCCAGTGCTTACCCTGCAGATCCATGGGCAGTAAGGGGTCTTATAGTAAAAATCAGCGGGGTTAAGATTTTCTACGTAAATATACACCAGGTTATGGGGTTCTAGAGATTTTGCCAGGAAGTGGCAACCCCTATGTGGTCCCCTGAAGTCAGTTGTTAGTTTAGCCAAAGCAACAACCTGTATAAGTTCTGTAGAAGACTGCAGATGTAGCTGCCTAAAATACCATATATTTAGGTAATATAAACTGTAGTGACCACACCATTCATAGGGTCATGTCTGGGTCTGCACAATGAACAGCATGGCCCTACAATACGGCTCTTAATGAGAAAAAAATTAATTGGTTGTCGCTGATATCCATCAAATCTAACTGACCCAGATTCATAGGGATATCTGAGGTTAATACGGTTAATTGTAAGCTTAGTACGTGCTTTATGTATTCTCTTCCCCAATTTAATCAGGTTTTGTGTGCCAACCTTTCATCTGTTTCCCTGGTTCATAAATTACAATTTTCCTCCATAGTTGCATAGGTAGAGAAAAGACATACATTCATGGCAAAAAGTATTGACACCCTTGCAATTCTGTCAGCTAATACTCATTTTCTTCCTGAAAATGATTGCAATCACAAATTCTTTGGTATTATTATCTTCATTTAATTTGTCTTAAATGAAAAAAACACAAAAGAGAATGAAGCAAAAAGCAAAACGTTGATCATTTCACACAAAACTCCAAAAATGGGCCAGACAAAAGTATTGGCACCCTCAGCCTAATACTTGGTTGCACAACATTTTGCCAAAATAACTGCAACCAACCGCTTCCGGTAACCATCAATGAGTTTCTTACAATGCTCTGCTGGAATTTTAGACCATTCTTCTTTGGCAAACTGCTCCAGGTCCCTGATATTTGAAGGGTGCCTTCTCCAAACTGTCATTTTTAGATCTCTCCACAGGTGTTCTATGGGATTCAGGTCTGGATTCTTTGCTGGCCACCTTAGAAGTCTCCAGTGCTTTCTCTCAAACCATTTTCTAGTGCTTTTTGAAGTGTGTTTTGGGTCATTGTCCTGCTGGAAGACCCATGACCTCTGAGGGAGACCCATCTTTCCCACACTGGGCCCTACATTATGCTGCAAAATTTGTTGGTAGTCTTCAGACTTCCTAATGCCATGCACACGGTCAAGCAGTCCAGTGCCAGAGGCAGCAAAGCAACCCCAAAACATCAGGGAACCTCCGCCATGTTTGACTGTAGGGACCGTGTTCTTTTCTTTGAATGCCTCTTTTTTTCTCCTGTAAACTCTATGTTGATGCCTTTGTCCAAAAAGCTCTACTTTTGTCTCATCTGACCAGAGAACATTCTTCCAAAACCTTTTAGGCATTTTCAGGTAAGTTTTGGCAAACTCCAACCTGGCTTTTTTATGTCTCGGGGTAAGAAGTGGGGTCTTCCTGGGTCTCCTACCATACAGTCCCTTTTCATTCAGAAGCCGACAGATTGTACGGGTTGACACTGTTGTACCCTCGGACTGCAGGGCAGCTTGAACTTGTTTGGATGTTAGTCGAGGTTCTTTATCCAACATCCGCACAATCTTGCGTTGAAATCTCTTGTCAATGTTTCTTTTCCGTCCACATCTAGGGAGGTTAGCCACAGTGCCAGGGGCTTTAAACCTCTTGATGACACTGCGCACGGTAGACACAGGAACATTCAGGTCTTTGGAGATGGACTTATAGCCTTGAGATTGCTCATGCTTCCTCACAATTTGGTTTCTCAAGTCCTCAGACAGTTCTTTGGTCTTCTTTCTTTTCTTCATGCTCAATGTGGTACACACAAGGACACAGGACAGAGGTTGAGTCAACTTTAATCCATGTCAACTGGCTGCAAGTGTGATTTAGTTATTGCCAACACCTGTTAGGTGCCACAGGTAAGTTAACCCCTTAGTGACAGAGCCAATTTGGTACTTAATGACCAGGCCAATTTTTGCAATTCTGACCACTGTCACTTTATGAGGTTATAACTCTGGAACGCTTCAACGGATCCCGCTGATTCTGAGATTGTTTTTTCGTGACATATTGTACTTCATGTTAGTGGTAACATTTCTTCGATATTACTTGCGATTATTTATGAAAAAAACGGAAATATGGCGAAAATTTTTAAAATTTTGCAATTTTCAAACTTTGTATTTTGATGCCCTTAAATCAGAGAGATATGTCACGAAAAATAGTTAATAAATAACATTTCCCACATGTCTACTTTACATCAGCACAATTTTGGAAACAAAATATTTTTTTGTTAGTGAGTTATAAGGGTTAAAAGTTGACCAGCAATTTCTCATTTTTGCAACACCATTTTTTTTTTAGGGACCACATCACATTTGAAGTCATTTTGAGGGGTCTATATGATAGAAAATAATGAAGTGTGACACCATTCTAAAAACTACACCCCTCAAGGTTCTCAAAACCACATTCAAGAAGTTTATTAACCCTTTACGTGCTTCACAGGAACTGAAACAATGTGGAAGGAAAAAATGAACATTTAACTTTTTTTTGCAAACATCTTAATTCAGAACCATTTTTTTTATTTTCACAAGTGTAAAAACAGAAATGTAACCATAAATTTTGTTATGCAATTTCTCCTGAGTACGCTGATACCCAATATGTGGGGGTAAACAACTGTTAGGGCGCACCGCAGAGCTTGGAAGAGAAGGAGTGCCGTTTTACTTTTTCAATGTAGAATTGGCTGGAATTGAGATTGGACGCTATGTCGCGTTTGGAGAGCCCCTGATGTGCCTAAACAGTGGAAACCCCCCACAAGTGACACCATTTTGGAAACTAGACCCCTTAAGGAACTTATCTAGATGTGTGGCGAGCACTTTGAACCCCCATGTGCTTCACAGAAGTTTATAACGTAGAGCCGTGAAAAAAAAAAATTGCATTTTTTCTACAAAAATGATCTTTTTGCCCACAAATTTTTATTTTCACAAGGGTAACAGGAGAAATTAGACCACTAAAGTTGTTGTGCAATTTCTCCTGAGTACGTCGATACCCAATATGTGGGGGTAAACCACTGTTTGGGCGCACCGCAGAGCTTGGAAGAGAAAGAGTGCCGTTTTACTTTTTCAATGTAGAATTGGCTGGAATTGAGATCGGACGCCATGTCGTGTTTGGAGAGCCCCTGATGTGCCTAAACAGTAGAAATCCCCCACAAGTGACCCCATTTTGGAAACTAGACCCCCCATGGAACTTATCTAGATGTGTGGTGAGAACCTTGAATGCCCAAGTGCTTCACAGAAGTTTATAATGCAGAGCCGTGAAAATACAAAATATTTTTTTTTTCCACAAAAAAGATTTTTTAGCCACCAAATTTTTATTTTCACAAGGGTAACAGGAGAAATTGGACTGCAATAGTTGTTGTCCAATTTATCCCGAGTACGCTGATGCGCCATATGTGGGGGTAAACCACTGTTTGGGCGCACGGCAGAGCTCGGAAGGGAGGGAGCACCATTTGACTTTTTGAGCGCAAAATTGGCTGTCGTGTTTGGAGACCCCCTGATGTACCTAAACAGTGGAAACCCCCCCAATTCTAGCTCCAACCCTAACCCCAACACACCCCTAACCCTAATCCCAACCTTATCCATAATCCTAATCACTAACCCTAACGATAATCACAACCCTTACCCCAAAACAACCCTAATGTCAACCCTAACCATAACCCTAATCAAAACCCTAAATCCAACACACCCCTAATCCTAATCTCAACCCTAACCTCAAACCTAACCCTAATCCCAATACACCCCTAATCACAACCCTAACCTTAACCCTAATCCCAAACCTAACCCTAATCCCAAGCGTAACCCTAATACCAACCCTAATCCAAACCCTAACCCTAATCCCAGCTCTAACCCTAACTTTAGCCCCAACCCTAACCCTAGCCCTAAGGCTACTTTCACACTTGCGTCGTTTGGCATTCCGTCGCAATCCGTCGTTTTGGACAAGAAACGGATCCTGCAAATGTGCCCGCAGGATGCGTTTTTTGCCCATAGACTTGTATTGCCGACGGATCGTGACGGATGGCCACACGTCGCGTCCGTCGTGCACTGGATCAGTTGTGTTTTGGCGGAGCGTCGGCACAAAAAAACGTTCAATGAAACGTTTTTTTGTACGTCGCATCCGCCATTTCTGACCGCGCATGCGTGGCCGTAACTCCGCCCCCTCCTCCCCAGGACATAGATTGGGCAGCGGATGCGTTGAAAAACTACAGCTGCTGCCCACGTTGTGCACAATTTTCACAACGTGCGTCGGTATGTCGGGCCGACGCATTGCGACGGCCCCGTACCGACGTAAGTGTGAAAGAAGCCTAACCCTAAGTTTAGCCCCAACCCTAACCCTAAATTTAGCCCCAACCCTAGCCCTACCCCTAACCCTACCCCTAACCCTACCCCTAATTTTAGCCCCAACTGCTGTTCTCCTGACGGCCGGCAGATGGAGACAGATGGCGGGCGCACTGGGCATGCGTCCGCCATGTTCTTCTGCCGGCGGCCAGGAGGAGGAGCAAGAGGATCCAGGGACCTAGGTGAGTATGCTAGGGTCCCCGAATCCCCCTATTTCTCTGTCCTCTGATGTGCGATCACATCAGAGGACAGAGAATTACACTTTACTTTTTTTTTTTTTTTTGCGGTCGCCGGTAAACAGTTAATTACCGGCGATGGCAAAACAGGGGTCGGTAATACCGACCCCGACCATGCTCTTTGGGGTCTCGGCTACCCCCGGCAGCCGAGACCCCAAAGATTCTCCCGGTGCCGGCCGGCGGGCGCACTGCGCATGCGCCCGCCATTTTGAAGATGGCGGCGCCCACCAGGAGACACGAGGAGCATCGGGGGAGCTAGGTGAGTATTGGGGGGCCACCTGGGACCCCTATTCTCTGTCCTCCGATGTGCGATCACATCGGAGGACAAAGAAATTAAAAAGAGATCGCTTTTTTTTTTTTTTTTTTTTTTTTTTGCGATCGCCGGTAAACGGTTAATTACCGGCGATCGCAAATGCGGGGTGGGTTAAAAAAACCCCCGAATCATGTTCTCTGGGGTCTCGGCTACCCTCGGCAGCCGAGACCCCGGAGAAAATCGGCCTCTGGGGGGCGCTATGGACTTTTTCCACAGCGCCGTTAATTAACGGCGCTGTGGTTTAAGTACCCTTAGCGGCCGCCGTTAAAAGGCGTATCGGCGGTCGCTAAGGGGTTAAGGTACCTTCACACTGAGCTCCTGCATCGTTCTGGAGTTGCTGTGTTTGACGTCTCTACAGCGACCTAAACAGCGACGCTCCAGCGATCTAGTTTAGGTCGGATCGTTGTGTATATCGCTGGAGCGTCGCTAAATGTGACGGTACCTTTGCAGGTGCTGTTAATTACACAAATTAGAGAAGCATTACATGATTTTTCCAACAGTGCCAATACTTTTGTCCACCTCCTTTTTTATGTTTGGTGTGGAATTATATCCAATTTGGCTTTAGGACAATTCTTTTTGTGTTTTTTCATTTAAGACAAATTAAATGAAGATAATAATACCAAAGAATTTGAGTTTGCAATCATTTTCAGGAAGAAAATGAGTATTATCTGGCAGAATTGCAGGGGTGTCAATACTTTTGGCCATGACTGTAGGTCCATCAAGTTCAACTTTTCTTAAAGGGGGAGGGGGTATAAGGGACTTTATACAATTAATAAAAATGTACCTAAGCACGAACAGGATGGTACAGTAATTGCAACTTTTCTGCCTGTTGTGCTGGGCGCTGTTCGTCCCTAGCACATAGCTAGTCTCTGCTGACGTGATGGGGCAGGACTTTTGATGTCATTGTGACTGACAGCTGTTTCCCCCGTTAGGCAGCGGAGATCCGGCTGTCAATCAAAATGACGATGGAAGTCCTGCTCCATTGACAGAGAGGACTGGAAAATAAGCCACCCTTCTGGAAGAATCTGGAACTCCAGTCAGGGACTGGAATAAGATTTCTGATGTAAAAAATGCCATAGTTTTTCATGAATAAGACGAACTGCAGCGTCTCGCCCCTCCCTGCCTTGTGCCGTTCCTTATAAGCTTCTCTCATTTTGGCAGAGCTAGGAGAAACTGCCTTGAAAACTCCAATAGTAACATTTTGTCTAAATTGCCTTGATGAATGGGGGCAGCATGTTTCATATCTGAGGGTGTATTTGGATTGCATTAAGCAGTTGCTTTCGACATCTAGAACATCAGTCTTAGGAATATTTCACTTTATCATAGGAGTTTCCTCTTCTGCATACCAAAGCTTTACGGTAATCTCTTATACCAGACCTTTGATTCATAGTAAGGGAGTGTCATATTTTTATCCGATTCATAAAACTCCAACTCAATTATACAGAAGGGAAATAATGTTTTTTGTGTATTTTATTTTTTAATTTGTGTTTGCGAACTTCAAACAGCAAAAAAAAAAAAAACCTGCTTAAAGGGAAATTGTTGCCAAGTTTATGCTTCCTAATCTGAGGGCAGCGGAAAATGGGAATAGAGACCCTGATTACAGCTCTGGGTTACTTGCTATAGTTTTGGTAATATTAATGTTTTGTCTTCTGCGGCTCTGCTAGTTTTCTCAATTGTGAGATCTGGGTTGTCCTGCCCATATTATTGATTGACAGTTTTCTGCCTACAGAGTGCATAAACAAGCTTTGTCCCAAAGGTAGATACATAGACCTCCGTAACAATCAGAAAACGCTATCCAAGATGCCAAATCTCAGGGCAAAGAAGGCACATATGCTATACCTATATTTAAAATACTCATTCTTTATATTAAATCTATATAAGCAGGGATTTCCCAGATGTAGCAAACCAATAACATGCAAGCTGTTACATATGAGTGTACATTAGATGACAAGTCAGATGCACAAATATGAATTGTACAAAAGAAGACTATCCCTAAAGATGAGAAAGGCCCAGAACTCTGTGTACATGTAAATGAAAGTGCAGGAGCCCCTGTGACAGTTCCGCCACCTCTAGTTGATTTTATCCTTGAATCCCTAAGGTGAGTAACAAGATCGGTGTGAGGTGCCTTGTCTCTAAAGTGCCATTTAATTGTACTTCCAGCCATGAAATGGAATCTGCACCCTGACAACGTCATTTCGCTATTTCCAAGGGGCCCCTTGGGGCTACATCTGGGAAATATCCCGGCTTATTTTTACCTTTATTGTAAATCTACATAAAATATGTAAAGTAATATTTTAAATATATGTATAGCATATGTGCCTTCTTTGTCCTAAGATTTGGTAACTTGAGTAGTTTTTCTACACAGTGCAGAGGCAGAAAACAGCCTATCAGTGGCGTTCGGGGATAGCCAGAGCTCATGAATATTGAACACTACATGGCAGAACTTAACATTTGGAAGTAGAAGCAGAGATGCAGCAGATAAAGTAACTGAAACTACAGCAAGAAGCCCAGTAAATCACAGAGCTGGAATCAGGGTCTCTGCCCTGAATATTGCTGTCTGATGGAACACCATAAACTTGATGACCGATTCCATTTTATAGTTTTCGAGTGCTCTAAAATTAGTAATTATCTCTTCCAGGAAATCAAGACTCAGGGCCACTACAATCATGGTTACAGCACTGAATCAATGGGACGTAAAAGCCACATGGATGACTATAGTACGTGGGATATCGTCAAAGCCACACAGTAAGTAAGAGAGATACCTTGCTCACTTTTCAAGGTTTCCATTGGTTTCAAGTACAATCTTGGGCACAGCTTCCAGTGATCTCATGGCTTCCTTTTTACCGGATCCCTCACTGATCTTAGGGTACCGTCACACAGTGGCATTTTGATCCCTACGACGGCACGATTCGTGACGTTCCAGCGATATATCCGTGACGTTCCAGCGATCTCGCTGTGTCTGACACGCTCCTGCGATCAGGGACCCCGCTGAGAATCGTACGTCGTAGCAGATCGTTTGAAACTTTCTTTCTTTCGTCTAGTGTCCCGCTGTGGCGGCATGATCGCATGGTGTAACAAAGGTGTGCACGATATTGTATACGATGTGCGCATAGTAACCAACGCCTTCTACTTCGCACATACGTCATGAAATTATCGCTCCAGCGTCGTACATTGCAAAGTGTGACAGCAGTCTACGACGCTGGAGCGATATTGTTACGATGCTGGAGCGTCACGGATCGTGCCGTCGTAGCTATCAAAATGCCACTTTGTGACGGTACCCCTAGTCTATTTAATTGGATTATAGTGGGTCTATAGGCCTACTCACTGGAACTTAGCAGTGAAGTCAGCATGGTGAAATGAGGCCATCTACTATTCTACATGGTGTATTTAGCTCTATCTGCTTCTCCTCATTCGGCTACAGAGTTAAAGGGACGGTCAGCACAGAATGACTGCTCAAACTAACGTGCTTCATGGTGTGGCCAAACATTTCTATACACCTCCCCACCTGATTGTTTTCCCTCTATCTCCACCCTTTCCTTTGATTGACAGTTCTGGCTTCATAGGTCCAGAGAGGGGTGGAGATGGCTGAAAAATAAGCAGGCGGGAAGGTGTATATAAATGATTGACCCCCTCCGTGCAGCACCGTATATAAATGATTGACCCCCTCCATGAAGCACCGTATATAAATGATTGACCCCCTCCGTGAAGCACCGAGCGCCTGTACTTGGTTCCACCAGTCATTCTCTTGAGTAGGAGTACAGCTGCATACCTGTGAATGGGGCTGATAACAGCTGATCTGTGGGGGTGTCAGGGGTCCTAAGGATAAGTCATCAATATTGGAAGCCTGGAAAACCCCTTTACATGCAATTAAGACCAAAAGGCACAAAACTCTACATGATCCTGTACATGGTGCATTTTAATGCTTTCCGATACTATTAGTATTTGTATGATTTTTTTTTTTCTTCTGTCTTTTCCTCAGATATGGAATATATGAGCGTTGCAGAGAGCTAGTGGATGCGGGCTATGATGTGCGACAACCTGACAAAGAGAATGTTACTCTGCTTCATTGGGCTGCCATCAACAATAGGATAGATCTGGTGAAGTGAGTAGAGCTTCGTAAAGGCAGAATCCTTGTCACATGGATTCTCAGCAAGGAAAGTCGTCATGTCATAAATACAGGGGAAGCCTACTATCAACAGGCTTGAGAATCGCCAGAATATATTCCTCCAGTCTGTGTACCGGGTGTATACTTGTTCTGCAGAATGCACCATCAATGCATGTGATCATATAGAATAAGGCAGTAAACATGGAAGAGCGCGGCATGAGAAGAACCAGGTGGTTTGATTGGGATGTTGCAATTGAAGGTGGGGGATTAGCCTCTCACACGGAAGGGTTGTGCACCCCTGCACAATTCCGGTAGCGGACCTCTCCGTGCTCTCCTGCACTGTTACTCCGGGACCACTCCTGTGCTGTGCTTCCTGGTCTGGTCACGCAGGCCCAGGGTCCAGTCACATGATGCCACTTCACAGGATGTGACGTCACTTCAGGTCCTGTTGCCTGGAGATGAGCTCTATGACCCCAAGCTATGCCAGCCACAATCCCTCAAGGGAATGTAAACTTTTTTTTTTATAGAAAAAATGTGGTCAATTTAAGAAGCGCTATGGCTATAGAGCACACTGCAATAGATTAGTGGCAAATAAACCTTTTATTTAACCACTACGCGTTTCGGCCGCGGACTGCTGCCTTCCTAGGGTGGATTGCATTAAATTGACCTCATTTAAAAAAAACAACAAAAAAAACAAAACATATAGAATAAGGATAAGCAATGAGGTGTATGTTATATTCAATTTTATCTACTTCCTTTTAAATCCGTATAACTGTGTTTTTACATACGGTAATTGTTAGCTGGTTTCTAGGATAGCTCAACTCTGATGAACTGCTCTACAAGGAAGCTTGTAATTAGTTGGCAGAGCAGAACAAAGATGTCTCTGTTGCCGGCCGCTGAGATCTCAGTGACGTGAAATTTCACATGCTGCTCTGTTGATGCATATGGTAGAGGATTATCTTCTGCGATATGCATCAACAGCGAAGCATTTGCAATTTATCAGTGCTCATCCGTTAGCCACAGGCAACAAACAGAGCTCAGCTTTTTGCTGCCTAGATCATTGTGAGAGATTGCAGAAGAGTTGTTGAACACTGCTAGAAATTAACTAAATGTAAAAACACACAGCTATACTTAGCAATATAGCAGGAGATAAAATTAGCCAGTCAGTGTGCTGTACAAGAACAAAGAATTATATAGGAACATAGAGTGTATTCCAAAGGTAAAATACACAGAACTATGCTGGTAGGAAGGTAGCAGAGAGAGATTGCACGGCACATGATCAACCAGGGGCATTGTTACTACAGCTGGATGATTCCAATGGCAACTAGAGAATAAATAGAGCCTAGAGGGACATCTTATGGAAAGTGATGTGTACAAAACAGGGCTGAGTTATATAGGCACAACTGAATAAATATTTTTTATTCATTTTACTCACTTATGTAGCGTCATAGACATCACCATCGCTGCCCCCATTGGGACTCACAATCTAAATTTCCTATCGGTATGTCTTTGGAGTGTGGGAGGAAACCGGAATATCTGCAGGAAACCCATTCACTCATGGGGAGACAATACAAATTTCTTGGTGGGCTTTTAACCCAGGACCCAAGTGCCGGAAGGCTACTATGCGAACCACCGAGCCATCATACATTACCGTAATACAAGACTATAATGTGATTTTTGGAGAATAACCCTTTAACATTTAAAATGCTTCCTTATTGTTCATTCCTGATTGATTTTATACTGCATACTGTTTTGGGATGAGTTTGGATATGGAATCCATTTTTTTTATTATTGGGAACATAAAAACATCAGTTTTCACAGTCAAAGCTTGTAGTAAATGTACCTAAACGTCTTAATGAGGCTGATATATCAGGAAAACCCATCCTCCAAAAACCCATGATCACATGTTACCGTTGCTGAAAAGCTGCACTTTTCTCCTGGCGTGAGCCTGTATTACACTGCCCATGTGAAACTAGTTACTCAAGTCTGTCTTCTCCAGCAAATGGAAGGATACCCATCTGCGGTACCATATACCAATATTGGACATAAATAAGTGGCTTGTCTTGCATGGATAATCCATCATGTTTCTTTATTTGCAGGTTCTACATCTCTAAAGGTGCTATTGTGGACCAACTTGGAGGTGATCTAAACTCCACTCCCCTTCATTGGGCAACCAGGTAAGGTTCCAGTGAAGGCTAGAGCTACATCATGGCTCTGCCTATGCAACATTAAGATGCTAAATTCCAAGTAGTGATGGTGAATGTGGCTGTGTGACGACAGACAAGTAAGAAATAAGTCAGCAGAAACTGAAATTTGCTGGCTTGCAGCACAACCAGTCTTACTATCAATAGTTGTCATCTTTTTTTGCCACATCCCCCCACCCCCCTTTTTGGCATGCAACAATTTAAAAAAATAAAAAACTGGTCTCTAGGGTTTTTCTTGCCAAGATAGGCATATGATGTCTGCAGCCGATCACTGTGCCACCAACTTGTCACTATTGAGGGCAGTGATTGAGAGCAGCAGTCACCTTTTTGTATGACCTGGGCAGGATGCAGAGGCAAGAGCTGCCCATCCTGCCCTATGGTCACATGAGTACTGCCACCAATGCAGATGCTACATGCCCAATCCCGCTGGATGAGAAGAGAAGGGGTGGAAGCCGTCTTTGGGGTACTATACACTTCTCACTGAAATGATTCTGTAGACCATTGCTATACTTGGAGCTGGTGTTCCTGTTTGTTATTAACGCTCCATTCTCCGGTGTTTCTCTTACACTCTGTGACTCTATGGTGACTCCCTGAGTGTACTGTTACATCTGTAGCAGCCGGGGGGCACCGTTTGCCTTGTGAGCCACTGTTTGTTGAAGCATGCCAATGGCTCTGCAGGAAGCCACCCTCCAGATGACTACATTGTTTCTGCGCTGTCCCCGTCACACCCCCATACTGATGTCACAGACCTTCTTTGCATGGTCTATCCATACAGAAGCACAAGGAGGCTCCAGACTGTCGGGGCTTTAGTGTTACGCCTTATTGGTGTATTATATTCTGTACAGCAATGCACCTCTTGGGATGTAGGGTTAATGGCTGTCCTGTCTATTATATGTTCCTGTTTTACAAAAAAAATGGCGGCCACTACAAAACCGAAAGGGCCTAAAGGAAACCTAATTGCCCGTGTCCACCATTAAGTGTCTATTTAAACAGGACCTGTCACCAAGTCAAGTGTCCGGTAATTGCTCTCATTTTATTCCCACTGCTCCTGGTGTGTTGTTTTTTTTAAAACTTTTAATTCTGCCATACAGTTCCATTCCAGTTTTATTCTCTAGGGCCGTGTTTTTAGGCTGCTCTGCATTATTACGTAGTGAGCTATTCTCCCTTGGTAAAGGCCATCACTAAGGCTATGTGCACACGTCCCTAATTGCCGCAAAAATTTCCACGGCAATTCCGCAACTGTGCCGCGGGCAAAACGCATGCGGAATTGGCATGCTTTTTCCCGCTAAACACTAGCGTTTTACAAGCGTAATTAGCGTGCAGAATTCCTAGCGATCTGTAGCATCGCTTGGAAAACTGATTGATGGGTTGGTCACACTTGTCAAACATAGTGTTTGACAAGTGTGACCAACTTTTTACTATTGATGCTGCCTATGCAGCATCAATAGTAAAAAGATCTAATGTTAAAAATAATAATAAAAAAATAATGAATCGTGATTATTCTCCCCTTCCGGCGTCCCCCGCAGCGTTCCCGCTCCTCGCGATGCTCCTTTTCCCAGTAATGCCTAGCGGCAATGACCCCAGATGACATAGCGGTCTCGCGAGACCCACGTCCTTACCGCAAAGCATCACTGGGAACGGGAGCATCGCGAGGAGCGGGAAGACTGCCGGGGACGCCGGAAGGTGAGAAAATCATGATTTGTTATTTTAATTCTTTTTTTTTAACAATTATATGGTTCCCAAGGCCTGGAGGAGAGTCTCCTCTCCTCCACCCTGGGTACCAATCGCACATGATCCGCTTACGTCCTGCATGGTGGGCATAGCCACATGTGGAAAGTAAGCGGATCAATGCATTCCTATGTGTGTGGAATCGCTGCGATTCCGCACAAGGAATGAACATGTGGCGTTTTTTTCCGGAATGCGATTCCGCTGCGCACATGTGCACAAAAATTGCGGATTGCATTCTAATAGGATGCTTAATGGATGCGTTTTTTTCACAGTTTTTATCGCGTTTTTATAGCGAAAAAAATGCGAAAAATACTGAAGGTGTGCACACAGCCTAAATAAGGCCCGGATCTCTGAAACCGTATGGCAGATAAAAAAACAAAAACAGAATGCCCAGTAGGGCAGCAGGAATAACGTAAGATCAAAAAGTGCCCACTCTTGACCTGGCAACAGGTCCTCTTTAACTGTTATATGGCAATATCTACACTCGGGTGGAATGCAGCTTTATAAAAAAAGATGTTCATATCAAGGAGAGTGGGACTTCTCTCTGCCTTAAAGGGTTCTTAGCATTTAAAGTGTTCATTTATCCAAAGGATCAGCAATCACTTTTGGATTGCCTGAGGTCTGCCCCCTAGGATCCACATTGTACCCGAGACCGGCACTCTGAATTTCTTTGTTGGAATGGAGTGGCGACTGCACCTGATCCATTCATTCTGACAGAAAAAAGCTGAGCACCACTGCAAGGAGTGTATAAACTCAAATAGTGCTAGGTTTAAAGGGAATCTGTCACTAGGTTTTTGCTTCCTTATCTGAGAACAGCATGATGTAGGAAAAGAGACCCCCAATCCAATGCTGTATCACTTAGTTTACTGGGTGCAGCAGTTCGGACACAATCGGATATTTAGATTTAGCAATGAAGCAGAGCTAAGAAAGCTAGCCCCGCCCACATCAGGCTCTCCATGTACAAGGACTATAGACCCTGTGCTGCTTATGACAGGAGAGGACTGAGTCGGACCAGAAGGCACTCTGCTGTGTCCAAGCAATGATGAGCTGCTGGTGCTAAAACAATCACTGCAAATAAACAGCACTGGAGCTTGATAAGAGAAGCAGCTCGGAAATCTGTGTTTTAACCACTACAGCATGCTATCTTCAAATTCCATAGTAAAAATGTGGTGACAGATTCCCTTCAAGGAACTTTAGGATAGTTTTATAAGAAGCCCTGCTACAGGAAAGTCTATGGATGCAATAACCCCCAAGTTGGAGAAAGGGGCACAAGATCCCTCACTGCATGAAAACTAGATTCCTTTGTAAATCGAATGTCACGGCACTGTTGCCTCATATTCTGGGTCAAGGGGCTTCTTTATTCCTAAAGCTAGGGGCGCCCTAGCTATCTCTGCTCACCGGATTACGTCTAATGGTGAAGATCCCGGGATCACGTACCTTGCTGAGCTCCTACATCAGCCCTTATCTGTCCCTCCTCTATGCACAAACCAGACCTAACAAGTGACCGACGTACAGCAATAAGTGAAAATAACAATCATGATAATGTGCACTGTAGTGTATCGGTAGCCAGTGATGAGGCAGTGACCCACAAAGTTCAAACATAAGTCTCTTTAATGTGTTGTTTTCACACAGAAAAGGTTCCAATCCACACAAATGCATATAACTTCAGCGTTCAGTTCACACCAGTTCATAACAGCATCCTTTATATTGCAGTCACTACACATGCTAGTCCCCCTCTGACTAGTTCCATTGGTGTCCTGCTCCGCTGTATCACAGTCTCTACTCACAGCCGTACATAGACCTTGACATCCTCCTGTCTGCAGCTGTGACACACACCAGTCCTTCCTTCGGGCACAGGGCAGTCTACCTCCAGTTCACCTCCGGCCACAAGACCTGTCAACAACCGTGACCAGTCATTATGGACAGCAGCACCACTGTGTATGCTGTGGTCTGCCAGGCCTCACTCTGTCCCTGACTCACCTGAGACTCCTCAGACTCAACTCTAAGGGTATGTTTCCACGTTCAGGAAATGCTGTGTTTTTGACGTTGCGTTTTTCCACAGCGTCAAAAACGCAGCGTCCAGATGTTACAGCATAGTGGAGAGGATTTAATGAAATCCCGTCTCCTCTATGCAGGTAAAAACGCATGTGTTTTTGCCGCGAAAACGCACATGCGGCGCGCTTTTTCAGAACGCAGCATGTTGTTACAATGAGCAAAACACGCAAGAACACCGCAGGTGACCTGCCAGTGACCTCAGGTGCAGATTTGGTCAGGATTTTATGCAGGTAAAATCCTGACCAAATCCTGAAGCAAGCCTGAACGTGGACACATACCCTAAAACCTTTAACAATTTGTAATCACAGCTACACCTGCGACTACAACACCCCCTCATGGCCTCACCACGCCTCTGTGTGCATCCTGGGGAGAACAAACGGCGCCCCCTAGCTGTAACAGTTTAGCGCTGTCCCCTGCATCGTGCTGAATCCACGATTCATATCTTCCCTGCAGCAGCGTTTGCTGCAGGGAAGATATGAATAATAGTGTTTAAAATAAAGATCTATCTTCCCGCCGCCCCGCCACCCCCTGTGCGCCCCCAAACTCCTGTTCAGAAAATACTCACCCAGCTTGCTCCCTCGCCGGCGCTGCTTCCTCTCCTGGCCGCAGCTTCTCCTGTATGCGGTCACGTGGGGCCGCCGATTACAGTAATGAATATGCGGCTCCACCCCTATGGGAGGTGGAGCCACATATTCATTACTGTAAATGAGCCTCACGGGGGGCGGGGGGGGGGGCACACGAGGGGGGGCGGCACACGGGGGGGGGCACACGGGGGGGGGGGGGGGCGCACAGGGGGAAGATAGATCTTTATTATATGATATGAATCGCTGATTCAGCACCAGTGGGGGGGACAGCGCTTAATATAGCGCTGTCTCCTGCACGGCACACAGACTGCACACGGACAACGTGTCCGTACGTGTGCGGTACGTGTTTTACACGGACCCATTGACTTTAATGGGTCCGTGTAATACGTGCGCTCCCACGAACACTGACATGTCTCCGTGTTTGGCACACGGAGACACGGTCCGCAAAAAATCACTGACATCTGAAAAGATGCATTGATTTTTATGTGTCTACGTGTGTCAGTGTCTCCGGTACGTGAGGAAACTGTCACCTCACATACCGGAGACACTGACGTGTGAAACCGGCCTAATATGGTGAAGTGCTTCTAATCGGTGCAGGAGTATGTGAAATCAGACACCACGGTCTTCTGGCCCCTCTCTGTTGCGAAGACTGTTAACGAGTCTTCTTTTTTTCACAATAACATAACCCTAATGTGTGTATTTTTTTTTTAGTCATCGCAGGTGACTTTTGTACTTTTCTGAATCATCTTTTTGTCCTGATATAAAAAATGTATATAGTTTTTCTGTAGCATGTATAGTTTCCATGGAGCAGCATTATTATTATAAGGTATGGGAAATATACTGGCGACATTAAGAAAACAGTAATCTATATATCAGAAAAAAATGCTTCACCTTACAAAAGTCTTTATTGAACCAAAATAATTTTGCACGCAAAATGAGCAGAAATTAAGAGTGCTTGACATTAGACTGCCGTTGGTACGATTTCTCAGGGTTGTCGCTATATAACCTCCAACAGTAATCTGCCATCATTGAGTCATTCCAAAAACCCTGGTAGCGGTGTTCCATTACTTTAAAGGGAACCTGTCACCCCCAAAATCGAACGTGAGCTAAGCCCACCAGCATCAGGGGCTTATCTACAGCATTCTGGAATGCTGTAGATAACCCCCGATGTATCCTGAAAGATGAGAAAAAGAGGTTAGATTATACTCACCCAGGGGCGGTCCCGCTGCGGTCCAGTCCGATGGGTGTCGCGGTCCGGTCCAGCGCCTCCCATCTTCTTACAATGACGTCCTCTTCTTGTCTTCACGCTGCGGCTCTGGCCCTCTGTTGAGGGCAGAGCAAAGTACTGCAGTGCGCAGGTGCTGGGCCTCTCTGACCTTTCCCGGAGCCTGCGCACTGATTGATTGAACGTACTTGGCCTTTTGGTGTAAAGAACCACACACATAGCAGAATCTATTCGGATGATTGATACACTGTCAGGGCATTTTTCTCCTTAATGTGGTAGATAACTATATACAGTTGTGAGGTAAACTGGTCAGCTTATTCCTTACAGATGAACATTTGCAGACAGGCAGTTTCTCAGTGTGATATTGGCTGCTTTCAGGTTCTCTCACTCAGGAACACCTCAGTGGCAGAGTTATTTTCTTCCATCTTAGGCAACTTGCCCTCCCAGAAATGCAGTGAAAATTCTCTCACAATGGTGTTTGTCCGCTGCCTTCTCTTCTATCTCCCTGTGGCAGGGCTCAAATCCCTGTAGAGGCCTGTCTCCTGTCAGTCTCACATACCAGTTCTTGCTGCCACCACCATCCTTCTATCTCAGAAACTTTGTGATAGAACAAAACTAAGCATATTTTTTTCAGCACATCAAACTCCATAAAACAGACATATTACCTTTGCTGATGTTTTTTTGGTTTTGACCAGTAGTGATGAGTGAGTATACTCGTTGCTCGGGTGATCTCCGAGTATTTGTAACTGCTCGGAGATTGTTTTCCTCGCCTCAGCTGCATGATTTACAGCTGCTAGACAGCTTGAATACATGTGGGGATTCCCTAGCAACCAGGCAACTCACATGTATTCATGCTGGCTAGCAGCCGTAAATCATGCAGCTGAGGCAAGGAAAACGAAATTTCCGAGCAGTTACAAATACTCGGAGACTACCCGAGCGTGCTCAAGAAAACCCGAGTAACGAGTACACTCACTCATCACTATTGACCAGTGTTATCAATGTTAGACCTCATCTATAAAATGAAGGGAGAACTTTTCTAAATGAAAGCAACCTTTGCCAAAATAGTTTGATTGTAGGCAATGGATATCACTGTGGCTATTTCTACTTTACATCTTCTCTGCCCAATTGAATTGAATTTAAAGGGGTTGTCCAAAGAACAAAATACATTGTAGGGATTCACGCTATCATGTAGACACTAGAGTTCACGCATGCACTCGACTGTTGTCAAAAACAGAGTGAGGTTTATTAAACTCAATAACTTTGCACAGTTGTTTTAATGAAAACGGCCTTTTTGCAGCAGTAAAGTAAAAACTAAAATCAGTATTTTTTCATTGAAGGCAAAGCAATAATGGGGTCTCACATAGGCAGCAATTCGGGTCCTGCTTTAGACTCGGTGTGCTCACATTCACTGGTACCTCACACTGCTCAGCTCCCCTACCTGACACATAGCTTGGTTGTAGTCATAGCTAGCCAGGTGCTCCTAATCAGAACCTCTAGCTCTAGGATTCACCCAGAACCTGGTTTTCCTACAGCATTTCAATTAATACATCTTGGGATAATAATAAGTTCCAAAATTCAGTGTGTAAAAAAAAAAAAAAAAAGTTCCTGTGCTGAATAATCTTATAAATGTGCCCCTGCTGTGTCCTGTGTAATGGCCATATCTCACCCTGTAGGGGCTTGGTCTGATCATATCATATCTCCTGTGCAGGAGAGGAAGAAAGAGAGTATACAGACATCACAGCAGAAGCCATTGCCCGTAAGGAATTTTCTAAGGAAGTCTGTTTAAAAGAAGGCAGCAAAATGTTTTATCTTGTAATAAGAAACCTCTAC
Source organism: Ranitomeya imitator (assembly GCF_032444005.1). NCBI lineage: Eukaryota > Metazoa > Chordata > Amphibia > Anura > Dendrobatidae > Ranitomeya > Ranitomeya imitator. The sequence continues at coordinate 259,601,358 of NC_091285.1, read as the reverse complement.
GGTACGATCCCCTGCTGTCCTGTCTGTATACTCTTTTGCTTGGTCCCCTGCTCAAGAGTTGTGGTGTGATCAGACCATGTTCCTGCACAGTTATACACAGCCATTACTCAGTAGGAAGATTTGAAGTCTCTGCATTTATTTTTCCTTCAGTTTTTCTATATCATGTTGTTTTTTTTGTTTTTTTTCAGGCAGGGACATCTCTCCATGGTTGTCCAGTTGACGAAATATGGCGCTGACCCCTCACTTATAGATGGAGAAGGCTGCAGCTGTATTCACCTAGCTGCCCAGTTTGGGCATACCTCAATTGTGGCATATCTTATAGCAAAAGGACAGGTAGAGTTTATTTATCTAGGTCTTGAATTACACATTGTTTTTGCAAATATATTTAGAGCCATAGTAACAAGTGCATATGATGAATTCCTAACGCCATATATGTTTTGCAAGTAGCCGATATAATAAATGTATATTATGGTTTATTTACAATTCTAGATTAAATTTGAATTCTTTGCACAAAATATCTATGTGAATATAGTCTGCAAATGGCTATACATTCTAACCCAATATCCCATTTGCTGTACTGTGAGGGGATACTGGTGTTAATTCCTCTAGAATAAATTAGATCATTATTGCGGTTTCTTCAAAAAATCAACAATGATGTTACGTCTCTTGGCCAGCAGATGGCGAACACATCCTTTTAGAGAAGGCATAAAAGGCCTCTCCATGTTTATCATTGCAATGACTGTAAGGCTACGTTCAGACTAGCGTTGTGCGCCGCTGCGTCGGCGACGCAACGCACGACGCACGCAAAAACACGGCAAAACGCACGCAAAAACGCTGCGTTTTGCGACGCGTGCGTCGTTTTTTGCCGAAAATCGGACGCAAGAAAAATGCAACTTGTTGCGTTTTCTTGGTCCGACGCTTGCGGCAAAAAAGACGCATGCGTCGCACAACGCAACAAACAAAAACGCATGCGTCCTCCATGTTAAACATAGGGGCGCATGACGCGTGCGTCGCCGCTGCGTCGCCCGACGCTAACCCGACGCACACTAGCACAACGCTAGTCTGAATGTAGCCTTACTGTGCTCTAGAAATTCATTGTCTTAGGGGGAAAAAGGGGGCTATTTCAGTTTGGTCTTGCAATTACACAAGTGTAATCTAATGTAAAGGAATACTAAATTTGAGATGCTCTAAAAGGTTTATTTTAAAGGTAATCAAGAAAATGAGTTTTGAAGGTTAGATCACAATATGAAGAATTTAAAGGGTCCAGACAATGTTCTACTTTCTATATGATGTCTGAATTGTTGGGTTATTGGCTGATTCTGCTCCCAGATTCAGTAGCACTGCTTTCCCTATGCACAGTAGTAAGGAGATAACGTCAGTCATTGCTGTGGGGCCATCTCCTGAATCCATCAGATAAGTTGTAGTTGATTGGAAATGCCAGATTCAGAATTGTTTACGCCCCTTTAACATGTAATCACCTTTTTGCTCCAGGATGTAGATATGATGGATCAGAATGGCATGTCTCCATTAATGTGGGCAGCTTATAGGACACACAGGTAACGTCTCTTATTTCTGTTCATTTAAAATATTAGAGGTAAGCCATTCACATATCACAGCTGATTCTTTCTGTGAGGTAAAACAGGCAGGGAAAGTTTTACCTCACTAAAAGAATTCTCCGTGATCCCCCTCCTGTAATGTCTGTATACTCTTTTGTTTCCTCCACTGGCTAAGAGCTGTAGTATGAGTAGACCATGTTCTGCACCTCAAATTTGGCAGATTTTTGCCACCTCACCTGCGAGCAGCATAATGTAGGAAAAGAGACCCTGATTCCATTCAATGTATCACTTAGTTTATTGGGTGCAGCAGTAGTGACACAATCAGAGTTTTTCGATGTAGCAGAAATCTGCCCCCGCCTACACACCCGATTAGCAGATTTTTGTGTACATTGCATATTAAAAGTAAATTGCTAATCAGTGGTGGGGTGGAGTTGGACCAGGATGCACACAAGCTGTAGTATTAAAATCTGATAAAATACACATTGTAATGAAACCATAGCACACAGCCTAATAAGTGGCTCATTGCTGAAATCTGTGCTTAGCCTCTACCTCATGCTGCCCTCAGATTGCATAGCCAAAACCTTCTGACAGACCTTTAAATGATAGTGTCTGTTCAGTACTTTGTCATTTGTACCTGAAGGGACTGGAGGGAGATCCCAGGCGTTGACCCCTCTTTAATAGCCAGATTTTCAAAGGTGATATGAAAGGTGTTGTCTGTGCATTATGAAGATTCACATTTACTTTTAGGGTCAGCTTTTTAGTAATTTCCTCTTTTTTTTTGTAGTAGATGCAAAATGTTGGCTCTAATCTGGAGATTCCTAATTGTCGCATAAAAGACTCGCCTTTAAAATCCATTTTTAGAAACTGAAATTTCTCTCTGGTCATTTAGGCCCAACGCATAGTTGATTATGAGTTTTTTGCCACAAATGTCCATCCACTCAGTGTCTCCCTCTGTTTGGAGTTGGCGCTCTATGAATGCTGACCAAAGAGCAGTCACGGACTGCAGTGGCCATTTTGTAATTCTATAGAACTAGAACAGCAGAACAAGTAGTCAAAACCTTCATAACGAGGGCACCAGGTTCTTGGACCATACATTCAAATTGTATAGTCATATTTTAGTTTGGACTGAAGGACCACTTTAAATGATGATGAGCTACCATACCAGACAGTATGACAAGAATGATGCTGGGAAGAAAAAAATACATTCACTGGTAGGTAGTGGTTTTAAAATAATAAAATTAGCAGTTCCAGCTTCTCTGCCACTTCCGTCAGTCTTTGTGCCTCAGCGGTGACTTCCCTTCTACAAAACATTGACAACTTCTGCCAGTTGCTAGGCTACTGGTTTTTGACAGGGTAGATGGCACAAAACCTCTAAGGCCAGTGATTGGCTGCAGTGGTTATGTGTAGACTTATCGGAAGTCACTACTGAAGCACAAAGGCTGGTGGAGAAGTGGCAGGAGCATTACAGGTTAGTACTGCATATTTGTTATCTTAAAATATTCTCCACCCATGACCAGTTTTGTCTTCTAAGGCCTCATTTCCACTTGCGAGAAAATCAGACGAGTGCAATCCGATAAAAAATCGGATTGCACTCGGACCAATGTTCTTCAATAGGTGTCATCTCGTTTGCGATTTTTTTTTTTTTTTTTTTTTTTTTTTTCTCAGCCGAAATCGGACTGAGAAAAAAATCGCAGCATGCTGCGATTCTCAGACGAGACTCGCCAAGGTAAGTCAATGGGTACAAGAAAAAAATCGCACACCACTCGCACCATGCGTGTTCTGTCTGATTTTTACGCACCGGTGTCCTTTGAAAAGCCGGCAATTCAGCGCAGTGTACAGTAAAATCTATCTATCTATCTATACACACACACACACACACACACACACACACACACACACACACACACACACACACACACACACACACACACACACAGTGTTCCAAATTATTATGCAAATTGGATTTAAGTGTCATAAGGATTTAATTGTTTTGTTTTTCAAATAATCTTGTGGATGGTATTGTGTCTCAGGGCTCAATAGATGACTGAAATCAATCTTAAACACATGTGATAATTAGTTTTCCAGGTGATTCTAATGAAAGGAAAACTACTTAAAGATGATGTTCCAAATTATTAAGCAGGCCAAAGGTTTCAAGCAATATGAGAAATAAAAAGGATCTCTCTGCTGCTGAAAAGCGTTAAATAGTGCAATGCCTTGGACAAGGTATGAAAAAATTAGATACTTCACAAAAACTTTGTGATCATCATACTGTGAAGAGATTTGTGACTGAAACAGCACAGACAGAGTTCATGCAGATAAAGGCATAATGAGGAAGGTTTCTGCCAGACAAAATCATTGGATTAAGAGAGCAGCTGCCAAAATACCATCACAAAGCAGCAAACAGATATTTGAAGCTGCTGGTACCTCTGGAGTCCCTCGAACCTCAAGGTGTATGATCCTTCAAAGGCTTGCTGTGGTGCATAAACTTACTATTTGGCCACCCCTAAACAGTGTTCATGAACAGAAACGGTTGCAGTGGGCCCAGACATACATGAAGACTAATTTTCAAACAGTCTTGTTTACTGATGAGTGTTGAGCAACCCTGGATGGTCCAGATGGATGGAGTAGTGGATGGTTGGTGGATGGCCACCATGTCCCAACAAGGCTGCGACGTCAGCAAGGAGGTGGAGAAATCATGTTTTGGGCCGGAATCATGGGGAAACAGCTGGTGGGACCCTTTAAGCTTCCTGAAGATGTGAAAATGACCTCTGTAAAGTAAATAGCGTTTCTGACTGACAACTTTCTTCCATGGTCTAAAAGCAGAAACGTGCCTTCTGGAGCAAAATCATCTTCATGCATGACAATGTACCATCTCATGCTGCAAAGAATACCTCTGAGTCATTGGCTGCTATGGGCATAAAAGGATATAAACTCATGGTGTGGCCACCATCTTCCCCTGACCTCAACCCTATAGAGAACCTTTGGAGTATCATCAAGCAAAAGATCTATGAGGGTGGGAGGCAGTTCACATCAAAACAGCAGCTCTGGAAGGCTATTCTGACTTCATGCACAGAAATACAAGCAGAAACTCTCCAAAAACTCACAAGTTCAATAGATGCAAGAATTGTGAAGGTGATATCAAAGAAGGTGTCCTATGTTAACATGTAACTTGGCATGTTAGGATGTTTTGGAGTTAAATAGCTTTTTTGTTCAGTGAATGTGACCTCCTAATGCTGCAAATTCCACAAATGAGCATTTTCAGTTCTTTAAAACATCAAATGTTTAGAAATTTTACTGTACCTAATAATTTGGAACAGTGCATTTTGAGTTTTTATTCATTTTGGAGATTATACTGCTATCATTGGGAGCTTTCTTCAATAAAATTTGATGTATAATCTAACGGGTGACTTTTATTAGACTGACTGTCATTTGCACCGACCATTTAGGAAAATCAGAGAAAAATGTAATCTGCATAATAATTTGGAACATAGTGCGTGTGTGTGTATGTATGTATATATATACATACATACATACATACATACATACATACATACATACATACATACATACATACACAGCGCTAGATAGCAGAAAAGCCGGTAATTCAATTGCCGGCTTTTGCTATCTCCTTCCCAAAACCGACATATGAGACATGGTTTACATACAGTAAACCATCTCATATCCCTTATTTTTTTTTTTTACATATTCCTCACTAATAATGATCTCGAGCATGGGAATTTTTCTGAATATTTTCTCATGCTAGAGTTTATATTTAATGCCAGGGGGCACAGCATCGCAAGTCTAGGTAGATACGTTCCCCTGCTTTCAATTCATTCCCCAGTTTTTACAAGCAGGGGCAACAGCTGCATTAGCAGAGCTCCTGGCTGTAAAAATATTTAACCCCTTCAGATGGATTTACATCGTGGGACTTGACTGTAACCCTGGAGAGGTATGGGTTATTGTTGTTTTTTTATTTTAACTTTGTTTCAGGTGACAAGGGTCTTCAATTGGATTGAGCGTATAATAAACTGTTACAACCCTTTATTTCATTAAAATACTTTTTTCCTAATGTGTGTGTTTTATTAACCATTTACTAGTATTGGATTAATAATGGATAGGTGTCCTATTGACGCCTCTCCATTATTAACCTGGCTTAATGTCACCTTACAATAGCAAGGTGACATTAACCCTCTGTTACCACCTCTACAGGGGAGTGGGAAGAGAGTAGTCAAGTTCCAGAATAGGCGTGTCTTACAGATTTGCCTTTTCTGGGGTGGCTGGGGGCAGATTTTTTTTAGCTGGGGGGGCAATATCCATGGTCCCTCTCTAGGCTATTAATATCTGCCCACGCCAATTTTTTCCGTGATTTAACCCTTTATTTTCACAGCCAGAGCCACTAAGTTTTACACAAAGAAACTTCTTACATTAGTAGTCGGGAATATGTAATAAAGTAAGGGATATGAAATGGTTTACTGTATGTAAACCATGTCTCATATCCTGTCGGGCTTGGGAAGGAGATGAACTCCTGGCTTTTCTACTATCTAGCGCTGCATTAAATGTAAATATATATATATATATATATATATATATATATATATATATATATATATATATATATATATATATATATATATATCACTGAGACACACACACACACACAAAAAAAAAAAAAAAATATATATATATATATATATATATATATATATATATATATATATATATACACCGTATATACACCGTATATACACCGTATATACACCGTATATACACCGTATATACTCGAGTATAAGCCGAGATTTTCAGCCCAAAATTTTGGGCTGAAAGTGCCCCTCTCGGCTTATACTCGAGTCAAGGTGGGTGGCAGGGTCGGTGGGTGAGGACGCTGAGGCATACTTACCTAGTCCCAGCGATCCTCGCGCTGTCCCTGCCGTCCCACGGTCTTCTGTGCTGCAGCTTCTTCCCCTCTTCAGCAGTCACGTGGGACCGCTCATTACAGAAATGAATAAGCGGCTCCACCTCCCATAGGGGTGGAGCCGCCTATTCATTCCTCTAATCAGCGGTGCCGGTGACCGCTGATAGAGAAAGAAGCTGCAGCACCGAAGACCAGGCAGAGGGACAGCGCGAGGATCGCCAGGACTAGGTAAGTATAGTATATTCACCTGTCCTCGTTCCAGCCGCCGAGCGTCGCTCCATCTTCCCGGCCGGCGCCTCCATCTTCCCGGCGTCTGCGCTCTGACTGTTCAGGCAGAGGGCGCGATGACGCATATAGTGTGCGCGGCGCCCTCTGCCTGATCAGTCAGAGCAGAGACGCCGGGAAGATGGAGGCACCGGAACGAGACGCCGGGAGCTGCAATCAAGGGAGGTGAGTATGTGTTTTTTTTTTTTTTATAGCAGCAGCGGCGGCGGCAGAGATTTATGTGGAGCATCTATGGGGCACAGTGAACGGTGCAGAGCACCGTATATGGCACATCTATGGGGAAATATGAACGGTGCAGAGCACCGTATATGGCACATCTATGGGGCACAGTGAACGATGCAGAGCACCGTATATGGCACATCTATGGGGCACAGTGAACGGTGCAGAGCACCGTATATGGCACATCTATGGGGCACAGTGAACGGTGCAGAGCACCGTATATGGCACATCTATGGGGCACAGTGAACGGTGCAGGGCACCGTATATGGCACATCTATGGGGCACAGTGAACGGTGCAGGGCACCGTATATGGCACATCTATGGGGCACAGTGAACGGTGCAGGGCACCGTATATGGCACATCTATGGGGCACAGTGAACGGTGCAGAGCACCGTATATGGCACATCTATGGGGCACAGTGAACGGTGCAGAGCACCGTATATGGCACATCTATGGGGCACAGTGAACGGTGCAGAGCACCGTATATGGCACATCTATGGGGCACAGTGAACGGTGCGGAGCACCGTATATGGCACATCTATGGGGCACAGTGAACGGTGCGGAGCACCGTATATGGCACATCTATGGGGCACAGTGAACGGTGCAGAGCACCGTCGTATATGGCACATCTATGGGGCACAGTGAACGGTGCAGAGCACCGTATATGGCACATCTATGGGGCACAGTGAACGGTGCAGAGCACCGTATATGGAGCACATCTATGGGGAAATATGAACGGTGCAGAGCACCGTATATGGCACATCTATGGGGCACAGTGAACGGTGCAGAGCACCGTATATGGCACATCTATGGGGCACAGTGAACGGTGCAGAGCACCGTATATGGCACATCTATGGGGCACAGTGAACGGTGCAGAGCACCGTATATGGCACATCTATGGGGCACAGTGAACGGTGCGGAGCACCGTATATGGCACATCTATGGGGCACAGTGAACGGTGCGGAGCACCGTATATGGCACATCTATGGGGCACAGTGAACGGTGCAGAGCACCGTATATGGCACATCTATGGGGCACAGTGAATGGTGCAGAGCACCGTATATTTCACAGCTATGGGGAAATATGAACGGTGCAGAGCACTATATGGCACAGCTATGGGGAAATAATGATCTATTTTTATTTTTGAAATTCACCGGTAAATGCTGCATTTCCACCCTAGGCTTATACTCGAGTCAATAAGTTTTCCCAGTTTTTTGTGGCAAAATTAGGGGGGTCGGCTTATACTCGAGTATATACGGTATATATATATATATATATATATATATATATATATATATATATATATATATATATATATATATATATATATATATTCATATTCTCTATTCTATGTGTATATGTCTATTCTATCTTTTCTATTCTAATCTGTCAGTGTGATTTTACTGTACACAACACTGATTTGCTGGCTTATCAGAGGACACCGGTGCATAAAAATCAGACAGCAATACGGGTGTCATACGGATGTTGCGATAAAAAAATCGCATGACAATCGCATGATTTACCTCCGTTTTTTTCAGTCCGTAAATCGGACCGTTTTTTTCCCTCTCAAGTGGGAAAGAGCCCTAAGACAGAGGATGTGCACATTAGAAAGTCTGGAAGCAAAGCTTCCACCTTGTCTCATTTACATATCAAAATGTGGTGTTTTTTTTTTTTTTTTTTTACAAACTGCTGTCATGCTTAATGTTTTTTCTGCCTCTATAGTGTGGACCCCACGAGATTGCTCCTTACGTTTAATGTGTCCGTTAATCTTGGAGACAAGTACCATAAGAACACTTCACTACACTGGGCGGTTTTGGCCGGAAATACAACAGTTATTAGTTTGCTCCTTGAAAATGGTGGCAATGTTGATGCGCAGAATATCAAGGTAAAATGACTTGTTTGTAAGTGGCAAATGTAATAATTCATCTCTGTGGCCTTTTAAATTTTCCAATACAGAAAATGGTCTTAGGGGTCTTGGAAGAGACTGTATGTAGACAATACAGTACATAAATTTGTTTTGAACATAAGTTTATAACTTTTTTTTTGTGTGGGGGATACTGGTGATGTATAGCTGAATAAGTACTAATGATATTGTGGAAGCAAATATTGGTTATATTGTAGGGGCGGAAGAAATGCTGGTGAGCATGTAGGGGCGGAAGAAATGCTGGTGAGATTATTGTAGAGGGGAATAAGAAATGCTGGTGAGATTATTCTAGTGGGGAATAAGAAATGCTGGTGAGATTATTGTAGGGGGCGGAAGAAATCTGGGTGAGATTATTGTAGAGGGGAATAAGAAATGCTGGTGAGATTATTGTAGAGGGGAATAAGAAATGCTGGTGAGATTATTCTAGTGGGGAATAAGAAATGCTGGTGAGATTATTGTAGAGGCAGAAGAAATGTTGGTGAGATTATTGTAGAGGGGAATAAGAAATGCTGGTGAGATTATTGTAGGGGGCGGAAGAAATGTGGGTGAGATTATTGTAGAGGCAGAAGAAATGTTGGTGAGATTATTGTAGAGGGGAATAAGAAATGCTGGTGAGCATGTAGGGGCGGAAGAAATGCTGGTGAGATTATTGTAGGGGGCGGAAGAAATGTGGGTGAGATTATTGTAGAGGGGAATAAGAAATGCTGGTGAGATTATTGTAGAGGCAGAAGAAATGTTGGTGAGATTATTCTAGGGGGGAATAAGAAATGCTGGTGAGATTATTGTAGAGGCAGAAGAAATGTTGGTGAGATTATTGTAGAGGGGAATAAGAAATGCTGGTGAGATTATTGTAGAGGGGAATAAGAAATGCTGGTGAGATTATTGTAGGGGGCGGAAGAAATGTTGGTGAGATTATTGTAGAGGGGAATAAGAAATGCTGGTGAGATTATTGTAGGGGGCGGAAGAAATGATGGTGAGATTATTGTAGAGGGGAATAAGAAATGCTGGTGAGATTATTGTAGGGGGCGGAAGAAATGTGGGTGAGATTATTGTAGAGGCAGAAGAAATGTTGGTGAGATTATTGTAGAGGGGAATAAGAAATGCTGGTGAGCATGTAGGGGCGGAAGAAATGCTGGTGAGATTATTGTTGGGGGCGGAAGAAATGTGGGTGAGATTATTGTAGAGGGGAATAAGAAATGCTGGTGAGATTATTGTAGAGGCAGAAGAAATGTTGGTGAGATTATTCTAGGGGGGAATAAGAAATGCTGGTGAGATTATTGTAGAGGCAGAAGAAATGTTGGTGAGATTATTGTAGAGGGGAATAAGAAATGCTGGTGAGATTATTGTAGGGGGCGGAAGAAATGTTGGTGAGATTATTGTAGAGGGGAATAAGAAATGCTGGTGAGATTATTGTAGGGGGCGGAAGAAATGATGGTGAGATTATTGTAGAGGGGAATAAGAAATGCTGGTGAGATTATTGTAGGGGGCGGAAGAAATGTGGGTGAGATTATTGTAGAGGCAGAAGAAATGTTGGTGAGATTATTGTAGAGGGGAATAAGAAATGCTGGTGAGCATGTAGGGGCGGAAGAAATGCTGGTGAGATTATTGTAGAGGCAGAAGAAATGTTGGTGAGATTATTCTAGGGGGGAATAAGAAATGCTGGTGAGATTATTGTAGAGGCAGAAGAAATGTTGGTGAGAATATTGTAGAGGCAGAAGAAATGTTGGTGAGATTATTCTAGGGGGAATAAGAAATGCTGGTGAGATTATTGTAGAGGCAGAAGAAATGTTGGTGAGATTATTGTAGAGGGGAATAAGAAATACTGGTGAGATTATTGTAGAGGGGAATAAGAAATGCTGGTGAGATTATTGTAGGGGGCGGAAGAAATGTTGGTGAGATTATTGTAGAGGGGAATAAGAAATGCTGGTGAGATTATTGTAGGGAGCGGAAGAAATGATGGTGAGATTATTGTAGAGGGGAATAAGAAATGCTGGTGAGATTATTGTAGGGGTGGAAGAAATGTGGGTGAGATTATTGTAGAGGCAGAAGAAATGTTGGTGAGATTATTGTAGAGGGGAATAAGAAATGCTGGTGAGAATGTAGGGGCAGAAGAAATGTTGGTGAGATTATTGTAGGGAGTGGAAGAAATGCTGGTGAGATTATTGTAGGGGGCGGAAGAAATGTTGGTGAGATTATTGTAGAGGGGAATAAAATGCTGGTGAGATTATTGTAGAGGCAGAAGAAATGTTGGTGAGATTATTGTAAAGGGGAATAAGAAATGCTGGTGAGAATGTAGGGGCGGAAGAAATGCTGGTGAGATTATTGTAGGGGGCGGAAGAAATGTTGGTGAGATTATTGTAGAGGGGAATAAGAAATGCTGGTGAGATTATTGTAGGGAGTGGAAGAAATGCTGGTGAGATTATTGTAGGGGGCGGAAGAAATGTTGGTGAGATTATTGTAGAGGGGAATAAGAAATGCTGGTGAGATTATTGTAGGGAGCGGAAGAAATGATGGTGAGATTATTGTAGAGGGGAATAAGAAATGCTGGTGAGCATGTAGGGGCGGAAGAAATGCTGGTGAGATTATTGTAGAGGCAGAAGAAATGTTGGTGAGATTATTCTAGGGGGGAATAAGAAATGCTGGTGAGATTATTGTAGAGGCAGAAGAAATGTTGGTGAGAATATTGTAGAGGCAGAAGAAATGTTGGTGAGATTATTCTAGGGGGAATAAGAAATGCTGGTGAGATTATTGTAGAGGCAGAAGAAATGTTGGTGAGATTATTGTAGAGGGGAATAAGAAATGCTGGTGAGATTATTGTAGAGGGGAATAAGAAATGCTGGTGAGATTATTGTAGGGGGCGGAAGAAATGTTGGTGAGATTATTGTAGAGGGGAATAAGAAATGCTGGTGAGATTATTGTAGGGAGCGGAAGAAATGATGGTGAGATTATTGTAGAGGGGAATAAGAAATGCTGGTGAGATTATTGTAGGGGTGGAAGAAATGTGGGTGAGATTATTGTAGAGGCAGAAGAAATGTTGGTGAGATTATTGTAGAGGGGAATAAGAAATGCTGGTGAGAATGTAGGGGCAGAAGAAATGTTGGTGAGATTATTGTAGGGAGTGGAAGAAATGCTGGTGAGATTATTGTAGGGGGCGGAAGAAATGTTGGTGAGATTATTGTAGAGGGGAATAAAATGCTGGTGAGATTATTGTAGAGGCAGAAGAAATGTTGGTGAGATTATTGTAAAGGGGAATAAGAAATGCTGGTGAGAATGTAGGGGCGGAAGAAATGCTGGTGAGATTATTGTAGGGGGCGGAAGAAAGGCTGGTGAGATTATTGTAGGGGGCGGAAGAAATGCTGGTGAGATTATTGTAAGGGGAAATAAGAAATGCTGGTGAGATTGTTGTAGGGGGCGGAAGAAATGTTGGTAAGATTATTGTAGGGGCGGAAGAAATGTTGGTGAGATTATTGTTAGGGGGGGAAGAAATACTGGTGAGATTATTGTAAGGGGAATGCTGGTGAGATTATTTGAAAATATGGTATGACATATTTAATTACCTTTGTTAATATATGTAAAATAATGTTTTGTTTACATTCCATGTATTACAACAGGGAGAATCGCCGCTTGATTTAGCAAAACAGAGAAAAAATGTCTGGATGATTAACCATTTGCAAGAAGCAAGACAAGCCAAAGGCTATGATAATCCCTCCTTCCTGAGAAAGCTAAAGGCAGACAAGGTAAATTCCTGACAAATTCCTTGGCTTTTTATTTCTTGTTTAGAGTTTGCAATTGCAGAAGATTTGGATTTCTGAATCCTTTTTACTTGAGATCGAATTACCTTTTTGTATCTAAACATATTCCCATAGTTTAAGTTCTACAGTTATATGAAGTCTCACATGTAGGTGTAGTCGGCACTGTCTGATTATTTTCAGCTCCTCCGGAGATGCTGTGCAACCCTGCCCTTCTTCACACGTTGTAGTGAGTGGTAACACGCGCGGTGGCAATATGCTGCAGAAGTTCATATGTGCCACATATGTCTAATATGTCTGCAGGCACAGAACTAAAGTGGCAAAAAGATCTCCTCCATCCAGATGCCTGTAAATAGTTGTGGATTCAGTTATGATTCAGTGCAGGCGGTGCTTGGATGTGTTACAGCTGACATCTCGCCTCTTTAGTAGGAAAAAGACCCCCTTTCTTTAACCCCTTACAGACAAGTGACATATAGTTAAGTCATTTACCCGCTCCCTGACTCTGATGTGGGGTCTGCAACTGAGATTATGGTTGTGATAGTCAGCCGCACATGGAGTGGAGCTCCACCTGCGCCTGTTAACCTGTTAAATGCTGCTGTTAATCTGACAGCAGCATTTACAGTATACCGGCAGGGGATTCACCAATCCATGTGCCCATCGGCATGCACGTGATGCAATCATCTGGCACCAGTGTGTTGCCATGTTGGCCAGGGTCTATCATGACAGTACTCCTTTGAACGGCAGCCCTCTGACTGGTACAAAAATTGAAGAATCTGGCATTATATTCTGAGCGTTTTTTTGAATAATTAGAATAGTGTATAACACCTCTGGCTGGTGTTAATATAAGACTGTGATTATTGCTGTCAAAATGCAGTACTATGCTATTGCTGTACACAGCACAAGCGATTGGATCATCGCAGGTTAAAGTCTCCAGAAGGGACTAACAAATACAGTGAAAAGTAAAAAAAACAAAAAAAAAACCCTCTTTTTAAAAATATCTTTAAAAAAATTAAGATAATTTCAAATCACCCGTTGCCGCATTAAAAATACAAAAAAAAAAATACACAGATGTGGTATTATTGCGTTCATAAGTCTGATCTGTAAAAATATAAAATTAACCTGATTGATAAACAGAGTAATGAGAAAAATAATCTAAATTCCGGAATCACGGTTTATCATCTGCTGCAACAAAACATCGTATCTACCGTAAAAATATACCCTCACACTGCCCCAGTGACAGCATTGAAAACTTTATGGGTCCAGTTTTGTTGCGGCAGCTGATAAACCGGAATCTAGATTGTTTTTTCTCATTACTCTGTTTATCAAACAGGTTAATTAATTTTATATTTTGAAAGATCAGACTTTTATGAAAAACACAGACACACAGACACACACACACACACACACACACACACACACACACACACACACACACACACACCCCTGCGGCTCTACAACTTCAAATGAGTTCTGCACCCAAATGATTGCATTTAACGTGGAGCCAAGGTCTAAGGCCTAGCAATGAAAATATTGCATGGTATGATGGCACCTAGATATTTCCGTGACTTCCACATCATAATAAAAATGCCACAATAAATACCTGGTGTTCTCCTTTTAATTCTTTCTGACATGGTTTTTCCAATTCTTAGTCCTCTTTTCATGTGTGCTTAAAGGGGACCTGTCACCCTCTCTGGCGTTTTTTTTTTTTTTTTATTTAAATAGATTTTTATTGAAAATAAACATGAACATTACATTTTATGCATTTTCCAATATATTACAAAGTTTCTTCATTTTCCAAACCCCCAACAATCCCAACAAACCCCAAACCTCCCCCTCCCATGACAGCTCCTTCCCAATTATACTTTTATTACCAGTATTGATGGCTCTTTGAGCCGCTTGACTCACTTATGACCGCATATTCCTCTAGCAATCTCCCCCCCCTTCAAAAGGTCTTCATTCACCCATTTCCCATACCTACTCATCCCAGCTCGAGCCACGGAGACCACATTTTGTCAAACATTTCTGCTTTCCCACGTCTTTTGTAGACCCCCTTTTCCAGATTGAGACCATATTTAACATATTTCAGGAATTCACCCCTTGTAGGCGGCTCCTCCTTAATCCAATTCCTTGCTATCACCTTCCTAGCCATATACACTTAGGGCCAGAAATATTTGGACAGTGACACAATTTTCGCGAGTTGGGCTCTGCATGCCACCACATTGGATTTGAAATGAAACCTCTACAACAGAATTCAAGTGTGAAGACACAAAAGAGAATAGTAAAACCAAAAACACTCAGTTTGAAAAAATGTTGCAGTAATCCGCAAGTGCTAGTAAAAGATGTAAAAAACAGGGTATTTGGTTGATACGTTTTTTGCAAAAAATGTATACTAAGCTGCTCTACCAATCTTCACGGTATACCCTTATCAGAGCAGTCCTAACTAATGTATGCAATCCCTATCTGATGTATTTAAAAACCTGATCATCTGTATATAGCCCATGTGTTCCTGTTTCCATAATTGTTCTCTTGTGTCTACAAGACTGGGGATTACTGCAACATTTTTTCAAACTGAGTGTTTTTGGTTTTACTATTCTCTTTTGTGTCTTCAGGTTTCTTGGTGGTGTGTGAACATGATCATACAGACTTGTTCACTGTGCAAGTAGCCCATGTGTTCCTGTTTCCATAATTGTTCTCTTGTGTCTACAAGACTGGGGAGTTCCACCACTCCTCTTGGGCTATCTGCACAAAAGCTGTTCTACCCTGTATGCACACATGGATTTTTTCCTCTCTGAACCCTGTTCACACAGGTTATATACAGATGATCAGGTTTTTAAATACATCAGATAGGGATTGCATACATTAGTTAGGACTGCTCTGATAAGGGTATACCGTGAAGATTGGTAGAGCAGCTTAGTATACATTTTTTGCAAAAAACGTATCAACCAAATACCCTGTTTTTTACATCTTTTACTAGCACTTGCGGATTACTGCAACATTTTTTCAAACTGAGTGTTTTTGGTTTTACTATTCTCTTTTGTGTCTTCAGGTTTCTTGGTGGTGTGTGAACATGATCATACAGACTTGTTCACTGTGCAAGTAGCCCATGTGTTCCTGTTTCCATAATTGTTCTCTTGTGTCTACAAGACTGGGGAGTTCCACCACTCCTCTTGGGCTATCTGCACAAAAGCTGTTCTACCCTGTATGCACACATGGATTTTTTCCTCTCTGAACCCTGTTCACACAGGTTATATACAGATGATCAGGTTTTTAAATACATCAGATAGGGATTGCATACATTAGTTAGGACTGCTCTGATAAGGGTATACCGTGAAGATTGGTAGAGCAGCTTAGTATACATTTTTTGCAAAAAACGTATCAACCAAATACCCTGTTTTTTACATCTTTTACTAGCACTTGCGGATTACTGCAACATTTTTTCAAACTGAGTGTTTTTGGTTTTACTATTCTCTTTTGTGTCTTCAGGTTTCTTGGTGGTGTGTGAACATGATCATACAGACTTGCTCACTGTGCAAGTAGCCCATGTGTTCCTGTTAACAGAATTCAAGTGTAGATTGTAACGTTTAATTTGAAGGGTTGAACAAAAATATCTGATAGAAAATGTAGGAATTGTACACATTTCTTTACAAACACTCCACATTTTAGGAGGTCAAAAGTAATTGGACAAATAAACATAACCCAAACAAAATATTTTTATTTTCAATATTTTGTTGCAAATCCTTTGGAGGCAATCACTGCCTTAAGTCTGGAACCCATGGACATCACCAAACGCTGGGTTTCCTCCTTCTTAATGCTTTGCCAGGCCTTTACAGCCGCAGCCTTCAGGTCTTGCTTGTTTGTGGGTCTTTCCGTCTTAAGTCTGGATTTGAGCAAGTGAAATGCATGCTCAATTGGGTTTAGATCTGGAGATTGACTTGGCCATTGCAGAATGTTCCACTTTTTGGCACTCATGAACTCCTGGGTAGCTTTGGATGTATGCTTGGGGTCATTGTCCATCTGTACTATGAAGCGCCGTCCAATCAACTTTGCAGCATTTGGCTGAATCTGGGCTGAAAGTATATCCCGGTACACTTCAGAATTCATCCGGCTACTCTTGTCTGCTCTTATGTCATCAATAAACACAAGTGACCCAGTGCCATTGAAAGCCATGCATGCCCATGCCATCACGTTGCCTCCACCATGTTTTACAGAGGATGTGGTGTGCCTTGGATCATGTGCCGTTCCCTTTCTTCTCCAAACTTTTTTCTTCCCATCATTCTGGTACAGGTTGATCTTTGTCTCATCTGTCCATAGAATACTTTTCCAGAACTGAGCTGGCTTCTTGAGGTGTTTTTCTGCAAATTTAACTCTGGCCTGTCTATTTTTGGTATTGATGAATGGTTTGCATCTAGATGTGAACCCTTTGTATTTACTGTCATGGAGTCTTCTCTTTACTGTTGACTTAGAGACAGATACACCTACTTCACTGAGAGTGTTCTGGAATTCAGTTGATGTTGTGAACGGGTTCTTCTTCACCAAATTAAGTATGCGGCGATCATCCACCACTGTTGTCATCCGTGGACGCCCAGGCCTTTTTGAGTTCCCAAGCTCACCAGTCAATTCCTTTTTTCTCAGAATGTACCCAACTGTTGATTTTGCTACTCCAAGCATGTCTGCTATCTCTCTGATGGATTTTTTCTTTTTTTTCAGCCTCAGGATGTTCTGCTTCACCTCAATTGAGAGTTCCTTTGACCGCATGTTGTCTGCTCACAGCAACAGCTTCCAAATGCAAAACCACACACCTGGAATCCACCCCTGACCTTTTAACTACTTCATTGATTACAGGTTAACGAGGGAGACGCCTTCAGAGTTAATCGCAGCCCTTAGAGTCCATTGTCCAATTACTTTTGGTCCCTTGAAAAAGAGGACGCTATGCATTACAGAGCTATGATTCCTAAACCCTTTCTCCGATTTGGATGTGGAAACTATCATATTGCAGCTGGGAGTGTGCACTTTCAGCCCATATTATATATATAATTGTATTTCTGAACATGTTTTTGTAAACAGCTAAAATAACAAAACTTGTGTCACTGTCCAAATATTTCTGGCCCTAACTGTAGCTTTAATCTGGGAATCAACACCTCCCCCAAGCTTTTATAGATTTCGGCTGGTAACCCATCAACTCCAGGTGCCTTCCCATTGGCCATAGACTTCAGCGCTCGACTCAGTTCCTCCTCGGTGATAGGGGCATCGAGGCTCACCCTATCCTCCTCACTCAATTTCGGGAGACCCAGACTCTCCAGGAAAGTTTCCGTATCTCCGACTGACTCATTGACCCTGGAGGAATATAAGTCCGCGTAAAAGTCCGCAAAGACCTTTATAATTTCAGGTGTTTCAGATATCCTGCTCCCCCCATCTGAATCCAACGAATGTACATACGAGGTACTACGCTGAGCAGAAGTTACCACCGATAGCATGTGTCCCACTGTTTCTCCCTCCTGAAAATAAGTCACCCTTTGAAACTCCCTCTTCCTTTCAGCTTTTCCCAGCAGAATCTTCTCCATATGAGTTTGCGCTTTTCTCAACCTTTTCCCTGCCTCGGAGGTCCCCAACACTACCATCTCGTCCTCTGCAGCCTTCAGCTCCTCCACCGCCACTCTCTCTGCCTCCCTTGTCTTCCGCTTACACCTACTAATGTCTCTAAATAGTAGCCCTCTCAGGTACGCTTTCATTGCATCCCAAACAGTTAGAGCATCTGTACTCCCATCATTTAAGGCAAAGAATTCCGTCACCTCCTTCCCTGTACCCTCCAAGTCAATACTCTGTAACCAGTTAGGATGGATCTTCCATTCTCTCCCGCTTGCGGTCCGTGTCCCCACCAACCTAACCTCCACCTCAATTGGACTGTGGTCCGAAAGGGCCCTCGGCAGATAACGCACCTCCCCCACCATTGTGTCCAACAGACGATTACCCAGCGCCATATCTATTCTGGACAGCGTAGCATGAGCCGGTGAGTAGCACGAGTACCCTCTCTCCCCAACATGTCTAACGCTCCATAGATCAATCATGCCTATTTCACGCACATAGGTACCAAATGTTGTAGTGTGCCCCTCCGACCTGTTCTGGGTGTTCTTATTTTTATCCCAAAAGTCGTCACAAATATTGTTCAAATCCCCAATAATTAAAAGTGGTAGCGGTCCCCATCGTTCCACCTTCTCCAACACTTCCCTAATCTTCTTACTTGAATATGGAGGTGGAATATACATTGCCGCGACACACACTCTCACTCCATACAATATACACTGTATCACCACATACTGACCCTCAGCATCCACGCATACCTTCACCTCTTCATACTGCACTCCCACCGGCACCAACACTGACACCCCCCTTGAATACGTCGAAAAGGTAGAGTGATACACTTTCTTAATCCATCGTCTATTCAGTACGTCCACCTTCTCCCGTATCAAGTGCGTTTCCATCAAGCATATCATAGAGGCCCGTTGATCCTTCGCATACTGCAAGTTCGCAGCTCTCCTAGACTTATCCGCCAGACCTCTCACATTCCAACTCAATATCTTAAAGCGGTCCCCTATTATGTGATTCATCATCTTTAGTTATGTCTTTACTCCCAGTTCTGAGCTGTCTAACTTCCCTCCCATCCCTTACCCCATTGCGAACACTCTTGTTAACGTAACCTTCTCCTTCCGCCTCCCGCTACCGTTTATAATAGAATTCGGCGCCATTCTTAGAGGAACAAAATATTTCAACATGTATTAACTTACAACTGCAAGAACTAAATAAACTTTTAGTACGCTGCACACCCTTCCTCCCCCGTACTTCGCCGCCGCATCAGCACTCCCAGGGCGTTCCCTGCGTAATGCCCAACTCCACCCTCAAACCTTCACATCTCAATTACCAATGTACTGTCAGTCAATCTCTTTTTCCTTTTTAAAGGAAACCCCGACCAACCCACCCCGTATTTTCAATCTCCTTTCCCTTTAAGCCTTTTAACATTAAGATCTATCCACTGGGTAGCGTCCTCCGGCGTCTGGAAAAAATGAATCTTATCCAACGCCACCACTCTCAGTCGTGCCGGAAACATCATGGAGTATTGCACTCCCAGTTCCCTCAGCCGTCTCTTGATACCCGTGAACATCATCCGTTGTTTCTGTACCAGGGCGGAATAGTCAGGGTAGATAGCAATTCTTTGACCTTCAATTGTCAGATCCGTCATGTCTCTAGCCTTCCTCAGGATAATGTCTCTGTAGTTTAGGATTTTGGCAAGCATGGTACGGGACTTGCTCCAGGGACAGGTGGTTTCGGTGGGACCCTGTGGGCTCTTTCTACCGCAAATACTTTTGTCAGTGCTGCATCACCAAAAGTCTCAAGGAGCCAGCTTTCAATATACTCCGTGGGATTCCTCCCCTCAGCTTTTTCAGGGACACCCACTATACGAATGTTATTTCTTCTGGACCTATTTTCCAGATCCTCATTTTTTGCAGCTAGCTCCGATATTGCTTGAGTAAACTTCCTCTCCGCTTTCTGCAGCTGCACTATATGATCTTCTGCCGTGCTCACTCTTTCCTCTACAGCCCCCACACGTTTGTCAATCTTCTGCAGGGCTGCATTTATCTGGGCTGTATCCCCTTTGACCTCCTGTAACTGCTGGGTCAGGGATTGTTTACATGATGATACCAGTGTAAAAACGTCTCTAAGGGTGGGCTCTGCTCCTGGCTCCTTATCTTCAGATCCCCCTACTACCACCGCCATGTCACCATCCCTGCTCCCCTGCTGTACCTCCTGCTCCTCTGCTGGGCTTTCCTCCTCTCCTTCTGTGTCTGTGTCTGCTCCGGCGTCCTCCTCTGCTTTTTCTGTGCTCCCTGCGGCCTCCACTCTAGCAAACTGCTGGAGCTTTGCCGCCGCCGCCATCCGCTTCTGGCATGCAGCGTTGTCCTTTTCCGCCTTCTCCCTGGCGTCGGCGCCATCTTGGCCGGTCCCAGCCTCGCCGGCTCCTGCGTCTCTTTGCCTCCTCCTGGTCATATTTGCTGACCTCGGGGCCGCCGCTGTTCACCGCCGCACTCCCAGGACTCTCCTGCAGCCGGTAAGCACCGGGAATCGCCGCTCAGCTGCGGCTTTTAAGGATAATGGCAATATTCGCAGCGGGAGCGCTCTGCCACACGTCCGCTCACATGGACATTCAGGCCACGCCCCCCCCTCTGGCGTTTTTAACTAAAAGAGCCACCTTGTGCAGCAGTAATGCTGCATTCTGTGAAGGTGGCTCTTTTTTTTAGGGACCTGAAGGCAGAGGTGTCGGCGCATGGAGAGGCTGAGGGATGGCTGGGAGGTGGTTGTGTCCGGGGGAAAAGAAAGAAAATAAAGGCATGGCGGGCAAATTATAAAAAGTAATATTGCAGCGTTGGAAGGGACCACAAAAAGAAGAGCCACCTTCACAGAATGCAGCATTAGTGCTGCACAGGGTGGCTCTTTCAGTTAAAAACGCCAGGGGGCGTGACAGGTTCCCTTTAACTTTATTCCTCTGGCTTCAGCCACAGTTCAGTACATGGTGAGCGGTGGCCATAACCACACTCCAGCACTGACTGACAGCTGGCTCAGTAGTGCATCACTGCAAAGCTGGATGTCAGTCAGTGTCTGAGTGTGATCAGTCACTGCTCACTATGTGAGGGGCACACCTCTCTGACTGAAAGCCTGAGGCTGTCGGGAAGAGTAAAGTTCATTTTCTCCTAGTGGCCGGGATTTCAGTACGGTGGCTGAACGTCTTTAGAACACTATTAACCCACATCTGCTGGTTTATAGCATTTTTTTTACATGACTGGATCCCTTTTAATGATATTTGTTTTGTCTCGACACTGTATCCCCACAAATGAATATTTCCACATATTACTATGGCATGTCACAGGTTTGCTAAAATGATAGGCACCCATTCAAAGGGATTTTCTAGGCTTTTACTACATTTTTTTGGCACTACTTCTACCAATTGAATTTGCCACTACTCCAGCACTTTCAGTGATGTTACCCTGTTCATCACTGATTTGGCGTCTGCAGCCAATTACTGGTCTTAATGGTAACATTTGCATGTACAGCACATGACCACTAAGACCAGTGATTGGCTGCAGCAGTCACTTTACTGATAAACTTCAGAAGTCCTCAATGCAGGCCTTGCTGGGATCACTGAGGGGTTAGCATTGCTTATTTAGTTTAGAACATTTCCTTCTCTTGTCTCTCATTAATGACGCCTCTCACGGAAATATGTGTTGGGATTTATTTGTTTTAGCCATTTGCGCACATTCTAATTTTGTCAGTTGGAGTCAGCGATACGCCTAGATGGATCCCGGGCTATTACAAGGTTATCATTTATTATCTTAGCTTCCAACCATCACATCACAAACAAGTGTATTTTAGTTTCTAGATATGTTGAACAAATTATTGACTTCGGTTTGATCTGCTGTTTTATTTTTTGCAGGAATTTCGTCAAAAAGTGATGCTAGGCACGCCATTCCTGGTGATTTGGTTGGTTGGATTTATTGCTGATCTTGATATTGATTCCTGGTTAATTAAAGGACTAATGTACGGTGGAGTTTGGGCAATGGTACAGTTTCTATCAAAGTAAGTGAACGTGTTTTTCTGTGAAATCTGAGAGAGGTCATATTTACAATGGGTTAGGTATGTGAAAATGAGCCCCTTTTTTGGCAGATAGTCTGGCCAGTTGCCTATGCGCAAAGACCCTGATTCATCAAAACCTTGCTGAAGGGGTATGCTTAAGTCAGAGGCACCTGATTTAGGCCGGGATCACACATACGCGAGATACGGACGAGTCTCGCAGGTGAAATCCCTCCTTTGGCGCCGGCACTCTGGAGCGGAGCGTGCAGCTCCATGTATTGCTGTGCGGCCGCACGCTCCGCTCCGGAGTGCCGGCACCAGAGGAGGGATTTCACCTGCGAGACTCGGCCATACCTCGAGTATGTGTGATCCCGGCCTTGGGAAGAGACTCCAAGCTCCATGTACGGCACAGCTACTGAATTAGACAAGACGGCGTTTCGCACAAACATTCTGGCTAAAATACTTTGACGCAGAGCCTAAATGTTATATAATCTTACAAGAAAATTGTCTGCGGACAAGTGGCCAGTTTCTGGTTTGCTATTCCCCTGATAATTTTTTTTTAAATTTTGTTTGCTTTTTGTATCTGACACAGCAGTCCAGAGATATGAGCCTTTATATTTAGTACTGATTGTTATGATCTATTATTGAGGGGGTGTTGTTCTGAGTAATTACGCAGAGCAGCCTGAGTACTCGCCCCCTGAGAATCCTGTGAACAATTCCCCACAGTAAAAACAACAAAATTGGCTGCTAGCATATACAGTGGGGCAAAAAAGTATTTAGTCAGTCAGCAATAGTGCAAGTTCCACCACTTAAAAAGATGAGGCGTCTGTAATTTACATCATAGGTAGACCTCAACTATGGGAGACAAACTGAGAAAAAAAAAACAGAAAATCACATTGTCTGTTTTTTTAACATTTTATTTGCATATTATGGTGGAAAATAAGTATTTGGTCAGAAACAAACAATCAAGATTTCTGGCTCTCACAGACCTGTAACTTCTTCTTTAAGAGTCTCCTCTTTCCTCCACTCATTACCTGTAGTAATGGCACCTGTTTTAAACTTATCAGTATAAAAATACACCTGTGCACACCCTCAAACAGTCTGACTCCAAACTCCACTATGGTGAAGACCAAAGAGCTGTCAAAGGACACCAGAAACAAAATTGTAGCCCTGCACCAGGCTGGGAAGACTGAATCTGCAATAGCCAACCAGCTTGGAGTGAAGAAATCAACAGTGGGAGCAATAATTAGAAAATGGAAGACATACAAGACCACTGATAATCTCCCTCGATCTGGGGCTCCACGCAAAATCCCACCCCGTGGGGTCAGAATGATCACAAGAACGGTGAGCAAAAATCCCAGAACCACGCGGGGGGACCTAGTGAATGAACTGCAGAGAGCTGGGACCAATGTAACAAGGTCTACCATAAGTAACACTACGCCACCATGGACTCAGATCCTGCAGTGCCAGACGTGTCCCACTGCTTAAGCCAGTACATGTCCGGGCCCGTCTGAAGTTTGCTAGAGAGCATTTGGATGATCCAAAGGAGTTTTGGGAGAATGTCCTATGGTCTGATGAAACCAAACTGGAACTGTTTGGTAGAAACACAACTTGTCGTGTTTGGAGGAAAAAGAATACTGAGTTGCATCCATCAAACACCATACCTACTGTAAAGCATGGTGGTGGAAACATCATGCTTTGGGGCTGTTTCTCTGCAAAGGGGCCAGGACGACTGATCCGGGGAAAATGAAAGAATGAATGGGGCCATGTATCGTGAGATTTTGAGTGCAAACCTCCTTCCATCAGCAAGGGCATTGAAGATGAAATGTGGCTGGGTCTTTCAACATGACAATGATCCAAAGCACACCACCAGGGCAACGAAGGAGTGGCTTCGTAAGAAGCATTTCAAGGTCCTGGAGTGGCCTAGCCAGTCTCCAGATCTCAACCCTATAGAAAACCTTTGGAGGGAGTTGAAAGTTCGTGTTGCCAAGCGAAATGCCAAAAACATCACTGCTCTAGAGGAGATCTGCATGGAGGAATGGGCCAACATACCAACAACAGTGTGTGGCAACCTTGTGAAGACTTACAGAAAACGTTTGACCTCTGTCATTGCCAACAAAGGATATATTACAAAGTATTGAGATGAAATTTTGTTTCTGACCAAATACTTATTTTCCACCATAATATGCAAAAAAATGTTAAAAAAACAGACAATGTGATTTTTCTGGATTTTTTTTTCTCAGTTTGTCTCCCATAGTTGAGGTCTACCTATGATGTAAATTACAGACGCCTCTCATCTTTTTAAGTGGTGGAACTTGCACTATTGCTGACTGACTAAATACTTTTTTGCCCCACTGTAGGTCCACCTCTCCAGAACAATATGGTGAATTTAACCAAAGAAAAAAAACAAAATATTCAGGAGATCCCGCGTGAATACAATAAAAGCCAAAACTGGCCATTACTTAACCTCTCTCAACCAAATTCACATTGTTCTTAAAGTCAATGGCCCTGGTTATAAAGACCGGCGATGTTCACACCTGCCTTGATGACAGGACATGCTGGAGTCAGATGCTCCCGATTCATTAAAAGGCACACGTCTCTTAATGAATCAGGCTCCTCTGACAAGTGTCATGTGCCTCTCTCCTAATCTTACTCCAGTCAAAGACTGGAGTAAGATTTGTGGCCTCAAAATGCAGTGGCTTATCAGGAATTAGAAACGCACAACTTCGCTTATGGCCCTGTTACCATTTGATCAATTTTGCCTCTAATATGTATATATGGTGCATTGGCAGCTTATAAATCATGTGTGCCATACTACTCTGACCATTAGTAAAATATAAGTTTTGCTTATATATACAATTATGCATCACACTATGTTCCCAAAGCATACATTTTTTTTGTACTTGTATACTCTGTATACAGGGAAATGGCCGAAAAGGATTCAGAAGTTTATGCCCCAAGGTTCTGTATTTTCCCAGCGGGTTCTGCTCTCCACTTTAATGGGCTAAATATATCCTAACTATAGAAAAAGCCATGGGGCACATCCAAAACATATACAATGATCCATTGCAGCTAATCAAAAATGGACAAAACTGAACATGAGGTTCTTAGCAGAACTCTGATCAGACAGTATGAAACCCACTGCCACGTCACAGTGAGCCTTAGAGGGACCCTGACCATGCGCTGACCTCCGCTAGAGTGACGCCGCAGCAGCAGGGAGACTGAGCCAGACAACCCACAGCACCCGTGCTACAAGGCAGAGTTCCCATGATTCTAGGTTCCACCATCAGTTATGTCAATTTTAGCTTTTCTGCAAAAGATCATTGTATAAGTTTTGGCTGTGCAGACCAACTCTCTTTCCACAGGTAGGTTATATTGCATGGTCTGTTACTTTTTTTTTTTTTTTTTTTAACACCCCATTTGGCCCAGTTGTTTTTAAATTAGCGGGAGACTGCAAGAGGGGTCCAACCGATTTTTTTTTGCTCTCTGCTTTTAAACTGAGACCATGTGGAAGTTGAGTTTTTGAACTTGGTGTTGGTGCTGTGAGGCGGCCATTGTTGCATTGGGGCTGTGCCTGTGGAGTGATGTAACCCGGAGCTGTGGGCACATGCCTTGCGCTGTGAGTAGTGAGAAACTAGCTCCCCCTGCTGCTGGTGTGGTGTAGCATCGGCGGTGGTTTGCACATAGCTCTTTGCCTTTAAAGTTAGGGACCCACTGTGGTTTGCCATGACGTGGCAGTGTGCTCCATACTGTCTGATCAGAATGTGAAATCTTAGACCCTCATGTTCAGTTTTGTACATTTTTCTCTAGCCGCTATAAATCCGTTCATAAGTTTTTGTATGTGCTCTCCATTTGTCTTTCTACAGTAATGGCATGGGCTAAATGTATTTCTAAAGCAGAGCTTTCTCAAGGACATTGCTTATTTAGCACTTATCATAGCTAAACCTTGGTCTTTAAAGAAGCTCTCCTCCCATCAAAATGTATATCGTCTTAATATATTACAGTCATCATATTATACAGCACGGTGTACTTACAATTGCTCATTTTGCCTTTCTACCTAGATAATGCTTCTGTTTTCCATTAGGTCTATGACCTCATGTGATTAAAAACTGACTAGCTGAATCCTTCTAAGCTCTGTATAGAGACAGGACGTCTTTTTCCTGCATGAGTCAAGAGTCGCTGCAAAAGTCCCTGACGGGGGGAGGAGGGAGCAGCTGGGTCAGGATTTGGAGGGGAATATTAAATGTAGAAAAAGATACTTCCTGTTTCTACATACTAGGTAGAGAAAAGAGAAGAATTAGCTGGGTAGAAAGGCAAAATGAGCAATTGTAAGTACACAGTGCTATATAATGATTACTGCAATATATTAAGAGGATAAAAACTTTGAGTGCTTCAAGTAAACATAGCAGTGCACGGGCATAGGGAAAATGGCGTGCTCACTGCTATGCTGACGTTTTAGTACATTCAATAAAACGCCGCCAGATTCAGCACGTGCACATACAGTGAAAAAAGGTACGGGGTAAGTATATCCATAATTTTAATTTAATTCTTTTTTTTTTTTTACAGAAATATGGATCCCAGGGCCTGAAGGAGAGTCTCCTCTCCTCCATACCCGGGTACCATCTGCACATGAGGAGCTCACTTTACGCACGGTGGATATAGCCACATGTGTAAAGTGAGCGTTTCAATGCAATCCTATGGCGGCGGAATCTCTGTGATTCCCCAGAAATAATGAACATGCTGCGGATATTACTGCTATGTGCGGAATCCCATAGGATTGCATGGGAATGCGGTTTTTAAGCGTTTTTATGTGTTTCCGCTGCGGCAAAAAGTGTGGCAGAAACGCATAAAAAATGCAACGTGGGCACACAGCCTAAGGCTGCAGTCAAACTAGCGTAAAGCATCAGATGCGATATGCTAATGACCCTCGGCTCCCGCTCTGCTGTGAGCGTGAGACAAGTCAGCGCTCACTGTAATCCTCTCATGCGAGAGGATCGGAGAAACATTGCAGAGGAGACTGAGAAAGTAATTTCTCCATCTGCTCCGTTGCCTGTTTCTGTGTATACGGACTGCTCAGGGATGCCATCGGAGTGCAGTCTGTTTTGCACGCCCCCATAGACTTGTATGGGTGTGTGTGATCCGAGCATAGGAGCCTCCCATAGCATGCTGCCATTGTTTTCTCATTCACAATCAGCATGAGAAAACAATTGCAGATCTGCCCTGCTCCATAGTATAAAGGTACCGTCACGCATAACGATATCGTTAACGATATCGTTGCTTTTTGTGACGTAGCAACGATATCGTTAACGAAATCGTTATGTGTGACAGCGACCAACGATCAGGCCCCTGCTGGGAGATCGTTGGTCGCTGGGGAAAGTCCAGGACTTTATTTCGTCACTGGATCTCCCGCTGACATCGCTGAATCGGCGTGCAGGGCCGCGCTTAGTAACCCGATGTTTTCCCTGGTTACCATTGTAAATGTAAAAAAAACAAACACTACATATACTTACATTCCTGTGTCTGTCGCGTCCCTCGGCGTTCTGCTTCCCTGCACTGTCAGCGCCGGCCAGCCGTAAAGCAGATTACAGCGGTGACGTCACCGCTGTGCTTTACGGCCGGCGCTCAGTTAGTGTGGGAAGCTGAAGGCGAGGGACGTGACCAGACACCGGAATGTAAGTATATGTACTGTTTGTTTTTTTTACATTTACAATGGTAACCAGGGTAAACATCGGGTTACTAAGCGTGGCCCTGCGCTTAGTAACCCGATGTTTACCCTGGTTACCGGGGACTTCGGGATCGTTGGTCGCTGGAAAGCTGTCTGTGTGACAGCTCTCCAGCGACCAAACAGCGACGCTACAGCGATTGACATCGTTGTCTAGATCGCTGCAGCGTCGCTAAATGTGACGGTACCTTAACACTGGGCCGAGTGCTGTCCTACAAAGCATCACATAGCACTCAGCCGCGTTATGTGAGCGAGGCCTAAAGGAGACCTCCACCTCATGACAAACTACCATTCTCAAATGATGGCTCCCAGGCCTGTCAGAAATGTGTGTAATCAATGTGGCAAACTGCCAGTAAGCCAAGATGGCAAACTAATGTTTAGTCTGGTAGAATCCTGTTACATTGTGTTCTCATAAGTGTTTAGTGAAGGTTCAGGCTGTGTGCACACGTTGCGTTTTTTTTTTTTTTTTAGCTTTTTTTTCCCTATAAAAACACATAAAAAACGCATACATATGCATCCCATCATTTAGAATGCATTCTGCAAGTTTTGTGTATATGTAAAAAACGCAGCATGTTCATTATTTTTTTGCGGATTTCCCACTATATTATTGCATTTGGAACCTCTGGAAAAAAATTACAAAAAATGCCGCAAAAAAAAAAAAACCACATGAAAAACAAAAAAAAACGCGAAAAAAACACATGCGTCTTTCTTGCAGAAAATGTCCAGTTTTGGTCAGGAAATTTCTGCAAGAAATCCTGACGTGCGCACGTAGCCTTACTTGCTGTAATCATTAAACTTCTTATCTGCTGTGTGTCCAAAGATGAAGACATTGCTGGAATGTATACGTGTATGCAGATTACGCAACGTGGTCAATGTCTGCCTACATTCCTGTATTACACATAGGTGCAGCTGGTATTAGGTCATCCTATATATGGCAATATGTAGCTTTTTTGAATTTAAAGAGATACTCCAATTTTTTACAGAAAAAAAGGAAAAATAATAAAAAAATACTTTGTTAGCATTGTGTTTTCCTAGGTAAACACTGCTGTTCTGGTGTGCCTTTTTTAAGCTTACAGTGGCTTATATTGGAAAATATTCCAAACGTGTGCTACCTGAACTCTCAGAAATGGTGGAAAGTTCTGTGTGTATAGTATGTAATCTTGCCCTCGCTTAGGCCACACGCACACATTCCGTGTATGGTCCGTATTTTACCTCAGTGTTTGTAAGCCCAAACCAGGAGTGGGTGATAAATACAGAAGTGGTGCATATGTTTCTATTATACTTTTCTTCTGATTGTTCCACTCTTGGTTTTGACTTACAAATACTGACCAAATACTGACTGTGTGACCATGGCCTCATAGTGCACCTCCGCTCTGTTCACATCCTGTTTCTGAGCCATTCTTGCCCAGAAAGCTGCAGTACATCAATCATTTCCATAGGGTCCATTTTCACTGGACATATACCAAAAAAGTGACCTTTTAGCATCTGCGGGGGTGACATGTGTTTTTTCTTTCTTTTTGTTTTTTTTCTTCTGTATAAAAGCAATGTCGGCTATGTAAAGAGATGCATCATATATATGTAATATGTGTGTGCATGATCACATGTACTCCCAAATTGAACATCTACAATTTTGCCTTCCTTTCTACTCTGATGACGGTAGTTGCACAGAAATTGTTTTGCTTGTCATAGATTGTTGGGAAAGTTTGTTTTTTTCCCCCTGAATTATTGTGTACATGATCGAATATAGATTCACTTTTATTAATATTATTTTTTTGTTTTTGCAGGTCTTTCTTTGATCACTCAATGCATAGCGCTCTACCACTTGGGATATATCTGGCGACCAAGTTTTGGATGTATGTCACCTGGTTCTTCTGGTTTTGGAATGATATCCTTTCTCATAGTCCAGTAGCAGTGGCTTGTTTGGCAGGCTAAATTCCTCTAAACTTTTCTGCGCCTCTTTTGTTGACCTTCCTTGTATAGCAAATAGTGCTTCATGCCGTATCTAATGACCAGTGATGAGCGAATATACTCGTTACTTGAGATTTCCTGAGCACGCTCGGGGGTCCTCCGAGTATTTTTTACTGCTCGGAGATTTAGTTTTTCTTGCCGCAGCTGAATGATTTACATCTGTTAGCCAGCATAAGTACATGTGGGGATTCCCTAGCAACCAGGCAACCCCCACATGTACTTATGCTGGCTAACAGATGTAAATCATTCAGCTGTGGCAAGAAAAATAAAATTTACGAGCACTAAAAAAGACTCGGAGGACCCCCAAGCATGCTCGAGATATCTCGAGTAACGAGTATATTCGCTCATCACTACTAATGACATTTATGTAGCGTAGACAAAGTTTAATGCAATAGAATAGTATGCTTATCCATATTACTCATAAATTGTCATAAATTTGGTGGTTGGAGCAATTTTTTTGTCTTTTATACCCATCATTCATAACGCATTTTTTCCATAGTACAGATGTTTTCCAGATAAGTCAGGCAGGATCTCGCACGGCCCCCATGTCTGTAAATGACATGTTGTTCCTGCAGCCATCTCCAGTCCCTCCTGTTTCCTCCGCTGTGTGTTCCTCTGATTTCATGTCATCTGCTGACTCATGGCATTCAGCGGTAAAGTCTACTTGCTTTCCTTCATTTCTCTTCCATCCGGCCATGAAGGCAGCACATAGTTAAATGATGACGTCTGTCTAGACGTGTTGTGGGTGAATCATACGTGACTTGTTTGCCTGGACCTCCTCTGCACTCATTTCCTTTAGCTTCATATGGGAGCTTTAATTCTTCTTCACTTCTTATGAGCTTAGTGAGAGGTAACCATGGTCTAACTGCTCATTGAAGAAAAGAATGGAACGTCGGACATCGTGGTTTTTACGCCATGCTGCTCCATGTATTGGGTGTTAATTGCCAAACTGTTAAATCGGATATTAACGGGGTAGTCTCACTTTTTTTTTGGAAGAGCTGCAAATGTTTTAGACTAAAAAAGAAAGTGTGAGTTGTACTTCCCTGATAAATTTAAGGAGTTGTTTTTTTTATGTCGCCTTAAAGCATTCACTGTCCCTATTCTTTTTCTTCCCTTTTTTTGTTGTTTATTCCTGTTGGGACGCCTACCATATTTGCCCCCACATGGGATTTATTTTTCAAGCGCCTCTGGTTCTTTGCTCATACTTTTAGCGTGGAACCAGTGTCCCAACTATTTATTGATCTATTTTTTTTTTTTTTTATTCTAAAGACAAAAGAAAACTTTTTTTCTCCTTCCCCCTTCTTTTTAATTATACTAGAGACCTAAACATCCAATCATATGATCGCTTATATAATATACTGCACCTCTCCTCTATAGCAGTCAGTGGCATTAATAATAATACGGTAATTTAGTTTCTATTTCTGCAGCACTTTACATGAATTGCCAGTACTTACTGTAAGGCAAGTATTGTGCCCCCTTTAGAAAGTATGAATGACTTTTAAAGGGGATATGTGTCACCTGCCACGAAAAATAAATTTATCACTCCCTTAATCCGAGTGACTGAGCCCTCTTCTTCCCTGCACATAGAGCAGGGCCGGCACAGGCAGCGCACTGAGTGGCGTCATCGTACTTGGACGCTGACCTCTTGTAGAACGGTGTCAGTGTCAGACCAGGGAGCCTCTGGATCCAAATGTGTCCGTATCATGTTGATGTCGATACAGATCTCATAGAGGCAATCACTTGAGGATCCAGGGTACCCAGCCAGATGTCCGGGGTATGTGCCTGTCCAGATCTTTGGTGCTAGAGATGCTACTTTAGGGTTTTCTTTTTTTTTTTCACATGTTAGAGGCGGTTGCCTTGGGCACAAAATTCTAACACCACACTATGCCACTGATTGCAATGTATTATCTGTCCGTGTTAAATCCGGAGGCAGCCTTTTAGGCATACACACATTGCTAATCATATGGATGCTTCTACCTGCACTGTATTTTTCTAGCACTTGATACATACTATGTAAATGCATGGCCTCAACGAGTTAAGTAAAATATTACAACATTTGCATTTTCCAAAGTCAAACCAACATAATGCTAAAATCTTGGCACTGTAGTTGTTTGGCATGTAACAATTCATAGGGGTAGCTTGTTCTACAGAAATGTATGGAATTTACGCTTTCATCCCATGATTGTCGTATGACCACGAGAACCCGTCTTGGATTTTCTCATCGCTGTTTTGTCTGCTTTTCAGATCTCATGATTGAGTCTTTGCTATTCAGAAAGTGTAGTCTGTTCATCTAAAGGTACCTTCACACTGAGCAACTTTAGAACAATAACGATAGCGATCCGTGATGTTGCAGCGTCCTGGATAGCGATATCGTTGTGTTTGACACGCAGCAGCGATCAGGATCCTGCTGTGACATCGCTGGTCGGAGCTGAAAGTCTGGAACTTAATTTCGTCGCTGGATCACCCGCTGACATCGCTGAATCGGCGTGTGTGACGCCGATCCAGCGATGTGTTCACTTGTAACCAGGGTAAACATCGGGTTACTAAGCGCAGGGCCGCGCTTAGTAACCCGATATTTACCCTGGTTACCATTGTAAATGTAAAACAAAAAAACAAACACTACATACTTACATTCCGGTGTCTGTCACGTCCCCCGGCCTCAGCTTCCCTGCACTGTGTCAGCACCGGCCGGCCGTAAAGCAGATCACAGCGGTGACATCACCGCTCTGCTTTATGGCCGGCGCTTACACAGTGCAGGGAAGCTGACGCCGGGGGACGTGACAGACACCGGAATGTAAGTATGTAGTGGGTTTTTTTTTTTTTTACATTTACAATGGTAACCAGGGTAAATATCGGGTTACTAAGCGCGGCCCTGTGCTTAGTAACCCGATGTTTACCCTGGTTACCCGGGGACTTCGGCATCGTTGGTCGCTGGAGAGCTGTCTGTGTGACAGCTCTCCAGCGACCACACAACGACTAAACAGCGACGCTGCAGCAATCGGCATCGTTGTCTATATCGCTGCAGCGTCGCTAAATGTGGCGGTACCTTAACTGTGAGAGTTCGGGATCACCCCTGACCCCCACCAAAGCTTCAGTGTTTTAGTTGTGCCTGTCACTTTGGTGCTTTTCCTTAATTTGTAGCACATCTGAACTTTCTCTTCATCCATCTTCCATTTTTGGCGAACAGTGTTGCACTGTTTTACAATTTTGGGAATTCCTGGAAATCTGATCCAGGCATTATCAAGGCCACGGAGGAACAAAAGAAAAAGGTAAATTGAAATGTAGCTCGGTCTTGCATGAATCAGCCACTGACTGCAAATATGGAACTATTCCAACTTCTTGTAAACCCTTCTCCACATCTGGTTGTCATTTACAGCTGCCAAGTGAAAGCTTTTCTTACTTGTTTGATAATTGAGTGGTTGCAGTATGGGACTGCAAATGTTACTACATATGATATCAAGCAGACCGAACTGTCCAGTACCAAAAATAACAAAAAAAAACACTTTTATTCATGCAGCGAGCTTATCGTATAAAATCCTACCCACATAAACTCCCTCTCTGGCATTTTAAGGCTTTAGTGCTTGCTGTCATTGCTTTTTTTTTTGACTAATTGATCCCATGAAATGTGTAAGCAGCTGATTACCTGTACAATGTTGGATCGATCTTTTGCAGAAATGTACATTACGTCATTGCCAGTGCTGGCTTGAGAGGATAATTATATAAGATTTTAGTTAGAAATAAAGAACATATACTCTCAACATATTGGCTGTGTTTCTTGATGACTGCTAAATGCCTCAGATTTATCTTGTTAGAGGCGCTGTCTGGCCTTTGGCTACACTATGAGGATTTACTGGCACCAGGAGTGGGCAGACGTGACAGTTTGCATACTTCCGGCCACATTCCTACTAGACTTCTCCAGCTTTGCTCAGTTCACTTGTGTTTATCAAGCGCAGACACGTCTAGTCGGCACATGACCGTATGTGTGCAGATCACATACTTGCAGTTGCTTACCCACCGCTCCCGGCACTGGAGAATACACATAGCATGCTATGCACAGGATGTGAGGATTCACAAGGATTCAGAGACTGCAGACTTGCAGCCTAAGGCTGGTGAGAGCCCCTTTTAGCACTAGGGTCATTGGGCATATTATGGCTTTATATAATATAAGACCTTTATCAAGCAGTAATAAGACACCCATAGACTTCTATGGTGGTTTACAGTACATATGTCTGTACAGCTGATTTCATGAGGGGGTTATCCGATGTCAAAATGAATCCAACAGGAAAAAAATAATGGCAGATTCCTGGATGCTGTATTGTGTAGCTTTAATAAACCCTTAATACAGCATTATGAGGAGGACTATGTGGCGGCACACTGTGCCTATGGTTCCATGCACCTGAGGCCTCTCACTTACCACAAATAGGCTAATGTAGTAAACGTTTCTCCTACTAAGTTAGGTTCTTTCATACAAGAGCAGAGTCCTTGTTCCATTATTGCCGAGTGCATATGAAAAGTAAGATGGAACTTTTACTGAATAATTTTAGGTATTTTTGTTGATTTAAGGTGTTTTATTTTGTAGTGAAATGGTGCTTGCATTAAATGTTTGGTATTTTCTCATTATTAGACAATTGTTGAGCTTGCTGAAACCGGCAGCCTGGATCTGAGCATATTCTGCAGTACCTGTTTGGTGAGTATGTGAGAAATAAAAGTCTCAGCCTCACTAGAAAAAAGCATTAGAGAATGGAAATTAGTCACATTTAGGGGAAGTACACAATAATGGGATAAGTGCCATCCTGTAGTTAGAAAAATTGGAAGATTTCCATTTATTGAAAAGCTTCTAAAAGTGATGCTTTCTGTCATCCTATTCACAGATCAGAAAACCAGTGAGGTCTAAACACTGCGGGATCTGCAATCGTTGCATAGCAAAGTTTGACCACCACTGTCCTTGGGTTGGCAACTGTGTAGGTATGTTGTAGAGTACAGTACACTTATATATTACTAGATGGTGGCCCGATTCTAACACATCAGGTATTCTAGAATATGTATGTAGTTTATTTATGAAGATATAAGAATAATGCAATGAATACACAGGATTTTCCGGGTAAAATATATACATTATCATTAAATTTTATTGCTCATAGAACTTAATACAACTGAATGAAATTATTAAACAGATCATCAAAATATATAAACCATTACATGAATATCTAACTGTATTTAAATAAATCATCAGACGAAAGAAGTACATCGACACTATAATATATTTGTGCGTGGCACTGTGACTGACAGAACTTGTTCAGTAAGCGTGACTGAACTATGTGGCACTGTGACTGACAGAACTTGTTCAGTAAACGTGACTGAACTACGTGGCACTATGACTGACAGAACTTGTTCAGTAAACGTGACTGAACTACCTGGCACTGACAGAATTTGTTCCGTAAACGTGACTGAACTACATGGCACTGTGACTGATAGAACTGCGCCTGTCGCTGATTGGTCATGGGCGGCTGGCGCGACCAATCAGCGACGCGGGATTTCCGTTCCAGACAGAATTAGACAATTATATAGTAGTTGTTGTAGACTTTGGTTGTTGTGCTGCAAAAATGTTCTTGATTTCAGAAAACCTTTCTTGCTGTGTATTGACTAGATTAATGCAATCAAAACTTTTGAAAAGTAACCGCTGTGTCCATAGGATAGTGATCTAACACCTTGGTGTGAACCTGTTTAGGTGCAGGAAACCATCGCTATTTCATGGGGTACCTCTTCTTCTTGCTGTGCATGATCTGTTGGATGATTTATGGCTGCATTTCCTGTAAGTATACATTTCTGTTTTGAATTAAATTATTTGGGCTAACAAAGTGGTTGACACCTTTTTATCATTTTAGTTGATTATGGTTTGAGACTGATGATTGATTATTATTTTTTTTATTTTTAACAATATAATTCAAATATTTTTTTTTACTGCAGTTTAACACTTACACTCATTCAGACTACAGTATATTTTCTCATATCCACAAAAAAGTCATCAGTGTGCCGGATCAGATTTTTAGCCGTGTTTGTTCCGTGTGTCAGTTTTTGCTTGCTACCAGACATGCATGAAAAGCAGACAACACTAAGATCTCATCAGAGTGCAGTTTGCGTTTTTAACACACACAGACTTGCATTGGAGAATTGGCTACGAGAATAAAAGCAAAAAGGAATGTTTTTTGGTTTGCGAAAACTCAGGTATGTGAACAGCCACATAGTTGTGTGTTCTATCGGTGGTTTTCACTGATGGAACACACAGTACTGTGCATACGTTTTAAGCAGATGTGGAAACCATGCTACAAAGCACGAGTGCTTTAAAAAATAGAAGTGTTAATAGTTTATTTTTTATCAGTTAGCAAAATGAATAGCCAAAAGGAAATTCTAAATCGGATCAATATTTGGTGCGACTACTCTTTGCTTTTATAGCAACATAAGAGTCCATTCTTCTAGGTACACTTCCACACAGTGTTTTTAAGGGAACACAGCTGGGAGGTTGTTCCAAACATCTTGGAGAGCCAACCACAGATCTTGTGGATATAAGCTTCTGCAGTTCCTTCTATCTTTTCATGTAATCCCACACAGACTTGATGATGTTGAGATCAGGACTCTGTTGAGGTGATATCATCACTTCCAGGACTTCTTGTTATTCTTAATTACATTGACTGTATGTTTGGAGTCATAAATTCGATTCCAATCCGATGCCTCCCTGATGGTATTTCACTTTGCTTATTGTCAATTGAACAAAATAAAGTAACACTTTTTTTTTTCATAAAGCATTATTACTTTGCAGGATTTTTTCCTCACTTTCCTTTTGCACAATACTGAATGGACATCTAAATGAGGCATTATTGTGAAATATGTGAAGACTTGAATTTTTGGGCCAGGGCTAGTGATTAGCAGACAGAGATACAAGTAACTACCGACCTAAGCTGGATATTTGGGTATGGCAATACCTAGTATCTCTCAACCAGGACCAAGGTTTCTCAGTGACTTCTAGGAGTACCAGATGGAATGCAGTAGTACTGCCATTTTCTGCTTAAATTACACCCCCACTGCTCCCTGTGCACTATGTGTGTGAACAATTGAGAAAGAAGTAGTTACATTTTGTTTTTCTCTATAGTCAGTTGTGTAGTAACTGACCACTAGTTATCAGATCTGCTGCGGCTTCACAGTTCCTACTGTTGCCAATATATTGATACAAAGTCACATTAAAATAAAGGCCCTGACTAGCAACGTAAAACACAGTAAGACATTAAGGCTACTTTCACACTAGCGTCAGAATCTCCCCGTCGCAATGCGTCGGGGAGAGATTCCGAAGCTAGCGTTTGCTGCATTGCACAATGGGTGCAGCGGATGCATTTTTCCGGCGCATCCGCTGCCCCATTGTAAGGTGCGGGGAGGTGGGGGCGGAGTTCCGGCCGCGCATGCGTGGTCGGAAAAAGCAGTCCGTCAGGAGCAAAAAACGATACATGTAGCGTTTTTTGCTCCCGACGGTCCGCCAAAGCACGACGCATCCGTCGCTCGACGGATGCGATGTGTGGCAATCCGTCGCAAATGCGTCGTCAATACAAGTCTATGGGGAAAAAACGCATCCTGCAAGCACTTTTGCAGGATGCGTTTTTTCTGCAAAACGACGCATTGTGACGGATTGCAGAAAACACTAGTGTGAAAGTAGCCTAAGAAGAGATCTCCTTCATTTGCCAAAATAAAGGGTCATTGAAAGCTGCCCCACTCGATATTATAGCTCTGAAAATCTGTGTTTTGGAATGCAAAGAACATGCATACCCCAACATTGAAAAGGCAAGGCACTTAAGTAGCCCTTGTTGGGTGACACACAACCGATTGGTGGAAATCCAACGTATCACCACTGATATCTTAAGAAATATTCTGATGATGTGCTAAAAGATACATAAAACTAGAGCTTCCACATTAGTTCCAGCAAAGTGCCATATTGACTATTTTGCTTTTCTAGATTGGGGAATACACTGTGACACTACATACAGTAAAGATGGATTCTGGACATACGTAACCCAGATTGCCACCTGTTCACCCTGGATGTTCTGGATGTTCCTCAACAGTGTGTTTCACTTAATGTGGGTCGCTGTGTTATTGATGTGTCAGATGTACCAGGTAAGGATATTCACATTCGTTATTGGTCCGGATTTCGCAGAGCAAGCGCAGTATAATAATGATTCAATAGAACGTATAAACTGCTACCATCTACCTCTATCACCATTTATTCCCAGATATAATCCTCAAGACATCCCTCAGCAGACCATTTATAGACCTCGTTGATGATACAGGAAAAAAAAAATCAAGAAAAATAGATTGCTATGTATAACAAACTTTGGAATGAAAAGTTTTAAGGGTACAGGCACATGGGTCAGGCTGTGGATTTCCTGTTACAATCCCAGCTTTGATTTATCTCATCCACAAGCTGTCGAGAGAACTTTCAGTGTAATCTGAGTGGCGCTACAGATTTGACGTTTATTGCATATCAATCTGTGCTGTGAATTTTACCCTGAAATTTCACAGTAAATCTGCATTTTTATCTGCAAACTTCCCCTGTTTGGTACAGATTTTGTGGAGCAGTAGAAATATCCGATGTGGATGTTCCCCCTAATGCTTTTTGTGTTTCATGGTCAGATATGTGAGATGACTGCTTAAAGGGGTGTCTGGTCCTGGTGTTCAAGTCTGCAGGGACTCCTTGACTGCAGACTATAGCGCGTAGTGAGTTCGCTGTCGGGATTCTCCAGTGCAAGCGCCGGGAGCAGACAGGCACATTGCTACAAGAGTTGTCCGTACCAATATACAGAGCGAGGCTAGATACGTCTGTGTCCGAACATATGCAAATCGCATACTTGGGGTAACATAACTGCCCATTCCCAACACCAGAGAATCCTGGCAGCACCCACTGTGCGGGCTGTGAGGGTTCACAAGTCTGCAGCCACATAGTGACTGCAGAGTTAAGCCTCAAGCATGGTCAACCCCTTTAACTCTGAGAAATGTGTTGTATGTGGAAGCAGTTTGTTCTTTCTAGTTTGCAGTTTCCATTTATTTTTGTAGAGTAAAGTAGGGTTCTAGCCAGTCAAAATGGGAGCAATTTAAATTACTTTAATATTACTAGATTAACAAGTCATTTCCTATGTTATTACATCTGTCCTTTGGATACAGAGGAATACTGACACGTGCTTTTAATTATAATCCGTTAATAATGTGTGTCCATGATTCTTTCTCTATGGACATAATGCAATCTTTACATAAGATTTGCTGAATTGGGTAACTACATGTAAATATTTTGTTTTATTAAATATAGAATTTAATAGTTCAATTCAATGAACTGTTGTAAAATGCATTATACGAGGGGCGATCCAAAAGTAATGATAATCAATACTAAACACAATGAATATAGTCAAAAAATAAATTTATTTTTCTACATAGTCTCCTAACAAGTCTATACATTTAGTCCATCTCTTTTCTAAACTTAGAATTCCCTTCGAAAAAAAATTCTTGATCTTGACCCTCTCTTCGATCTGCCAATACAACTTCTTCAACTTTTTTCACGTTTTCTTCATTGAGGGACGTGGATGGGCGTCCTTCACGATGGTTATTTTCCGTCGATGTTCTTCCCAGCTTAAATTCCTTGTCCCAGCGTGCAACTGTGGAATAAGGAGGAGAAGAGTCCCCCAATGTTTCCACCAAGTCGCTGTGTATGTCTTTGGTAGTCACTTTTTTCAAGCAGAGGTATTTGATGACAGCTCTGAGCTCGTTTTTTTCCATTTTGATGTTCACTCCTCGGCAGTTCATATTCAAATGAATGTAGCTCCCGGGAATCGTGGTCTATTTAAGTCATTTTTTTTTCCTGGACTAGTGGGTACCTAAGAGAGAAGAAAACATTTTATTTTAATTTCTGTGTGCAATAGAAATAACCGATTATCATTACTTTTGGATCGCCCCTCGTATAAAGATAGTCTAGTTCTAAAACAAGAAATGAATGTGTTGTACTTATCCTACAGCTGTGCATTTTGACCTAATAATACTCCTCTCCGCTCACCTTTTTGTTTCTTACTTCTTCTTTCTCCTGTAAACATTGACCGAACCTACTCACTTCTCCCTTTTCTTTTCTCAGCCTCTGTTTCCTCCTGTTTGTAGTTGCAAATAAATCTGAAGTTCAACTAACCAACGATTGAGTGCCTATTAGATTATAAATTCAAAATAGTATTTTCTGCAGTGTATAATAACAAGACATTAATGTGTAACTGATGTTCACAGATATCATGTTTGGGAATTACTACAAATGAGCGTATGAATGCAAGAAGGTACAAACACTTCAAAGTCACGACCACTTCAATTGAAAGCCCTTTCAAGTAAGCAGCGGTTTCCTCCTTTCTGTCAGGTTGTCCTACATTCTGGCAGCTCTGAAAGTCCAGAATATGTGAAATATTTCTATTGTGGGTGTTTCAAACAATCAGATTTATAGATTTTATTCATTTCCCCCATAAAATATGATGCCAACAAGTGTCCCCCAAACACCGTGTGATCCCCACAGAGCCCTACACTTAGTAAATTGGGCCCCACAGAGTCCACCATACAGAGTAATGGGCCTCACAGAGCCCTCCATACAGAATAACAAGCCCCTCATAAAAACAAAATAAAAAAAACTTGCCACTCCTTATTCCCCCTCTGCTCTGGTTCTGGCTGCGAGTGCGCTGAAGCTCTTCACTGCTCAGCACTGAGTGTGTGAAATAGCTGAAACATCCAATGGGGAGGGAGCGGACTGCTTTCCTTTCCCATCATTGCTTTTAACTCTAGCGATACAGTTGAAAGTGCGATGCTGGGTGGTGGGGCGATGCCAGCGTCAGAGGTCCGATTTGGCCTGCAGACCAAAGTTTGACATGTATGAGCTGCTATCCTCTTTTTAATCATGTGATGTCAAAGCACTAATAAAACAGACGAATTAACTGGGTAGATGGGAAAAATTAGCAATTGTGAGTATGAAGCGATGGCCGGGGGACCACTACGGTGCAGGAAGACTACTGTACACAAGATGAGGTGCAAACAACAAAGGGTAGATTTATTGGAAGGCAAGGAATGAAGTGGATGAGGAAGATGCAAACTGGTATACAATGGCAAAACATAATTTACAAGAGTTATATTCTTTAGCTTGTCCGTAAAATAGCACGGTGCTCCAACTGTTAGACTCAACATTTGTCACACAAGTAAATGCAAATGATAAACAAAGAATTATGCTTCTCTATGTATAACCTCCCTGGCCTTTACTAAGCAGGCCACATGGCTGCCGTGTTTTGACTATTGAAGCCTACACTAGGCCCTGACATGTGCACAAAACAGTAACAAACTCACGGTGATGTTGGGGACTCAGATTCAGTCCCTGGGGGCCCCCAGCAGTCTAGTACGGTGGTGCGCACGGCTCTCTGCCAGCTCCATGAAACGTGGTCTTCTCCTTGCTCTCAGTATCTTCGTGGCTCCTCGAACGAACACAGGACGGCCACCCTCGCTGCTCCCGGAAAAGTCTGTCCAATCTCACAAATCCACTCCGTTACAAGATGTGGGTCCTCTCTTGCAGCTATATCAGGACACAGTTCTTCTCTATTGCAGCTATTAGCAAAAAAGTTCTCTCTCCAGCAGCCTCAGCTCACACACACAGTTCTGGCTCCATCCCTGCCATCTGCACAGTCCAGTCCATTATTTAGTCTATTGCAGGGGAGAAGAAGAACATTCCATCACGCCAGACAAGGGGGTGCAGTCTCTTAAAGTAACAGCGTGTTCCTTACTGTTCACAACAGCACCACCCTCCTACAAGTACACAGAGCTATATAATATGGTGATTGCAATATATTAAGAGAATACAAATTTTGATTTAAGTGCTTCTTTAACAATCAATCTACCTGTGTAAGCAGGCTATTAAACGACCCCTGATGGATTAATATTTATTGAGCAGTGGTTGTTTAGAGCAGCTGGTTGATCGGACCTTAAGGCAGAGAATTATAGTCTTCCAACATATAAAGCAAAAAAAAAAAATACAAGAGTACAAAGATTCACAGGAGCCTGGCCCAGGGTCCACAACTGTACTCATCTTGGCGTCACTGGGGTCTAGTGCTCAGACATGCATGCCAGCATACTGGTTGACCAGTACCGGCTGAGGGAGGTTGTAGGACCCTGGTCCAGCTGCTACGCTGCGTGACTATGGACACCAGACCAGGGTCTTGTTCATCTCTGCTCAACACTGGTAAGAATATAATTTTAGACTGAAAGTCTAACCCAAATAAATGAAAAATCCAAGCAAGATCTGGATCTGTAATGCTTAGTTAGTTGTGAGTAGTATGTTAGATTTTACAATTTTTAACCCTTGGACCATTGTCTTATTTTACTTGCTTCCTGTCTTGGTGAATGAGTGATTTGTTGCCGTGCATATCATTGTGCTTCTGATTAAAGTTTTTTTTTTTGTCTCCATCACATTACAGCCATGGATGTATCAGAAATATCATAGACTTCTTTGAATTCCGATGCTGTGGTCTGTTCCGCCCTGTAACAGTGGACTGGACAAGGCAATACACAATAGAGTATGAACAAACATCAGGCTCAGGTTATCAGCTGGTGTAGTCTCCGCAGAAGATCCAATATGAGTGGTACCTGAAGATGTCTCTTGCGAAAACTTGCCCCTTGAACTATAGCATGCTGTTTGTAGGGCTATTGATAAATCTTACAGTACCTTCTCTGTCAGCATTTTATCAACCACAGTGACCATGGACAGGACCGTCTGCCCGCACTGATGTAGAGAAAGAAGATATTGGGGTGTGGGGGGGGGGGGGGGATTTTAACAGATCCATGCGTTGGAAATATTTTGAAGAGCCGTGAATCTGCAATCTGTATTTCTGTTCTGTGTATTTTTTTTAACGATTATTTATTTTGCACCATTCACAACCAAGCATGGCATCTCTCTCTCGACAAGCTTCAGTCTTGGTCTGCTTGCACAGAATCTATTCATTGCCCCCTTTCTTTCTGAATACACCCAGTGGAGTGAGACTTTCTAGTACACCATCGAGATTTCCTAATGTGGCCTGGCTTGATCTACGATACTGTGGCATTTATTTCCTGTAATGTGATCCTCTAGTTGTGCTCTATCATAGTGTAATTGAAAATGTGAATCTTGATGCTGGCCTGAAGGATCCTACTTTTTTTTTTTTTTTGGGGGGGGGGGGCATTAAGCTTTTGCGATTAACTTGATGAAGATGTTACATACACACAAATATTAATGATGAATGTATGTTTCCTACATTGTCTGACTTTCCGCTGCCCTTTCAATCTGGAGATCTGATGCAAAGTTTCCCTTTCTGAAGTCCAGCAGTTGCATGCAAGTAGTCTTCTATAGGAATCTAAGGAAACTTTAGTAAATCGCCAAATTGCAATATTAAGAACTTGTTCAGAGCTGACTGGATCCCATATTCCCGTCCTGGACCAAGCTCTTTTCACACTGACTAGATGGCACTGGATACGGATGTGGAGCCAAAGAAAATATGGTGGTTGTTTTTTGTTTTTTTGTTTTGTTCCCATTTTCTGTGCAATTTAGAGTATTCTCTTGTGTGTTAGTCTCTGGGGGTAGAAATTTTTAGTGGCACATATATATTACTGGATGCTATGTCATATTGTCACTTTATAGAAGCTCCGCTCCATACGTATCCACTGGTTAGCGGCCGGATTCTTACCGTTCTTAGCCAAGTCACCTGTAACATAGACGATAAAACAATACTGTGATGACACGTGTACCTGTGAGCTTCAGGAGCCCCCCGA
Source organism: Ranitomeya imitator (assembly GCF_032444005.1). Lineage (NCBI taxonomy): Eukaryota > Metazoa > Chordata > Amphibia > Anura > Dendrobatidae > Ranitomeya > Ranitomeya imitator. The sequence continues at coordinate 259,557,566 of NC_091285.1, read as the reverse complement.
ACGGTTAGGAACCCTCTCATTCCGATGTAAGCCTGCTACGCTACTGCTTTGCAACTTGATTTATATTTGTTACTTTTTTTTGCAAATTAATTTCGGTGAGATATTATAAGGGACTATATGGAAAATGATGATCTACGTGAATTTATTGTAAGCCATTAATATTTCAAGTCATTCCGCATTTTTTTTTTGGGGGTGGGAGGGCCGGGTTAAATAGAACAGTGAAAAAGCATGTTATATAGTTGAATTTTATATGCAGTTTAGGTTAAAAACTATGTAAAAGGAAAAAAAAATCACCAATTAGAATTGCTCCTCCCTTTGAAGTCAGTGGGAGAAGGGCTGTAAATATGCAAGGAATAGGGTGAAAAACACAGCTCGGCGCTGGTCATTTGCAGTGTGTGTATAGGAATTTATTTATTTGCCAAAAAAAGATATTTAAACAATGTAGACGGCCTTTTTCTTTTGATCTTGTCAGATCTAAAGTCTAAACACATTTCTGTTATCATTGAGGGCTCCTTCACACGTCTGTAATTGGTCAGTATTTGTATGCCAAAACTAGGAATGGACCTTACACTAAGAAATGTAAAGGCAATGTGCACACGGTCAGTGTACGGTGAGTTTTTTACCTCCGTATTTGTAAGCCAAAACCAGGAGTGGGTGATAAGTACAGAAGAGGTGACGTGTTTCTATTATACTTTTCCTCTGATTGTTCCATTACTTGTTTTGGCTTACAAATAGGAAGGTAAAAAATTCCCCAAATATTCACACGTGCACATGGTCTTGTGGCTCTTTCAGACGTAATTGATCATCTGTCCAACCTCAGACCACAATGCCCAGACTGGCCACGTGTCTCCCAACCCTGAGTGTGGCTGCTTTATTTCTATACGTGGCCAGTCTGAAAACTGTAATCCGAGATTGGACAGATTGATCAATGACGTCTGGAAGAGCCCTAATTGAAAGATTGACACCTGTTCTGTGTTTTTGGAGGCTAGCCTAGTTATGGCAAAGATATACGATATATCGTACTAATCAAAAATACTGAGGTGTGACTAAATCCTAGCAGATATTATCTAGAATCTACATCTGCTCATATCTTAGGGGGAAAAAAATGCTCCCAAAGCCCCATATAGCTCTAGCCTATGTACAGGTTTTAGTATTGTGATCACAACACTACTGGGGGAGATTGATGAAGAAGAAAGCTCCAAACTTCTGGTTCATATTAACAAATTGAGCTTTAGGAAATATTTGGAGTGTGCGAGTCCAGTTGAGTTTGGAACGTGCATATTGGCCTAAATGAAGCCGACCGATAGGCGATGTAATAAGACAAAAGTCTCCTAACACGTTTCCCAAAATATTAGTAAATGTTTCCCATTATGTTTAAATGAAAAGCGCCTCTATTTTTCTCATCACAAAAAAACAATTTACAGTAGGTATAGAAAATGCAGTGTGCGGTAGATACAGTATTTATGTTTTTCTATAGAAAGATGGATATAGACTAAAACTACACTTATTTTTATGTAGGCAGAGGTATATTTGCACAGATTAATTATCTACACTGTGCCTGATTTGGGTATTGATTTACAGTCACCAATTAGGGTGGGGGGGGAGGGCGGAATCCATTCTGTACACTTTTTTTTTTTTTGGGTAAGATACAATCTCAGCTCAGTTTCTACTACTAGTTTGTGATTGAATTTCATCAGCCTGTAGTCACCACTACTGGGGGACTAATGCATACTTTTTTTTATTGTTTTGTTTTGTTAGGCTGTGTTCACACGTTGCGGTTTTTTCGCGGTTTTTTCGCGGTTTTTCCCGATAAAAACGCTATAAAACCGCAAAAAAACCGCATACAATAAGCATCCCATCATTTAGAATGAATTCCGGATGTTTTGTGCACATGATGCGTTTTTTTCCGCAAAAAAAACGCATACCGCACAAAATCCGGACATGCTCTATCTTTTTGCATTTTTTTTGCGGATTTCCCACTCCAAAATGCATTGGGAAGTGTCCGGAAAAAACCGCGGCAAAAACGCATGCGGTTTTCTTGCGGATTTCATGCAGAAAATGTCCGGAATTCTCAGGAATTTTCTGCATGAATTCCTGAACGTGTGCACATAGCCTTAATGTAAGGAAAACATTATCTCTTACATACATTCTTTAAAAAACAAAACACAGACGGCGAACTCGATGGCAAAAGTAACACCTGTGGCACACCTACTTTAGACCACTCAATCTATGATCAAACCTCTATTAAAGTTCAGTTTATCGTTGAAAATGTAATTGACCTTTCCAAATACAAATGTTTCTTATGGATTTTAGAATAGAAGATAAAGGTATTAAGTTATGGGGTACATTTTTTTCTGAGTTTTAATAACACTAGCTAGCCCATACCACTAGCCTGCAAGGCTGATATACAGTGATAAATATATTACGTTGCATTAAAAAACAGACCTGAAGGGTTCTTCCTTTTTCTTATTAATTTTAAAAAAGCCACCACATTTATATATTGGCCGAGCCTGGCATTACAGCTCCAGTCCATTTAATTGAACGGGACTCCCACTCAGTACTAAACACCACATGTGGATGAGAGTGACACTTTCTTGGGAGAAAACAAAAAGTATAATAAAGGTAGGATTGTTTTTCGTTCATGCCCTCCTTAACTGTAGAATATACTCCATTAGAACTATGCACAAACAGCAAGTTTGTAAGTGTAAATAGATAATTTATAACATAAATCACTTTCTTGATATCTCCTAGGATATATTATTTATGCTGCTGATTTTTTGTTTGTTTTAAGTCTTTCCAAAAAGTGTCAGAGAATAAAGAATAAAGAAGGTTCTTCATGTTCCCTATAAATGTAAAGAAATACTTTGGGGAATTCATGAACCGAGTTTTGCCTCTTCCCGACAATCCACTACTCTTAAGCAGGGCTGTGGAGTCGGTAAGCCAAACCTCCGACTCCTTAATTTCCATGACACCAACTCCACAGCCCTGTACCAGTCCTCTATTATTTCATTTGTGTCATGCACCACTCTTTCGCATGTTACCTGAACATCTGAAATCCTTTTGATTTAATTTTTCAGTTTGAGTTTTTCCAGAAATATTTCTTAAAATGAATTTCACAAAAACCTGCATTCATATACATGTCCTACTGTCTCAGAACATTGCGCAGTGGTAACTAAATGTCAGTTTTTGAGAGTGGAATACGTAATTTATTTTCAGACACAATTCTGTGTCTAGTATTCGTTACGTTATGTCATATAATGAAAGGGGTATCCAGTTTGGTTGTCTGGAAGTAAATAATTGTACTGCTGACTATTGAATTCAGTATTGTAATAAGATTAGTCTGGGGTTACACGGTGCCATCAGTGCTCAGTGACTCCACTGAAAACATCTCTGCAACTTGCTGTTGCACAACTATTTTTGAGCTGTACAAAAAAAAGTGGCCAGATTGCAGATTGCGTCATGTGCAGATTGCGTCAACCACAAATGTGTTGGATCTTCTTTGTCGCAAATCGCAATTTGACACCATAACTAATCAGTAGTTATGATATCGCAATGCTGGGATTTCAGTGTTGCGTAACATGGCTGCGTAGCCCTAGCTTGATGGGATGGAGGTTCTTGATTGATTTTGATGGCGTATTGTGGAGACATGCAGTTGATGTTGGTCTGAAGACCCTGATCCATCAGCTTCTATTAGCTCTGTTCCACTTTTCTCAGAGGCAGTGAGGTCCACCATTTATAGTCAGTGGCAGACCATGTGGCCTCAGAAAAAAAGGCAAGCGGAGGTGAAGGGCCATGGCGTTTTCCTAATGTTGCTTCTTCCCAATAATGGTTACAGCATTGTAGCCCTCTCAAATTCACCAACTGGACATTGCTAGTGTATCTGTTAATATCGGAAGTCAGGAGAGGGATCTTAAAGGATATATTCACATACACCAGATTTGTTGAAAACACTTCTGCAACTCTCATTCCTCTGAATGGATGGACCTCCATCATGTACATACTGCACACGAGACACTATCTACATGTATCAATTTTTTTATTTTTTTAATGAAAGATATCGATTTCGTGTGAACAGGTCTCAAGGGTATAGTCACATGTGACGGTTGAGGTGGGGTTTCACAGGTTCAACACTTTTTTTTTTTTTTTACATATACAGGTAAACATGTAAAATAAAGTGAATCATTATACACTACATGCTAATATACCCTATAGAACACCCTGTTTTCATTATTCTGGTGATCCGTTTATATGTTAACTAAAATGTCTTTAAATGTAATCAAATCTATTAATTTCTAAAAGAAATCATGTCTCTGAATGTATTGTAAAGTAATACGTTGTCTAATTGGGCATAGTGAAGACAAATGTCCACTGTGGGTACTCTGCTCCTAAAGAACTACGGTAATCCTCTTAAAAGATACTCAATACTGGTGCCTCTAATGTCGCCTCCTGTTTTCTAGTGGAACTTGCTGTAGTTTTCCTGAACCTTGTGGTACTCTGGAAGGGAAGAGATTATGATACTTGTTAGCCCTTGCTTGGGGACTGTGTGAGCTGAGACTGGGACAACTTTCATGAACACATTATTTGATAGCCTGATCTTGAGATGACTGTTGGCCATTGTTGGAAACGTTGAACATCTTGAACTGTTGGTCCATAACCTCAACATTGTCTGAGGCTTTTCTTGATCAAGTTTGTCTGCACTATTTTTTTTTTCTTCGTTTTTGTTTTCCTCTTTCTATTGTACGTCTTTCTTTTGCGCACAAGTCTTTTGTTAATACCCAATATTGTAAGAAGTTATACAGTAGACTGTGTAGCTCTATGCACTGATAATCTACCATTACGCTGATTGGCTGCCTGGATTGATGCAGTAATTAGTACAAAAAAGCATGTTTGGTTAAAGGGCAAGGGTATCTGTGGAAACTCGTATCTAGAGATGAGGTTTTATATAGTCAAACCTAACTCTGTTGGGGAACTGTGTCCTTGTTTATGCCTCTAAATTGCTTTTTGTTTCCTGTACATGTTATTTCCATTTGCGAGCCAACTACAGAAATACTGCAATACATTTTTTTAAAGCTATTGAACTGTATGTATATTTCATTTTGTATTTATTTAACTGTGCCAAGTATTATTTTACTACTGTCTGTCTTGTTGTACTACATTGTGAGCAACAAATTGTACATTTCATAATTTAGCTCTCCTTACATAAGTTAATTTCATCAATTTTTTTTTGTAAATTATTAATCAAATAAATATTGAAAGTTCGGTTTAGTGTTCTCTTCTTGTGGATAACTGGAAAATTATTGAACATGCTGTGTTTTGTGCACAAAAATTGCGGAATGCATTAAAAATGATAGGATGCTTAATGTAAGCATTTAAGTGTGTTTGCAGCGGAAAATCGCCGAAAAAACGTGAAAAATCCACAACGTGTGCATATAGCCTAACATTCACTTTTCCTTATACAATTTTGAACATTGAGTGACTTTTGTACTTATATCAGCTGCATTATGAAGATTTAAAGTGGTTCAGAAGGGAAGTGTTTTATTAAGAAATATAATATATGAACAAGATGGTACAATCTGAAATTATCTGGGTGGGATATCCAAAACATTTATGTGGGAGAGCAAACTTCTAGTATGTATAGTCAGAAAATCAACCACAAATGAATTTTTAAAGTGGTTGTCCGGTCTTAAACAACAAGTCTGCAGTCACTCTTCCGACTTGACTGTTTTCAGGCTCACTTAATATACAGGTGCTTCTCATAAAATTAGAATATTATCAAAAAGTTAATTTGTCGGTTCAATGCAAAAAGTGAATCTCATATAGAGTCATTAGAGTGATCTATTTCAAGTGTTTATTTCTGTTAATGTTGATGATTATGGCTTACAGCCAATGAAAACCCAAAAGTCATTATCTCAGTAAATTAGAATAATTAACAATAAACACATGCAAATGCTTCCTAAGCGTTTTAAAAAGGTCATTTAGTCTGTTTCAGTAGGCTCCACAATCATGGGGAAGACTGCTGACTTGACATATGTTCAGAAGGCAGTCACTGACACACTCCACAAGGAGGGTAAGCCACAAAAGGTCATTGCTAAAGAAGCTGGATGTTCAGAGTGCTGTATCCAAGCATATTAATGGAAAGTTGAGTGGAAGGAAAAAGTGTGGTTGAAACCGGGATAACTGCAGCCTTGAAAGGATTGTTAAGAAAAGGCCATTCAAAAGTTTGGAAGAGACTCACAAGGAGTGGGCTGCTGCTGGAGTCATTGCTTCAAGAGCCACCACACGCAGACCTATCCAGGACATGGGCTACAAGTGTCCCATTCCTTGTGTCAAAGGTACTCATGACCAATAGACAAAAACTGGACTGTTGCTCAGTGGTCGAAGGTGTTTTCAGATTTAAGTAAATTTTGCATTTCATTTGGAAATCAAGGTCCCAGAGTCGAGAGGAAGAGCGGAAAGGCAAACAGTCCATGCTATTGAGGTCTAGTGTGAAGTGTCCACAATCTGTGATGGTTTGGGGAGCCATGTCATCTGCTGGTGTAGGTGCACTGTGTTTTATCAAGACCAAAGTCAGTGCAGCCATCTACCAGGAAACTTCAGAGCACTTCATGCTTCCGTCTGCTGACAAGCTTTTTGGAGATGGAAGTTTCATTCTCTAGCAGGACTTGGCACCTGTCCATACTGCCAAAAGTACTAATACCTGGTTTAAAAACAACAGTATCACTGTGCTTGATTGGCCAGCGGCTGTTATAGGCACATGTCAGCTGTTCAAAACAGCTGACATGTGATGGGAAAGATGTGGGCTCAGCACTAGAGCCTACATCAAAGGGAGGGAGTTTGACTTTGGCGTACTATTACGCCCAATGTCGGAATGGGGTTAAGCTAAATACATCAAATAATTATTTAAAAAAAGAAAAAAAATTAAAACCCGAAAACCCAAAACACTGTCTTGCATAGTAGTGCACGATAATTTGTGTTTTAGACAGATTTTGTGTCTTGTCTGACAATGAAACAAAAAATTTGGTGCACATTTTTCCATAAAGCAAGCCAACGGAACAGGGATGTAAACAGACTGGACAGTAATATTATAGCAATTTGCAATACCTGCTGCATTTTAAGACTGTCTAGTCTAAATGAATACTGTGTATGAATTAGACAGTACTGATAAATCTGCCCCATTTGTTATTGTTCACAGTTTTTATGCGCTACAGCACTCGAGAGCCCGTTCTGTAACCTTACTTGGTAGCAGAGCTACTGTTTTTTTCTAATCATCTCCACTTTTTAATAATACTAATCACAGTTGATATTGGGTTTTTTAAAGGCAAGAAATTTCATGAGTGGACTTATTACACAAAATTTTGTGAATGCTTTAGAATGAGCCATTCTGTCACACGTTTGAAGGTAGACAGCATGGCTAGGTGCTTCATATTATACACTTGTGATACAGTGACTGAAAAGATTGAATTCAATGATTGAAATGTGTGTCCCAATGCTTTTGTACATATAGTGTCTACACCTCCCTCCCCCCCCCCCCCCCTGGCTACTCATGAACTTAAGGCCCCTACCCATACAGATTAGGACAGCCACTTCCCCCCCACTCCTCCATACACAGGAGCTCTCACTTTGGCCAGTCATTCCAGGGTTCTTTTTTAGAACTTCTCTGGCAGCAGCTTGTATCCCAAAATTACCCCTTTAAAATCAATTATGCCCATCCCCCCCCTTCCAAAACTTCATCTGTCAGAAATCCTCCAAAACGAATAATGGTTATGGAGGCCTTTAGATGCTTACAATCAATAAAAAATAAAGATACATCTTAATGTGGCAGCAGTGTATATAGTCTCTAGTGCTCATAACTACAAGCTGCCCTGCTTTCTATGACCAAACCAAATTGTGGAGCCTCTTTTCGGAGAACCTAATGTTGAGCAGTTCCTTTATTTTTTCTATAAATGTAGGAATACATTGACATCTGGGTGCTACTGTTAATCTTGTCAAAAAGCCATCCTCAACTGGTTACACATTGGTTAATTTATTCATACAGTTCTAGCAGGAATGGAACAAAACATAGCTCTGAAGTGCCCCACAGGAATGGAACAGTGGTTATGTATCATATAGGTCAGTGCTAGAAAAGCAGAGCACGTTCCCTTCACTTCCCATCCCAGCGTGCCGGCGCTGAACTGAAGCTCTTCTCCATTATGCCTGTATGCGTTTGACAGACAGGAGTTGAGGAACAGAGACAAGCGCCTAGCTCCAGTACCTGTAATCCATCTCAAGGTTGCATATTAGAAACGGATTACACTTATCAGACAGTAGACGGCAAGTTAGACATGGAAAGACATCAAGAGTCCTAAACTCTGGAGTGACTATTGGGGATAAATTAATTAATTTTGGGTTAAAGTATTTTTTTTTTAAATATTGTAAGTCATTGTAGTGTGCCAAATGTGCAGATACACTTTAGAAAGCTGCCGAAAACTCGATTGGCTAATTGCCATCTGTTCTGGTATCCCCATGCACATGAGCACTAAAGCTTGTTGGTCTCTATGGAAAAAGAAGGATAAACTGCTGCATTAGACTTCTGGCTGTTGATTTTCTACTTGGAGAAAAAAAAGATAAGATATTTTAATTCAGTAGCCTGCTCTCCTGCATTATCAACCAACAGGGGAGAGAAAGGAGACCCTTGTCCATCATTTGGACGTTTAATCCTGTTGAAACCAGGAGGTTCAACTAACTTTAATGTCTATGGGGTCCTTAATGGGGTTGTCCATATTGGACAAGTTTCCATCTAGTATAGGTCAGAGGTCCCCAACCTTTCTGACCTTGAGAACCACATGCACCTATGAAAGAGCGTGGTGAGCCACAACCAGCTCCTTCCCCACTCTCAGTAGTGACACCTAGAGCCTCCATTACCGGTATAATGACAACCAAAGCTTTTCCACTGAAATCACACCAAGGCAGTATGCCAAGCTCCACGGTTTTCTATCACCACCATTCAGATCTGGTCTTCTGTACAGGGCTACACACAAAAGTCACCATTTGGAGATCTGCTCTTAATAGTTATTTACACCTGGTGCTAATGCACCAAGCTGGCAGGCAGCCGCGAGTCACAAATCACGGGCTCGCGAGCCACATGTGGCTCCCGAGCTACAGGTTCGGGATCCCTGGTATAGGTGATAAGTTGCTGATCATTTAGGCTCTGTGCACACGATGCGGATTTTGCTGCGAATCCATTTCCCATGAGTTTACAGTACAATGTAAACCTATGGGAAACAGAAAACGCTGTGCCCATGCTGCGGAAAAAAACGTGCGGAAACGCAGCGGTTTACATTCCGTAGCATGTCAATCCGCAGCGGTTTTACACCTGCTCCATAATAGAAAACCGCAGTGGAATCCGCACAAAAACTGCGGTAAATCCGCAGGAAAAACGCAGTGTTTTTGCCCTGAGGATTTATTAAATCCGCAGTGGACCATTCTACGTGTGCACATACCCCAAAGGTCGTATTACTCAGACCCCCACCAATCCCAAGATTGGAGTTCTGAAGTGTCCTGGAAAATGAAGTGGTAGCCTTGTAATATTCAGCTATCTCTGGCAGTCTCAGACAATTAATGGGTAGGTTACAAACGTGTACAGCTATTCCTTCATTTTTAAACATTGTTTTAACTAGATATCCACATATTCAAGCCCTTTCCGCTTCCTGCCGACTTGAACTAAAAATATTGTTAATAAAGAAACACCACTTCTAACATCACATCCTGGGCAGACTTAAATTCCTTAGGCTCTCCGATATTCATTGTAACCCCAAAGCCTTCAATAACTGATCTCCAAGTGCTTCTCACTAAATTAGAATATCATCAAAAAGTTAATTTATTTCAGTTCAATACAAAAAGTGAAACTCATATTACATAGTAATTACAGATTATCTATTTCAAGTGTTTATTTCTGTTTATGTTGATGATTATGGCTTACAGCCAATGAAAACCCAAAAGTCATTATCTCAGTAAATTAGAATACTTAACACCAGCTTGAAAAAATATTTTAAAATCCGAAATGTTGGTCTACTGAAATGTATGTTCAGTAAATGCACTCAATACTTGGTCGAAGCTCCTTTTGCATCAATGCGGCATGGTAAAGAGGCGATCAACCTGTGGCACAGCTGAGGTGTTACGAAAGCCCAGGCTGCTTTGATTGCAGCCTTCAGCTAATCTGCATTTTTGGGTCTGGTGTCTCATCTTCCTCTTGACAATACCCTATAGATTCTCTATGAGGTTAAGGTCAGGCGGGGTTTCTGGCAAATCAAGCACAGTGATACTGTTGTTTTTCAACCAGGTATTGGTACTTTTGGCAGTGTGGACAGGTGCCAAGTCCTGCCAAAAAATGAAATTACCATCTCCAAAAAACATCAGCAGAGGGAAGCAGGAAGTGCTCTAACATTTCCTTGTAGACTGCTGCACTGGCTTTGTTCTTGATAAAACACAGTGGACCTACACCAGCAGATGAGTTGGCTCCCCAAACCATCATTGATTGTGGATACTTCACACTAGACCTCAAGCAGCTTGGATTGTGTGCCTCTCCACTCTCCCTCCAGACTCTGGGACCTTAATTTGCAAATGAAATGCAAAATTTACTTTAATCTGAAAACAACACTTTGGACCACTGAGCAACAGTCCAGTTGCTTGTGCACCTTTTTCTACCACAATTTTTCCTTCCACTCAACTTTCCATTAATATGCTTGGATACAGCACTCTGAACAGCCAGTTTCTTTTGCAATGACCTTTTGTGGCTTACCCTCCTTGTGGAGTGCGTCAATGACTGCCTTCTGGACATCTGTAAAGTAGGCAGTCTTCCCCATGATTGTGGAGCCTATTGAAACAGACTAAGGGACCTTTTCAAAGCTTAGGAAGCCTTTGCAGGTGTTTTTTTTTGTTAATTATTCCAATTTACTGAGATAATGACTTGGGTTTTCATGGTCTGTAAGTCATAATCATTAACAGAAATAAACACTTGAAATAGATTGTCACGGATCCCCACTCCGTGGTGTCACTAATTCATCATTTATCCGCTCTCAGCATGTGACTTGGGGTTGTGCCTGCAAGGGTAAATCTATCTCCCCTCTCTGTCCAGCATTCAACCTCTGTCCTATGCTATAATGGGAGCGTAAATCACACACCGACCCAGGCCACACACCCTCTCATACACGCTGCCACCACTCATCGAACACACGGGCGATGAGTCCCTGAAATAGTACTAATACTGTCTACCACTCATACAGATCACACACCTTAGGCTATGAATTCGTTAGAACATTCAAGGTTCAACTTGTTAAGGTTTATACTTTAATACAAAAAGGTTCAGTGCTTATAGTAAGAAAAATGTATAAAAATATAATAAAAACACATACAACTTATGCAAAACAGTATAACATAAACAGGAGAAAACTTACAGAAATCATCTAACTTGGTAGTCTGCTTTCTGCTCCCTGAGGGGGGGTGAATATGGAGTTGGTGGAACACATCAGCTTCTCAGGCTGCCCTTACATGTGAACACGATTCTAGGTATACAGGTCTAATTTATAGCTTTGGTCTGGAGGTCAGATTTCTAGACCAGCCCCTCAGGTTAATATCGTAATTGCTTGTTTTTGATTGGACCATGGCCGCGCTAACAATGAATATATTATTTTCTCTTGGAATCCTTTGTGTAAACATTGTCACAGAGATACTATCAGGCCATAATTGACATCTATCTTCCAAGAGCTAGGAGGTGTCAAGTGTTACACTTTCTTCTTGGTCCTAGTTAGACCCCGTGGTGAGATTTGGAGACAGAAGTCTGCTTGTCTCAGGAAAATACATATTAACACCTGGGTGAGACATGCAGCCTTCAGGACAGATGTTACTAGTCACACAATACCTATACATAGGTCACTGCACATATATATATATTATGCTGAATTGTGAAATCATATTGCTGTAATATCAGACTCCATCTAAGCAATTTCCCGTTGTCCCCAACTACTCTGTTGAGCCGACTCATTGGGTTATGATCTATTATCACAGTGATGTTGCGTCCATAGAGGTATGTTTGTAGCTTCTGCAGAGCCCACATAATAGCCAAACATTCGTTTTCAATGGTGGCATAAGCCACTTCTCTGGGCAGGAGTTTCCTGCTTAGGTAAAGAATTGGGTGCTCCTCTCCTTGTTGGTTCACCTGGCTGAGAACCGCACCTAGCCCATAGGTGCTGGCATCTGTTTGCACTACAAACCGGCGAGTGAAATCTGGGGCCTGCAGGACGGGTGGAGTAACCAATGCCGACTATAACCCCTTTCTACCATTGGACGTACTATTCTGTCCATGTGGGTGGGCCCTACTTCCAAAGGACGGAATAGTACGTCCAGAGCGATCAGCCGCGCTCACGGGGGAGCACGGCCGATCGCAGCCGGGTGTCAGCTGACTATCGCACCTGACATCCAGCACTATGTGCCAGGAGCGGTCACGGACCGCCCCCGGCACATTAACCCCCCGGCACACTGCGATCAAACATGATTGCAGTGTTCCGGCGGTATAGGGCAGCATCGCACAGGGAGGGGGCTCCCTGCGTGCTTCCCTGAAACCCTCGGAGCAACGCGATTCGCGTTGCTCCGAGGGTCTCTTACCTCCTCCCTGCAGGCCCAGATCCAAAATGGCCGCGGGGCTGCATCCGGGTCTGGCAGGGAGGTGGCTTCCAAGCGCCAGATCACACAGCAAAGTGTCAGATCAGTGATCTGTCACTTTACTGTGATGTCCCCCCGTCCCGCAAAAAACAAGCCGCCATACAGCATCATCAGCGAAAAAATAAAAAAGTTATAGTCCTCAGAATAAAGCGATGCAAAAATAATTATTTTTTCTATAAAATAGTTTTTATCGTATAAAAGCGCCAAAACATTAAAAAAAAGATATAAATGAGGTATCACTGTAATCGTACTGATCCGAAGAATAAAATTGCTTTATCCATTATACCAAACGCGGAACGGTATAAACGCCCCCCCCCCCAAAAAAAAATAAAATAAATAAAACTCATGAATATCTGTTTTTGGTCATTCTGCCTCCCAAAAATCGGAATAAAAGGCGATCAAAAAATGTCACGTGCCCGAAAATGTTACTAATAAAAACGTCAACTCGTCCCGCAAAAAGAAGACCTCTCATGACTCTGTTGACCAAAATATGGAAAAATTATAGCTCTCAAAATGTGGTAACTAGGGTTGAGCGAAACGGATCGTTCATTTTCAAAAGTCGCCGACTTTTGGCAAAGTCGGGTTTCATGAAACCCGACCCGATCCCTGTGTGGGGTCGGCCATGCGGTACGTGACTTTCGCGCCAAAGTCGCGTTTCGTATGACGCGCTTGGCGCCATTTTTTTCAGCCAATGAAGGGGCGTGGGCAGAGTGATGACATAGGTCTTAGGGGCGTGGACGCCTATCGCCATGTTGTCGCTTGTGCGCTGTAGCGATTTCCACTGTGTAACACCAGCTTTTCAGTTGAGAGAGAGAGAAAAAAAAATAAAAAAATTCCCATTGGCTTTGCATTGGGTTTCGTGTTTCGGTCGATCCTCGACTTTTCGCCATAATCGGCCAATTTCACTCGACTCGACTTTTGAGATAGTCGGGTTTCGCGAAACCCGGCTCGACCCTAAAAAAGTCAAGGTCGCTCAACCCTAGTGGTAACGCAAAAAATATTTTTTGCAATAAAAAGCGTCTTTTAGTGTGTGACAGCTGCCAATCATAAAAATCCGCTAAAAACCCTCTATAAATAGTAAATCAAACCCCCCGTCATCACCACCTTAGTTAGGGATAAATTAAAAAAATGTATTTATTTCCATTTTCCCATTAGGGTTAGGGCTAGGGTTAGGCTTAGGGCTAGGATTGGGGCTAAAGTTAGGGTTAGGATTACATTTACGGTTGGGATTAGGGTTAGGGGTGTGTCAGGGTTGGTTAGGTTGAGATTAGGGTTAGAGGTGTGTTTGGATTAGGGTTTCAGTTATAATTGAGGGGTTTCCACTGTTTAGGCATATCAGGGGCTCTCCAAACGCGACATGGCGTCCGAACTCAATTCCAGCCAATTGAAAAAGTAAAACAGTGCTCCTTCCCTTCCGAGCTCTCCCGTGCGCTCAAACAGGGGTTTACCCCAACATATGGGGTATCAGGGTACTTAGGACACATTGAACAACAACTTTTGGGGTGCAATTTCTCCTGTTACCCTTGGGAAAATACAAAACTGGGGGCTAAAAAATAATTTTTGTGGAAAAAAAAAGGATTTTTTATTTTCACGGCTCTGCATTATAAACTGTAGTGAAACACTTGGGGGTTCAAAGTTCTCACAACACATCTAGATAAGTTCCTTGGGGGGGTCTAGTTTTTATTATGGGATCACTTGTGGGGGGTTTCTACTGTTTAGTTACATCAGGGGCTCTGCAAATGCAACGTGACGCCTGCAGACCAATTCATCTAAGTCTGCATTCCAAATGGCGCTCCTTCCCTTCCGAGCTCTGCCATGCGCCCAAACGGTGGTTCCCCCCACATATCGGGTATCAGCGTACTCAGGACAAATTGGACAACTTTTGGGGTTCAATTTCAACTGTTACCCTTGGAAAAATACAAAACTGAGGGCTAAAAAATAATTGTTGTGGAATAAAAAAAGATTTTTTATTTTCACGGCTCTGCATTATAAACTGTAGTGAAAAACTTGGGGGTTCAAAGTTCTCACAACACATCTAGATAAGTTCCTTGGGGGTCTAGTTTCCAATATGGGGTCACTTGTGGGGGATTTCTACTGTTTAGGCACATTAGGGGCTCTGCAAACACAATGTGACGCCTGCAGACCATTCCATCTAAGTCTGCATTCCAAATGGCGCTCTTTCCCTTGTGAGCTCTCCCATGCATTCAAACGGTGGTTCCCCCCACATATGGGGTGTCAGTGTACTCAGGACAAATTGGACAACAACTTTTGGGGTCCAATTTCTCCTGTTACCCTTGGCAAAATACAAAAAAAGGGGCTAAAAAATAATTTTTGTGGGAATTTTTTTTTTCACGGCTCTGCGTTATAAACTGTAGTGAAACACTTGGGGGTTCAAAGCTCTCACAACACATCTAAATGAGTTCCTAAGGGGGTCTACTTTCCAAAATGGTGTCACTTGTGGGGGGTTTCAATGTTTAGTCACATCAGTGGCTCTCCAAAGGCAACATGACGTCCCATCTCAATTCCCGTCAATTTTGCATTGAAAAGTCAAACGGCGCTCCTTCCCTTCCGAGCTTTCCCTTGCGCCCAAACAGTGGTTTACCCCCACATATGGGGTATCAGCGTACTCAGGACAAATTGTACAACAACTTTTGGGGTCCAATTTCTTCTTACCCATGGGAAAATAAAAAATTGGGGGCGAAAATATAATTTTTGTGAAAAAATATGATTTTTTATTTTTACGGCTCTGCATTATAAACTTCTGTGAATCACTTAATGGGTCAAAGTGCTCACCACACATCTAGATAAGTTCCTTAGGGGGTCTACTTTCCAAAATGGTGTCACTTGTGGGGGGTTTCAATGTTTAGGCACATCAGGGGCTCTCCAAATGCAACATGGCGTCCCATCTCAATTCCAGTCAATTTTGCATTGAAAAGTCAAATGGCGCTCTTTCGCTTCCGACCTCTGCCATCTGCCCAAACAGTGGCTTACCCCCACATATGGGGTACCGGCGTACTTAGGACAAATTGTACAACAACTTTTGGGGTCCATTTTCTCCTGTTACTCTTGGTAAAATAAAACAAATTGGAGCTGAATTTAATTTTTTGTGAAAAAAAGTTAAATGTTCATTTTTATTTACATTCCAAAAATTCCTGTGAAACACCTAAAGGGTTAATAAACTTCTTGAATGTGGTTTTGAGCACCTTGAGGGGTGCAGTTTTTAGAATGGTGTCACACTTGGTTATTTTCTATCATATAGACCCCTCAAAATGACTTCAAATGAGATGTGGTCCCTTAAAAAAATGGTGTTGTAATAATGAGAAATTGCTGGTCAACTTTTAACCCTTATAACTCCCTAACAAAAAAAATTTTGGTTCCAAAATTGTGCTGATGTAAAGTAGGCATATGGGAAATGTTACTTATTAAGTATTTTGTGTGACATATCTCTGTAATTTAATTGTATAAAAATTCAAATTTGGAAAATTGTGAAATTTTCCAAATTTCCGTTTTTTTCACAAATAAATGCAGGTAATATCAAAGAAATTTTACCACTATCATGAATTACAATATGTTACGAGAAAACAAGGTCAGAATCACCGGGATCCGTTGAAGCGTTCCAGAGTTATAACCTCATAAAGGGACAGTGGTCAGAATTGTAAAAATTGGCCCGTCATTAGCGTGCAAACCACCCTTGGGGGTAAAGGGGTTAAGGCAGAAAATGATTCCCCACACTGAGGACTCCAGGAGACAATTTCGGGAAGTTTCTTCCTGGTCAGATCAGTTAACGGTTTGGCCAGAGCACTGTAGTTTGGTACAAACTCCTATAGTTGCCAGCCGTACCCAGGAAGGACAATACCTGCTTCTTGGTTCGTGGGGTGGCCCAGCCTGTAATGGCTTCTACCTTCCCTGGCTCAGGTTTTAGCAGTACTCCCAACACCCGGTGTCGTAGGTATTGTACTTCCCGCATGGCTACCTGACACTTCCCTGGCTTAACAGTAAGACCTGCAGTTTTAAGCCTTTACAACACCTGAGAAAGATGTACGAGGTGTTCCTCCCAAGAATCACTAAAAATGGCTATATCATCAAGATAAGCGATGGCAAAACTATCACATCCTTCCAATAAGTTATTGACCAACCTCTGGAAGGTGGCAGGGGCATTCTTTATACCAAATGGCATCAACAGAAACTCAAACAGCCCGAATGGCGATATAAAAGCAGACCTCTTCTGAGCTTCTCTGGTCAGGGGTATCTGCCAGTATCCCCTACTGAGGTCCATGATGGTGAGGTACGATGCTTTAGCTAGCTGCTCTAACAGCTCATCTATCCTCGGCATGGGGTAGACCTCACGTGTGGTCAATACATTTAATTTCCTGTAGTCTAACCAGAACCGGGTAGTACGGTCCTTTTTTGGGACAAGAACCACAGGCAAGGCCCAGGCACTCTGGGATTTTTGTATCACCTTGAGGTTCAGCATCTCCTCTACCTGTTCCCTCATGTGTTCCTTTACCTCTGCTGACACACGGTATGCAGACTGCCGTACTGAGGGATTAGTACCAGTGTCCACATGGTGAGATGCTAAGTGCGTCCTCCCAGGTTGCCCTGTGAAGACTTCGGTGAACTCGCTGAGCACCCACATCAGCTCAGACCGCTGGCTGTGGGATAGCTCTGGGTTAAACTCTGCTGACTCCAGGGACTCCATGTACTGAGTCCCAGCCCCCACATCTAGTAACAGATCGGTCTCCCCCTCTTCAGGTAGGCTACAGACAGGTAAGACACAGGTATCCCTGTCATGATGAGCCGTCAGCATATTCACATGAAATACTTTGACGCTTTGCATGCTCATCTAGTGTCACCACATAATTAACATCATTTAGCCGCTTATGTGCAGTGTATGGTCCCTCCCATGCGGCCTGCATTTTATTCTGTAACATAGGGACCAACACCAAACCTTCTGCCCCTCCTCGTATGCCCTCAGTCTCGCATTAGGGTCGTAAAAGACCATCTGGTTCTCATGGGCGAGGTTGCTCAGTTTTGCATTCTCTCTCTGAGGCGCAGTACAATTCAACCATTGAGACTCCAGTAGTTCTGGGGTCGTCCTCCCAACAGTCCTTAATCAAATCAAGTGGCCCTCTGACCCTCCAATAAACCAGTTCAAAGGGGAAGAATCCTGTAGACGCCTGGGGTACCTCTCTGTATGCGAACAACAGATGGGGGAGGTACCGCTCCCAGTATCTCCCTTCAGTCTCAACCAGCATTTTGAGCATTTGCTTTAACCCCTTCATGACCAGGGGATTTTTCGTTTTTCCGTGTTCGTTTTTCGCTCCCCTCCTTCCCAGAGCCATAACTTTTTTATTTTTCTGTCAATTTGGCCATGTAAGGGCTTATTTTTTGCGGGACGACTTGTACTTTTGAACGACATCATTGGTTTTAGCATGTCGTGTACTAGAAAACGGGAAATAATTTCCAAGTGCGGTGAAATTGCAAAAAAAGTGCAATCCCACACTTGTTTTTTGTTTGGCTTTTTTGCTAGGTTCACTAAATGCTAAAACTGACCTGCCATTATGATTCTCCAGGTCAGTACGAGTTCATAGACACCTAACATGACTAGGTTATTTTTTATCTAAGTGGCGAAAAAAAATTCCAAACTT
Organism: Ranitomeya imitator; assembly: GCF_032444005.1. Classification (NCBI taxonomy): domain Eukaryota; kingdom Metazoa; phylum Chordata; class Amphibia; order Anura; family Dendrobatidae; genus Ranitomeya; species Ranitomeya imitator. Next base: position 259,539,222 of record NC_091285.1, on the reverse strand, counting down.
TGCTAAAAAAAAAAAAAAAAATTGCGCCATTTTCCGATACTCGTAGCGTCTCCATTTTTCATGATCTGGGGTCGGTTGAGGGCTTATTTTTTGCGTGCCGAGATGACGTTTTTAATGATAGCATTTCGGTGCAGATACGTTCTTTTGATCGCCCGTTATTGCATTTTAATGCAATGTCGCGGCGACAAAAAAAACGTAATTCTGGCGTTTCGAATTTTTTTCCCGCTACGCTGTTTAGCGATCAGGTTAATACTTTTTATTAATTGATAGATCGGGCGATTCTGAGCGCGGCGATATCAAATATGCGTAGATTTGATATTTTTTTTATTGATTTATTTTGATTGGGGCGAAAGGGGGGTGATTTAAACTTATGTTTTTTTTATTTTTTTCACATTTTTTTAAACTTTTTTTTTTTACTTTTGCCATGCTTCAATAGCCTCCACGGGAGGCTAGAAGCAGGCACAACGCGATCGGATCTGCTGATCGCTGCTATGTAGCAGAAATGGAGGTGTGCTGTGAGCGCCGACCACAGGGTGGCGCTCACAGCCACCGGTCATCAGTAACCATAGAGTTCTCTAGGACCTCTATGGTTACCATTCACAAGCATCGCCGACCCCCGATCATGTGACGGGGGTCGGCGATGACGTCATTTCCGGCCGCCCGGCCGGAAGCGGTAGTTAAATGCCGCTGTCTGCGTTTGACAGCGGCATTTAACTAGTTAATAGGTGCGGGCAGATCGTGATTCTGCCCGCGCTTTTACGGGCACATGTCAGCTGTTCAAAACAGCTGACATGTCCCGGCTTTGATGCGGGCTCACCGCGGAGCCCTGCATCAAAGCAGGGGAGCCGGCATCGGACGGTATAGTACGTCCGATGCCGGTAAGGGGTTAATGTTCCGTTAAACCGCTCGCAGAGTCTGTTAGTTTGGGGATGATAGGCGCTGGCCACAAAATGCTGTACTTGTATTTTTTTTTGCGGAGGCTCTCCATCAGATCTATCATGAACTGGGTTCCCTGATCAGTTTACATTTCCCTGGGGAAACCCACAGGAGAAAACAGTAAAGCATCCGCCACTTTGTCTGCTTGGATGGAGGACAGTGCCACTTTTTCCGGGTATCGTGTAGCATAGTTCACCACTGTGAGGATGTACTTTTTGCCAGAGCTGCTAGGGATTGCAAGGGGCCCTATGATATCCACAGCCACTCGCTGGAAAGGCTCATCGATCACAGGCAGTGGTATCAATGGAGCTTTCTGTATATTCCCAGACTTTCCAACTCTCTGACAAACTACACATGATCGACAGTAATTGGCAATATCTGTCCCCATCTTGGGCCAATAGAAGTTATGTGTCAGGCGAGCTTTAGTCTTTTGTATTCCAAGGTGTCCGGCCAAAGGAATTTCATGGGCAATTCTCAGTAATTGTTCCCTAAATGGATAAGGGACGATCAGTCGCCTTTCATAGTCCCAAGATTTTGTAGTATCCGTGGGGATAGTCTCTTTATAGTCTGCCCTGGTCCCAGTATACTCTCTCTTTGCCAGAAGCAGCAGGAGGTTGGTCTTCAAGACATCTGAGCTCCTCCAGACTGACATCTGTCCACAGGGCCTCCTGGAAGCTCTGACTGTCAGCCTGCAGGCCCTGGCCTAGTGTGAGTGCCAGGCCCTGGTCTGAAGCTGAGTCTTCAGTGTCTTATCAGGGACCTTGTTGGGTCTGCCATGTGATTAGGCTTCGGGGCCACAGTATGGGCCTCCTGTTCTGACAGTTCTGTCTGAGACTCACCCGCTAATCTCTGGGCCTGAGTCTGAGTCGCAGCCTGGTTCCGGGTCACAGCTGCCACATATTTATAGTCCTGTGCATTGGGACATTTTCCCTCCTCACACAGGATCTCAGGTGGGTCACTTGCTTCCACCTTCTCTGTAGCATTTACTTGCAGGGGAGGAACTTAGTGGGACACCATCCTTCCCAGGTCGTGCCTAGCAACACATTGGTTGGAATAGCCTGATACTCCCACTTCTCAGTCCTTTCCCTGCTCCCCAGTCCAGGTACACACGGGCCATGGGCACGGCAGGGCTGACCCCTCCAATCCCGGTTATAGACAGTCTTTCCTGGTATGATATTGGCAGGGGTTATCATGGCTGGACGCACCAGGGTCACCTCTGCCCCAGTGTCCTTGAGACCAATGGTGACTTTATTGCCAACAGTGACAGATTGACAGTTCTCATTAGCCCTCGCATCATTGCCGGCCACAAAGAGGACACAGACGGCTTTGTGGTTGTAGTGGGCGTTTCTCCCTTTCAGGACAGACAGCGCTAACATGTCCCACTTTGTTGCAGGAGAAGCACTGGCATGCATCGCCTAGAGAATGTCTATTCCCCGGGATCCCATAGGTGGGCTTGGACAGCACTGGTGATCAGCCGGCAGAGGGAGAATGGTCCCAGTTTAGCTTACCTCCCCTCCAGCTGAATCCCAATGGCTTCCGCACCTCAGGCATCCTGATAGCCACATAGCAGTCCGCAATCTTTGCAGCCTGATCCGCAGTTTGTGGTTCCCGATCACAAACAAATTAAATTGTCGTACATCCGTGGGGCACATGTGAAGACATTGATCCTTGACCATAAGATCCGTTAAGTCCTCAAAACTGTTAACAGAAAGTCCCCTGATCCATTGGTGGAACATAGTCCTCAAGGTGCTCACAACATAAGCATAGCGGTCAGTTGGTCCACGTTGTAGGTTCCGGAACGTTTTCCGATACACTTCTGGTGTTAGGTTGTATTTCCTGATCAGGGCCTCATTTATGGCCTCATAAGTTCCTGCTGAGCGCAGATGGAAAAGATCCCACTCCAACGAGCACTTCATCGCATTCAAACAGTCCCTCACTACTTTCAAGACCACACTCGCCACAGCTAAACAAACCTACTTCTCATCTCTCATATCCTCCCTGTCTCACAACCCTAAACAGTTATTCAACACCTTCAATTCTCTCCTCTGTCCTCCAGCACATCCTCCCTCCCCAATCATCTGAGCTGAAGACTTTGCCTCATTTTTCAAGCAGAAGATTGATAACATCAGAGACAGTTTTGGTCAACAACCCCCAGAGCCCTTCCTCCCGACTTCCCAGCCCGCCACCTCCAAAAACAACTTCATCATTACAGAAGATCGACTCTCCACTCTACTCTCAAGATCGCATCTCACCACCTGTGCACTTGACCCGATCCCATCCCACTTCATCCCAAACCTCACCACAGTCTTCATCCCAACCCTAACCCATCTCTTCAACCTATCACTAACAACTGGTGTTTTCCCATCAAGCTTTAAACATGCCTCCATCACACCTATCCTCAAAAAGCCCTCTCTTGACCCATCCTCTGTATCTAGCTATCGCCCTATATCAGAGGTGTCAAACTGCATTCCTCGAGGGCCGCAAACAGCTCATGTTTTCAGGATTTCCTTGTATTGCACAAGGTGCTGGAATCATTCTGTGCAGGTGATTTAATTATCACCTGTGCAATACAAGGAAATCCTGAAAACATGACCTGTTTGCGGCCCTCGAGGAATGCAGTTTGACACCTCTGCCCTATATCACTTCTCCCCTATGCCTCGAAGCTACTGGAACAACACGTCTACCTTGAACTGTCCTCCCATCTCTCTTCTTGCTCCCTCTTTGACCGCTTACAGTCTGGCTTCCGGTCACACCACTCCACTGAAACTGCCCTTACTAAGGTCACCAATGACCTCTTAACCGCCAAGAGCAAGCGACACTACTCTGTCCTCCTCCTCCTGGACCTGTCGGCTGCCTTTGACACAGTGGACTATTCCCTATTATTACAGACCCTCTCATCCCTTGGCATCACAGACTTGGCTCTATCCTGGATCTCATCATACCTAACAGACTGGACATTCAGCGTCTCCCACTCACACACCACCGCCTCACTTCGCCCCCTATCTGTCAGAGTCCCACAAGGTTCAGTCCTAGGGCCCCGGCTCTTCTCCATTTACACCTTTGGCCTGGGACAGCTCATAGAATCTCATGGCTTTCAGTATCATCTCTATGCTGATGACACACAGATCTACATCTCTGGACCAGATATCACCTCCCTACTAACCAGAATCCCCCAATGTCTGACCACTATTTCATCCTTCTCCGCTAGATTTCTGAAACTTAACATGGACAAAACAGAATTCATCATCTTTCCCCCATCTCACGTGACCCCCCCAACGAACCTATCCATTACAGTAAATGGCTGCCCACTCTCCCCAGTCCCACAAGCTCGCTGCCTCGGGGTAATCATTGACGCTGATCTCTCCTTCAAACCACATATCCAAACCCTTTCCACTTCCTGCCGACTTCAACTCAAAAATATTTCACGAATCCGTTCATTCCTCAACCAAGAATCTGCAAAACCCCTAGTCCATGCCCTCATCATCTCTCGCCTTGACTATTGCAACCTCCTGCTCTGTGGCCTTCCCTCGAACACTCTTGCACCCCTCCAATCTATTCTAAACTCTGCTGCCCGAGTAATCCACCTGTCCCCCCGCTATTCCCCAGCTTCTCCCCTCCGGCAATCCCTTCACTGGCTCCCCATTGCCCAGAGACTCCAGTACAACACCCTAACCATGACATACAAAGCCATCCACAACCTGTCTCCTCCATACATCTGTGACCTCGTCTCCCGGTACTTTCCTGCACGCAACCTCTGATCCTCACAAGATCTCCTTCTCTATTCCCCTCTTATCTCCTCTTCCCACAATCGCATACAAGATTTCTCTCGCGCATCACCCCTACTCTGGAACTCTCTACCACAACATATCAGACTCTCACCTACCATCGAAACCTTCAAAAAGAGCTTGAAGACCCACCTCTTCCAACAAGCCTATAACCTGCAGTAACCACTGATTGACCAAACCGCTGCATGACCAGCTCTACCCTCGCCTACTGCATTCTCACCCATCCCTTGTAGATTGTGAGCCTACGCGGGCAGGGTCCTCTCTCCTCCTGTACCAGTTATGACTTGTATTGTTTAAGATTATTGTACTTGTTTTTATTATATATACCCCTCCTTACATGTAATACGCCATGGAATAAATGGCGCTATAACAATAAATAATAATAATATTAATAGTTCCCATATAGCTCTGGTGGGAGGCCAGCAAAAACTTCCAGGGCTTTGCCTCTCAACCCTGGGGTTAGATACTGCACCCACTGCTCACGGGGTAGATGGTATTGCCTGCAGGTTTTTTCAAACCCCCGAAGGAAAGTATCCAAGTCTGTATCCTTCTCCATCACAGGGAAGTTTTCCAGACGTGGTCTCCTTGGATTTATGTCCTGGGAGGGGGTTAGCCGAGGACTGATACCCTCTCTATTTGAGCCATCTGAAGCTGGAAAGCTCTGTCCTCCCGGCGGTCTACAGCCTCTCTCAGCCTGTCGGTACTGTAGAGTAAGCTGCATGCGCAGATTGGGATCACTTGTTCCCAGCCGTTGTAAGTCCATTTGTAAAGTACAGTCCATAGGCTCCTCAGCACTGACCTTTCCAGCAGGTATCTCCAGTGCAAGAGCTGGCATTACTGGGTCTTTCTTAGGTGAACTCTCTCCTTGCCCAGATGTTCCAGCACTTTGCTCTATGTCCTGCTCGACCAAGGCGCGTATTAGCAGCTCCCTGGATCTGTCGGCCGTCTCTATTTCATTCTGCTCACAGAGGCCGGTCAGAGCCTCTTTGCTCTGCTTCTTGTACTGGGCTGCCATATCTGTGAACAGCCTTTATCAAATATTCTGTTTATACCAAGGAAGGTGACGGGCACAAGAGGGCATTCTTTGCGTCTGGAGGAGAGAAGGTTTTTCCACCAACATAGAAGAGGATTCTTTACTGTTAGGGCAGTGAGAATCTGGAATTGCTTGCCTGAGGAGGTGGTGATGGCGAACCCAGTCAAGGGGTTCAAGAGAGGCCTGGATGTCTTCCTGGAGCAGAACAATATTGTATCATACAATTATTAGGTTCTGTAGAAGGACGTAGATCTGGGGATTTATTATGATGGAATATAGGCTGAACTGGATGGACAAATGTCTTTTTTCGGCCTTACTAACTATGTTACTATGTTACTAAATAAAAGATAGAAAAGAAAAACGGGGAAGGGAAACTGTTTGCAAGTATGTCTAAGTAAGCACGGAGTTGAACCTTGTAGAACTGGTGCACTCCTCGCAAGGATACCAATTCTTTAGTACAGGGAATAACTGCTTGAACCATGCACTAATGCTCTAATAGAAATAATTATATCCCACCGCTCTGCCACCAGTTGTCACGGATCCCCACTCCGTGGTGTCACTAATTCATCACGTGTCCGGTCTCAGCACATGACTTGGGGTTGTGCCTGCAAGGGTAAATCTATCTCCCCTCTCTCAGTCCAGCATTCAACCACTATGCTATGCTATAATGGGAGCATAAATCACACCGACCCAGGCCATACACCCGCTCATACACGCTGCCACCACTCATTGAACACATGGGCGATGAGTCCCGGAAATAGTACTAATACTGTCTACCACTCATACGGATCACATGCCTTAGGCTATGGATTCGTTAGAACATTCAAGGTTCAACTTGTTAAAGTTTATACTTTAATACAAAAAGGTTCAGTGCTTATAGTAAGAAAAAGGTATAAAAATATAATAAAAAGACATAACTCATGCAAATCAGTATAACAAACAGGAGAAAACTTACAGAAATCATCTAACTTGGTAGTCTGCTTTCTTCTTCCTGAGGGGGAGTGAATATGGAGTTAGTGGAACACATCAGCTTCTCAGGCTGCCCTCTCATGTGAACACAATTCTAGGTATACAGGTCTAATTTATAGCTTTGGTCTGGAGGTCAGATTTCTAGACCAGCCCCTCAGGTTAGTATTATAATTGCTTGTTTTTGATTGGACCACGGCCGCGCTAACAATGAATATATTATTTTCTCTTGAGATTCTTTGTGCAAACGTTCTCACAGAGATATGATCAGGCCATAATTGACATCGCTCTTCCAAGAGCTAGGAGGTGTAAAGTGTCACCTTTTTCTTGGTCCTAGCAAGACCCCCTGGTGAGATTTGGAGACAGAAGTCTGCACACAATACATACATAGGTCACTACACACACACACATTGTATGTGTGTATATATATATATATATATATATATATATATATATATATACATACATACATACATACATACATACATACACACACACATACACTCAGTACAGACCAAAAATTTGGACATGCCTCATTTAAAGATTATTCTGTATTTTCATGAATATGAAAATTGTACATTCACATGGAAGGCATCAAAACTATGAAATAACACGTGGAATTATACACTTAACAAAAAGTGTGAATCAACTGAAATTATGTCTTATATTCTAGGTTCTTCAAAGTAGCCACCTTTTGCTTTGATGACTGCTTTGCACAATCTTGACATTCTCTTGATGAGCGTCAAGAGATACTCACCGGGAATGGTTTTCAATTCACAGGTGTGCCCTGTCAAGTTTAATAAGTGGGATTTCTTGCCTTATAAATGGGGTTGGGACCATCAGTTGTGTTGTGCAGAAGTCTGGTGGATACACAGCTGATAGTCCTACTGAATAGACTGTTAGAATTTGTATTATGGCAAGATAAAATCAGCTAAGTGAAGAAAAACGAGTGGCCATCATTACTTTAAGAAATGAAGGTCAGTCAGTCTGAAAAATTGGGAAAACTTTGGAAGTGTCCCCAAGTGCAGAGGCAAAAACCATCAAGCGCTACAAAGAAACTGGCTCACATGAGAACCGCCCTAGAAAAGGAAGACCAAGAATCACCTCTGCTTCTGAGGATAAGTTTATCGGAGTCACCAGCCTCAGAAATCGCAGGTTAAAAGCAGCTCAGATTAGAGACCTGGCCTATGCCACACAGAGTTCTAGCAGCAGCAGACATCTCTACAACTGTTAAGAGGAGACTTTCTGCAGCAGGCCTTCATGGTAAAATAGCTGCTAGGAAACCACTAAGTACAGGTAACAAGCAGAAGAGACTTGTTCGGGCTAAAGAGCACAAGGAATGGACATTAGACCAGTGGAAATCTGTGCTTTGGTCTGATGAGTCCAAATTTGAAATCTTGGATTCCAACCACCGTGTCTTTGTGCGACGGAAAAGAAAAGATGAACGGATGGACTCTACATGCCTGGTTACCACCGTGAAGCTGGTGACACTGTTGGGGATTTATTCAAAATTGAAGGCATACTGAACCATCATGGCTACCACAGCATCTTGCAGCAGGATGCTATTCTACCCGGTTTGCGTTTAGTCGGACCATCATTTATTTTTCAACAGGACAATGACCCCAAACACACCTCCAGGCTGTGTAAGGGCTGTTTGACCAAGAAGGAGAGTGATGGGGTGCTAGGCCAGATGACCTGGCCTCCACAGTCACCAGACCTGAAGCCAATCGAGATGGTTTGGGGTGAGCTGGACCGCAGAGTGAAGGCAAAAATGCCAACAAGTTCTAAGCATCCCTGGGAACTCGTTCAAGATTGTTGGAAGACCATTCCTGGTAACTACCTCTTGAAGCTCATCAAGAGAATGCCAAGAGTGTGCAAAGCAGTCATCAAAGCAAAAAGGTGGCTACTTTGAAGAACCTAGAATATAAGACATAATTTCAGTTGTTTCACACTTTTTTGTTGTTTTCCCATCATCTCAAGATGCAGAAGAATCAACTGAATCCATTCAACCAAATCATCTGAACTGGAGCAGATTTTTTTTCTTAAAACACATCAGAATTGACTACACTAGCTGCTTAAAATCTTTAAACATAGAAAAAGATTTAGCAGCGAGTGTCAAATGCATTTTGGTAGCACAATTTAGAATATGGTGAGGCTAGTTTAGTCTTACAAACAGCATATTTATTCTTCGTTTTTGCAGTGGCCTTCCTAGGTCTATCCTGCAATCTCATATAAACAGACAAGGACATATGGCGATCTCCGACCACTCACGCAAACTTAGAGACAGAAGGGGTTGAGGGATCCAGATTAGCTTCTCCACCATACTTTCAGTCCTGGAACGCACCTAAAAAGCCTGGCTCTACTTTATATTCTTAGCGATCACAGGGTTGATTGTTATCTGTACCACCTCCTCTCTATTAGTGGTGGCGTGAGCGATCTGCAAAGGTGACCTCAAGTATCGCCATGTTTAGTCCGCTTCCCGACGCTCAGCATCCGGTGATACTTCTGGTCTTTGCGGCCCCCTTATCAGATTAGCGTGCCACATCCTGTGACCTCACCTGGCAAGTTATTCATGTTTGATAAATTCCTCGGCTTCCTCCATTTCATGAAAAAAACAACAGAGCAACTGCTCTCTACCAGCAGTGACCACAGCCACAAATATGGGGGAAACTGGTATTAGATCTACAGGTAGTTGTGTTTCCAGAAGTCCATCCTGACAGCACCATGGATGTCATCCATCTCATCCTTACAGGGATAGGAAACAGACAAGAGGATAAAAGGCCCCTCCCAGCCACCTCCCTCAGTGCTTTTCCAAGTACCACACCAGGATTGATGCAACTCAATTTTCTTAAATTCCCATACAATGTTAAGACACAATAGCAACATCAACTTTAACAGAGAGGGAGCTATCTATGCTGTCAGGATGGACTCCTGGAAACAATTACCGGTAGGTCTAATACCAGTTTCCCAGGATGTCATTCCTAACAGCACCATGGAGAATACCCAAAGTACCTCCTTCGGGTGGGACTACTGCCTGAAGAACTTTTCTTCCAAAAGCAGTCTGATGATTTAACAACACGTCCAACTTATAATGCATACAAAACATCTTCACTCTGGGTCAGATTGCAGCCCTACAGATCTGCTCGACTGATGCCACTGCCCTCTCAGCCCAGGAGGTGGAGACTACTCTAGTCAAGTGACCCTTCAACTTTTCTGGAGGGGAAATCCCTTCTGAACTGTACGCTAGGGATATTGCTGAAATAATCCACGTTGCTATAGTGGGCTTGGAAGTTTTCTTCTCCCTAATTTTGCCCCCGTACTGAACAAACAGATTAGATTACTGCCTCCAACTGCGAATGGCTTCTAAGTACATGATGAACACCTGTCTAACATCCAGAGCATGGAAAAGAGATTCGTTCAGATTTGCTGGATGTTCACAAAAGGAGGGTAGCACCATCTCCTGGTTTAGGTTCTGGACAGACACTACCTTTAGCAGAAAAGTCAGGTCTAATTTAAGGACTATACAGTCGTCCAGAATCTGGAGATATGGTTCCTGGATACACAGGGCCTGAATCTCCCCTACTCTTTTCTTTTAGCGAAGGTAATGGCCACTAAGAATGCTGGTTTGAAAGGGAGTCTGGATATACTTATGTGTTCTACGGGCACGTAAGGAGTCTTACAAGTGGCGTTAAGGACCAAGTTTAAATCCCAAGAGGTCACGGATCGCCTTATAGTAGGTCTTAACCTCTGCACCACTTTAATAAATCTAGACACCCATGGGTTATGTGTCAATGATTGAGGAAGACACTCAAGGCCAAGATCTGGACTTAAGTGTGCTTGGTCTAAGACCTTTGTTTAACTCTGCCTGAAGGAAGTCCAAAATCTTTGGGATATTCAGCCGGCCCAAGTCTATATTGGAACTGCCACATTCCAAACAGAACCTCTTCCAAATTTTTTTTTTTAATGAAATTGCCAAGGCCACTTGCTTCCAACTCGCCTGGATCATAGTTATGACTTGGTCAGATAGACCCCGGGCCCTTAAGATGTTCCTTTCAGGATCCAAGCTGACAGATGGAGTCTTTCCAGGTCATGGTGGAATACTGGAGCCTGATGTATTAAGTCTTCTCTCCAGGGAAGCAGCATAGGTTATTCCAGGGCCATGGACTTTAGCAGAGGGAACCAACTTCTTCTTGGCCAGAATGGAGCGATTGCAAGTACCTTTGCCCGATCCTCCTGAATCTTCCTGAGCAGTCTTGGAGCGAGTGCTACTGGGGGGAAAGGTGTAGGACAGCTTCCAGTTCCACCTCTGGCTTAACGTGTTGATCCCTTCCAGATTTTCTGTGGGGTTCAGGGAGTAAAATCTGAGGACCTTTGTATTTTTCCTTGTTGTAAACCATTCTATCCAGGGCGTACCCCAAAGTTGGCATAAATGCTGGAATACCTCACTGTTTAACTTCCATTCTGTAGGCCAGATCTTCAGTCTGCCCCGATTATCATCTGTCGTATCATTCTGGGATCCTTCCAGATGAACCGCTGAAACTGATAGGGCTGTTCTTTCCACCCAGGCAAAGATGATTGAGAACAGATCTTGGAGTGCTAGATGTTTCGGGCCACCCTGGTGGCGCAGGAAGGACACTTGTCACGTTGTCTGACATGATCTTCACATGCTGTCCTTTTCACACTGAGCAATTTCATTTTAGGGCTTCCCACGCGGCAAAAAACTCCCTGTAGTTTGATGACTGGGACTGAACGTTCCTTGCTGGAGTTTGTGGTAAGTACTACACAAGGAGAGGTAATCCATGGGAACCATCCACCAGGGCAGCAACTTCCTTACCGCAATGGACAAGCATATTCTTCTGTGAAGCGTAACTTGGCATCTGTCCCAGAAGGATAGGCCTCTAAACTCGGAGTGGAGTTAGGCCCACCGGATGCAGTGAATGCAGGATGTTCGTAGACCTAGGATCTTCATTGCTGTCCTGATCGAACCGCCACTCCCCAGGAACAGCTGGAGGAGGATATTCTTAGCCTTAAATCCAGCAGGACCCCCAAGAAAATCTTCCTATTTCCCGACACAAAGTCTGATTTCTTCAGATTCAGGATCCAACCCAGATGCTCCAAAGTTGCTGTCCTCTCTTTGTGCGCCTGAAGTCTTTATCCAAATGGCCCTGTGGGCAGCATTAGGTAAAGGGCTGTTCCTGGCCGCAAACCTGACCGACTCGGCGGAGGCATCTGCCGTAAACCCTGTTGCAGACTTCATTAAGAGAAGGGACGCCAAGATGTCTTCCCTAGGCGTTTTGTTATTTAAATGTTCCTCTAGTTGCCCAATCCACAAAAACATGGATCTAGCAACTGAGGTGGCAGCTATATTGGCCTTCAATTAATGCAACGGATGCTTCTCATGCCCTCTTAAGAAGGTTATCCGCCTTTCTATATATTGTCTCTCTCAAGCTTGAGGAGTCCTCACAGGGTATGGAAGTCTTTTTGGCCACATGAATGTCAATCTTGAGGGAACTTCCCACAGCTTAATATCCTCAGGTTCAAAGTGCAACCACATCCTGAAGTCCCAGGGTATTACCAGACGTTTCTCTGTGCCTTCTCATTCATTCAGGATCATAGCCTGGATATGACTGTAAACTGGAAACACTCGTTTTTGGAATCTGAGACCCCCAAACATCTCGTTCTGGATAGTCCGTGATCTTGGGGCTTCTTCCACCTGCATTGTGCTTCTGAGTGCCTGGATAAGCTAGTCAGTGACCTCCAAGGTAAAAAGATATCTTTTGCCCTCATCCGGACTCTTCAACAACCTCTCCTTCCTCATCCTGAACCGATCCTAAGAACTGAGCTTCCTCCAGCTCAGCTCCATTTCCAAACATGGTCTCTTAGCTCGAGGGCCTGTGGTAGTCTGGATTGGGGTGAGCTTAGAGATGGAGGCCTGGACGTCTTCTGATATCATGGACGGCTGCTCTTCTCTAACAATCGTAGTGGTGCAGCCTTCTCAAAGCAGTTTCCTATAAGCCTCCGGTAATTTCATATTACCGACAGGGCACCTCTTGGATTTCATAGTGGCCTTGCCCAACCTCCTAGGGGTAATAAGTGCCATGGTGGGGGGTTCCCTTATCCTGATTCAGTATAGAAGAGAGGGGAAGCACGCTCGGGTGTCCTCCAAGTATTTTTTAGTGCTCGGAGATTTAGTTTTCATCACCTCAGCTAAATGATTTACATCTCTTAGCCAGCATAAGTACATGTGGGGATTTCCTAGCAACCAGGCAACCCCTACATGTACTTATGATAGCTAAGAGATGTAAATCATTCAGCTGCGGCGATGAAAACAAAATCTCCGAGCACTAAAAAACACTCGGAGGACACCCAAGTGTGCTCGGGAAATCTCGAGTATATTCACTCATCACTAATAATCAGGATCCTGCAGTACCAGTGACACTGCAGACAACACTCACCATGCAGTCCTGCTCTCTGCCAGCTTCCTCCATCGCTATCAAGCCGCAATGTGAGCCCCATAGACAAAAGGTAATCCTTATATTAACTTGTCTTCAATCTTACGCATGCTGAATCCGGAAGTCAGATGCTGGTGTGTCCATGACGTCACTGGATGTGCGTCTGTCCCTCATTCCACGCCTCCAACGGAGGAGGCTGCACATCGGCGGCCAGCATCGGAGCTTAGAGCCCCCCCCCATTAGATGGGAAGCTGCTCTACCCAGGAGCTTGTCCACTTGACTAGTCTCTAGCAGAGGAACCCCCCTCCCTTTGGGGTGTCGACCATGGCGTTCTTGACAGAAGCTCAGGTAAGCTCAGCTCCGCTCTCTCGAGCATCCATCCATACAGGGACAGGAAAACCACTGAGGGAGGTGGGCGGGATGTGCCTTTTAACCTCATGTGTTTCCTGTCCCTGTAAGGATGAAAAGGATGACCTCCATGGTGCTGTCAGGAGGGATGTCCTGGGAAAACCTATTCCACCCCCCCTCCATTCCAAACCCAGGCCCTACAGGGCTCACATCCTGCGACAGGAAGCCACTGACAGAAGGTGAGAGGGTCTACCTTTTCATACCTACAGATTTGCTGTCCCAGAAGGAAAATCCTTTCATGGTGTGGTAAAATGTTATTCCTCATGAACACACACACACGCCAGCTTGTTCTGAAAAATCATTAAATGTGCCCATTTTCGTTTTTTTATTTTTAACTTTGCTAGCATAATACACACAAAACCAAATCTTACTCTTCCTATACAGCTACCGCTCAGGTTTAAGCTGCTTCACCCAATTATTTATATAGCACCATTAATTCCATGGTGCTGTACATGAGAAAGGGATTACATACAGAGTTATAGATATCGATTACAGTAAACAAATTTACAATCAAAGACTGGTACAGAGGGGAGAGGATCCTGTCCTTGCGGACATACATTCTACGATGGACATTGACAGCTCTGCTGTCCAACAGTGTCTAAACCAATAATAAACCATGTTGAGGGGTTGTAGCTAAATTTAAAATTTTCCAGTTTGCGTAAAAAAAAAAAAAAAAAAAAAAAACACGAACTAAACTCCAATGGCAAATTAATCAAATTTGATTAATTGTCAGTGGCCTATGTCCTTTGGCAAGTATTAACCTGATATCAGAATGTGAATTTATTTAGTGTGTTAATAAAATGTGTAAAAAAAATGTTTTTCCTTATGTAGCTCAATTCTGAAATTCAGTGACGGTTGAAAAACACTGGACCTTGGATTCTGCAGGAGAATGTTACTAAGAGCTCATCACTTTAACTGAAGGAAAACAGCAGCTACCAGTAAGCTTCGGCTTATATCATTCTGCTATAGAACATGCAATAAAAATATTGCTAAATATGATCAGTTATGCTTACTGTGGCAATTGTTCAAGTAATATAACTAACCAAAACTCCAATTTACAGTGCACCAGTTGCTGACCAGTGTTTGTACATATTAAAACAGTTTTACACAGTCACAGCCAATGGACTGGTAGCACTGTCAAGCATTAAAATGGTAAAGAGAACCCACATAATTAGAAAGTGTACTACCATTACTGTACTCTAGAGAAAGATTCTGATCTCATGATAAGCATGATGGAGGTCGGAAGGAGTGGACTGCCTAACAGTGTGATAAGGGGCCAAGACCGTAGTATAAATACTGTACATCACATTAAAGCCTTAGGGGTGGTGTATATATATGATGGAAGGCGTTAACTTAATGTTAACAGGGCGATATAGCTGTTCCATCAGGTTTTCATAACCCCTGGTATGGTGCTTAACATTTCCCAGAATTTGTTTTTGAAATAACTAATATTTAATAACATTAAGTGAAGCAATAAAATGTGAACAAACTGAAGTTTATTTTGATATTCAAAATAGAAAGAAGGAATAGAATAAACATGTAAAAACCGAATAATATTATAATCATGTTACAACAGGAAATATTCTTGTTGGAAAAAAAAATCTACAGAAGTTTAGAAAAAACAAATCCGGTACAACTTCACAGTGATTAGTAAAATGTTTGGAATGACATATGCTTAGTAATAAGGCTTTATGAGGTGGTCAGTAAATTTTCTATAATTGGATCCTTTTACATGGTCTTCACTGTGCATGGACGAGTGCTCCAGCTCCTTGGCCATATCCAAAACCTTTAGGTCCAAAATTCTTTGCATAGCAAGCTAAAAAACAAAATTCACTTAATTTATTATCTTTTTGCCCAATGTCTGCTGCACACTGAAAAAACAATGCATGACCCAAGACTGGTTACCCAGTAAGGTACAAAGTGGGAGTGTGAGGGATAAAGACATTAAGTTTGCTCTAAGAGCATCTGAGCAAGTCATAGATTGTGTCCTTTCTATGGTATATAATTTTAAGCATCACAGTCATCATCACTACGGCAAGAAACAAAATTTATAAGCATGCATACACAAAAATTAGAGAAGGTGTATCCCATGTATTTCCCCATGCCCAGCTTCCTTTATAAGCCATTAACATCCTGTGTCTTCTTTTTATAGCCTTGAGTTTAACAACACAATAGGAGGCCACAGCAATCTTCCAGGAAGCGGACAGGTTACAGCAGTCACTATAGAGCAGGATCCTTTGCCATAATTAAAGTGTCAGAACAGCAGCCCTTCCTCAAGAAAACAACAGGCTCAGGACAAACACCAATAAAAATAATTCCCTCCACACAGGCATTACCCGATAACTTGTCTGTATCACTTAAGCTCTAGTTTCCTTGTGCGGTCCATTCATACAATGATAATGGACATGCAAACAATGGGAAAATATAAATGCTGACATTCACGCCATCTCACCTTTGCAATAGATTTCCCCATCCTTTTCAGTCAGAGTTGTAGATTCTAGACTCTTGCCACACTTTGCACATCTGAAACAATTCTTATGCCATGGCTGCAAGGGAGAAAGTGATTGGAGAATGTAAAAATGGAAAAGGAATTATGAATAAATACTGGATCTATGAATAGGACAAGTGAGAGACCAGCTGCTCGGATGCAAAACCCCAGATACAGTGCCTTGCGAAAGTATTCGGCTCCCTGCAACTTTTCAACCTTTTCCCACATATCATGCTTCAAACAAAGATACCAAATGTAAATTTTTGGTGAAGAATCAACAACAAGTGGAACACAATTGTGAAGTTGAACTAAATTTATTGGTTATTTAAAATTTTTTGGGAAATTCAAAAACTGAAAAGTGGGGCATGCAATATTATTCGGCCCCTTTACTTTCAGTGCAGCAAACTCACTCCAGAAGTTCATTGTGGATCTCTGAATGATCCAATGTTGTCCTAAATGCCTAATGATGATAAATATAATCCACCTGTGTGTAATCAAGTCTCCTTATAAGCGCACCTGCTCTGTGATAGTCTCAGAGTTCTGTTTGAAGCACAGAGAGCATCATGAAGACCAAGGAACACAACAGGCAGGTCCGTGATACTGTTGTGGAGAAGTTTAAAGCTGGATTTGGATACAAAATTATTTCCAAAACTTCCCAAGGAGCACTGTGCAAGCGATCATATTGAAATGGAAGGAGTATCATACCACTGCAAATCTACCAAGACCCGACTGTCCCTCAACTTTCATCTCAAACAAGGAGAAGACTGATCAGAGATGCAGCCAAGAGGCCCATGATCACTTTGGATGAACTGCAGAGATCTACAGTTGAGGTGGGACAGTCAGTCCATAGAACAACAATCAGTCATACACTGCACAAATCTGGCCTTTATGGAAGAGTGGCAAGAAGAAAGCCATTTCTCAAAGATATCCATAAAAAGTGTTGTTTAAGGTTTGCAACAAGCCACTTGGGAGACACACCAAACATGTGGAAGAAGGTGCCCTGGTCAGATGAAACCAAAAATCGAACTTTTTGGCAACAATGCCAAACGATATGTTTGGCGTAAAGGCAACACAGCTCATCACCCTGAACACACCATCCCCACTGTCAAACATGGCGGTGGCAGCATCATGGTTTGGGCCTGCTTTTCTTCAGCAGGGACAGGGAAGATGGTTAAAATTGATGGGAAGATGGATGGAGCCAAATACAGGACCATTCTTGAAGAAAACCTGTTGGAGTCTGCAAAAGACCCGGGACTGGGACGGAGATTTGTATTCCAACAAGACACTGATCCCAAACATAAAGCAAAATCTACACTGGAATGGTTCACAAATAAACATATCCAGGTATTAGAATGGCCAAGTCAAAGTCCAGACCTCAATCCAATCGAGAATCTGTGAAAAGAGCTGAAAACTGTTGTTCACAAACGATCTCCATCAAACCTCACTGAGCTCGATCTGTTTGGCAAGGAAGAATGGGCAAAAATTTCAGTCTCTCGATGTACAAAAATTATAGAGACATACCCCAAGCGACTTGCAGCTGTAATCGCAGCAAAAGGTGGCGCAACAAAGTATTAAGTTAAAGGGGCCGAATAATATTGCACGCCCCACTTCAGTTTTTGAATTTCCCCAAAAATTTAAAATAACCAATAAATGTCCTTCAACTTCACAATTGTGTTCTACTTGTTGATTCTTCACCAAAAATTGACATTTGGTATCTTTATGTTTGAAGCATGATATGTGGGAAAAGGTTGAAAACTTCCAGGGAGCCGAATACTTTCGCAAGGCACTGTATCTGTAGACAGTCACCAGACCCACTCCCCTCCCCATGGGAAGTGAGCAGAGCCAGATTACCCCTTTAACTCCTTCACGACCTTGGGAATCATTTTTTTTGCTCTCTTCCCAGAGCCATAACTTTTTTATTTTTCTATTAAATTTGGCCCGGGGGGCTTGTTTTTTGCTGGACAAGTTGTACTTTTCAACAAACCATTGTTTTTTCCATATTGTGTAATGGAAAACAAGAAAAAAAAATCCAGATGCGGTGAAATTGCAAAAAAGTGCAATTTTTTTTTTTTTAACCATGATCATGATCACTGAACGCTAGAACTGACCTGCAAATATGATTCCCAGGTCATTACGAGTTCGCAGATAAGAAGAACATATACATTGTTTGACAAGTGGTGAAAAAAAAGTCACCATTTTCCACGATATTTTGATCACTCGTTATTGCATTTTTATGCAATGTTACAGACACCCAAAAAATTATTAATTTTTTTTTTAAAATTGTCTTGTTACAAAGCAGGACTTCAGAATTGATCATTGCTATGAACGCGGGCCACATGGCAGTGCTCAAAACATCAGCAATGAAACCACAGGTGTCTCCTGCAGACCAACAGCTGTTAGGGCCACATGTCAGCTGACAACATCAGCTGTCATGTGCTGGAAAAGATGCAGGCTCAGCACCGAAGCCCGTATGGACACGATCTATGATGTACCTATACTTCATAGGGCGTGAAGGTCTTAATCCCTTCCTGCCACAGACCATTTTGGCTTTAACACCTACGTTTTAGTGACAAAAAAAATACCGTATTTTTCAGACTATAATGCACTGGACCATAAGACGCACCCCAAATTTTTCAGAAGGAAAATGGAAAAAAAAAGGGGGGGGGCCAAATGGGGGTCCATCTTAGTCCGAATTCAGCTTACCGAGGAGGGGTTTCGGCACTGATGGAGGAGTAGTCACAGAGGTTGTTCGGTGGTCCAGGCTGGTGCGGTGGCCTCCGGGAAATCCCATGCCAGGCTGGTGCGGTGGTGGTGCTGCTGCTGTGGGGCTGCGGTGGCCTGTGGGGCTGCTGGGGCTCCACCGGCATTTCGTCAAAGCCCCCGTAGCTCCGTTCCTGCGAAGTGGAGGCATCCGGAAAGATGGCCGCCGGTGGCCTCTGGAAAGATGGCAGCTGGGGCAGCGCATGCACAGATTCAGATCTCTGCAATGCCCCCCACGCAGCCCAGAGCCCCAACACCACTGCGCACCAGCTGCATCGGGATCTCAGCCACCGGGAAAGCCTCCAGGATTTGTAAGCATATTGCGACCACAAGACGCACCTCCATTTTCCCCAAAACATTTTGTGGAAAAAAGTGCTACTTATGGTCCAAAAAAATACGGTATACAGAAAATTGTACAACAAAACAAACAAAAAAAAGTTTTTTTGTTGCCATTTTCTGCGACCTGTGTGAGGAAGTGGTGAGCTGATATTCTTGGTGATACCATGTTGGGGGTATCTGCTCTCCTTGTTTATCCTTCAAACGATAAACTGTTTAGTATCAGCATATCATCAGGGTTGAGAAAAAAAGCCAGCGCCATTATGTTACGCCAACACCCCGACAGTGCTGGTTTAGCTACTGAAAATCAGCCAGCACCCCACCCCGCTCACACACAACGCTCAAATGACAAACTGGAGTAGAGCTGCTAGTACCTGGACAACTCCTGTTGTCTGATGACCAAGGAAACTTTTTACAGTACAAAAACATTAGATGTAAATAAATACCTTTCTAAAAAAAAAAGAATTATTTTTAAGGCTACTTTCACACTAGCGTTGTTTTCAATACGTCGCAATGCGTCGTTTAGGGGAAAAAACGCATCCTGCAAAGTTGTTTGCAGGATGCGTTTTTGCCCCATAGAGCAACATTACCGACGCATTGCGACGTATTGACACACGTCGCAAACAGTCGTGCGACGGTTGCGCCGTGTTTTGGCGGACCGCCGGGAGCACAAAAAACGTTAAATGTAAAGTTTTTTGCTGCCAACGAACCGCTTTTTCCGACCGCGCATGCGTGGCCGGAACTCCGCCCCCACCTCACAATGGGGCAGCGGATGCGCCGGAGAAATGCATCCGCTGCCTCAGTGGTGCAGCGCATCAAACGCTAGCGTCGGAATCTCGGCCCGACGCATTGCGACGGGCCGAATCCGACGCTAGTGTGAAAGTAGCCTTACTGGACAACTCTTTAGCCTTATATACAGCCATACTAAATACATTGGACTCAAAAGACTTGTATTATTCATTCAGAACATGCTAAAACCACACACTTGTCAAGTCTCCTACCTTCCCAGCTCCCATTACTTTCTCTGCAGCATATACGGATTCACCACATCTGGGACACTTATCAGATCCTCCAAACTTCTGGGCAAACTTTGAAGGGTTAGCAGAGGCACTGGAACGCGATTGTTGTGATCTGCAACAGTCCGAAAAGTTTTTTTTTTTTTTTTTCATAACTCGACTATACATTTTTTTAAGGGAGTAAGGAATAGTGCAACACATATACACACACACAATACTTATTTATAATGTGGAGAAGACAGTATGTTAGCTTTTAAGCAATGTATTTTTCAGATTATCAGGTGCGGTTGGCTTTTTATTATTTTTTTGCACTTTGCCTGTCACGGTACTATCAGGGTCGCAACGAATCTCATTTGACCTGTAGTATATAGCGATTTAGCAAAGACACCTAGCAAAACCTTAGATGCGTGGCACCTGTTACTGCCAAAATCGACATGTCCTATTATCATACATATTTGTCATTCCATGACAAACCAGAATGGCGCCTTAGTGATCTAATGAGGAGCATCATGTAACATGTAGCCTTCATTTCATCTTCTCCCCTTCCCTGCTTCACTCACTTTGTTGATTGCTGAAGCTACACGTACTGCAACCATTCAGTGGATGGTGACAATAGTATGAAACAATAGTCAATGGGCAAGATGGTCAAAGAAGCAATCAAGGAATAGGCAAGGTCACAGTTGGTACTGGGAGGTTACACTGCTCCTTAATCCCTTATAGACAGGGCGATGATTAAAAAGGAAAACGAAAGCGAAAAAGAAGAAAAAAAAAGAAAAGAAAAAAAAAAGACATATGCAACTTTGGCATTTAACCCCTTAGTGACGAGGCCAAATTTGAAAAGTCTGACCAGTGTCACTTTAGGTGATAACTCTGGAACGCTTCAACAAATTCCAGTGATTTTGAGACTTTTTTTCGTTACATGTTATACTTTATGATCATGGTAAATTTGGGTTCATATGTTTTGTGTTTATTTATAAAAAAAAATAACTGAAATTTGTCAAAAACGTAAAAAAAAAAAAAATAGCAATTGTCAAACTTTGAATGATTATCCCTTAAATCCAGATAGCCACCCCATAGAAAAACATTAATAAATAATATTTCCCGCACGTCTGCTTTACATCAGCACCATTTGTAAAATGGTTTAAAAATGTATCAGTAATTTTTCATTTTCTGATGGAAATTTACAAAATTATTTTTTTAGGGACCTATCCAGGCTTGAAATGCCTTTATGGGTCCCATATATTGGAAAACCCCCAAAAGTGATGCCACTTTAAAAAAAACAACACCTCCTGACATACTGAAAACCTCTGTCAGGTAGTTTATTAGCCCTTCAGGTGATTTTCAGGAATTAATGCAAAGTGACATGACCGGAATGAAAAAGTGTATTTTTACTACCTAAATGTTGGTAACTTCTGAACAGGCCGCTGTAGCCGACAGACTCTAAAAAGGTACCGTTACACTAAACGACTTACCAACGATCACGACCAGCGATACGACCTGGCCGTGATCGTTGGTAAGTCGTTGTGTGGTCGCTGGGGAGCTGTCACACAGACAGCTCTCTCCAGCGACCAACGATCAGGGGAAAGACTTCGGCATCGTTGAAACTGTCTTCAACGATGCCGAAGTCCCCGGGTAACCAGGGTAAACATCGGGTTACTAAGCGCAGGGCCACGCTTAGTAACCCGATATTTATCCTTGTTACCATTGTAAAGAAAAAAAAACAAAAAAACAACCACTACATACTCACATTCCAATGTCTGTCACGTCCCCCGCCATCAGCTTCCCGCACTGACTGTCAGCGCTGGCCGTAAAGCAGAGCACAGCGGTGACGTCACCGCTGTGCTCTGCTTTACGGCCGTCGCTGAGTCAGTGCAGGGAAGCTGACAGCGGGGGACATGACAGACATCGGAAAGTGAGTATGTACTGTTTTTTTTAACTTTTACAATGGAAACCAGGGTAAATATCGGGTTAGTAAGCGTGGCCCTGCGCTTAGTAACCCGATATTTACCCTGGTTACAAGTGAACACATCGCTGGATCGGCGTCACACACGCCGATCCAGCGATGACAGTGGGTGATCAGCGACCAAAAAAAGGTCCTGATCATTCCCCAACGACCAACGATCTCCCAGCAGGGGCCTGATCGTTGGTCGCTGTCACACATAACGAGATCGTTAGCGGGATCGTTGCTACGTCACAAAAAGCGTGACGTTGCAACGATATCGTTAACGATATAGTTATGTGTGAAGGTACCTTAAGGCCGCTATTTGCTCGAGAATGGCCATGGTAAACATTAGGACCACACAATCATGATCTCAGGGTGCCGATAGGGATAAAGAGGGAGACTCCACACTCATCCATTTAAATGCCGTATTCACTATTGACAGCAGCATCTAAGGGGTTAAACAGATATGGTTGGTGCCAACACAGATCGTGGCTAATGCAGCAAGTTGTCAGCTATAGAATACAGCTGGCAGCTACAGGATTGTTACCTGTATGGGGAGGCTATTCTCTTATATCTCAGGTCAGTTAAAAGACGTATTGACAGTCATTAAGGGGTTAAGTGGTGATTTTTAGTTTTTTTTGTTTTTTTAACATAGTAAGATATCACTTTAGAGCCCAGAAACCACACTACAAACTATTTAAACCCCATTGGCAGTGATTGACAGATGCACTTAATTGGTTAAACAGCAGCAATCAGAAATCAGCCCTAAGGCCTCTCTACACAAAGTTACCCCAGCAAGGTAGTAAAAATAGGTGATGGGGGTGGTAATGTGCCCAATGTTCAGCCCAATATAAAAGGCTGAAGACAGACACTTGACATGTACTTGTCATTAAAGGAGTGATGCACAGGAACATTAAGCTGGCTGCTGGCTCTAAGAGGTAGAGCTGTGCCCTGACTGCTTTGTTCTCCAACTACTCAGTCCACAGTAACAAGATTTAAATAAATCCTGTTAAAGGGGTTGTCCACTAGTAGGACAATCCCTTCTCATCAGGAATGTTTTCACCCGTGAAAACAACAATTATACCTCCCTCCCGTGCCACTGCTGTTCCAGTGATGTCGGCACTCGCATTCCCGGGGCTCTTGTGCGGTTATGACACGTTAGCCCTGCACCCAATTGGCGACGGTATCACACTCCCCTCCTTCGGACGTATAGGTAATCAAGAGGAAGTGACCGCTGCGGCTGGCCACTCACTTGCTCTTGATTACTAGTACGTCCAAATGTTGAGTGTGACGCCAACACTGAATGGGCACAAAGCTTGTGCGTCAGAGGCAGCACAAGCGCAAGCCCCAGGAGCGGCACGGGAGGAGAGTATTTTTATTTTCATGAGAGCAAATATTCAGATTGAGAAGGGATTGTCCTAGTAGTAGATAACCCCTTTAGAGAGAAAAAAAAGTTAATGGGAGTGCTTCTTTAACCCCTTCCCGACCTGTGACACAGCGTATGCGTCATGAAAGTCGGTGCCAATCCGACCTGTGACGCATATGCTGTGTCACAGAAAGATCGCGTCCCTGCAGATCGGGTGAAAGGGTTAACTCCCATTTCACCCGATCTGCAGGGACAGGGGGAGTGGTAGTTTAGCCCAGGGGGGGCTACGATCGCTCTGATTGGCAGTTTCACTTTCAACAGCCAATCAGAGCGATTTGTAATATTTCACCTAAAAAAATGGTGAAATATTACAATCCAGCCATGGCCGATGCTGCAATATCATCGGCCATGGCTGGAAATACTAATGTGCCCCCACCCCACCCCACCGATCGCCCCCCCCAGCCCCCCGATCTGTGGCCCGCTCCCCTCCGTCCTGTGCTCCGCTCCCCCGTCCTCCTGTCTGCTCCCCCCGTGCTCCAATCACACCCCCCCGTGCTCCAATCAAACCCCCCCGCACTCCGATCCCCCCCCCGTGCTCCGATCCACCCCCCCTGCACACCGATCCACCCCCCCTGCACACCGATCCACCCCCCCTGCACACCGATCCACCCGCCCGCACACCGATCACTCTCCCCCATGCTCCGATCCCTCCCCCCCCGTGCTCCGACGCCCCCCCCCGTGCCCTGATCTCCCCCCCCCTGTGCCCTGATCTCCCCCCCTTATACTTACCGATCCTGGCGGGGTCCGTCCGTCTTCTTCCCCGGGCGCCGCCATGTTCCAAAGTGGCGGGCGCATGCTCAGTGCGCCCGCCGAATCTGCCGGCTGGCAGATTCGTTCCAATGTGAATTTTGATCACTGTGATATAATCTATCACAGTGGTCAAAATAAAAAAACAGTAAATGACCCCCCCATTTGTCCCCCATAGATAGGGACAATAATAAAATAAAGAATTTGTTTTTTTTTTTCACTAAGGTTGGCGTTAGAGAACTAGGGTTAGGGTTAGGGGTAGGGGTAGGGTTAGGGGTAGGGTTAGGGTTTGGGGTAGGGTTAGGGTTAGGGTTTCGGTATGTGCACACGTATTCTGGTCCTCTGCGGATTTTTCCCCAGCGGATTTGATAAATCCGCAGTGCTAAACCGCTGCGGATTTATGGCAGATTTACCGCGGTTTTTCTGCGCATTTCACTGCGGTTTTACAACTGCGATTTTCTATTGGAGCAGTTGTAAAACCGCTGTGGAATCCGCAGAAAGAAGTGACATGCTGCGGAATGTAAACCGCTGCGTTTCCGTGCAGTTTTTCCGCAGCATGTGTACAGCGATTTTTGTTTCCCATAGGTTTACATTGAAATGTAAACTCATGGGAAACTGCTGCGGATCCGCAGCGTTTTCCGAAGCGTGTGCACATACCTTTAGAATTAGGCTATGTGCACACGGTGCGGATTTGGCTGCGGATCCGCAGCGGATTGGCCGCTGCGGATCCGCAGCAGTGTTCCATCAGGTTTACAGTACCATGTAAACCTATGGAAAACCAAATCCGCTGTGCCCATGGTGCGGAAAATACCGCACGGAAACGCTGCGTTGTATTTTCCGCAGCATGTCAATTCTTTGTGCGGATTCCGCAGCGTTTTACACCTATTCCTCAATAGGAATCCGCAGGTGAAATCCGCGGTAAATCCGCAGGTAAAACGCAGTGCCTTTTACCCGCGGATTTTTCAAAAATGGTGCGGAAAAATCTCACACGAATCCGCAACGTGGGTACATAGCCTTAGGGTTAGGGTTGGGTTGGAATTAGGGTTGTGGTTAGGGTTAGGGGTGTGTTGGGGTTAGGGTTGTGGTTAGGGGTGTGTTGCGGTTAGGGTTGTGGTTAGGGTTACGGCTACAGTTGGGATAAGGGTTAGGGGTGTGTTGGCGTTAGAATTGAGGGGTTTCCACTGTTTAGGCACATCAGGGGGTCTCCAAACGCAACATGGCGCCACCATTGATTCCAGCCAATCTTTTATTCAAAAAGTCAAATGGTGCTCCTTCCCTTCCGAGCCCCGACGTGTGCCCAAACAGTGGTTTACCCCCACATATGGGGTATCAGTGTACTCAGGACAAACTGGGCAACAATTACTGGGGTCCAATTTCTCCTGTTACCCTTGTGAATCTAAAAAAATGCTTGCTAAAACATCATTTTTGAGGAAAGAAAAATGATTTTTTATTTTCACGGCTCTGCGTTGTAAACGTCTGTGAAGCACTTGGGGGTTCAAAGTGCTCACCACATATCTAGATAAGTTCCTTGGGGGGTCTAGTTTCCAAAATGGGGTCACTTGTGGGGGGTTTCTACTGTTTAGGCACACCAGGGGCTCTGCAAACGCAACGTGACGCCCGCAGACCATTCCATCAAAGTCTGCATTTCAAAAGTCACTACTTCCCTTCTGAGCCCCGACGTGTGCCCAAACAGTGGTTTACCCTCACATATGGGGTATCAGCGTACTCAGGAGAAACTGGACAACAACTTTTGGGGTCAAATTTCTCCTGTAACCCTTGGGAAAATAAAAAATTCTGGGCTAAAAAATTATTTTTGAGGAAAGAAAACGTATTTATTATTTTCACTGCTCTGTGTTATAAACTTCTGTGAAGCACTTGGGGGTTCAAAGTGCTCACCTCACATCTAGATAAGTTCCTTTCGGGGTCTAGTTTCTAAAATGGGGTCACTTGTGGGGGGTTTCTACTGTTTAGCCACATCAGGGGCTCTGCAAACGCAACGTAACGCCCGCAGAGCATTCCATCAAAGTCTGCATTTCAAAACGTCACTACTTGACTTCCGAGCCCCGACATGTGCCCAAACTGTGGTTTACCCCCACATATGGGGTATCAGCGTACTCAGGAGAAACTGTACAACAACTTTTGGGGTCAAATTTCTCCTGTTACCCTTGGGAAAATAATAAATTGCAGGCTAAAAAATCATTTTAGAGAAAATAAAATTTTTATTTTATTTTCATGGCTCTGCGTTATAAACTTCTGTGAAGCACTTGGAAGTTCAAAGTCCTCACCACACATCTAGATTAGTTCCTTTGGGGGTCTAGTTTCCAAAATGGGGTCATATGTGGGGGATCTCCAATGTTTAGGCACACAGGGGCTCTCCAAACGTGACATGGTGTCCGCTAATGATTGGAGCTAATTTTCCATTTAAAAAGCCAATTGGCGTGCCTTCCCTTCCGAGCCCTGCCGTGCGCCCAAACAGTGGTTTACCCCCACATATGGGGTATCAGCGTACTCAGGACAAACTGGACAACAACATTTGCGGTCCAATTTCTCCTATTACCCTTGGCAAAATAGGAAATTCCAGGCTAAAAATCATTTTTGAGGAAAGAAAAATTATTTTTTATTTTCATGGCTCTGCATTATAAACTTCTGTGAAGCACCTGGGGGTTTAAAGTGCTCAATATGCATCTAGATAAGTTCCTTGGGGGGTCTAGTTTCCAAAATGGGGTCACTTGTGGGGGAGCTCCAATGCATAGGCACACAGGGGCTCTCCAAACGCGACATGGTGTCCGCTAACAATTGGAGCTAATTTTCCATTCAAAAAGTCAAATGGCGCGCCTTCCCTTCCGAGCCCTGCCGTGTGCCCAAACAGTGGTTTACCCCCACATATGAGGTATCGGCGTACTCGGGAGAAATTGCCCAACAAATTTTAGGATTCATTTTATCCTATTGCCCATGTGAAAATGAAAAACTGAGGCGAAAAGAATTTTTTTGTGAAAAAAAAAGTACTTTTTCATTTTTACAGATCAATTTGTGAAGCACCTGAGGGTTTAAAGTGCTCAATATGCATCTAGATAAGTTCCTTGGGGGGTCTAGTTTCCAAAATGGGGTCATTTGTGGGGGAGCTCCAATGTTTAGGCACACGGGGGCTCTCCAAACACGACATGGTGTCCGCTAACGATGGAGCCAATTTTTCATTCAAAAAGTCAAATGGCGCTCCTTCCCTTCCAAGCCCTGCCGTGCGCCCAAACAGTGGTTTACCCCCACATATGAGGTATCAGCGTACTTAGGACAAATTGGACAACAACTTTCGTGGTTCAGTTTCTCCTTGTACCATTGGGAAAATAAAAAAAATGTTGCTAAAAGATAATTTTTGTGACTAAAAAGTTAAATGTTCATTTTTTCCTTCCATGTTGCTTCTGCTGCTGTGAAGCACCTGAAGGGTTAAAAAACTTCTTGAATGTGGTTTTGAGCACCTTGAGGGGTGCATTTTTTAGAATGGTGTCACTTTTGGATATTTTCAGCCATATAGACCCCTCAAACTGACTTCAAATGTGAGGTGGTCCCTAAAAAAAATGGTTTTGTAAATTTCGTTGTAAAAATGAGAAATCGCTGGTCAAATTTTAACTCTTATAACTTCCTAGCAAAAAAAAATTTTGTTTCCAAAATTGTGCTGGTGTAAAGTAGACATGTGGGAAATGTTATTTATTAACTATTTTGTGTCACATAACTCTCTGGTTTAACAGAATAAAAATTCAAAATGTGAAAATTGCGAAATTTTCAAAATTTTCGCCAAATTTCCGTTTTTATCACAAATAAACGCAGAATTTATTGACCTAAATTTACCACTAACATGAAGCCCAATATGTCACGAAAAAACAATCTCAGAACCGCTAGGATCCGTTGAAGCGTTCCTGAGTTATTACCTCATAAAGGGACACTGGTCAGAATTGCAAAAAACGGCCAGGTCATTAAGGTCAAAATAGGCTGGGTCATGAAGGGGTTAAAATGTCCGCATACTGAGTTTTTTTTTTTTTTTTTTTTTTTAAATGGACGGTTCCAATAAAAGGTCTTATGGGGAGGGGTGAAAAAAAATTGCCAGTGGAACTTTTAACATTCATTTCTATAATAGAACGACGTTACTGTACAGTCTTTTGGGGTTTCTTTTGTGTTTGCCTTGGGTTTTCCACTTCAAACTAGGTACGGTCAAATCAAAAGGCTGCAAAACACCACATAAAAAAGAAAAAAAAAAAAAAAAACAAGCCAAAAAAAAAAACAAAAAACTCCACACTCTTCCAAAATGCTTTCAGGAAATGCAAAAACTCCCTAAAAAGGAGGAACATTTCAACAGTTTCCACTAGAAAGCTTGTAGTATGTGATCGCCTCAAAATACTCCGTGTGCACATATCCTTCATGAACAATTTCTGTCTGTAATTTGTATGCATTATACAATGAGCATGTCAGATTGTGCAGTTCTTTTTTCCAAATATTGAAGAAAGATTTAGTAGTAGACAATTTAATGCATCCAGGGACCTGTGCAGTAATGAAATATTGACTTACTCTTCAGGTCTAATGCCCAGTCGTTCACCCCGGTCCATATTCAGTGTGCCAGCACCTTGCCCATAGCCATAGCCTTTGGGCCCATATTTTTTCCCGTAACAGGAACGGCAGTAAATCTCATTCTCATGAATAGCCACTGTTGTGCTATCAAGATTTTTTCTGCAAACCACTGAAATAAAAATCAAAACTTTAACTATTTAAACAAAACATTGTGGTTTATTAGAAACGGGAAATGTCAAAGTATTGTCCTCTATCTGGACAACCCCTTTTTAAATAAATTAATCTATGCAAAATAAGCACAATATACTCACATCCTGCACTGGCTTGCATGACACTGCTGAGCTTATCAAGGCTGCTGTGTGCTTTCTACATTCACTTGTCTGAGGTTCCTCTGAAGGCATGAACCTGGGACAAATGGAAATCTTAAGCACAGACTGGCTGCAGGGCTCATGTGGCATAATGTCACGCTAGCCCCAGGAGACCCAAAGCAAACATCCTTAGATGTGTGCACCTAATGCTTCAACAAAAAATACGCTTTTAACACTGATCAACAGTGGGATATATAACCACACAAGGTGCAATATAACCAGACACCTAGACATTACAATAAACCAACCACAGTAATAATAACAATTAACCATAGAGCATTAACGGTCAATATCATATCATAATGGCAAAACAGTATATGATTAAAAAAAATGGTAATCACTATATATAATAAATAGGGAAAAAAATAAATAAATCCAGAGCTGGGTAAGCTCACTCCTAAGACATGAGATAAGTTACCATATAGGAAATACATTTTGCTATAAGTGTTTAGGCCTATAGAATGCCCCTAACCTTCATGGGGCTGGTGATCACCTGGATCAACAGTATTTCGCATAAAGAGATGGGCAGTGTGCATAAATGGGTGTCCCCATTAAGATTCAGAATGAATGATTACACATAAAAAAATAAAATAAAAAATAAGTTGATATGTAGCATATAATACACAATCTGATCCTTTTTGGAAGTGCATTTGAACAGCAAGGTTGATTGCTGTTGAGGGGAACTAGGAAAAAAAAAAAAAATCTCTATAAATCTTCAGCAGAGCGAGTGTGAGCGAGCTGAGTGTGACCAGAGCTTAAGTGTGGACGGCGGTAAGTGTGACTTGTGATTCAGTGACTTTGGAGTCAGGGAGTTTTCAGGGGAGGAATTACTGAATTGCTGTCTGATTTTTATTAATACTTTGTATTTATTTATTTATTTTATTGAACTGTTCTGTCTGGTGCAATCCCCATTAGGAAATGTGCTCCACGATTGTTAATGCCATCCAGTGCACATCTTGCCACATGTATGCAGTCCTTGAGCAGCCAATCGAGGGTGCATACTGCTGTGCGAGATGTGAGCACGTTGTGCATTTGGAAACCCAGATTCTGACTCTAAATGCGCAGCTGGCAACACTGAGATCCATAGACAACATGGAGAGGAGTCTTCTGCTCACGGAGCAGACGGTCAATGGGACAGATGAGGGGGGGGATGGTGGGATGGAGCTGCAGGACAATGAAGTAGCAAGCTGGGTGACAGTTAGGAAGCGGGGTAGAGGGAAGAGTGCCAGGGAGGCTAGTCCTGATCTGGAACACCCCAATAAGTTTGCTAAGTTGGCAGATGAGGGGGGTGCCAGTACAGGGGTAGCACTGCTGCAGCCAGGCATGTCCTCTGAAAGCCGGAGGAGTGACTGCTCCAGTAAGGAGGGAAATAGGAGAGCAGGGCAGGCCAGACAGGTGCTGGTAGTGGGCGACTCAATTATTAGGGGAACAGATAGGGCAATCTGTCACAAAGACAGGGATCGTCGAACGGTGTGCTGCCTACCTGGCGCTCGAGTCCGACATATCGCTGATCGGGTGGACAGATTATTGGGAGGGGCTGGTGAGGACCCAGCGGTCATGGTGCACATTGGCACTAATGACAAAGTTAGAGGTAGGTGGAAGGTCCTTAAAGATGATTTCAGGGAATTAGGCTGCAAGCTGAAAGCAAGGACCTCCAACGTGGTATTTTCCGAAATACTGCCGGTACCACGTGCCACGCCAGAGAGGCAACGGGAGATTAGGGAGGTTAATAAGTGGCTCAAGAATTGGTGTAGGAAAGAGGGGTTTGGGTTCCTGCAGAACTGGGCCGACTTCTCAGTTGGCTACAGGCTCTACGCTAGGGACGGGCTGCACCTCAATGGGGAGGGTGCAGCTGTGCTGGGGGAGAGAATGGCTAGAAGGTTGGAGGAGTGTTTAAACTAGGAATTGGGGGGGAGGGTATTCATTTTATAGGAGGGGAAGATAGTGCAGACAGAGTCCTGGGCACAAATAAGGAAGTTGGGGGTGGCGGTGGCATGGGGGGTGGGGTCAGAACAGTTAATAATTTAAGAAATAGAAGTACAGAGAGGAACATAAAGTGCATGTATACTAATGCCAGAAGCCTCGCCAACAAAATGGACGAATTAGAACTAATGTTGTTGGAGCATAATTATGACATGGTGGGGATATCTGAAACGTGGCTGGATGAGAGCCATGACTGGGCTGTTAACTTGCAGGGCTATAGCCTGTTCAGAAATGACCGTACAGATAAGCGAGGGGGAGGGGTGTGTCTATATGTAAAATCATCCTTAAAACCCATCCTGCGCGATAATATAGGTGAATTTAATGAAAATGTAGAATCCCTGTGGGTGGAGATAAGGGGAGGGGGAAAAAATAATAAATTACTGATAGGGGTTTGTTATAAATCTCCAAAAATAATGGAAGCAATGGAGAATATCCTCGTAAAGCAAATAGATGAAGCTGCGACTCAAGGAGAAGTCATTATTATGGGGGACTTCAACTACCCTGAAATAGATTGGGGAACAGAAACCTGCAGTTCCAGCAAAGGTAATCGGTTTTTGACAATTATGAGAGACAATTACCTTTCACAACTGGTTCAGGACCCAACAAGAAGGGGGGCACTGCTAGACCTAATATTAACCAACAGGCCAGACCGCATATCAAATATAAGGGATGGGGGTTACTTGGGAAATAGCGATCACAAAATAATAAGTTTTCATGTATCCTTTAAAAAGATGTGTAGTAGAGGGGTTACAAGGACACTAAACTTCAGGAGGGCAAATTTCCAACGGATGAGAGAGGATCTTGGTGCAATTAACTGGGACGATATCCTGAGACACAAAAATACACAGAGAAAATGGGAGACGTTTATTAGCATCCTGGATAGGACCTGTGCACAGTATATACCGTATGGGAATAAACATATTAGAAATAGGAGGAAACCAATATGGCTAAATAGAGCTGTAAGGGGCGCAATAAGGGACAAAAAGAAAGCATTTAGAGAATTAAAGGAAGTAGGTAGTGAGGAGGCATTAAATAAATACAGAAAATTAAATAAATTCTGTAAAAAGCAAATCAAGGCAGCAAAGATTGAGACAGAGAGACTCATTGCCAGAGAGAGTAAAAATAATCCTAAAATATTCTTTAACTACATAAATAGTAAGAAACTAAAAAATGATAGTGTTGGCCCCCTTAAAAATAGTCTGGGTGAGATGGTGGATGAGGATGAGGAAAAAGCCAATATGCTAAATGACTTTTTTTCATCAGTATTTACACAAGAAAATCCCATGGCAGACAAAATGTCTAGT
This sequence comes from Ranitomeya imitator, assembly GCF_032444005.1. Lineage (NCBI taxonomy): Eukaryota > Metazoa > Chordata > Amphibia > Anura > Dendrobatidae > Ranitomeya > Ranitomeya imitator. The sequence goes on along the minus strand of NC_091285.1, from coordinate 259,506,715 downwards.
GATAAAAATTCCCAATTAAATGTCACCTGCTTAACCCAGCAGGAAGTGCGGCGGCGTCTAAAAATCACTAAAATTGACAAATCTCCGGGCCCGGATGGGATACACCCTCGAGTACTGCAGGAATTAAGTACAGTCATTGATAGACCATTATTTTTAATCTTTAAAGACTCCATAATAACAGGGTCTGTGCCACAGGACTGGCGTATAGCAAATGTGGTGCCAATATTCAAAAAGGGAACAAAAACTGAACTCGGAAATTATAGGCCAGTAAGCTTAACCTCTACTGTGGGTAAAATCCTGGAGGGCATTCTAAGGGACGCTATACTGGAGTATCTGAAGAGGAATAACCTCATGACCCAGTATCAGCACGGGTTTACTAGGGACCGTTCATGTCAGACTAATTTGATCAGTTTCTATGAAGAGGTAAGTTCCGGATTGGACCAAGGGAACCCAGTGGATGTAGTGTATATGGACTTTTCAAAAGCTTTTGATACGGTGCCACACAAAAGGTTGATACATAAAATGAGAATAATGGGGATAGGGGAAAATATGTGCAAGTGGGTTGAGAGCTGGCTCAGGGATAGGAAACAAAGGGTGGTTATTAATGGAGCACACTCGGACTGGGTAGCGGTTAGCAGTGGGGTACCACAGGGGTCAGTATTGGGCCCTCTTCTTTTTAACATATTTATTAATGACCTTGTAGGGGGCATTCAGAGTAGAATTTCAATATTTGCAGATGACACTAAACTCTGCAGGGTAATCAATACAGAGGAGGACAATTTTATATTACAGGATGATTTATGTAAACTAGAAGCTTGGGCTGATAAATGGCAAATGAGCTTTAATGGGGATAAATGTAAGGTCATGCACTTGGGTAGAAGTAATAAGATGTATAATTATGTGCTTAATTCTAAAACTCTGGGCAAAACCGTCAATGAAAAAGACCTGGGTGTATGGGTGGATGACAAACTTAAATTCAGTGGCCAGTGTCAGGCAGCTGCTACAAAGGCAAATAAAATAATGGGATGCATTAAAAGAGGCATAGATGCTCATGAGGAGAATATAATTTTACCTCTATACAAGTCACTAGTTCGACCACACTTAGAATACTGTGCACAGTTCTGGTCTCCGGTGTATAAGAAAGACATAGCTGAACTGGAGCGGGTGCAGAGAAGAGCGACCAAGGTTATTAGAGGACTGGGGGGTCTGCAATACCAAGATAGGTTATTACACTTGGGGCTATTTAGTTTGGAAAAACGAAGACTAAGGGGTGATCTCATTTTAATGTATAAATATATGAGGGGACAGTACAAAGACCTTTCTGATGATCTTTTTAATCATAGACCTGAAACAGGGACAAGGGGGCATCCTCTGCGGTTGGAGGAAAAAAGGTTTAAGCATAATAACAGACACGGATTCTTTACTGTAAGAGCAGTGAGACTATGGAACTCTCTGCCATGTGATGTTGTAATGAGAGATTCATTACTTAAATTTAAGAGGGGACTGGATACCTTTCTGGAAAAGTATAATGTTACAGGGTATATACACTAGATTCCTTGATAGGGCGTTGATCCAGGGAACTAGTCTGATTGCCATATGTGGAGTCGGGAAGGAATTTTTTTTCCCCAATGTGGAGCTTACTCTTTGCACATGGGGTTTTTTTGCCTTCCTCTGGATCAACATGTTAGGGCATGTTAGGTTAGGCTATGGGTTGAACTAGATGGACATATAGTCTTCCTTCAACCTTAATAACTATGTAACTATGTAACTATGTAATGTGTTATATATAGCCCACCTGACCCCACATATTATTATTATTATTATTATGATAATTGAATGAAACAAAGGCTATAAAAAGGTAAAGGAAAGCTGTTGGTAGAAAAACAGAACAAAAGAGCCCTGACGAGTATGCCTGATCCCATGGGAGCAGGCTGGGAATCAAATGAAAATATTTCCAATACTGGGAATAAGCAGCCATGGTGGTTGGTAATGAGGAGGATAGACCCGCTCCCCTCCTCGTTACATTATTGATGTATGCTTAATTGTCGTTACTGTGGCTGGTTTATTGCCATTTATAGGGGTGTAGTTACATTGCACCTTGTGTTTTATATCCCCCTGTTTATCAGGGTTAATAAAGGCATATTTTTTATTGAAGCATTATATGTATTGGGCGCTCTCTTTCTTCTGACATTACTTTCTCTTCTCCATACATGATGTAGCACACTTATACCTAAATTAATATTGTAGTGCTCCCTATCCACATCCATCATTGTGGAATAAATATGGACACTAAAACAGTTACAAATAGGATGTATTAAAATTAGGCATGGTAGTGAAGCAAGAGTTAATGGGTGTGGGTGGGTCAATGACCGATGGATAACAGAGCGACTGAAGAAAAAAAAAAAAAGACCTCAATGAGATTTATGCATTTGTAGGACTATAGAGATGCCAGCAATTCTACTGGTTGTAAAAGGCCTTGGGTTGGAGGTGGAAAATTCTACCAAGAACATGGACTGCAGTCTGGTTGGCTGCTGCCAGGTATATCAGTCTCTGAAATACTGCATTTCAGAGAAGTGTTAAAGAGCAGCCATAGCAACCTACCTCGTGTATATATAGGGAGAGACCCCTCAACATTCTGCGGCACTAGAAAGAGCGGGCCGCAGTTGGCCTTAGACTAGTCTGGTCTCTAGCCGGATCTTACTCGGAAACACTGGGATTAATATAGATGCAAACGTACAAATTCCTTTGTGGGCAGCATAAGCCTAATACAGAATTCGAATGCAAAAGTTTCTGCTCTTTGACAGCAAGGAGAGATTTTCAAGACAGAGAAACTGGACCATAAAAAGATTAGAACAGTGGATACCTGTTAATTATACTAGGTTTCAGCGTTACATACAGCACCCATGCTGAAAATGACAAAAATAGTCAGACCCCAGAAATTCCCATATTGTATATTCAAGAAACAACAGATTTCCTTCTATGTAGATGGACCTAGACGTTTGGTTCACAGTTAAGCAAGTTCCGTCATGCTGGTTAGGAGCATTTCATAGATTAAACTACGTTTTTATGACAGTGGAAAAAAAGCAACTAACAATTATGGTTGTGAGCGCCGACCAGTATAATGGTGACATTCAGCAAGTGGAAAATGTGTGGCGTTTTCGAGCAGTCAGCAGAGAGCACTGAACGTTCTGCTTCCAGCAACATTTTTTCAGTGGGAAAATTACAAGTTTGGAGTCATTATAAACAAAATATAATTGTGTTAGGAGTGCCAAGTAGATGCCATGGCCCCTCACTGGTCTCACATTCCACCCCTTAAGCAGCCCTAATCCTTACAGGCCGATTGTATTAGCAGCCCACGGAACACATTACAATTCATGGTGGGAAGAGAATCTTGAAAACTTCTTTAATAAAAGAGTGTCATTATTTTCAGACATCATTGTAGAACTTCGTGCCTTTGCTCTTTTATCTACAGAACTGTCAATAACTCTATAGCAACAAATCCCATAAAATGATTGCATGTAGATACACAGAAAGCCATGATAAAAATACTTACTGCAAAGGAAGCAGCACTTATGATAGCTCTTGCCATCACACTGCACCTCTTCAGCATGGTACACAGTTGAGCCACAGGCCCCACATTTGTTTCCACCTCCCCAGTTAGGCATCTTGGAACTGTAAAAAGACAAATGTGTGTAAAAACCAAGCAATCGAGTACATTAAATATGCAGTAATATTCAAAAGATTTAGGCATGTATTGGGAAAAAAAATGCTGCAAAGTAAGAATAGAAGGGATTGTCCACTATTCTGACAACCCCTTGTCAATCTCTAAGTTTTCAGCCAGTAAAATGACACTACCTTATACTCACCACTGTCGCCACTGGCTGTCACGCGATCCCAGCCGCCAACCAGTGCTGGCTTCACTCGCCCTTCCTTCAGACAAATCAGACATCCGGAGAAAGTAAGCTGCAGCTGCTCTCTCACTCCCTCCTGATGTTGGTGTTATCTGAAGGTGGGAAGAGTGAAGGCAGCGCTGATGGTCACAAGAGCCCCGAAAAAGCCTGTGATGACATCGGAGAGTATAAGGCATTATTATAATGGGGGAAAACATGGATTGAGAAGGGGTTGACTGAGTAGAGGACAACTCACTTTCATAGTTCATCAATTAATAAAATGCAAAGTGGCTGAATATTTGTTGCGCCCATCTTTTGCCTTCAAAACAGCAAAGAATCAATTCTTCTAGGTACACTTGCAAATGTTTTGAAGGAACTCAGCAGAGAGGTTGTTCCAAACATCTTGGGAGCACTGAATACAGATTTTCTGTAGAATTAGGTTTGTACAAATCCTTGTCTCTATGAAATCCAAGAAAGATTTGATAATGTTGGGATCAGGGGAGTGTGATCGTCAGATCGGGACCGCTGCAGAATCGCCCGACTCCTGCTGCCGCCACAGTATTTGTAAGTATATTCCGTCTATAAGACGCACCCCCATTTTACCCAAAAAATTTTTTTGGGAAAAAGTACGTCTTATAGTCCGAAAAATACAGTACACACTTGGTACAAATGTGGAAAGGTTTTCCTGCAATAGCCTTGGCTTTCTGGTACAGAATGTTCACACCAATTCAGTGGTTAGGATGGCTGCCTTGCAGCAGTGCCTTGGGGCATCGGCAGAGCTTGTATGCTCTCCTTCATGTGCTATAGGTTTTCTCCAAAAACACACCATAAGGTTAAATGCTAGAACTTAGATTTTGTGCGAGTCAATGTGCTTGATGACAATCTCTACAAGGTGCTGCTCAATAGGTTATTCCCATTGGAATCAAGAAATTGTATACATGAATTATATGGAGTCCAAATACTGGAATATTTTAGAAGGTGGATGAAAACCTATAAAACTTAAAAGTGACTTTGTCTGGATTTATAGGAGTCTGGTAAAATGCAGATCACACTTCAGTTTCCACAGTACTGTGACCAAATATGTATGGTTGCGTCATGTTCAAGGGGGATTGAGCTGGTCAAAGTGCAATGTACAAGATACTAATTAAAAAAAGTTCTGGTTAGATTCTTAAATAGAAAAATATGTCATCGATAGCACCAATGGAAGCCGCTACAAGCAGAAAGCTGCATCTTTTTTCTGTAGCAGACTTTTTTTTTCCCCAATATGGGAAAAGATTCCAGAGGATCAAAGGGAGACCAAAAAACCTCAGGCCACAATTAGGTCATATGCTAGTTCCACTGTTGCAATACCGGAAGCACTAATGTTAGGTTACCTCATTTGTTTAATAGGTAACATGTAAATGTAACTAAGCAATATGAGACATTCTCAATAAATCCAAGGAGACAACAGCCATAATAAGTATGTTTACATTATTGTCCTCTGGCGAAAGGGAGTCTATGAGATTTCCCAATGCAAAGTGGTAAACCAGTCCTAATAATGATCTCCTTATATAAGGCACAGGGACCAGGTGACAACCTGCGAGGCAGGCATATATTTCGCATTAGTACGATTTGTAAGTGTATCACATACACAAACCTTAAAGGATCTTAAAATGCAAAAATTGTTGGAAACTCTATCCATAGTTCTTCACGTATAATTTCTGGCAGGCACGCTTTTTTCCCAGATTAACATTCCTTTTCTTTTATATAAGCATTTGGACGATTTACTAAACAGCAGCTGACGGAGATCAGGGAAAATTGATTTGATTTGTTTTAAATATAACCAGCTCCAACTCTAAATCAAGTAGAACCGCCATGTAACTTCCACAAGGATAACGTATAGTGAACTTTAATACAGCTATAAACCGTATTTTATACAAGCACCACAATAATATGCATAGCTGCTAAAATACGGGATCCACAAAAATATTTGTTCATTTAAAAAAGGAACAGTAACCAAAACATTAAGGCCTCGTTCACATTTCCGTCTTTTTAGATCCGTCGCAATGCGCAGTTTTGGGAAAAAAAAATGCATCCTGCAAATGTGCCCACAGGATGAGTTTTTTTCCCATAGACTTGTATTGCAGACGGATCGCGACGTATGGCCATACATCGCGTCCGTCGTGCACTGGATACGTCGGGTTTTGGCGGACCGTTGTCATGAAAAAACGTTCAAGGGAACGTTTTTTCGTATGTCGCATCCTGCTCTTTGGAGTGCGCATGCCCGGGCGGAGATCTCTAGCTCCTCCCCGGAACTTTAGAATGGGCAGCGGATGCGTTGAAAAACTGCATCCGCTGCCCACGTTGTGCCGAATTTTAACAATGTCCGTCGGCACGTCGCGCCGACGCTTAGCGACGGCCGCGTACTGACGGAGATGTGAAAGAAGCCTAACAAAATAAATATCCCACTGATGTATTTTTTTTTCCCAATTTCATTTTGTATCCTAGTTAAAAGTTAAACTGAAACAAAAAAGTTCTGTGTCTCAAGCTTGGCCATGTTCCCTCTCCACTTTTTCACTGTTCTGCGTATGGCTGTAAGGCTGCCGTCACACTAGCAGTATTTTGTCAGTATTTTACATCAGTATTTGTAAGCCAAAACCAGGAGTGGAACAAATAGAGGAAAAGTATAATAGAAACATGTGCACAACTTCTGCATTTATCACCCACTCCTGGTTTTGGCTTACAAATACTGATGTAAAATACTGACAAAATACTGCTAGTGTGACGGCAGCCTAAGGCAACTGGCAGCAGCAGAAGTCTCCCTGATGTGTCCGATGTACAACAGGATAAGAGCAGTATCCCTCAGTCGGATGGCCTTTATTACATGTAGGATATCTACTAGACGGTTTAAAAATCATGCGAGTATTGCTGCAGGCTAACTGTTCCAAAAATTGAAATACAAAATCATTTGATGTGACTTTGGTTACAAACATCTAATTCAGGAACTAGCAAAAGGGCATCAGAAAGATGCCAAAATCACCAGTACATAGCCCATTGTAAACTGTGGTGCGACAAATTGCCATTAATAAAAAAACAAACAAACACACGTAACCCTTATCCTAACTGGGTATATTTATTAGTATTGTCTAATTCGTAGACTGTGCAAACAGCCTAGACCATCCAGGTTTGTTAAATTGGTTGTGTTTTTTAAGTGTCTGGTCTATAATAATCTTTATATAGCGCTAACATTCTGCAGCACTTTACAGTTTTGCACACGGTAATCGCTGTCCCCGATGGGGCTCACAATCTCCATTCTCTATCAGTAGGTCTTTGGAATGTGAGGAAACCCACGCAAACACGGGGAGAACATACAAACTCTAGTCTAAATGTATACCACTTAGTTGGCAAAGCCCCACCCCTTTGTCAGAAAAGCCCCATTAAGTATAACACACAAAAGGTCACAAGTTTGTAGTCAAAGGCATGTTTTAAAAAAGGGGTTCTCCAGGACTTATTTTTGTGTATGGGCTAAGCACAAACTGGCAGGTAGTTGCTAACCACCTGCCTGTCCTGCCCCCTTTGATCCTTGCTGGCTAAGACGGTGATTCCCATGCTTCATTTCATGCCTTGTCAACAGAGCAGCCCTTTCTCTTTTGGGCTGCTCTGTGGACAGGGTGTCCCTGCAAACGTCATGTGATTGATAGCTGGCTACCTGCAGTTAGGTAGCAAGGAGCCAGCTGTCAAGCAGCTTGACTTCAGAAACACCTCCTAAACAGAATGAAAAAGAAGTTACTCTGTCAAGTAGTTCTGCTTGTTAAAGGGAACCTGTCACCAGGTTTGGCTGATATAAGATTCGACCACTGCCCTTCAGGGCTTATCTACAGCTTTGTATAAGGCCGGAATCACACATACGCGAGATACGGCCGAGGAGAAAACCCAGCTCTGGCGCTGACACTCCGGAGGGGACGTGCAGCTCCATGTATTACTCTGCACTCAACAGGGCAGATAAGTACGCCTGCGCAGCAGCGTGATGCCAGGGAGCAATGAAGCAAGCAGGAGGGCGGCAATCATAAGATGATGGGAGGCTCCGGACCCACGACACCCATCGGACTGGCCCAAGCCCCAGGTGAGTATAAGTTATTTTTCTTCTTTTAGGTCGCATCGGGGTCTTATTTGCAGCATTATAGAATGCTGTAGATAAGCCCTGAAAGGCAGAGGCCGTATCTTATATCGGCCAAACCTGATGACAGGTTCGCTTTAAAAGGCCACAGTGTGAACGCACACCAATGCATTGCACGTATATCAACATGTGCCCTGTCTCAAATTTTATAAGATTTTGGTTTCATTTTTATATATTGTACTAACCAGGGCATGACTCCCCTTTTTGGGCAGTTAATTTTGTTTCTATCGCTTCTCATGGAAATGTGTCTCAACAGTTGGGATCCAGGTTCTACTCTCTCTTATCTGTTTTTACATCTGCTGACACAGTGAGTTGAACTACAAGAGTTACACCTTGTCATAGTGAGATGGCTTTTACTTTTTTTTTGATCAAAAGAATATTAACCAAGTACCGATGTTATTTACATGTACTATTGCCATTTACTTACTACAGGGTATTTGCTCATTTTGTTTTTATCTTCGGTTCTACTTGTTAAATGGCCATCATGCATTGGACTTATACCCAACATGTGCTGTGGCTCAAATTGTTTTGCTTTTTGTCAGAGGAAGACATTCGCAGGCAGAAGTGGTCTGTAACCACTCAGAGCCAGCAGTGATCGGCGCTGGGCAGAACAGGCAGGTAGTTAGCAACTATCTGCTTCTCATTTCTTAGCAGAAATAAAAACAGGCCTGCATAACCCCTTTAAGATCCACGTGAAGTACTGCAATTCACCAGAAACCATGATGGCAGATCCATTCAGCAACCTTAGTGGTACACAGAGGTTGTATTGGCTGGATACAGGGAAATACGGTACATATAGAACACCAGTCATTAACCTGTATAATGTATACATTACATTCTCCTGCTTGCAAATAACTATTCTACCAAGTGCCACTTCAGTTTAAAATCCTGATCCACATTGTAAACTAAATTACTGCCGTGTAGACAATATAGTTTGCAGCAAGGACGCCGTGTCATGCATACTAAAGGAATGTTCACTTTGTTATGTAAAGTTCCACATAGCAGAGAACTTTTTACCAGGACTGCCATTCTGGAACAAGTGCTGGAGATGTGCGGATACAGAAATTATTGTCAGCCATATCTGCAGCAGATGTTATTCTGTGGGTCACAGTTTAGGACAATTGTGATATTGATACACTTGTCACAGCCACACCCAACACATTCCTGACATCCCTACAGAAAGAAAAAAAATAAATAAATAATCAAAAGCAAATAGCAAGTAACCGGCAACAGGTCTATATATAGCTAACCTAGGCTGTGGAGATAGTAAGCCATGGTTTTGCTACCTTGTCCCCACGCTCTCATGAATGGTCAATTAGTAACAGATTTACTGTATTTGAATGAGTACATTTCCTTTAAAGGGAACCTGTCACCCCCAAAATCGATGGTGAGGTAAGCTCACCGTCATCAGGGGCTAATCTACAGCATTCTGTAATACTGTTGATAAGCCCCCGATGTAACCTGAAATAGGAGAAAAAAGCCGGATTACGTACCGGTAATGCTCTTTTAATGAGTCCACGACAGCACCCCACATGAGAGAGAGGGATCCGCCCATAGGAACAGGAAACCTACAGAATAAAAGGAGGCGGTCCCCTCTCCTCCTCAGTTTAGTTACAGAGTATAAAAAGGGAACCGCAAAAGTGTTAGTATTCATTCTTATTCAGTCACATAAATTTCTTAACTCTATACAACCATTATTTGTGACCTTAAAGGAAAGAGCTGTGCATAATTTAGGGAGGGTAATACATGGGTGCTGTCGTGGACTCATTAAAAGAGCATTACCGGTACGTAATCCGGCTTTTTACCCTTCGCCACGACAGCACCCCACATGAGAGATTTTCAGAGAGTCATTATTTGGGTGGGATTACTGTATTAAGAACAGCTCTACCAAAGGTCAGATCAGAAGACGTGGACAGATCAAGTCTATAATGGTTGTAGAAGGTAGAAGGTGTAGACCAAGTTGCAGCCTTACATATTAAATGGATCGGTACATCTGCTTGTTCCGCCCAGGAGGAAGCCATGGCTCGTGTTGAGTGCGCTTTTATACCCAATGGAGGAATCTCGCCTTTTGACGTATAGGCCAAGCAGATAGCATCTCTGATCCACCGAGATATGGTAGCTCTCGTGACCCCATGTCCTTTCTTGTGGCCCTGAAAGGAGATAAACAGAGCCCTACTCTCCCTCCATGTCTGACACCTTTCTATATAAGTCAGGATGGCTCTTCTGACATCTAAGGTGTGGAACTTATGTTGTTCTGGAGTTACAGGTGAATCAAAAAAGGAAGGGAGAAATATTTCTTGTGACCTGTGGTAGGTGGACGCTACCTTAGGGAGGTATGAGGGGTCTGGTTTCAGGACTATCCGATCATGAAATATCAGTAAGAAAGGTGGGTCTACTGATAGGGCCTGGATGTCACTAACCCGTCTAGCTGAGGTTAGGGCTACTAGTAAGGCTACTTTATATGTTAGGATTTTTAAAGGTATTGAATCTAATGGTTCAAATGGAGAGCTTGTTAAGGCCTCTAATACTAGATTTAAATCCCACGGAGGTAGACGGGGAATATGGACCGGTTTACTACGTTCACAAGATTTTATGAATCTGGAGATCCACCTATTAGCTGCTATATTGCATCCATATAGGGCTCCTAATGCCGAGACCTGAACTCTTAAGGTATTTACAGATAGTCCTAACTCTCGGCCTTTTTGCAAGAACTCTAGGATAGGTGTGAGTGGAACTTGCTTAGTGAACGGTACCGTGTAGAAGTCTAAAAATTTATTCCATACCCTACTATATATTAGGGTGGTAGATCTTTTCCTGCTCAATAAGAGGGTGTTTACTAGTTCTGTTGAGAACCCTCTGGAACTTAATAGTTGCCTCTCAAATTCCACGCCGTCAAGTGAAGACCTTTCACTTGCGGGTGGAAAAAGGGGCCTTGGTACAGCAGCTCCTTGTCTGATGGGAGGATCCAAGGATCGCATAGGCACATGGTCTGGAGACAAGAGAACCATGGTCTTTTCGGCCAGAATGGTGCAATGAGGATTACTCTTGCCTGTTCCCTCCTGATCTTTCTGATCACCAGAGGAATCAGAGACACTGGAGGAAAGGCATATGCCAGTCTGAACCGCCAAGGATGGTGGAGAGAGTCCAACATATCTGGGTGATCCCTGGTGTTCAGGGAAGCGAACCTTTGTACTTGCCGGTTGTCTCTTGTGGCAAATAGGTCGATTTGTGGTATCCCCCATGCTTCTGTTATCCTTCTGAATATGGATTTGTTTAAGGTCCATTCTCCTTGACGCAACTCGTTTCTGCTGAGGTAGTCTGCCCTGATGTTCTCTACACCTTTGATGTGCAGGGCTGTTAAGGATGTTAGATGAGCCTCTGCCAGCTGAAAGATGTTTGCAGCTATGGTCATCAGACTTCCTGACTTTGTACCACCCTGACGGTTCAAGTATGCCACTGCGGTGGAATTGTCTGAGTAAATTCTTACATTTGTTCCATGAATCTGCGGAAGAAAATGATATAAGGCACATTCTATTGCTTTTAACTCCTTCCAGTTGGAGGAACATATTAATTCTGTCTGATCCCAAGTATTTTGGGCCAGATTGTCTTCCATATGTGCTCCCCACCCAATAGGGCTGGCGTCGGTGGTAATTATTTTAGACGGGTCTATTATCCATGGCACACCCCGTGATAGGTGGTCCATGTCTAGCCACCAGGATAGTGATTCTAAGACATTACTGGAAAGAGTTATTCTACTTTCTAGATAACCGTCTTTCCCCTGAGCCGACAATACTTCGTACTGCAATTGACGGGTATGGAATTGTGCCCAAGGTACAGCAGGGATACATGATGATAATGACCCCAGTAAGGACATGGCCTTTCTTAGTGTCATGTAGGGTTTGCGTATTGCGTCTGATACCTTTGATTGTATAGTCAACCTCTTTGACTGAGGAAGAAAGCATTTCTGACTTACGGAGTCTAGCTGGATTCCTAGAAATGTCTGAACGGTTTCTGGATTCAGCCGAGATTTTTCGAAGTTGACGATCCAACCTAACTCCTGTAGGGACGAGATCGTATTAGATAAACGAGTTTTACATTGAAGTGCAGAGCTTCCTACCACTAGAAAGTCATCTAGGTAGGGTATTATCAAGGTATCTCGTTGGCGTAGATGAGCCATCACTTCTAGTATCACCTTAGTGAAGACGCGGGGAGCCATAGAAAGCCCAAATGGCATTGCAACATACTGAAAGTGACGAACCTTTCCCTCCAGGGTGACTGCTACCCTTAGGTACTGCTGATGTTCGGCATGTATGGGAAGATGGTAATAGGCGTCCTTTAAGTCTATTCCGGCCATGACACACCTAGGGAATAAGAGTTTTATGGTAGAACTAATGGATTCCATTTTGAAGGTATGATTACGCAGGAAAGAATTTAACTTTTTAAGATTTATGATGGTTCTAAATGAACCATCTGGTTTATTAATCAGGAATAAAGGGGAGTAGAACCCTTTCCCTTTTTGATCCTGGGGAACTTCTATCAGGACTTTTTTAGATAGAAGAGATAGGATCTCTATTTCTAGAGCCCTCTGTAGGTCATGACCTTTTGGAGATGTTATTATGAAGGAATCCCAAGGGATTCGATCAAATTCTAATTTAAGGCCGTATTGCACAATGTCCAGAATCCACTGGCTGGATGTTATCTGTTCCCATTGGGGAAGAAAAAATTTTAATCTGCCGCCTACTTCCTGGTTAGCGGTATTTACGTCTCGGATTATGGGACCCGCTAAAAAAGGCACCTTTTTGCTTTGGGTCCTTCGACTCCCATCGCTCTCTTTGTTCAAGCGGCTTGTTCCTAGTAAAGGGGCGTCTCCTGAAGGCTCTCCTGTAGGATGGGAGATATTGGTTAGGGAAGCCTTTCTTCCTTTCACCTGCTTTATTCAGGAGTTCATCCAGCGTCTTCCCAAAAAGGAACTCACCCTGACAGGGAATCGCACAAAGTTTCGCTTTAGCTTGTGCGTCCCCCTTCCAATTCTTTAGCCAGAGTGCACGCCGGGCTGTGTTGACTAGGCCGGCTGACCTGGCTGCAAGACGTAGCGAGTCCACTGAGGCATCAGCTAGGAATGCTACTGCTTCTTTAATTTGAGGCAATTTCAGCAGGATAGATTCCCTCGAAGTTTTGCCTCTAATCTGTTCCTCCAATTGCTCCGTCCATACTAGTAGAGATCTTGCAGTACAGGTACTAGATATGGCGGGCCTGAACGCCCCCGTATTGACTTCCCATGACCTCTTTAGTAAAGCTTCTGCTTTACGGTCCAGCGGGTCTGTCAGGACCCCTGAATCCTCCACTGGTAGGACCGACTGTTTGGTTGTGGAGGCTACCGCAGCATCAACTTTCGGCACCTTTTACCAGGTGTTTAGGTCTTCATCGCTGAAGGGATAGCGCCTTTTAGAGGATGATGGTAAAAACCCTCTATTCTGCTTGTCCCACTCCTTTTTAACAATATCTTTGATGGTTTGTATGACGGGGAAGGACCTACGTTTCCTCTGTCCTAACCCCGCAAACATTATGTCCTGTGCCGATTTCTTTTCTTTCCCATCTGGGCACCCCATCGTGCTCCTGACAGATTTTATTAAATTGTCCACATTACTGTTGGGAAGACAAAGTCCCCCTTCAGTCTCGGATGAGCTCGGCTGAGATCCCTCTTCGTCTGAAGAAATACATACACCCTCTGACTCCGAACTAACCGGAGACCGGGACCTGCTAGGCTGACGGGTACTGGCGCTACTTGTCTGCGCCAAACCCTGCATCTCTTCTCGGATAATAGCTCTGACATCTGAGGGAGTCATGATATTTTCCTGCCGTAGAGTTTGCACGATACACTCCGCACACAGTTTTTTGGCATAATCATCCGGGAGGGGCTGCGTACATAAAGCACACTCTTTATGCTTAGATTTGTGTGTCCTTTTCTTAGTCTAGAGGAAGGATACAGGAGGAACATATATCAGCATATAGGAAGAGACTCTTTCAAAAACTCACCCAGTGAAGCTGACAGGTACCGGTTCTGGAGGCGGAATTCGTTTGGTGGTAGAACTCTTCTCTGGAGGTCGGCCACCACTCTTTGTGCTGCTCCTCGTGCTTCTCTCCCTGCTGGGAGAGCGCTGTTGCACTGCGGGCAGGTGGGCTTCGTCGGCCGGTGAAGCCATTTCACACACACCGGCCCGACGCTAGCGCTGCATTTTTAAAACTGCCGCCCATTCTCCTGCCTCCCCGGACCAACCCGGAAGTGCTCCCGCGACTTCCGGGTTAGACGCGCCGCTCTCACTCACCATGCGGCAGCCGGAGGCTATTAAGCCGGCCGCTGCAGCGCGCGCGTCCTCACAGTGCCGGCCGGACCTACGGTGACCGGACCCGGACCTTGAATGTTTGGCCAGACGAGGGGGGAGGCTGCAAGCAGGGGCTCCCCCGCCGCTGCTTCTGGTACCGCAGCCCCTGCCGTTCCCACAGAAACCGGCGCAGGCGGGTGCATGGCCCAGGGATCCTCTTCATCTGTAGGTAAGCCGGGTCCCTGTAGGAACAGGAAACCTAAACTGAGGAGAAGAGGGGACCGCCTCCTTTTATTCTGTAGGTTTCCTGTTCCTATGGGCGGATCCCTCTCTCTCATGTGGGGTGCTGTCGTGGCGAAGGGTAAAATAGGTTAGATTATACTCACCCAGGGGCGTTCCCGCTGCGGTCTGGTCAAATGGGTGTCTCAGGTCCGCTCCGGCGCCATTCCATGATGTCCTCTTCTGGTCTCCACGCCACGGCTCCGGCGCAGGCGTAATTTGTCTGCCCTGTTGAGGGCAGAGCAAAGTACTGCAGTGCGCAGATGCCAAGCCTCTCTAACCTTTCCCGGCACCTGCGCACTGCAGTACTTTGCTCTGCCCTCAACAGGATAGACAAAGTACGCCTGCTCCGGAGCCGCCGTGTGAAGACCAGAAGAGGACGTCATGGAATGAAGATGGGAGGTGCTGTTCTGGACCTGAGACACCCATCGGAGCAGGACCGCCCCTGGGTGAGTATAATCTAACCTCTTTCTCCTCTTTCAGGTAACATCGGCGGCTTATCTACAGCATTACAGAATGCTGTAGATAAGCCCCTGATGACGGTGAGCTTACCTCACCATCGATTTTGGGGGTGGCAGTTTCCCTTTAACAAAAAAAAGTGCCTAAGGCTAGGTTCACATTGCGTTAGTGGGTGTCTGCTAACGGAATCCGTTACATGGCGAAATTGGCGCAATTAACGCTATGCAACGGATCCGTTAGCGCACCCATTGACTGCAATGTGCTAACGCATCGCTAACGTATGCCATTTTTGGCATGCGTCAGCGATGTGCCGTTATTTTCAGAGGGACCTCGAAAGTGGTCCGTTCTTCGCTAGCGCAGATCAGGCATCTGCGCTAGCGGGATTGCCAAACGCAATCCCTTTTTGGACATTGCGTTAGCGCAATCCATTAGTGCAATCCGTTTAGCGGATACGCTAACGCAATGTGAACCTAACCTTAAATTGGTAGACCATTAAATATATTTATTTCCTACTAGATTGTGGCCCAATTCTAACGCATCGGGTATTCTAGAATATGCATGTCCCCGTAGTATATGGACAATGATGATTCCAGAATTCGCGGCAGACTGTGCCCGTCGCTGATTGGTCGAGGCAACCTTTATGACATCGTCGCCATGGCAACCATTACGACATCTACATTGATACTGTGCCCGTCCCTGAATCAGAAACGTGGGATTTCTACATCCTTTATGACATCATCGTCGCTGTGCCCGTCGCTGATTGCCGCCAGGCCTCGACCATCGACCAATCAGAGACGCGGGATTTCCAGGACAGACAGACAGACGGAAAAACCCTTAGACAATTATATATATATATATATATATATATATATATATATATATGAAAGGTAATAAATTAACCAATATTAACCCCTTAATGACCGCCAATACGTCTTTTAACTGACCTGAGATATAAGAGAATAGTATCCCCATACAGATGACAATCCAGCATCTGTCAGTTGTACACTATAGCTGACAACTTGCTGTACCAGCCACGATCAGTATTTGCACCATCTAAATCTGTTTAACCCCTTAGATGCTGCTGTCAATAGTGACTACATCATTATAAATGGTTAACAGAGCGTGGGGGCTTCTTCTTTGTCACAATTGGTGCCTTCAGATCATGATTTTGTTGTCCTGATGTTTGCCATGGCAATTCATGGCCAAATAGCGGCCTTAGAGTCTGACGGCTGTAGTAATCTGTTTAGAAGTTAGAGACATTTAGGTGGTAAAAATACACATTTTCATTTCTGTCATACCACTTTGCATTAATTCCTGGAAAGCACCTGAAGGGTTAATAAACTACCTGATAGCAGTTTTCAATATGTGAGGGGTGCTGTTTTTAAAATGGTATCACGTTTGTGGGTTTCCCAATATATGGGACCCCTAAAGTCACTTCAAACATGGATAAGTCCCTAAAAAAATAAATTTTGTAAATTTCTTTGAAAAAATGAAAAATTGCTGCTACATTTTTAAACCTCCTAAACTGCTAACAAAATAAAATAATATTTTACAAATGGTCCTGATGTAAAGCCGACATGTGGGAAATGTTATTTATTAATGGTTTGCTGTGGTATGACTATCTGGATTAAAGGGATAATCATACAAATTTAGAAAATTGCTAATTTTTTAACATTTTTCTCAAATTTTTGATATTTTTTATCAATAAACACAAAAAATGTTGAACAAAATTTACCATTATCATAAAGTATAATGTGTCACGAAAAAACAATCTCAAAATCACTGGGATTTGTTGAAGCGCTGCAGAGTTATTACCACATAAAGTGACACTGGTCAGATTTCAAAAATTTGGCTCGGTCACTAAGGGGTTAATAATGATTATATATTTTTTATTCCATCTCCAACTTAGATCCCACAACCTTATGGAAAAGACATGCCTATTTTTGTGGCAAATTTGCAGCATCTTCATCTACCAAGTGTGGATTCAATTTAGAAAAGAAAAAGGGTGCTCAAGCTCTACCATTGTTTTTTCTTCAGTATTTCTTAATCTTTAAGTGATGCTGTTGTTAATACAAATTGCGAAATAAAGAAAAACCTAGAAAATATATTTATTTGTATATACAGACTCTGAGGCAATGTCAAAACATAGCTAATCCTGCAGACCTACATATTTTACTGCGAGCAGTTCCAAATTTGCGCTGCTGGTCACAGCAAGAAACAAATGGATGTTTTTGTTTTCATTTTTTACATTCTGCAGTTCTGTACTCTGAAACCATAGGGCCAGCAACCTGTGTCACTCCAGCTGTCCTGATGCTCCAGAGCATGCCAAGTGCCAAAAACTGGGAGTTGTAGTTTTACAACAGCTGGAGTGCTACAGGTGGCTGACCTTGCCATATGGTTTACATGTAGCACAATCTTTTGTTTTTATTCATATTGTGTTTCAATGTCTCATCAAATAATCTGCAGTAAACCGAACTATAATTGTATACCTTATTGATGGTGTATGGTAAACAGTTGTAAAAGGACCATACAATATTGAATGTTACCCAATAGGGAAGAAGGAGAGGGAGAAAAAAATGGTCATGACTAATGAGCAACCAAAGTGGAATTTGTTATAATTACTGTCATGCCACCAAGTCATGAGGTTCACTGTAGCCCCAGTAGCCATATTTTTAAAGAACAGCAACTGCGATGTAAACAACAAGTGGTGTTCCGGCTACGGTGTGCAAACATGCTCAAGTCTTGAGACAACCCCTTTGAAGGATTGCACCAGAGAGATCACACAGAATCCCGCTACAGCCCCCATTTCTGAAGAACCTGCACATCGCCACCCTGCCTGACGTCACTATAATCAGACAGATCATGTAATGCCGTCTCCCCACTTTCACCAACGTGACGTTACGCGCAAGGTTAGCTTGGTACAGTTTTACACGGACACTCCCTGTCCATATGGGCAAAGGGAGGCACAGGAAGTAGGAAGATGTGGTGGACCACGCAGTCACTGGTGTGGCACCACCCTTACATGCCCCTTTCATTAGCACCAGTGAAACACAGCCTGGTCAGCCCAGTAGGACTGCCATCAGTCCCAGTCTGTTAACGGGATTATATCTGGCTAGAAACCAGCCCCAGTAGCATGGAAAGTGAAACAGAGAATATGGACATGTGAAGCAAGATAAAAGAGCAGCCTGAGGTTAAATTATATATTTAGGCACCTTAAGGGCACACTAGACAATACACTATATACACACACAATGGTTATACATATACAATGGTCAGATATGCAAATACAGGTAGTGGTAGGACAAGACATAAGCAGATGGATCATGTCAATTACCGGGTTGATGTTCGCCCATGTGTGAGCTGGGCTGCAGGGGGCATGGGCTACCAACCTGGTTCCTAGGTCCTTCACAGCATCTTACTTGACATGATCCCTTGTAGTAGACAACATGCGTAACAGAGCGAGATACCACATGGCCTTACACTCACCTTTATCCCCTCTGGGTTGAGCCTAAATCTCCTCCCCTTGCCTCTAGCAGCTAAAAATTCCAAGACTTTAGATGGATCATAACTCCTTAATGGACTGTCCTAGTGAGGTGTTTTTGGCGCCATTAGATCTGGCAGGGCCTCTGCTACATGTTGAGACTAAAACACATCTTTGCTATCTGGTTCCTAATAGCCATGCTACGTATCTGCCCACCCTGTGCTGCTAGAACAAATCTGTTCCAGAGATCTCAAAAATGTAACTGGTGTATGGCCAGGACGTGCAAGTCACTATTGTCCATATGAAATCCTAGCTGTCAGAACAAAGAAGTTAGACCGCATGGTACCCACATGGCAGGCAAACCTTTTGTTCTGAGCTTAGCTGGCTCAAGGTCTGAGATTTATCACTCTCAGCCTTTTGAGGCTTGACAACCCTGATGAGCTAGGTGCTCTCATACAGCTGCAAGCTGAAGGAGTTTTTATAATCCCATGCCAAATAGGATACAAATTATTGATATGAAATTATATCTCCCATATTCTTCACAACCCCTATCAAACAATCCACTTAAGGATCAGCCATTTGTTGCAAGCCATATTGTAAGCAAAAACCAGGAAGCCCCAGCGAGCCAAACATTTCTCCTGCAGTAGCCACTACACAGAAAATGTAGTGATACAAGATGGCCATTCAACAGGATGGTTGTGTAGGTTATGCAACATTGTTTTGTGTGTACCACGAAAGGAAGCTCATAATCAATCATGATTAGCATAAAGACCTTTTTAGGAATGCATGGATGCCAGGGTGCTCCCCTAGAGGTCTTTTTCATGCCCACGGTATAGCTAATAAGTGCTTGATCGCTGTGCGTCCTACCACATGATCACAAGAACAGGGGTCCCAAGTTCCAGTATAAATGATATTTTGGTGGTGCACGTCTGCTAAGCCCCATCCTCTGTCTAGGACCGAGTAGAACAGTAAAGTACTAGCATACTTAGCATATTATAAATGGCCATGAAGTGCTGATAGTTTGCTATATGAGCAGTAAAGGACACACAGGAAATGTAAGTTTAATCAGGGGTCATTTGTGCATTACTTAAAAAGGACATATTGCACAGTAGATGGGTTCGCTCACACTTGCGAATAAATCGGATCAACACAATCAGATAAAAAAAAAAAAAAAAAAGTGAATTTGGACCAATGTTAGTCTAAGATTGTGTGTTCATTTGCATTTTCTTTTCTCAGCTCCAATCAAGTTCAGGCTGAAAAAAATTGCAGCATGCTGCGATTGCATGCAACATTTGGATCGCACGCACCCATACAAGTCTAAGGGAGTAGGTTGAACATCGCACTGCACTCGTAGGTCACCCGAGTGCAGCGAGATTCTCACTGACGCCGGCAACAGAGGAGACGGAGAAATTAATTTTTTTGTCACCTCGCACCTGTTTCCCTATCCTTGCATGTGAGAGGATCAGAGCTCAGAGCACGGACACTCGGCTCGCAGCAGAGCTGGATCCGAGGGTCATTAGCATATCCCATCCGATGCCATACGCTAATGTGATTCTAGCATAAGGGTATTGTTGAATTTCTCGATACTACAGCCTGTGTCAGTGTATGCTAAAAAAAATTTTTGCACAAGGTATGCAGATTATAAAGCTGATGAAAAGGGAGAAAAAGTTTTCTTGATCCAACATCAATGTAATTAGGTGTACGCCACAAATCTGACCACTGCCAAGGAAAAACTGAAGAATAATGTGCAAATTAATCATGCAAGACACGAAAAATGCCATAAAACACAACACAAAACTGCCAGATAGAATTAACTCACAAAGAGCTACTCTGTTCAATGACCTTTTTATTGCCCAGTTCTCCAGAGGACACAGTCTACTTTTTTCCTCTGGTATTAAGTTGGACATAATGCTTTTCTATTGTGCTTAGTTATAGGAGGAACACCAGCTTGGCTTACTACTGGAAGCCAAGCTGCTGTTTCCATAGGTTGGCACAAATACAGTGATACCAAACAAATACAGCCTTAAACACTTTTTTTTTTTTAAAATAAAAGTAATGTTTACAAAGCGGCATTTCAGGAGCCATTAATTTATTTTCCCACAATATAGCCCTGATGTGAAGGCTTGATCTTCTGTGGATACTTTTTAACATTAAACATATTGCTTAAGGCCACATTCACATGTTCATTATTTCACATCAGTATCTGTAAGCCAAAACCAGGAGTGGGTGATAATGCAGAAGTGGTGACATGTTTCTATTATCGTATTTTTCGGACTATAAGGCCGGCGTCACACTTGCGAGTTTTACGGACGTAAGAGCGCAGAAACTACGTCCGTAAAACTCGCAAAAAATACGGCACAATTATTCTCTATGCCCCTGCTCCTATTTGCCGTATTAAACTGATCAGTATTATACGGCTTTCTACGGCCGTAGAAAATCGCAGCATGCTGCGTTTTTCACCGTATTGCGCAAATAAAACGTCAATGAAAGTCTATGGAAGCCCCAAAAATACGGATTACACACGGACCAGCAGTGTGACTTGCGAGGAATACGCAGCGGTGTTAGAGAGAAAAGACGGCAATTCAGTGCTGTGTACAGTAAAATCACACTGACAGCTTACAGTAGAATAGGTAGAGTAAATGTGTACACATAGAATAGGTATATATGTATATATATATATATATATGTATATATATATATATATATATATATATATATATATATATATATATATATATATATTATATATGTCATTGAGACACATATGTATATATATTATTATTTCATCCAGCGCGATATAGCAGAAAGCCGGTAATTCAATTACCGGCTTTTGCTTTCTCCTTCCTAAAACCCGACATGATATGAGACCTGGTTTACATACAGTAAACCATCTCATATCCCCATTTTTTTTGCATATTCCACACTACTAATGTTAGTAGTGTGTATATGCAAAATTTGGCCGTTCTAGCTAGTAAATTAAGGGGTTAAATGGCGGAAAAAATTGGCGTCGGCTCCCGCACAATTTTCTCTGCCAGAGTGGTAAAGCCAGTGACTGAGGGCAGATATTAATAGCCTGGAGAGGGTCCATGGTTATTCGCCCCCCCCCCCGGCTAAAAACTTCTGCCCCCAGCCACCCCAGTACAGGCACATCTGGAAGATGCGTCTATTCTGGCACTTGGCCACTCTCTTCCCATTCCCGTGTAGCGGTGTGATACGGGGTAATGAAGGGTTAATGCCACCTTGCTATTGTAAGGTGACATTAAGCCAAATTAATAATGGAGAGGCATCAATTATGACACCTATCCATTATTAATCCAATACTAGTAAAGGGTTAAAAAACACACACACATTATTAAAAATTAATTTAATGAAAAAAACACAAAGGTTGTTGTATTAATTTATTCTACTCTCAATCCACTCACTGAAGACCCTCGATCTGTAAATAAAAAAAAAAAAAAAAATAAACCAAGAATATACATACCTTCCGAGGATCTGTAAGGTCCAACGATGTAAATCCATCTGAAGGGGTTAAAATATTTTGCAGGCAGGAGTTCTGTTAATGCAGCGCTACTCCTGCCTGCAAAACCCCAGCGAATGAAGGTAAAGTAGGTCAATGACCTATATTTAGCTTCATTTGCGGTGAGGTGCCCTCTGCTGGCTGTTCCTAGATCGTGGGAACTTTCCTAGAAAGCTCCCTGGCTCGAGATCATAAGAGGGCGCCCTCTGCTGGTTGTCCTCATATGAACTCGAGCCAGGGAGCTTTCTAGGAAAGTTCCCACGATCAAGGAACAGCCAGCAGAGGGCGCCTCACCGCAAATGAAGCTAAATATAGGTCATTGACCTACTTTACCTTCATTCGCTGGGGTTTTGCAGGCAGGAGTAGCGCTGCATTAACAGAACTCCTGCCTGCAAAATATTTTAACCCCTTCAGATGGATTTACATCGTTGGACCTTACAGATCCTCGGAAGGTATGTATATTCTTGGTTTATTTTTTTTTTTTTATTTACAGATCGAGGGTCTTCAGTGAGTGGATTGAGAGTAGAATAAATTAATACAACAACCTTTGTGTTTTTTTCATTAAATTAATTTTTAATAATGTGTGTGTGTGTGTGTGTTTATTTAACCCTTTACTAGTATTGGATTAATAATGGATAGGTGTCATAATTGACGCCTCTCCATTATTAATTTGGCTTAATATCACCTTACAATAGCAAGGTGGCATTAACCCTTCATTACCCCATATCCCACCGCTACACGGGAATGGGAAGAGAGATGTGCCTGTTCTGGGGTGGCTGGGGGCAGATGTTTTTAGAAAGGGGGGGGGGGGCGAATAACCATGGACCCTCTCCAGGCTATTAATATCTGCCCTCAGTCACTGGCTTTACCACTCTGGCGGAGAAAATTGTGTGGGAGCCCACGCCAATTTTTTCCGCCATTTAACCCCTTAATTTTACTAGCTAGAACGGCCAAATTTTGCATATACACACTACTAACATTAGTAGTGTGGAATATGCAAAAAAAAAATGGGGATATGAGATGGTTTACTGTATGTAAACCAGGTCTCATTTCATGTCGGGTTTTAGGAAGGAGAAAGCAAAAGCCTGTAATTGAATTACAGGCTTTCTGCTATATCGCGCTGGATGAAATATTAATATATATACATATATGTGTCTACTGATATATATATATATATATATAAACGCTGGGAGCGTCACTCTGTCCGAAACCTTTATAGACTGCGCAGGAGCAAGCGCCAGCGCAGTCTGGCCCCCACAGAGTGACGCTCCCAGGAGATCGCGGTATGCGTAAGCACTGAACGCATACCGCGATCTCCACCGGAGAGTCAGGGACCGTGGACGCGCCAGGAGGGAGGGTAAGTATATTCACCTGTCCTCCGTTCCAGCGCTGCGTGCGGCTCCGTCTTCCGGCTCCTCTGCTGTGACAGAGTCCAGTCACAGGCAGAGGAGCCGGAGTGTGTGTTCAAGAAAATGGCGCCGAAAGCGCGGACTGCGCAGGCGCCGATTCCTGCTGCCGGAATCGGCGCCTGCGCAGTCCGCGCTTTCCGGCGCCATTTTCTTGAAGACACACCTGCAGTGGAGCCGGACGATAGGTGAGTATGGTATTTTTTTTTTTTTTTTTAATATATGGCAGCAGCATACGGGGGCATATAATACATTAGTGGCGCAGGATGGGAGCAGCACATGACAGAACGGACGCAGGATGGCAGCAGCACATGACAGAACGGGCGCAGGATGGCAGCAGCACATGACAGAACGGGCGCAGGATGGCAGCAGCACATGACAGAACGGGCGCAGGATGGCAGCAGCACATGACAGAACGGGCGCAGGATGGGAGCAGCACATGACAGAACGGGCGCAGGATGGGAGCAGCACATGACAGAACGGGCGCAGGATGGCAGCAGGATGGGAGCAGCACATGACAGAACGGGCGCAGGATGGGAGCAGCACATGACAGAACGGGCGCAGGATGGGAGCAGCACATGACAGAACGGGCGCAGGATGGGAGCAGCACATGACAGAACAGGCGCAGGATGGCAGCAGCGCATGACAGAACGGGCGCAGGATGGCAGCAGGATGGGAGCAGCACATGACAGAACGGGCACAGGATGGCAGCAGGATGGGAGCAGCACATGACAGAACGGGCGCAGGATGGCAGCAGGATGGGAGCAGCACATGACAGAACGGGCGCAGGATGGCTGCTGCGCATGACAGAACGGGTGCAGGATGGCAGCAGCACATGACAGAACGGGTGCAGGATGGCAGCAGCACATGATGGAGACCATATACCAATATAAATGCTCGCCACCCGGGCGTAGAACGGGTTCAATAGCATATATATATATATATATATATATATATATATATATATATATATATATATATATATATATATATATATATATATATATATATATATATATATATATATATATATATATATATATACATACATACATATATACACATACACACACACACATACACAGTATATATGTTTTTTTCTTTTTTACACATGGATCCCTTGTATAGCCGTATGTCGGTTTTGCACGCCTGCGATAAAAACACGCATTACGGCTGCCATACGGATTACATACGGAGGATGCCATGCGCAAAAAACGGTGACACACGGAGGAGCTACGGACCACTATTTTCGGGACTTTTCAGCGTATTACGGCCGTAATATATGGACCGTATTTTCATACGCTGTGTGTGACGCCGACCTAAGACACCTCAAATTTTCAGAAATGGGGGGGGGGGAAATAATGTGTCAAATAAGGGTCCGTCTTAGAGTATGGTTCCATGGGGTGTATTGGCAGCTCTTTGGACGCTGCGGATACCCCGCTCCACCCAAAGCACCACCCCCTGTTGTATGCTTGGTAATTCCGGATGTGTTCATTGAACACATGCGGAATCACCGCATGGTATTCATAAACTTATTTATCTTGTGGTGAAGGAGCATCTCCACAAGATCAATAGACATGCTGCGGTCTGGAAAGACGCAACGCATGTCCGGATACGGCCCTGCACACATAGTGGAGACGGGATTTCATAAAATCCCCTCCACTATGCTGTAACATCTGGACGCTGTAGATTGGACGCTGCGTACATCTGCTGAGTCCAATCTGCAGCGAATACTAAAGGTTTCCTGACTGTGGAAACATAAGGGTATGTGCACACGTCAGGATTTCTTGCAGAAGTTTTCCTGACAAAAACCGGACATTTCTGCCAGAAATCCGCATGCGTATTTCACGCGTTTTTGGTGCGTTTTTTCCCAAATGCATAGAATTGCGGGAAAAACGTAGAAAATCCGCAAAAATAATGAACATGCTCATTTTTTTTACCGCGATGCGTTTTTTTTTTCGCGGAAAAAAGCGCATCCATGTGCACAAAACATGCAGAATGCATTCTAAATGATAGAATGCATAATGTATGCACTTTTAATGAGTTTTTATAGAGTTTTTAGCGCAAAAAAACCTGAACGTGTGCACATAGCCTTACAGTCAGAAATCAGCTTACCAGGGAAGGGATCGGCACAGGTGGAGGAGTGGTCGTTCGGTGGGAATCCCATCCCAGGCTGGTGCGGTGGCAGGGCTCTGTGTTGGGGGCGGCTGCACTCTCTGGTGGTGGGCAGGGCTCCGCCGGCATTTTGTCATAGCACGGAAGCCCGAGCAGCTCGGTTGCTGCGATGCGGTGGCTCCAGGAAAATGGCCGCCGGAACGGCGCATGCTCAGATTCAGATCTCTGCGACGAGATCTCGTTGCCGAGATCCGAAACTGGCCCCAGCGGCCATTTTGCTGGAGGCCACGGCATCGCAGCAACGGATGTGTGGGGGCCTCAGAGCACCGCCACACCAGCCTGGGAAGGTAGGCTGCATCGCGACCGCTGCCACAGGATTTGTAAGTATATTCCTACCATAAGTTACACCCCCATTTTTACCAAAAAATTTTGGGGAAAAAAGTGCGTCTTATAGTCCGAAAGCCGGTTATTACATACCGGTAATAGGATTTTACAGAGTCCACAACAGCACCCCACCAGAGAAGGGATCCGCCCACCAACAGGACAGGAACCTACAGGTTAAAAAGGGGGCAGTCCCCCTCGCCTCCTCAGTTGGTTTTCAGAGTATGATAGGAACTACCCATCGCATTAGTACACAACAAACATGTTATTTACACTATACAATACCACCACCTCTATACAGTGAATATCTAAATGACACACCTTCCTTAATAGTGCAGGAAACCAGTGCTCAATAACAGAAGGGAATGTGCGGGTGCTGTTATGGACTCTAAAATCCTATTACCGGTACGTAATAACCGGTTTTCCTATCGCCACAACAGCATCCCACGAGAGACTTTCAGAGACGATCACATGGGGGGGGGGGGGGGGGGAACCACAGCATTAAGAATTGATCGGTCAAAGCCTAAACTGAAAGAGGACTAAAGATCAAGACGGAAGTGTCTATAGAAGATGGAAGGTGACGACCACGTTGCCGCCTTACAAATTAGATCAATGGAGACGTCTGCCTTTTCCACCCAGGACGATGCCATGGCTCGCACCAAGAGAGCTTTTATTCCTTCCGGTGGAGACTCCCAATTGGCCGAATAGGCTAGGCAGATTGCATCTCTTATTCACGGGGCGATAGAGTTTTTCGTGACACTCGACCCCTTCCTCTGACCCTGGAAAGAAACAAAAATGCCCTACTCTGCCTCCAGGACTGAGCTTTTCCTAAATACTCTAGTACTGCTCTTAACATCTAGAGATCTTCCACAGTAACAGGGCTATCATAAAAGGATGGAAGATAGATTTCCTGGCTTCTATGAAATTTAGAAGCAACTTTCGGTAGGTAGGCTGGGTCTGGTCTTAAAACTATCTTATCTTTATAGCCCATCAGGAAGGGGGGGGGGGGAGAAATCTACTGATAACGCCTGAATGTCACTGACCTGTCTCGCAGAGGTTAATGCTACTAACAGCACTGTTTTAAGGGTCAGCACCTTCAGTGAAGCCGAATCTCGGGGTTCAAAGGGAGGCCCTGTCAATGCATCTAGTACAAGGTTTAAATCCCATGGGGGCAATCTAGCAATATGAACAGGGTTACTGCGCTCACAGGCCTTGAAGTACCTAGTGATCCACCTGTTCCCTGCCATGTTATACATATACAATGCCCCCAATGCCGACACCTGTACCCTAAGTGTATTGACTGATAATACCAATTCTCGGCCCTTCTGCAAGAACTCCAGAATCGCCTGAATTGGAACCTGATCCAACAGGGGGGCTGAGTGGAACCCTAAAAACTTTTTCCAGGTTTTACAATAAATCTTTGTAGTGACTTCCTTCCTACTCTTCAGTAAAGTAGCAATTAAGGGCTCTGAGAACCCTCTACGCCTCAGTAGCTCCCTCTTAAATTCCACGCTGTCAAGTAGAGACCCTCCGTCTGAGGATGACGGAACAGGCCCTGACAGAAAAGCCCCGAGCTCATTGGCAGCACCCACGGGTCGGTCACGAACATCGCAAACTGGGCCAGAAGGGGACAATCAGTATTACCCTCGCCCCCTCCTCGCTGATTTTCCTGAGGACCAACGGAATCAAATACATCGGGGGAAACGCACATGCCAGAGTATAATCCCACTGGACCTTAAGGGAATCCACCATGTCTGGCTGGTCTGATGCCCGTAGCGATGCGTACCTCCTGACCTGCCTGTTGCTTGTCGCAAAAAGGTCTACAACCGGAAGACTCCATAGATGTACTATCTAACTGAAAACATGCTGATCCAGGGACCATTCCCCTTGGCGTAGGGAGTGTCGGCTGAGATAGTCCATCTGAAAATTGTTCTCCCCCTTATGTGGAGTGCCGATAGGGAGAGGAGGTGATTTTTGGCTAAAGAGAATGTCGCCTGCAGTGGACAGTGATTGTGACCTTGTCCCCAATTGATGGTTTAAATAGGCCACTACTGTCGTGTTGTCGGTGTATGTGCACATGGAAACCCCACAGAGATGGTAAAAACTGTAGAAGCACATATTTTACTGCAGTAAGCTTCTTTAGATTTGAAGAACCCTGAGCTTCCCTGGCAATCCACTTCCCTTGGGCTAGACTGTCTCCCTTGTGAGATGCCCACCCCAAGGGGCTAGCGTCGGTCGTAACTATAATGTCCAGCTTTATCCCCCACGGTACCCCCCCTGGATAAATGTAGCGGGTCTAGCCACCAAACTAGACTGTTGACCGTGGCGACCGACAACCGTAATTTTCCTCTCCGAGGGCCTTGCAGACTTTTCTGCTACGAGCACCTCGTTCTACAGAGTCCTGGTGTGGAACTGAGCTCATCGTACAGCTGGTATGCACGACGTCATGGAACCCAGCAGGGACATTGCATCTCTTAATGTTAGATCCGGATCGTCTCTTATTCCCCTGACCTTGTGGATGATGGCCAACTTTTTGTCCTCCAGTAGAAAACAATGTTGGTTTATGGAGTCCAAAAGAATGCCCAGGAATTTCTGACGGCAATCAATCTCCGGGCACTACACTGAACATCTGACCTCCCCGCTAATAGGAAATTGTCCAGGTATGGTATGACCAGTGTATCCTGTTGTCTTAAAAAGGCCATGATTTCCGCAATTACTTTGGTAAATACACGCGGCGCCATGGACAAACCAAACAGCATAGCGGCGAATTGAAAATGGCTAACCTGGTCACCTAGCTGTACTACCACTCAGATATTGCTGGGGATCCTGGTAAATAGGCAGATGGTAATAGGCATCCTTTAAATCCAGGACTGTCATGAAACACCTTGGAAACAGAAGTTTAGTTGCAGAATTGATGGATTCCATCATAAAAAGTATGACACTGCAGGAATCTATTTAGCTTTCTCAAATTTATAATGGTTCTAAACAGGGTGGATTTGATTTAAATCTAACTGATTTAAATCACGATTTAAATCACAATTTAAATCACTAGTCAGTAAGGCTTGATTTAAATCAGTGATTTAAATCAAAGTTTCTACCTAACTGAATTTGACTCCGCAGAGGTCCCAGCCTCTTCTTCACGGCAAAAATGTTACAACATGAACAGAGTTGAGAAAAAGACCTTAATCCTATTGTTCTACAAACCTATGAATACAGAATCAACCCCTTCAGTGCCAAGTCCAAGAAGTTAGACAATATCTTTCTGATTGTTTGGAGTGGAATAGATCTGCACAACACAAGAAGAATGTGAATCTAAGTGTGAGGAGGAGGAAGGGCAAGCAGACAAGAAAATGAAAGTGAAACTTTGAGCACAATACTGCAGCATAGCCACAGACAGACAAGTCTGGATCTGTTTGTGTGTACGATCTGAGGTTTTTTACATTCTTTCCTTATAATGGCAGTAGGCCGTAAAAGAGACCCAGTTTGGGAATATTTTAATGAAGCTCCTTCGCCTATCGGTAAGGCAGGCATGCGTGCAAAATGCAAACGATGCAACAAAGAGATGCAAGGCCTGGTGGCGCGAATGAGGCAACATCATGAGAAGTGCGGTGATTCGACAGACTAGATTCTGAGCTCACTCCAATGCTAGCTCGTTTATGGGCCTTTCCCTTAAGGGAGCTCCTAATTTCTTCCCTAATGGCAGCCCTTAGATTTCGATGTACAAATAGGAGCCTCCTCCTCCAGGGTCTGGCATATGCAGGATTGACAAAGCCTATTAGCCTTGCTGTCAGGCAGGGGTACTGTGCACAAAACACATTGCTTTTGCTTAGTCTTTGCTGATCTCTTAACAAGGGAATAGAGCATAGATGGGAGAAGTCAGCTTACCAGGTGATCATACCACACTTACCACCCGAAGCTGTATCTCAGCGAGTAACGGTTCCGGAGAAGGGGATATGGTGCACAAGGAAGGCGTCCCCGTTCACCATTCTTGCTAGTGGTTTCGCTCACCCTGGAGTGTTCGCTGCCCTTTATGTGCTGCTCGGACACCTCCACAGGCAGTGCCTCCATATCCCCTCACAGCTAAGTTCTCACGCTGTCTTTTGCCAGTGTGGGAACCGGGGCTGTCTGACCAGAGGGGATAATTTCACCGTCGATGAGAAGCGGCGTTTGCCGCGCTGTCATGCACATGACAGCGTGACAAACACCCAGTGTTCGGGCATCCGAACCCAAACAGTAACACAGACTTCCTGGTGAAGTCCCTGCCTGAACAGTAGATGGTCAGTACGGATGCCGAACATTACTGTTCGGGTTCGCCCATCTCTACCACTGACAACCGCCGCGGGGCGGGTGACAGCAGCTGTGATCCACTATGGGTAAGCAGATAGGCACTTTGTATTAACCTTTGACTGTTTGATGCACACTATGCACTTTACTGCTGCTATTTCTAAACTGTCGGGTCTTTATTGTTACCACTTTCTTCTGATTTGCTTTCCTGATTTGATTAGTTACTAGGTGCTTCCTTGTATTTCCCCCCTGCCTACCTCCACATCTCCTCCATATGTTTCCATGCATACTTCTGGATTCATACATGTTTGTCATTTTAATATGTGTGTTCTTTATGAATTAATAAATTTGATGTATTTTGTATTCAAAATCCATGGTGGCTTGCTCTTATACTCCACTGGTTCAGTTTGACACTGACAACATAGCCCAGGCAGAAACAATTCCTGGGCTGACCTTGGGTCTCCTGACAAACTAAAAGCATCATATGCATTACAGGCAGAAATTAAGATCAGAAGAAAGGTCAGGCAGGAAATTGCAGATTTAATATATGGCGACTAAATATTTGTTTGAATATACAAATAGGTGAAATGGTTGTCACTTACTGAAGCATCTTAAGCGGGTGAAGGCAAGCCAACATTATTGGAGTAGCAGAGTCCTCACAATAAATGTGAGGAACATAGTATTCTTTTTATGCACCACATTTGATACATTTGTCTCTTTTTAATCACACTGTACTCCAGGGTCCTCATGAAGCAGAGAGACTTTAAATACCCCATTTTTGGAACAAAAAACGTGCGCTTTTCATACATTTCTCTAAAGTCTGAAAATGAAGTAAGTCATGTTTACTACATTTTACTTACTAACATGTATAATTAGATCATACTGGCAGAACACAAAAAAAAAATACAAAAAAATTTAAAAGAAAAAAAAAAAAAAAGTGTGAGATAACAGGGTCCTACATAAACTATAGGATCAGGAACACTCTGATATTAGAGACAAAGCAGTCAGTGGCATTTTAGGGTCAGTGTGACCAGCGTTGCGCCCACATTGCCCTTTACTGGTAGCATGGCAAGATCATAAGCTCAGACAAAGAATAAAGCGATTGTATTTCTAGAGAAAGGTTACACAAGCCTTTATTATTAGTGAAGACTATATATATATATATATATATATATATATATATATATATATATATATATATATATATATATATATATATATATATATATATATATATATATATATATATATATATATATATAGGATTCCTCCAGGGACCCGACCAAGTTTAATGGGACAAGACGTTCTCCCACGACCCCGCACACAAGGACCAATGTGAGATTACTGAGCAAAATGGGCCACAAAGTGGAGAATAAGCCGGTCCTATCAAAAAAGATTAAAAAAAATAATATTTTGTATAAACCTATACTAAAACCAATTATATATTTTAGGGTTACTTTTGGATAGGTGACGTCGCCCCGCGGCAGGGGTGAACACAATCGTCCCTTACAGACGCCCATTCACTCCAGCCTTTGGGGCGACCACCAGCCCCTACAACCACGGAGTGCCCACATACCCCACTAATACTGTCCTCCTGCTGGGCCCGCCACTGCCTATCCCCCGGTGCAGGAGGTGGCCGCTCCCCAGCAGTCGGCACAGTAACTATCCTCCAGGCTGACATTCTCAGACGTTATGGAGTCCGGTCCAAGAACAATGGCGCTACGAGGTAAACGCAAGGTAGAAAGAACCGTCAGTGACATCGCTGGCCAGGACTACACGGCTACAGCACTTACCAGTCCGCACTCACCGGCCGCCTCCTCCGAGCACTGCTGTGTAGACTGAGGCGCTAGGTGGCCGTGCAGGGCTGTGTGCAGGGCTGTGTCTACCGTGCGGAGGGTGGGCGGGGCCACGAGAGCTATGTGAAGGATAGGACGTGGGGTGAGAAGTGAGCGCTCAGGCTGTGCCACATACTCTCAGGTCTCGGCGGCTCATGACGTCACCGCGTCCTCCCACATGGCGCGAGCCCCAATTCTAAGCGGTCGACTTCTCACGGTGTTAGTTATGACGTACTTGTATGAGGCTCTGTACTAACGTGTCCTGAGCATGAGGCATAGGGCAGGGCTGGGAGGTAGTCACTCACCGGAGAGGAGGAAGCAGAACCGTGCTGCCTCCACACACCCTGATAATAGAATTCTGCCTCCATGACACCCTGATAATAGGAGAAAACTGCCTCCATGACACCTGATAACAGGAAAAAACTGCCTCCATGACACCCTGATAACAGGAGAAAGCTGCCTCCATGACACCCTGATAACAGGAGAAAACTGCCTCCATGACACCCTGACAATAGGAGAAAGCTGCCTCCACACACCCTGATAATATAATTCTGCCTCCATGACACCCTGATAATAGGAGAAAACTGCCTCCATGACACCCTGATAACAGGAGAAAACTGCCTCCATGACACCCTGATAACAGGAGAAAACTGCCTCCATGACATCCTGATAATAGGAGAAAACTGCCTCCATGACATCCTGATAATAGGAGAAAACTGCCTCCATGACACCCTGATAATAGGAGAAAACTGCCTCCATGACATCCTGATAATAGGAGAAAACTGCCTCCATGACACCCTGATAATAGGAGAAAACTGCCTCCATGACATCCTGATAATAGGAGAAAACTGCCTCCATGACACCCTGATAATAGGAGAAAACTGCCTCCATGACACCCTGATAATAGGAGAAAACTGCCTCCATGACACCCTGATAATAGGAGAAAACTGCCTCCATGACATCCTGATAACAGGAGAAAACTGCCTCCATGACACCCTGACAATAGGAGAAAGCTGCCTCCACACACCCTGATAATATAATTCTGCCTCCATGACACCCTGATAATAGGAGAAAACTGCCTCCATGACACCCTGATAACAGGAGAAAACTGCCTCCATGACACCCTGATAATAGGAGAAAACTGCCTCCATGACACCCTGATAACAGGAGAAAACTGCCTCCATGACACCCTGACAATAGGAGAAAGCTGCCTCCACACACCCTGATAATATAATTCTGCCTCCATGACACCCTGATAATAGGAGAAAACTGCCTCCATGACACCCTGATAACAGGAGAAAACTGCCTCCATGACACCCTGATAATAGGAGAAAACTGCCTCCATGACATCCTGATAATAGGAGAAAACTGCCTCCATGACATCCTGATAATAGGAGAAAACTGCCTCCATGACACCCTGATAATAGGAGAAAACTGCCTCCATGACATCCTGATAATAGGAGAAAACTGCCTCCATGACACCCTGATAATAGGAGAAAACTGCCTCCATGACATCCTGATAATAGGAGAAAACTGCCTCCATGACACCCTGATAATAGGAGAAAACTGCCTCCATGACACCCTGATAATAGGAGAAAACTGCCTCCATGACACCCTGATAATAGGAGAAAACTGCCTCCATGACATCCTGATAACAGGAGAAAACTGCCTCCATGACACCCTGACAATAGGAGAAAGCTGCCTCCACACACCCTGATAATATAATTCTGCCTCCATGACACCCTGATAATAGGAGAAAACTGCCTCCATGACACCCTGATAACAGGAGAAAACTGCCTCCATGACACCCTGATAATAGGAGAAAACTGCCTCCATGACATCCTGATAATAGGAGAAAACTGCCTCCATGACATCCTGATAATAGGAGAAAACTGCCTCCATGACACCCTGATAATAGGAGAAAACTGCCTCCATGACATCCTGATAATAGGAGAAAACTGCCTCCATGACACCCTGATAATAGGAGAAAACTGCCTCCATGACATCCTGATAATAGGAGAAAACTGCCTCCATGACACCCTGATAATAGGAGAAAACTGCCTCCATGACACCCTGATAATAGGAGAAAACTGCCTCCATGACACCCTGATAATAGGAGAAAACTGCCTCCATGACATCCTGATAACAGGAGAAAACTGCCTCCATGACACCCTGACAATAGGAGAAAGCTGCCTCCACACACCCTGATAATATAATTCTGCCTCCATGACACCCTGATAATAGGAGAAAACTGCCTCCATGACACCCTGATAACAGGAGAAAACTGCCTCCATGACACCCTGATAATAGGAGAAAACTGCCTCCATGACACCCTGATAACAGGAGAAAACTGCCTCCATGACACCCTGACAATAGGAGAAAGCTGCCTCCACACACCCTGATAATATAATTCTGCCTCCATGACACCCTGATAATAGGAGAAAACTGCCTCCATGACACCCTGATAACAGGAGAAAACTGCCTCCATGACACCCTGATAATAGGAGAAAACTGCCTCCATGACATCCTGATAATAGGAGAAAACTGCCTCCATGACATCCTGATAATAGGAGAAAACTGCCTCCATGACACCCTGATAATAGGAGAAAACTGCCTCCATGACATCCTGATAATAGGAGAAAACTGCCTCCATGACACCCTGATAATAGGAGAAAACTGCCTCCATGACATCCTGATAATAGGAGAAAACTGCCTCCATGACACCCTGATAATAGGAGAAAACTGCCTCCATGACACCCTGATAATAGGAGAAAACTGCCTCCATGACACCCTGATAATAGGAGAAAACTGCCTCCATGACATCCTGATAACAGGAGAAAACTGCCTCCATGACACCCTGACAATAGGAGAAAGCTGCCTCCACACACCCTGATAATATAATTCTGCCTCCATGACACCCTGATAATAGGAGAAAACTGCCTCCATGACACCCTGATAACAGGAGAAAACTGCCTCCATGACACCCTGATAATAGGAGAAAACTGCCTCCATGACATCCTGATAATAGGAGAAAACTGCCTCCATGACATCCTGATAATAGGAGAAAACTGCCTCCATGACACCCTGATAATAGGAGAAAACTGCCTCCATGACATCCTGATAATAGGAGAAAACTGCCTCCATGACACCCTGATAATAGGAGAAAACTGCCTCCATGACACCCTGATAATAGGAGAAAACTGCCTCCATGACACCCTGATAATAGGAGAAAACTGCCTCCATGACATCCTGATAATAGGAGAAAACTGCCTCCATGACACCCTGATAACAGGAGAAAACTGCTTCCATGACACCCTGATAATAGGAGAAAGCTGCCTCCATGACACCCTGATAATAGAATTCTGCCTCCATGACACCCTGATAATAGGAGAAAGCTGCCTCCATGACACCCTGATAATAGGAGAAAGCTGCCTCCATGACACCCTGATAATAGGAGAAAACTGCCTCCATGACACCCTGATAATAGGTGAAAGCTGCCTCCATGACACTCTGATAATAGGAGAAAACTGCCTCCATGACACCCTGATAATAGAATTCTGCCTACATGACACCCTGATAATAGGAGAAAGCTGCCTCCATGACACCCTGATAATAGGAGAAAGCTGCCTCCATGACACCCTGATAATAGGAGAAAACTGCCTCCATGACACTCTGATAATAGGAGAAAGCTGCCTCTATGACACCCTAATAGGAGAAAGCTGCCTCCATGACACCCTGATAATAGGAGAATGCTGCCTCCATGACACCATGATAATAGGAGAAAACTGCCTTCATGACACCCTGATAATACGAGAAAGCTGCCTCCATGACACCCTGTTAATGGGAGAAAGCTGCCTCCATGACACCCTGATAATAGGATAAAGCTGCCTCCATGACACCCTGATAATAGGAGAAAACTGCCTCCATGACACCCTGATAATAGGAGAAAACTGCCTCCATGACACTCTGATAATAGAAGAAAGCTGCCTCTATGACACCCTAATAGGAGAAAGCTGCCTCCATGACACCCTGATAATAGGAGAATGCTGCCTCCATGACACCCTGATAATAGGAGAAAGCTGCCTCCATGACACCCTGATAATAGGAGAATGCTGCCTCCATGGCACCCTGATAATAGGAGAAAGCTGCCTCCATGACACCCTGTTAATGGGAGAAAGCTGCCTCCATGACACCTTGATAATAGGAAAAAGCTGCCTCCATGACACCCTGATAATAGAAGAAAGCTGCCTCCATGACACCCTGATAATAGGAGAAAACTGCCTCCATGACACCCTGATAATAGGAGAAAACTGCCTTCATGACACCCTGATAATAGGAGAAAGCTGCCTCCATGACACCCTGATAATAGGAGAATGCTGCCTCCATGGCACCCTGATAATAGGAGAAAGCTGCTGTTGTGAATTCTGTGGCAGAGCTCCCTCCTGTGGTCACAAGTGGTACTTCGGCTGATTCTCTCTGGGAGCTTCCGTTTGTGGAGGAAACTGGTACTGCTGCTTCTGAGTTTCCTCCCTCAGGTGATCTGGTGAGGTCGTTAGGTGCTTCTCTACTTAACCCCACCTAATGCTTTGATTCATGCTTCCTGTCAATGTTCCAGTGTTGGACTTGTGTTTCTCTGGATCATTCCTGTGGCCTGCTGCTCTGCATAGCTAAGTGCTTCTTTGCTATTTGTTGCTATTTTTTCTGTCCAGCTTGTCTATTTGTTTTGCTGGAAGCTCTGGGACGCAAAGGGTGTACCTCCGTGCCGTTAGTTCGGTACGGAGGGTCTTTTTGCCCCTTTGCGTCATTTTCTTTAGGGTTTTGTGTAGACCGCAAAGTTATCTTTCCTATCCTCGTTCTGTCTAGAATATCGGGCCTCACTTTGCTGAATCTATTTCATCCCTACGTTTGTCTTTTCATCTTACTCACAGTCATTATATGTGGGGGGCTGCCTTTTCCTTTGGGGTATTTCTCTGAGGCAAGGTAGGCTTATTTTTTCTGTCTTCAGGCTAGTTAGTTTCTCAGGCTGTGCCGAGTTGCATAGGTAGCGTTAGGCGCAATCCACGGCTGCCTCTAGTTGTGTTTGGAGAGGATCAGGGATTGCGGTCTGCAGAGTTCCCACGTCTCAGAGCTCGTTCTATTATTTTGGGTTATTGTCAGATCACTGTATGTGCTCTGACCTCCATGCCCATTGTGATACGGAATTGCCTTTCATAACAAGCTGCCTCCATGACACCCTGATAATAGGAGAAAACTGCCTCCATGACACCCTGATAATAGGAGAAAGCTGCCTCCATGACACCCTGATAATAGGAGAAAGCTGCCTCCATGACACCCTGATAATAGGAGAATGCTGCCTCCATGGCACCCTGATAATAGGAGAAAGCTGCCTCCATGACACCCTGTTAATGGGAGAAAGCTGCCTCCATGACACCCTGATAATAGGAGAAAGCTGCCTCCATGACACCCTGATAATAGGAGAAAGCTGCCTCTATGACACCCTAATAGGAGAAAGCTGCCTCCATGACACCCTGATAATAGGAGAATGCTGCCTCCATGACACCCTGATAATAGGAGAAAACTGCCTTCATGACACCCTGATAATAGGAGAAAGCTGCCTCCATGACACCCTGATAATAGGAGAAAGCTGCCTCCATGACACCCTGATAATAGGAGAATGCTGCCTCCATGGCACCCTGATAATAGGAGAAAGCTGCCTCCATGACACCCTGTTAATGGGAGAAAGCTGCCTCCATGACACCTTGATAATAGGATAAAGCTGCCTCCATGACACCCTGATAATAGGAGAAAGCTGCCTCCATGACACCCTGATAATAGGAGAAAACTGCCTCCATGACACCCTGATAATAGGAGAAAACTGCCTCCATGACACCCTGATAATAGGAGAAAACTGCCTCCATGACACCCTGATAATAGGAGAAAACTGCCTTCATGACACCCTGATAATAGGAGAAAGCTGCCTCCATGACACCCTGATAATAGGAGAAAGCTGCCTCCATGACACCCTGATAATAGGAGAATGCTGCCTCCATGGCACCCTGATAATAGGAGAAAGCTGCCTCCATGACACCCTGTTAATGGGAGAAAGCTGCCTCCATGACACCCTGATAATAGGAGAAAGCTGCCTCCATGACACCCTGATAATAGGAGAAAGCTGCCTCTATGACACCCTAATAGGAGAAAGCTGCCTCCATGACACCCTGATAATAGGAGAATGCTGCCTCCATGACACCCTGATAATAGGAGAAAACTGCCTTCATGACACCCTGATAATAGGAGAAAGCTGCCTCCATGACACCCTGATAATAGGAGAATGCTGCCTCCATGACACCCTAAAAATATTATAAAGCTGCCTCCAGACACCCTGTAATAGTGTTCACCACAATTAGTTTATGCAGAGCTGTGCTTGGTGCTAGTCTATTTCCCCAATTCCTGAGCACTGTTGTGCATGAGACTCTGCATCTACACATAGTCGGTACTACAGGCAATGCTAAGAATGCTGTAATTGTACATGTTCACTTACGGTATGTCAGGTCCGCACATCCATATTTTACAGCCAAAGTACAGATTGCAGTGTCTGGACTCCACGGGTTTCCATCCCAAATCCTTGAAACTTCATAGGCATGTATGAGGCTACATCTCGATCTGTACTCTGACCATAAAACTCAGATGTTGAACCTGGCCTTAGGCCTCATTCAGACGACCATGTTTCACGCATGTGATCTGTTTGTGATGAAGAAAACACATACCTATTGTAGTCTACAAGCTGTTCACATGTCTGTGTCTTTGTTTTAAACTAAGTATTCACTCCAAAAATCGGAGACTTCTCATTTTATGTTTTTATTTAGGGATCAAACTCACCAATAGTCTATGGGTCCGTGAAAAAAAAAATCAGACAGCACGCAGATGGCATCCTATAGTTGCATCCTAGTGCTGTCATTTTTTAACTGACTGATGGTAGAAGATTGAGAATCGTCCATCAGTTTTTTGCATGCAAAAAGTCCTCAAAAAACTGATGGACGACAAACTACAGTATAATAACATTGGCCCCGATTCATTATTATTATTATTTATTTATATAGCACCATTAATTCCATGGTGCTGTATATGTGAAAAGGGGTTACATACAGGGTTATAGATATCGTTAACAGTAAACAAATTTACAGTGACAGACTGGTACAGAGGGGAGAGGACCCTGTCCTTGCAGACTTACATTCTTCAGGATAATGGGGAAGAGACAGGAGGTTGGTGTGCTGCAGCACTGGTGGTGGTGAGGCGGGTGGTCATGGCGGCAGCTCGGGTGATCGGTGACGTGGCCTCAGCTCGGGTGGTCGGTGACGGGCTTTTGGTGAGGCGGCAGAATGGTTATTGCAGGCTGTAGGCTTTCCTGAAGAGATGGGTTTTCAGGTTCCGTCTGAAGGATCCGAGGGTGGTGGATAGTCGGACGTGTTGAGGCGTGGAATTCCAGAGGATGGGGGATATTCGGGAGAAATCTTGGAGGCGGTTGTGTGAGGAACGAATAAGTGTGGAGGAGAGTAGGAGGTCTTGGGAGGATCGAAGATTACGTGAAGGAAGATAGTGGGAGATTAGTTCAGAGATATAGGGAGGGGACAGGTTGTGGATGGCTTTGTAGATCAGTGTTAGTAGTTTGAACTGGATTCGTAGGGGAATTGGGAGCCAGTGGAGAGATTTGCAGAGGAGTGAAGCAAGAGAGTAGCAAGGAGAGAGGTGGATCAGCCGAGCAGCAGAGTTGAGGACAGACTGGAGTGGTGCAAGGGAGTTAGCGGGGAGGCCACAGAGGAGGGTGTTGCAGTAATCGAGGCGGGAGATGATGAGGGCATGCACAAGAGTTTTAGTAGATTGTGGGCTGAGGAAGGGACGGATTCTGGCAATATTTTTTAGTTGGATGCGACAGGAGGTGGCAAGAGTTTGGACGTGCGGTTTGAAGGACAGGGCAGAATCGAGAGTTACCCCGAGGCAGCGGATTTAAGGTGCAGGAGAGAGCGTGATGCCGTTTACTATAATAGATAGATCAGGTATGGGGGATACGCGAGATGGGGGAAAGATGATGAGTTCGGTTTTGTCTACATTGAGTTTTAGGAAGCGATAGTTGAAGGAGGATATGTCTGACAGACACTCTGGGATTCTGGACAGAAGAGAGTAGACATCTGAGCCAGATATCTGAGTGTCGTCCGCATATAGGTGGTACTGGAAGCCATGGGACTTTATGAGTTGTCCTAGGCCAAGGGTATAGATGGAAAAAAGTAGAGGCCCTAGGATAGAGCCTTGAGGGACTCCCAACAGAGGGGGTGGGGTGAGGAGGTAGTGTGGGAGTGGGAAACGCTAAATGTGCGGTCGGAAAAGTATGAGGCAATCCAGGACACGGCAAGGCCTTTGATGCCGAGGGAAGAAAGAATCTGTAGCAGTAGGAGGATTCATTAAAGCAATTTTGCTATAATTTGCTATAAATTGCATTGAAATGTCGCAAAATGTTGTCCAACTCGAATTTGAAGCCAAGTTTCACTCCAGTTTCTTCATTTTGGTGTAGCTAGGGCGAGATGGGGGCGCGACTAGATTGTGATGCCACAGCTTGTCTAATTCTTGATGAGCTTGTTGTCAAGATATCAGAAATGTTACTCCAGTCAGCGACTAGAGTAAGATTTGTAGCGAGGTGCACACTGCAGGTCAGATGTTTCTGATACATGCTTCCTCGAACAGGATTTTATAATTCTTTTTTTATTCCTAATCTGTTAAAATGAGTCAAATCACCAGAGTGGATTTCCATAGAATTTCGAGATGCTTCTGACAGTGATCAGTTTGAAACTTTACGTCGTTGCTGGGAACTAGTTATTTTTTTTAAGGTTTCAAGTGGTAATACCAGTCTATTGTTTTTTACATGCCTAACAATGGCATAAACAAAATGTTTTGTGTTGCAATTTATAAATTAATTGATGTTATAGATTTTATTAGTAGTATAGGATTTAATTTCTTTAGTTTTTTTTTTTTATTTAAATACGGGGTCAAAATTGTTGGTATCCCTCATTTAATGACAGAAAAAATCCACAATGGTCACAGAAAAAACTTGAATCTGATAAAAGTAATAATAAAAGTTCTATGACAATGAACAAATGAAAGTAAGACATTGCTTTTCAACCATGCTTCCACAGAATAAAAAAAAAAAAATGAAACTCATGAGCTCGGCCTGAACAGAAATGATGGTACCTCTGGAAATAATGTGACAAAAGGGACATGTCAAATGAAGGTGTGTCCACCAACTAGCATCACAGTTGTCTACAATCTTGCAATCAGTGAGTTGGCCTGTATATAGGGCTACAGATACTCACTGTGCTGTTTGTTCACACTCAACATGGACCAGAGGAAGCGAAGGAAAGAGTTGTCTCAGGAGATTTGAAAGATAATTATAGACAAATATGTTAAAGGTAAAAGTTATAAGACCCTCTTCAAGTAGCTTGATGTTCCTGTGACTACAGTTGCACATATTATTCAAAAATTTAAGATCCATTGGACTGTTGCCAACCTCCCTGGACGTGACCGCAGGAGGAAAATTGATGACAAATCATAGAGACGGATAATACGAATGGTAACAATCGAGCCCAGAAAAACTTCTAAACAGATTAAAGGTGAACTTCAAGCTCAAGGAACATCAGTGTCAGATCGCACCATCCGTTGTTGTCTGAGCCAAAGTGGACATCATGGGAGACGACCAAGGACGATACCATTGTTGAAAAATAATCATAAAAAAAGCCAGACTGGAATTTGCCAAACTACATGTTGACAAGCCACAAAGCTTCTGGGAGACTGTCCTATGGACAGATGAGACAAAAATGGAACTTTTTGGCAAGGCACATCAGCTCTATGTTCACAGACGGAAAAATGAAGCATATCAAGAAAAGAACGCAGTCCCTACTGTGAAACATGGAGGAGGATTTGTTATGTTCTGGGCTGCTTTGCTGCATCTGGCACAAGGTATCTAGCATCTGTGCAGGGTATAATGAACTGTCAAGACTATCAAGGGATTCTAGAGAGAAATGTGCTGCCCAGGGTCAGAAAGCTTGGTCTCAGTCACAGGTCATGAGTCTTGCAACAGGATAATGACCCAAAACACACAGCTAAATACGCACAAGAATGGCTAAGAGGAAAACATTGGAGTATTCTGAAATGGCCTTCTATGAGCCCTGACCTAAATCTTATTGAGCATCTTTGGAAAGAGCTGAAACATGCCATCTGGAAAAGGCAACCTTCAAACACGAGACAACTGGAGCAGTTTACTCTTGAGGAGTGGGACAAAATACCTGATGAAGAGGTGCAGAAGTCTCATTGACAGTTACAGGAATCGTTTGATTGCAGTGATTGCCTCAAAAGGTTGTGCAAGAAAATATTAAGTTAAGGGTACCATCATATCTGTCCAGGCCTATTTCATGAGTTTTATTTTTTATTATTTTTTTAATTCTGTGGAAGCCTGGTTGAAAAGCAATGTCTGACTTTCACTTGTTCATTTTCATATATC
Organism: Ranitomeya imitator; assembly: GCF_032444005.1. Lineage (NCBI taxonomy): Eukaryota > Metazoa > Chordata > Amphibia > Anura > Dendrobatidae > Ranitomeya > Ranitomeya imitator. The sequence goes on along the minus strand of NC_091285.1, from coordinate 259,464,043 downwards.
TTTTATTTATTATTACTTTTGTCAGATTCAAGTTATTTCTGTGACCATTGTGGGTTTTTCTGTAATTAAACGAGGGGTACCAACAATTTTGACCACGTGTGTATCTACAAATGGCTCATTGTGATACTGCATATGGAAAAGCTCACTTGGTGGTAAGTTATGTACGTTTAACCCCTTAATGACCACCAATACGCCTTTTTACTGACCTGAGATGTAAGAGAATGGCATCTCCATACAGGTGACAATCCAGCAGCTGTCGGCTGTACTCTATAGCTGACAACTGGCTGCATTAGCTACAATCAGGGTTGGAACTGACCTTGGCTATTTAACCCCTTATATGCTGCTGTCAATAGTGACTGCACTACCTAAATGGTTAAGGCTGGGTTCACATTACGTTACTGGCGTCCGTTAGACGGACTACGTTACACCGCGGCATAATGCGGTGTATGCAGTCCATTAACGCCGCCATTGAGTCCAATGTCGCACGCATCGCTAGCGCACGCCCACAATGGGCGTGCGCTAGTGATGTGCCGTCATTGAGTGACGGACACTGGGACGCCGGCTGCAGCATTTCCGGGTCCGTCACTACTAGTGCAGATAGAGCATCTGCTAGCTCTATCTGCGCTAGCGCGATGACACATCGGCACTTGCGTTAACAGCAGCCCATTAACGCATGTGTTGAACGGGCTGCTGTTAACGCAGTGTGAACCTGGCCTAACAGAGTGTGATGTTCCCTCTTTAACTCCATGATTACTTGGAGATTATGATTGTGTGGTCTTGATGTTTCCCATGGCAGTTCTTGGCCAATTGTCTGCCTTAGAGTCTACCGGCTATAGTAGCCTGTTGAGACGTTAACGACATTTGAATGGTAAAAATAAACGTCTTCATTCCTGTTATGCAACTTTGCGTTAATTCCTGAAAAGCAAATGAAGGGTTAATGAACTATCTGAAAGCAATTTTGAACATGTTAAGGGGTGCATTTTTTTTTTAAATGGTATCACTTTTGGGGCTTTCCAATATGTAGGACCCCCAAAGTCACTTCAAATCTGAATAGTTCCCTATAAAAATAAATTTTGCAAATTTCCTTGAAAAAATGAAAAATTACTTCTACATTTTTAAACCTTGTAAAATGCTAACAAAATTAAACAACATTTTACAAATATTGCTGTTATAAAGCAGACATGAGGGGAATGTTACTTATTAATGCTTTTTTGTGGTATGACTATCTGGATTAAAAGGATAATCATTCAAAGTTTGAACATTTTTAATTTTTTTAAAATTGTCAAATTTCTGATATTTTTACAAAATAAAGCAAAACATATCAACCTAAGTTCACCATTATCATAAAGTATAATATGTAACGAAAAAAAAAACAGTCTCAAAATCAATGGGATATGTTCAAGCATTCCAGAGTTATTTACTACATAATAACACTGGTCAGATTTTAAAAAATTGGCCCGGTCGCTAAGATTTTAAAATCTTTGTCCGGATTATATAAACAGAGAAGATGTGGGAACCACAAAAGAAAACGACCAACAAGGGTAACTATAATCAAAATACAAAACTCTTTATTCAATATACATATTAAAAATAACTATGAAAGAAATCGGACACAGATGGGGAAATGGTATAGGTCACAATACAGGTACTCCCCTATAGAAAACGTGTAGGCCTCGCACTGGCTCCCTATCAAATGTAAAAACAGAGTATGGATAATGGGGGGGGGAAACCCCAAAAGTAATGGAATGGCTACAGTAAGTGTAAAATACACTACATACTCCTGAACACTATACCATGGAAACAACGGATATATAATGTATAAGTCTCCATCACGCCCATTAAACTATGAAACACATGTGAAAAATAAGGCCCAGAGAACTTAAACTACTCTAAACATCCAGAATGGCCGCTGGAACCAAGAAAGTGACATATGGAGAAAGCCATCCCTGAAAACACTAACCTCGACCCCAGGAACACAACCAGGAAGGTGCACATGCACCCATATACATAAAGGCAGATAACATGGTATGATCTTTATTACCTGGTCCTGGGCGGTGTTAGCGGGGGAGAGCCAAGTGCGCAGCCGACACGTCTACCCGACGCGCGTTTCGGAGCCGACGCTCCTTCGTCAGGGGTGCGTCGGGTAGACGTGTCGGCTGCGCACTTGGCTCTCCCCCGCTAACACCGCCCAGGACCAGGTAATAAAGATCATACCATGTTATCTGCCTTTATGTATATGGGTGCATGTGCACCTTCCTGGTTGTGTTCCTGGGGTCGAGGTTAGTGTTTTCAGGGATGGCTTTCTCCATATGTCACTTTCTTGGTTCCAGCGGCCATTCTGGATGTTTAGAGTAGTTTAAGTTCTCTGGGCCTTATTTTTCACATGTGTTTCATAGTTTAATGGGCGTGATGGAGACTTATACATTATATATCCGTTGTTTCCATGGTATAGTGTTCAGGAGTATGTAGTGTATTTTACACTTACTGTAGCCATTCCATTACTTTTGGGGTTTCCCCCCCCATTATCCATACTCTGTTTTTACATTTGATAGGGAGCCAGTGCGAGGCCTACACGTTTTCTATAGGGGAGTACCTGTATTGTGACCTATACCATTTCCCCATCTGTGTCCGATTTCTTTCATAGTTATTTTTAATATGTATATTGAATAAAGAGTTTTGTATTTTGATTATAGTTACCCTTGTTGGTCGTTTTCTTTTGTGGTTCCCACATCTTCTCTGTACTATACAGCTACGACTGGTACGGTTAATAGTCCGGCAAGTGAGCAGCAGTGAGTGTTTATATCCATCTTACTCACGCTATGTTGCCCTTGAGCACCGCCATTTGGATACTACCGGATTATATAAATTAGATTAAATAATTTTTCTAAAGAAAACACTATCTGACTGCTCACTTGATTCCATAATGATTGGTGCTAAGTTAGGTTATTGATATATAATGGGAAGATGACGTAGTATGCATTTTGTTATAGCCTAAGCATTTGTACTGTAAGGGGTGGAGACCACAAGGGTATTATTTTTAAGGGATTTTTTAAGGTGTGGTGGAAAGTAATCATCGTGTTTTAAGGTCTACAATGTTTTGGGATTTGTTTAGGGTTTTGTTTTAATAACCACATTGTTCAAGTAACTTGTTGTTCATATGTAGCATTCTCTGTGCAAGCACATTTTGCTATATTACATTCAGAATTGGTTCATTTTTGGTTGTGTATTCAGGATGACAACTATCGGCACATAGTGTTGGCTTTCTAGTGGTTTTAATGGAACCATATTTTAGGTCCCCATGTAAAGATATACCTAGAAAAGACACATGATCTTCATGATGTTCGGCTGTAAAATTAAGATTTAAATTATTATTAAGGTACGGTATTTCAGAAATAGGAAACAAAAGATTTTGGTCTCCTTGCCAGATAAGAGGAGGTCATCTATATTATGAAAGTAGCACTTGATGAGATGAAGGCTTGGATTAACGGTCATATACAGATGACTCTCCTCCCACCAGGCCATGTAGAGGTTGTCCAATGAGGGGGAGAATTTCTGCCCCCATCGTGCAACAATCTATTTGCAAAATGAATTCACCCACAAATATGAGAAAAATATTCTGCAAAAGAAAATGTGTTTCAGATAATATATAAGAACATAGTCCTTGGAGAAATACTCATGTTTGCCGAGACAAAAAGATAATGTTTTTCTAAATAGAAGATGTGGAAAAGAAGTATGAATAGAAATGATATAATGATATAATGTGTGAACTACGTGACATTTTTCCCCAATGTAAATCCTATAATATGGGAGTAAGTTCTTTGGTGTCCTTGGTGTAAACAGGCACAGTTATTACCATTGGTTGTAAAAATTGTTCTGCCAGAAAGTATTCAGATAGTCCTACGGAAGCACCCTCATCCAGGAGATGTGACAATTTTTTAGATGTGGTGTGGGATCAGAGGATGAGTTGTGCAATGTTTTCAATCATTGGTATCCCCTTCCTTTTTTTCCAGTCTCCTCCATAAAAAAAAAAAAAAAATCCCCAAAAATTAATCCTTTTTCCCCCCTTTCTTTTCCCTTCTTTTTCTTTTTCCTCTAAAATTCAACAACAATGCATGATTCAGTCGGCATTATATTTGCTAAGAGCTAGAATGAATGGTCATCGCCATAATACTAAAATTGTTTTTGTCCAACACAGTTTATCTAGACATTTATTAATTAAACATCAAAAAAATTAATATCACTGTCATTCCTGTAGAATCCATCCCTGAAAATGTACTGAATCGCAATCAAGTGCTGAATAGGAAAGAATCCTTTTGGATTTACCAACTCCAGACTTTATTTCCCAATGGTCTGAATGATGTGGTTAAAAAAGTTTGATCAATAATGCCAAATGAATCATACATTGTTGTTGAATTTTAGAGGAGAAAAGGGAAAAAAGAAAAAGAAGGGAAAAGAAAGGAAAAAAAAAATATATATTTTTTTTATTTTTTATGGAGGACTAGCCTCCCTTTCATCTGGTTGGGTGTGGCTATAGAGCTCCCTCAACATTTTGCTCCTTTAGTTTCTTGTGAAGCAAGGTATATATAACGTGAATGTGGTATACTTTTTTTTTATATATGATATACATATTTTTTAATTAACCTGAAGAAGACTCCCGGATGTTTGGAGTCGAAACGCGTTGTTTTATCCTGTAACTCCAAAATAAACAATTCTGTTTCATTACCACGAGAATCTTGTGACGGAAGCGCTGACAACTATCTGGGTATTTCTCGGTCTATTGATTGCTTTCACCACGGTTGTCTGAAGCCTCCCGTGAGCCCAGCTGGTCGAGCTGCAGTCCGCCTCCTCGGGATTCCTGTGGGATCCTGTTTATGCCTCAATTCGCCTGTTTCTGGTGAGTGCAACTACTATAGCGTGCAATTTAGCAATAGTTTTTACTACACTTAGATCGTGCGCGGCGTTTGTTCCCCTTTTTTCTCTCCCTATCTCTTAGGGTCCGTTTGATTCATACAAACTCTCTTAGACTCACCTTTCATTACTTACATTTACCCTAGCCTCTGCAGCTGAAGCCAGCTGGAACAGATGATGTCACCATGCTGGCACTGAGTCTTGATGACACACGCTGCACGGTGATGTCATCACAATTTACTGAACAGCCAAACCAAGCAAACAAACAAGGAAGTCGCACTATCTATTCTGGCTACATGTGGATCTGCTCCGCTGTCGTCTTTTTATGGATCCCTTGTTTTTAGTGGAACTAACCTTTGCCCATGTTTGCTAGAAGCTGATGATACATCCTGCTGAGTCCACTATTTGAAGTCCCATTCACTGTTATATTTTAGCCATCCTGATGTGTGCTGACCTCCTGTGGTATTTTTTCAACATTACAAGTAGAAATCATGTTTGGGTAAACATGCAATTTCATAGCAATCATTGCATTGGTTCCTCCATCAAATAAAGAGCCATTGCCATAGGAAGACTGTAAATAATAATTGAAAAAGTTACAATATTTTTAATCTAAATTACTTTCAGGAATTCTGCATCTGATGTAGCATATCATTCCAGGCCTAAGATAATAATAATAGCCCTACGTGGCTCCATAGAAGCTGTATCACAGATTCATAAGAGGTGAAGCTGTAAAAGCCCTAACAATGTTACTTCACTCAATGCAGCTGGTAATAGAGCAAAAAACTGAAATTATACAGCAATTGTTCACACCTAAAGGGAAGTTGTCACCAGGTATTCACTATTTCATCTGAAATGCTCTGAATGCTGATCTCTATATAACCCTGCCCACACTACTGGTGGCAGCTTTCACACTGTATATAAGCAGAAAGCTACCAATCAGCGGTGGGGGTACAGTTATACAGAGCTCATGAATATGGAGAACTATAAGGTAGCAGATTTATTAGTCCTCTAGTGATAAACTCTTGCTGATAAAACATTGTATTTTATCAAAACCAAAACTACAGCAAGCAGCCCAGTAACCTCCTTGCTGAGTTCCTTCCAAAACTGTGTGCAAGTGTACATGTTTTGATGCTGTTTAGAGAGCAAAGAGGTCGCACAAATATTGATTTGCTTTAAATTTCTCTTTTCTTCATTCACTTTGCATAATATGTATACACTGTAGAGGTTTGTACTCACTCAACAGTCCATACAAACATACAGTGGGTCCACCTGCTCAGCATAGTGTCCAGTTCTTTAGGCCTTAGCACAGACCAACACAAAGGGGATCCACACAGCTCCAGATCCAGCCACTGAATGATACACTCGGTCTCCATTTTATCTGCCAAACCACGCCCCTAGGGTTGGGATATGTGAGCCGTCATTCCCACCCATCTCTTATGACCACTCCTAAAACCTGGCCCTGGAATGGCCTTGATAACTCTCTCAGCACTAAGTGTGCTGGGTCATACTTCCAAGCACACATCACCGGCTCACATCACCGCATCTAATAGCCGCAATGACACATATCTACCCTCAAGGACTCTTCCTTCGGCCATCTTACAACACATTTATGTTGAAAAGTGTTTGCCCCCTTCCTGGTTTCCTATTCTTTTGCATGTTTGTCATATTTAAAAATTTCAGATCCCCAAATTTAAATATTAGGCAAAGATAACAGAAATAAACATAAAATGCAGTTTTTAAATGAGGGTCTTTATTTTTAAGGGAAAAAGAAATCCTATGGTTACCAGCAAGTGGGACCTAAGATGTAACTTTAATTAATAAATTTAAAATCAAAGGCCGAACAAGAAAAAAACTTTTCGCTTTAAAAACAGATCAATAGATACACTCATTAATTATTCAAAAAGATGATATATACAATAAATCCAGTTATCTCAATGCCAGTCGCAGTCCAAAAATCAGCTGTCATGTTAGGACTAGTGCTGTATATTGTATGTTCATTAATGAGTGAAACAGTGAGACAGAAACTGAATCCAATTATCTCAATAACAGTCACAGTTCCTCTCTATGTAATCTCTATGGAATTGGTGCTGTATATTCCATTTGTCAGTCCCAATTTACATTCAGTGTACGATATAAACAGTATAAATGCATTGAAATCACATCAAACCATGAAGTCAATCCACTTCATGTTTGTAGTATAGCACAAATGAGAAACAAAGTAATTGAGATTTATCAGCATGGAAAAGGTTATAAAGCCATTTCTAAAGGTTTGGGACTCCAGCGAATCACAGTGAGAGCCATTACACACAAATGGCAAAACCATGGAACAGTGGTGAACCTTCCCAGGAGTGGGTGGCTGACTGAAATTACTCCAAAAGTGTAGTGACAAATCATGCACGAGATCACAAAAGTCCCCACAACAGCGTACAAAGAACTACAGACCTCACTTACCTCAGTTAAGGTCAGTGTTCGCAACTAAACCATAAGAAAAACACTGGGCAAAAAAGGGCCTAGATGACGGAGTTCCAACATGAAAACCACTGATGACCAATAAGAACATAAAGGTTCGTCTCAGTTTTGCCAGAAAACATTTTGATGATTCTCAAGACTTTTGGGAGAAAACTCTGTGGACAGACAAAAGTTGAACTTTTTGGAAGTGTATACAGCATTTCAAAATAGGAACATCATGCCAACAATAAAATATGGTGGTGGTAGTGTGATCGCCTGGGGATTTTTTGATGTTTCAGGACCTGGAAGACTTACTGTGGTAAATGGAACCATGAATACTTCTTGCACGTATGCAAATTTATTCTTAGCAATATTTGAAGATACATACATTAATAATATCAATAATCTATTTTTGAAACATATTCGTTTCTTCACGAGATTCGTGGATGATATGATGTTGATTTGGGATGGAAATGAGGATGAATTTAACTCCTTCGTAGAATATCTAAATGTTTCAAATACAGAGAATATGAAGTTTACATCTAGTTTTGGAGTTAACAGTCTCGAATATCTGGATGTAAAAATAGAAATCATCGAGGGAGAAATAATAACTAAGGTGTTCAGAAAGGAAACCGCGACCAATAATTTGCTACATTTCGATAGCGATCACCCGAGTCACACAAAAAGAGGATTACCATTTAGTCAAATGGTTAGACTACGAAAAATAAATAATAATAATATCATATTCAATGAGCAGATTGGCGAACTTAAGACACGCTTCACAAAAAGAGGTTATCCGTACAATATTCTAAGAGAAGCTGAGAACCGCATTAATAAATGCTCTCAAAATGATTATTTGAGAAAGAGACAAATTAAAAATGGGTCATCTAAACAAGATATAGACAGTTTCAGTTTTTGTTTCAAGCATAGCAATATGGATAATATTATACATACCTCTATTCGTAAAAATTGGCACGTGCTTCAATCCGATAAAGATCTGGCGTCGATACATCTAAATCCTCCAAAATTTGCTTATAGGCGAGCTCATAATCTATCAGATTTGATAGTCCATAACAAAATCCTAACACCGAGAAGTTGTTGGCTAATTAACAACGCGCCTATAGGGAATCATAGATGCGGCAATTGCCGGTTTTGCCATTTGCACATCACTCAGAGCCCTATTCAAATAGGTTCAATTACTCACAGTATAAAAGATTTTATTTCTTGTAAAAGCAAGTTTGTTGTATATATTCTGCTGTGCCCGTGCCGATATTTCTATATCGGTAAAACTATAAGACCGTTAACAGTAAGGTTTAAAGAACATTATAACTCTATTTCAACGGGCAAAGGCTGCCTAAGATTAATTCATCATATGAGAGAAGTCCACAATGCAAATCCAAATCTATTAAATTTTGCTGGCTTAGAAATAGTTAAATACCCAGCCTCGGGAGGAGATCAGAATAGGTTACTTTTACAAAAAGCCAAATGGATTTTAAATGCCAATGCACAGGGTCCAATCGGATTAAATGACAAATTAGGTATGTCAGTGTTCCTATAGTGAACATTAAAAATTATGTGACATAGTGCTAATTTAATATTTTGTTTTGATATTTTGTTATAACATTCTGTTACAATCTGTAAAGTGGTTACTAGTGTTATCTGTTTGCACGCTCACTGTTATAGTCATGTTTCACAATAGCACTGTGAATTGATGTTACTATATATGTCAGAAAACCTATAAAAGGATATGACGTTGGTAACCTGGTATGTGGACCCGTTGAAGCACATTTAGTTGCGAAACGGCCGTCGTCCAGCCTCCATCACTGCACCCTCCGCTCCACCTGATGTCTTGAATGGATGTATTCACATTCTTTGTTCCAATAAAGAGCACGTAAATACAGCTTCTACTGGGTGAGTGCCGCATATTTTTCTGCTTTCCGGAACCATGAATACTGTCTACTAAAAAATCATGAAGGAGAATGCCAGGCCTTCTGTTCGTGACCTCAAGCTGAAGCACACTTGGGTTATGCAGCAGGACAATTATCCAAAAGTCCTCCTCTGAATGGCTTAGAGTGGCCTTGTCTAAGTCCTGACCTTAATCTGATTGAGATGCTGTGGCATGACCTTAAAAAGGCGGTTCACGTTTGGAACCCTCGAATGTGGCTGAATTACAACAATTCTGCTAAGATGAGTGGGCCAAAATTCCTCCAGAAAGTTGTAAAACACTTATAGCCAGTTATTGCAAACTCTTGATTGCAGTTGTTGCTGCTAAGGGTTGCCCAACCAATTATTAGGTTTAGGGGGCAATCACTTCTTCACACAGGGCCCTGTAGGTTTGGATTTCTTTTTACCTTAATAATAAAGACCTTCATTTAAAAACGGCATTTTGCACTTAATTGTGTTATCTCTGGCTAATATTTAACTTTGGTGACCTGAAACATTTAAGTTTGACAAACATGCAAAAGAATAGGAAATCAGGAAGGGAGCAAACACTTTTTCACACAACTGTATATAGCCTAAAGGCCCCTTCACATTTAGCGACGCTGCAGCGATACCAACAACGATCCGAATCGCTGCAGCGTCGCTGTTTGGTCGCTGGAGAGCTGTCACACAGACCGCTCTCCAGCGACCAACGATGTCGGTAACCAGGGTAAACATCGGGTAACTAAGCGCAGGGCCGCGCTTAGTAACCCGATGTTTACCCTGGTTACCATGCTAAAAGTAAAAAAAAAAAAACAGTACATACTTACCTACAGCCGTCTGTCCTCCAGCGCTGCGCTCTGCTTCTCTGCTCTCCTCCTGTACTGTCTGGGAGCCGGAAAGCAGAGCGGTGACGTCACCGCTCTGCTTTCCGGCTCACAGCCAGTACAGGAGGAGAGCAGAGCGCAGCGCTGGAGGACAGACGGCTGTAGGTAAGTATGTACTGTTTGTTTTTTTTTACTTTTAGCATGGTAACCAGGGTAAACATCGGGTTACTAAGCGCGGCCCTGCGCTTAGTTACCCGATGTTTACCCTGGTTACCAGTGAAGACATCGCTGGATCGGTGTCACACACGCCGATCCAGCGATGTCTCCAGGGAGTCCAGCGACGAAATAAAGTTCTGGACTTTATTCAGCGACCAACGATCTCCCAGCAGGGGCCTGATCGTTGGTCGCTGTCACACATAACGATTTCATTAACGATATCGTTGCTACGTCACAAATAGCAACGATATCGTTAACAATATCGTTATGTGTGAAGGTACCTTAACACATATATTATCACAAGGCTGTGATTGTCAGGGGCATGTAGTGTGCATGGTATTCCCAGGCACACAGAAATCTCCTTACTGTGTGTTTATCTCCCTTAACTTATCCATCTTTGTGTCCAACCTCTTGAACACTAATATCTTTGGTGTTCTGCCGGCATCCTGATTCTGACCCTGGTTCTGGCTTGTTTCTTTCCTGCTTGTCCAGGTCCTGCTTGTTCATCCGGATCTTCATATTTTTGATGTTCTTCTTGTGGCTTAGGAAGACAACTTGCTCTGATGTTATTAATGAGCTTGTGGACAGTTTGGGGCTTTCCAGCTGATATTGGAAAATGAAATCCCCGTTTATAATGCCAAATGGTCTGCTGAGAGGGCTGAGTTGTTAGCCTCTGCTACTTTCAGTATTTGGAGATTGAATGGTCTGGAACCGTGCTGCATGTGGCTTGTTTATAAGAGAAAAAAACAGAAGGCGGTGATTACATGTGAAAAGTAGATGGTAAAGTTCAGAAAGACTAGAAGCCCCCTACATGTTATATAAAAGTGAATAAAAAAACCCTATTTTGTCACTATCTGCCAATCATTTAACATGTATGGGGTCTTCCCATGTCTCCAATGACAGATGTGACCCCAGATCAATTACCTTCACAGAGGAAATATTAGTGGTCTAAACCTCATCTCAGCACAGTAGAGGGGCATAGACCAGCCACCTTTACACTTATTAGTAGCATTATGAATTTGGAAAAATATATTAAAGCTATGTGAAGCTATTATAATATGAGTCAGTATATAATATCTCCTCTAATTTTTACTGGCACAGGAATGTGTGGCGGACACATTCTAAGGGATTCCACCGAGTCCCAGTCAATACGCTGGAAAAACTTATGGGCTCTGATGTTACCATTGACTCCAAAGCGCCTGGCAAGATTTTCCCAGAAGAGCTACAAAATAAGTAAAAAAAAATTAAAATTATTTAACAACTTAGTAAATATTTAAATATAAAATGAAATGTTACATTTTATATATTTGTGTTTTTATACTGAAATCTACAATAATAAATGACCGGTAATATACTGTATAATATTACTACATCCCTACAGTATATTAAACACTGGACATGCCAAGATATTGGGACATTTTTATCCTTTCCACCAACGGAGCTGAAAATTATAGTAAATTACCGCTAACATCACAATAACAAAATAACATAGCTGTAATATAACTTATATCATGTACTGAGTACTGACCTTTTTAATGATGTTCTTCGCCTCCTTGCTGGAAGCATTGAAGAGTCCTCGTTAGTATTTGGACCTGCTGGTAATCATGATGCTCAAAATGATGCCAAATGCGTACTAGTCCACTCCTGCATTGTACTCCTCCACAGCCAGCTCTCAGGAGCAATGAAGCCTGGTGTCCCAGCATATTTGGTGGCTGTCCGGGTCTCCAGACTGAAGTCGGCAATCTTTATATAGCCCGTCGCATCCAGCAAAGATGTTCAAGGGCTTGAGATCTCAGAGAAGAAGAAGCCACATGGATTCCTATCAGTGTCTGTTGTATAATTATCAGTAATGCTATATACAGTTCTAGCCATCACTTGGGAGAATTAGATGTATTTCTAGTTACCCGTGGATGATGCCCTTAGAACGCAGGTGTTGAATTCCACGCAAGTTCTGGTGTAGAATCTGTTGGAAAGAAAAAGGGAGAGAGTAGTATTTACTGGATGAGAAACTCACTGCTCAGTCGATTAGCAGATATTTATATATATTATTATGGTGCAGTAGGGCAGTCGCACATATCTTATAGTGCAAGTTCACCTGAACCTGTTCATCTGAATACTAGGAACACAGGTAAATTGTATTTTGATATTTAATAGCCAATCCCAATAATAAAGAAAAAAAAAGACAACTGCTCGTACAAGTAAGATAAATTAAAAAATGTATATTTTATTAGATGCAGATACATTTTTATTGTAACATGTCCACCAATCACTTTTTTAATCTTCTCAAATGAAACAGAAGTTTCTTTGAAATTATCTAATTCATTTTTAGGTGTTTCTAATGGAGAACTTTCTGGCATCTGGGATGTCTTCGTTACCTGAATAGTTTAATTAGAGGTTATACTATAAGTATAAAACATCCCATATTAGGGTGGTTTCACACTTGCGTTTTTGTCTGCAGCGTTTTTTACAAAAAAAACGCATGCGTTTTTTGCCCTATATTTAACATTGAAAACGCATGCGTTTTTAGGTGTACGCGTTCGCACGCGTTTGTGAACGCATTCGTTTTTTAACTGCATGCGTTCAATTTCTAAAATTGCAACTTGTAGTATTTTTAGGGGCGTTTTTTTTTACCAAAAAAAGGCATGCGTTTACATGCGTTTTTTTTGGGGACAAAAAATGCATTGGAGTCAATGGGGATGCATGCGTTTTTAGATAAGGTTGTCTAGACACTGATAAGCCTCCCCCATAGCAGCAGGGTTATAAAAGGAAGGTTGGGGGAAGTTTCTGGTCACTTCTCATCAGACTCCAAAGAAGACAGCACCCTGCCCGGACGCATTGTTGGACAAGACACAGAGCAATGTGAGTATATCCTAGCCAATGCATTCATTTTCAATTTTTTGGATCTACATGTCCTAATTTCTTCTATTTTTTTCTTTCAACACGCATCAGAATGTCTTCTCCGGTTTCTTCGTCTGATGAGGAGTTCCAGCCACGGCAATCAGAAGTGGATCACGTGAGCGAGGTAATTTTTTTGTCCGTCAGCTTGGTAAGTATTGACTGTCACATCGACACATGAGGCAATTTTTTATTTATTTTATAGAGCACTTCAACTGAGGGACAGAGAGGTACTGAGCAGCGGAGTCAAGGTCCAGGTGGAAGACGGCAGCGGGTATGTATACCAGGCAGACTGTCCTTATTGTAATATTCTTTTAACTTCCTTTCTGTACCCTTGTTTTTCTTTACATTTTTCTTGTATCATCCTTTTCTGAAAGTTGTCTTTCATATTCCTGCCCTTTCTCATCTTCGTGTCTTATTTTTTCCAAATGTGGTTGAGCAAACTTAAATGATTTTCTTTTAATTTTAGGTTTCACAACGGGACGACGACCGGATTGATAATGACCTGCTGATCAGTCTGGTCCAGGAGCGAGTCCCGTTGTGGGACAGCCGGGATCAACAGCACGCCGTCAATAGTGTTCTCCGTCGTTTGTGGAGTGAGGTGGCCCAAGCGTTGTGGGATGGCTGGGAGAATTCCCCGCCACGGGTCCGTAATGCATTTGGTAAGTATTGCACGGTAGTGTGAAGCAACAGACCTTGGCCATGCTCTCTTGACTGTGTGTGATGAAAGAAACTTTTCGTAGTTTCTGTCATCACACACAGTCACGAGAGCACGGCCAAAAGTCCTTATTCTGACCATTATATTTTATTGTTATTTCACAGTGGACAAAGTAAGAACACGTTGGCGTTCCATGAAGGACCGCTTCAACAAGGACCTGCGTGCAGAGAAGAGTGCAGCTAGTGGTTCCGGAGCAAGGCACCGGCTCTACAAATATCACCGTGTGTTGGCCTTCCTGAGACCGGTCCTTCTCATGAGAACGTAAGTATTTCTCACATGCCTCCGGTTGTATTGCATTGACATAATCTGTCATTTTTAATTCCACAGGATGTACCGTCTTGTTATAGTTTGGTATTAATTTTCTGTTTTCTTTTTTCACAGCACACACTGCACGACTGTCGCCACAGGTTCTGGAGCGGTCCTTCAGCCGGCAGCCACGGACCCGTCCCAGCCATCCAGCAGCGCAGCACCAGGTGGGTCTTCCACACTCACTGGAGACCAGGGGGCTGGCCCATCAGGTCTTCCCCTTTCGCAGTCCTCTTTCGCTGCACCCATTTTTGCGGGCTCATCCCGGCAGCGACAGAGGGCTTCGGATAGGTCCCTCATGCCCGAGTTTTTGCACTTGAGCTCGGTTTTACACGAAGCTATCAAGGCTTTAGGTGACAGAATGGATGTGTCACATAACCTGTTAGAGTGCCGCATCCAGGATGTCGCCAAAAGCGTTGATCAAGTGAAAGCCGACCTCCAGAAGCCAGCTCATCATTTTTTTAATCAAATCGAACAGGGCATGTCGGAACACCTTAGCCCTGATCTCCAGCTGAGTGTGATGCAGGCCTGCAATGTTGCTTTTGTGCAGGCTATGCAGCAGAGTCAGAGTCGTAATGTGGCGGCATATCCAACTGTGCCGTCACTGTCACAAGTAAACACCATTCCTACCTCTGCTGCATACCACTGCACGGCCACCTCTATTCCCTCTACAGGTGTACTCCACTACAGCGCCAACACGATGACGAGTGCTGTTGGACATCCCACCGCCACCACCGTGACGACCGCTGCTCCGGCTTGGACCTCCTCCACTGACACCACGATGACGCAGGACCCTGGCGTGGCTTATCGGCCCGGCACCCTCCCGATGCAGCAGGACCCATCCATGCAATATCGGACCGGCCCACCCCCGATGCAGCAGGACCGAGGCCTGGCATATCGGACCGGACCCACCCCGATGCAGCAGGACCGAGGCCTGGCATATCGGACCGGACCCACCCCGATGCAGCAGGACCAAGGCGTTGCTTTCCGGGCAGGACACCCCCCGATGCAGCAGGACCCATCCATGGCGTATCGCACCGGGCCCCCCATGATGCAGCACGACCAAGCCATACCTTTCCGGGCAGGACCCACCCCGATGCAGCAGGACCCATCCATGGCTTTATGTTCCCCCCCACCAGCAATGCAGCAGGACACTGGTATGGGATTTGTTTTCCCCCCCCCAACGATGCACCAGGACCCTGGGAGGGTGTTATGTTCCCCCCCCCAACGAGGCACCAGGATCCTGGGAGGGTTTTTGTTCCCCCCCCCCCCAACGAGGCACCAGGACCCAGGCGGGACTTTATCTTTCCCCCCATTGGACTCAGACATTGCCGAGCGCTCCACAATGGAGACTGACTGTGTAATTGTGGAGCCGGGTCCTGACGTGTCTCCCGCCCACACTTTACAACCTAGCCCAAGAAGACTTCCCCCAACCCGGAAAACCCAACGGAAAACTGGCAAAACGCATAAAAAACAAAAAACTTTGATTATTCCTCCCCCATCACCTACCGATGTGTCTCAACCTTCCAGTGCGTCTCAAGCCCCTCATGTTTTAAGCCCCATCCCCGAACTTCCAGACCCTTCAAGTTTTCTTGCCCATTCTCCTGCCACCTCTGCCTCCTCCACAGTGAGCCAGGCTTCAGTTCTGAATACCCCCCAGTTACGTCACTCAACCCCAAGCCGGCGTGGTTCAACCCGGCGCGGTACCAAAAAATAAATTTGTTTTGTTTTTCCTCAATAAAAAAAAAGTTTATTTGCAACAATTATGTTTGGTTTATTGTGTCTTTCACCGCTCTCAATACACACCAATAAACTTCGTCACACACTTATTCTTTTGGCCTACACATATCTCCAGTAGTATAAAATACCAGACAACATCTATATGTGTTTCTTTAGTATACAGATATGAGTTGGCCAAAAAAATAGTAGTTATTTCCATACTCTTATTTTTAATTTTTAACTAGTGTAGTGTCACTGTACAAAGAGAAAATGGTGGCAATCAAGTTCAGAACTCAACTGAACCGGTCAGATGTCAAAATAGACACCTGACCTGTTTAGTTGATTACTGACTTGTATATTCACCATATTCTATATAGCACATTATGTGACAATGTTTGTCAAACTGATGGGACAATGGTTGGCACACGCTAACTATCTATCCTCACCTGGGCAGGTGTAAGAAATTTTGAATTTATGATCATGTATATGTTCATCATGAATTCATTATTTCTTACACTTGACTTGATGGGTATAGAGAGCGTGCCAGTCTTGACGCAATGACGTCAAGAAGATTACCAATAAATAAATTTAAATCTGGTTACATTATTATAAGTATGCGTGTTTATATCATTCTTTGTAAACCAAAATAGGGAGTGCAACAGAGGCCAATTATGATTAAAAAAATCTAATTATTACCTCATCAACTATCACCCACTCCTGGTTTTGGATTACAAATTATGATATACATATCTACTGCCCATCTTTGTTCAACCTTTTTTTAGAGAGGAAAAAGACAGGAGACCTGGTGAACACAAAAAAGTTTATTAATTAGAAAAATTTGTATCAGTATTTAATAATTGGTAAACATACAACAGGACATTTAAACAACATTGTCCTGCCATGAAACCCGTCCAATATCGGACACAAAATAGGCCGCAAATTGGTCCCGCATAAGACCAACGGCTGCAGTTGACCGCATCGGGTGATGCTGAAAATCTGGCAATGGGTGTGAAACTGGTTCATCAAGTTCAATGTGGGGTCGCTCCTTAGCCATTATATAATTGTGTAGAACCACACAGGCTTTGACCACCTCGTCCACTGTTTCCACTTTTAGATTGATGGCTGTTGCAAGAATGCGCCATTTAGCAACCAGAATGCCAAAGCTGCACTCTACGGTTCTTCTGGCCCTGGTCAGTCTGTAGTTGAATATTCTGCGAGTGTGGTCCAAGTTCCTACTAGAATAGGGCTTCAGGAGATTTTCACCCATCTGGAAGGCCTCATCCCCAACCATAACAAATGGCAGCGGTGGGCCTTGAGTGTTGGGGAGAGGCTGTGGAGGGGGAAAATTAAAATTGTTGCCATATACCCGACGGCCCATATCCGAGCTCTTGAAGGTCTGGGAATCATTGCCACGGCCAAAAGCTCCAATGTCCACGGCGATGAAGCGACACTCCGCATCCGCTATTGCCATGAGCACTACCGAAAAATATTTTTTATAATTAAAAAACTCAGATCCGGTTCTGGCAGGTTTAACAATGCGGATGTGCTTCCCATCCACCGCCCCTAAACAGTTTGGAAAATCACACACGTTCAAAAATGTTTTTGATATTTCCCGCCACATGTCCACAGTGGGTACGGGTATAAACTCCTCACGGAGTACATTCCATAATGCACGACAGGTGTCCACAACAATTCCGGACAGGGTTGAGATTCCAAGGCGGTATTGGAAGTGCAGGGAAGATAAACTCTCTCCTGTGGCCAGAAATCTAGAAGAAAAGGAAACAAAAAAAACATTTAAAATCGGCTCTTAATGGTGTTTTTCAATAAGAAAAAGGTAAAAAAAAACAACAAAAAATACATGTCATAACCAAATAAATTGGACTGTCATTGGTTTAGTTTTTGAACGTACCGTAATGTCACTAACAGACGTTCCTCGGGTGGAATTGCTCTACGGAGCCGTGTGTCCTGTCGCCGTATGGAACCTTCCACACGAGACAGTAAATCCCGGAAAGAATCTTGAGACATTCTGGTGTAATCCTGGAATTTCTCCGGGTTGGCATTCAGCTCCGCATAGAGCGTGTGATATGCTCCACGGGTCTCACGCACTTCAATGATGGGGTGCCTCCAAAAACGCCGACGCTGTCTCCTTCTCCATCTTTGGCGGTTTCGGTCTTGCTCCCAAGCATAAACACAGGCAAGGAAAATCTTGAAGCTGAACTCCAGTTTGAAATAAAAGTTCTCCATTGAGTAGCAAGCTCTGAAAATTTCTGTACCCCTAGGGTCTATATATTGAGTGCCAATCATGTACGCCCTCTCTATTCCCATTGGTTGTGTCTGGTAACCTTTTTTTTTAATTTTTTTTTTTTTTTTTTTTAAATCCCCAAAAAAACGCAAACGCATGCAAAAACGCATGTAAGCGCGTGTAAACGCTGCGTTTTTTTAACGCACGCGTTAAACGCGTGCGTCAAAAAACGCAGCGTTTACATGCGTTTTTGTACCATGCGTTTTTTAAAAAAAACGCATGCGTTCAAAAACGCAAGTGTGAAACCAGCCTTATTCACTCCTGAATTCCCTGTATTAATAATAGTAAGTCATGGAATAGATTTGTGCATAGTTCTATGTTAATGATTAAGTTCCCTCTTGGTTATTGCCACTATTAAATTATTATGCAATGGGCGTGACATTTTCGCCTTCTATAGCTAATATTTAAATGGTGTGATGGGATTACATTTTCCACTACTTTTAACAATAATTATTCTGATGTTTGTGGCATCATTAATCCCTTAATCCCATTGGACGTACTATCCCATCAAGGTGACCTGGGACTTAATTCCCAGTGACGGAATAGTACGTCCAGCACGATCAGCCGTGCTGAAGGGGGGAGCGCAGCCAATCGCGGCCGGGTGTCAGCTGACTATCGCAGCTGACATCCGGCACTATGTGCCAGGAGCGGTCACGGACCGCCCCCGGCCCATTAACCCCGGCACACTGCGATCAACCATGATCGCAGTGTTCCGGTGGCATAGGGAAGCATCGCGCAGGGAGGGGGCTCCCTGCGTGCTTCCCTGAGATCCTCCGAGCAACGTGATCACATCGAGGGTCTCCTACCTTCTTCTCCCTGCAGGCCCCAGATCCAAAATGGCCGCTGGGCTGCATCCGGGTCCTGCAGGGAAGTGGCTTACCAGCACCTGCTCAACATGCCTGCATAACATGATGCCCCACTTCCTGGGGCAATGTAATAAAGTAAAAAAAAAATATTCAGATGTGTAAAAAAAAAAAAAAACAATCCTAAAAAAATATATATATATTGTTCCCATAAATACATTTCTTTATCTAAATAATAATAAAAAAAACAATAAAAGTACACATATTTAGCATCGTCGCGTCCGTAACGACCCCACCTATAAAACTGTCCTGCTAGTTAACCCCTTCAGTGAACGCGGTAAAGAAAAAGAAAAAACGAGGCAAAAAACAACGCTTTATTATAATATCGCCGAACAAAAAGTGGAATAACGCGATCAAAAAGACGGATATAAATAACCATGATACCGCTGAAAACGTCATCTTGTCCCGCAAAAAACGAGCCGCCATACAGCATCATCGCCGAAAAAATAAAAGTTATAGTCCTCAGAATAGAGCGATGCAAAAATAATTATTTTTTCTATAATAGTTTTTATCGTATA
This sequence comes from Ranitomeya imitator, assembly GCF_032444005.1. NCBI lineage: Eukaryota > Metazoa > Chordata > Amphibia > Anura > Dendrobatidae > Ranitomeya > Ranitomeya imitator. The sequence continues at coordinate 259,444,403 of NC_091285.1, read as the reverse complement.
AAAGCGCCAAAACATAAAAAAAAATATAAATGAGGTATCGCTGTAATCATACTGACCCGAACAATAAAACTGCTTTATCAATTTTACCAAACGTAGAATGGTATAAACGCCCCCCCAAAAAACAAATTCATAAATAGCTGGTTTTGGTCATTCTGTCTCACAAAAATCAGAATAAAAAAAGTCACGTGCCCGAAAATGTTACCAATAAAAACGTCAACTCGTCCCGCAAAAAACAAGACCTCACATGGCTCTGTGGACCAAAATATGGAAAAATTATAGCTCTCAAAATGTGGAGACGCAAAAACTATTTTTTGCATTAAAAAGCGTCTTTTAGTCTGTTACGGCTGCCAATCATAAAAATCCGTTAAAAACCCCCACTATAAATAGTAAATCAAATCCCCCTTCATCACCCCCTTAGTTAGGGAAAAATAATAAAATTAAAAAAATGTATTTATTTTCATTTTCCCATTAGGGTTAGGGCTAGGGTTAAGGCTAGGGCTAGGGTTAGGGCTATAGTTAAGGTTAGGGCTAGGGGTAGGGTTAAGGCTAGGGTTAGGGCTAGGGTTGGGGCTAGGGTTAGGGTTTCAGTTAGAATTGGGGGTTTCCACTGTTTAGGCACATCAGGGGCTCTCCAAACGCGACATGGCGTGCCATCTCAATTCCAGCCAACTCTGCGTTGAAAAAGTAAAACAGTGCTCCTTCCCTTCCGAGCTCTCCCGTGCGCCCAATCAGGGGTTTACCCCAACATATGGGGTATCAGCGTACTCAGGACAAATTGGACAACAACTTTTTCTCTTGTTACCCTTGGGAAAATAAAAATTTGGGGGACTAAAAAAACATTTTATTGGGAAATTTTTTTTTTATTTTCACGGCTCTGCGTTATAAACTGTAGTGAAACACTTGGGGGTTTAAAGTTCTCACAACACATCTAGATAAGTTCCTTGAGGGGTCTAGTTTCTAATATGGGGTCACTTGTGGGGGGTTTCTACTGTTTAGGTACAATAGGGGCTCTGCAAACGCAATGTGATGCCTGCAGACCAATCCATCTAAGTCTGCATTCCAAATGGTGCTCCTTCCCTTCCGAGCTCTGCCATGCGCCCAAACGGTGGTTCCCCCCACATATGGGGTATAAGCATACTCAGGACAAATTAGACAACAACTTTTGGGGTCCAATTTCTCCTGTTACCCTTGGGAAAATACAAAACTGGGGGTTAAAAAATAATTTTTGTGGGAAAAAAAATAATTTTTATTTTCACGGCTCTGCGTTATAAACTGTAGTGAAACACTTGGGGGTTCAAAGCTCTCACAACACATCTGGATAAGTTCCTTAGGGGGTCTACTTTCCAAAATTGTGTCACTTTTGGGGGGGTTTCAATGTTTAGGCACATCAGTGGCTCTCCAAACGCAACATGGTGTTTCATCTCAATTCCTGTCAATTTTGCATTGAAAAGTCAAACGGCGCTCCTTCCTGTTAGGGCTAGCGGAACGCACCAAATAATTAGAGAAAAGGAATAAGGTGCATTCGCAGCCCGGGGTCCTCCATGTAGAGATGGAACCTGCTGCTAAGCAATGATGGACTATATGGCGGTATAATGAGGATACACACGGGTTAGCTTCACCCTGTGTGAAAGAAGCGAACCCTGTTGCGTCACAGGGCCGCAGTACCGCACGTAACAAAACTAATAATTAAATAGCACGAGAGTTCATGCGATGCTGCACTGGCGGACGCCACTAACCACCCAGACTTGGGTTTGGAAAGTGCGGTGATAGCGCACGGCGCCGCACTGGCGGTCACAGCAATAGATGCTGTTTGTGTACCAGTGTTGGTTACAAGTCGGGCGCTAGATTACAATCATCCTCCTTACGCGAGCATTCAAACACAAGGGAGGGGATGTTTAAAGAGCGACTTTGACTCACAACACACACACATAAACAAGTGTATACTAGCGCGCGGCCATGCGAACCTTTTATAGCTGCAGCATGTACAGGACCTTCCCAGAAGGACCAATGGGAGTCTGCCACAGAAGTTGAGCACCTTCAGGACCTTCCTGGAGGACCAATGGGATCTGCTGCAGTATCTGAGCATTTGACCCTCAATCTGCAACGGGAGATCTTGCCCTGGGCATGCTCAGAAGGGAAAAGCAGGACTTAGTCCCAAAAGCGTCTGCTCGCCGCTGCCCAGCACTGGCTTCAAAGGCAGAAGCTGGAGAAGCAGCAGTAAGCCTTTGCACAGAGTGAGACTGAGCAAGACGCTGGGACTGACGTCTCCGCTGAACAGACTCCACTGCGGCTGATGCAGAATGAGAGACCGCAGCAGACATGGTTCGAGATTCCCCCTGTGCAGCGGTGGGAACTCGACTCCTAACACTTCCCTTCTGAGCTCTGCCATGCACCCAAACAGTGGTTTACCCCCACATATGGGGTATCACCGTACTCAGGACAAATTGCATAACAACTTTTGAGGTCCAATTTCTTCCCTTACCCTTGGGAAAATAAAAAATTGGGGGCAAAAAGATATTTTTTGCGAAAAAATATGTTTTTTTATTTTTACGGCTCTGCATTATAAACTTCTGTGAAGCACTTGGTGGGTCAAAGTGCTCACCACACATCTAGATAAGTTCCTTAGAAGGTCTACTTTCCAAAATGGCATCACTTGTGGGGGGTTTCAATGTTTAGGCACATCAGGGGCTCTCCAAATGCAACATGGCGTCCCATCTCAATTCCAGTCAATTTTGCATTGAAAAGTCAAATAGCGCTCCTTCCCTTCTGAGCTCTGCCATGCACCCAAACAGTGGTTTACCCCCACATATGGTGTATCGGCGTACTCAGGACAAATTGTACAACAACGTTTGGGGTCCATTTTCTCCTGTTACCCTTGGTAAAATAAATCAAATTGGAGCTGAATTAAATTTTGTGTGAAAAAAAGTTAAATGTTCATTTTTTTTTAAACATTCCAAAAATTCCTGTGAAACACCTGAAGGGTTAATAAACTTCTTGAATGTGGTTTGAGCACCTTGAGAGGTGCAGTTTTTAGAATGGTGTCACACTTGGTTATTTTCTATCATATAGACCCCTCAAAATGACTTCAAATTACCGTATATACTCGAGTATAAGCCGATCCGAGTATAAGCCGACCCCCCTAATTTTGCCACAAAAAACTGGGAAAACTTATTGACTCGAGTATAAGCCTAGGGTAGGAAATGCAGCAGCTACCGGTGAATTTCAAAAATGAAAATAGATGCTCCATACCGTTCATTATTGCCCCATAAGATGCTCCATATAAAGCTGTGCCACATATAATGCTGCATACCGTTCATTATTGCCCCATAGATGCTCTGTATAAAGCTGTGCCACATATAATGCTCCATATTGTTCATTATTGCCCCATAAATGTTCCATATAAAGCTGTGCCACATATAATGTTCCATACTGTTCATTATTGCCCCATAGATGCTCCATATAAAGCTGTGCCACATATAATGCTCCATATTGTTCATTATTGTGTGATAGAAATATGTATATCATGTAGATCTCACTTGCATGTATACTTCTTTAAATCATATATATCTATCTACTCAGCTACTTTATAATCAATTGTTCAATTTAACCACATAAGCTAGGCCAGACTGTGCTCGGTACTTTCCGCTATGTCTCAAACACCTTAAAAAACGGGAAGTTGGACCAGATGTTCGGGACTGATACCGCTGAGTCTTCTGAAATGGCAGATCAACAGTGCCAAATGTACTAAGTCCTGGTCAGATGTCTCAACTTTGCCCTACATACCGAGAGCTACATTTTAGTTGCATAATCAGCAGTCATATGCGCATTAATCACAATATTCCATATATATATCAGATAACCAATAACTGAATTGTATGTTAATTAACTAACCACTCCAAACCACTCCTTTCTATATGTTATTATAAAAACTATGTATCAGGAAATAAATCTCCAGTCTTTGATTGAATGTCAAGTTGTCACCACGTGTCAGACTCATTCTTTAAGGGCTCAGAAATAATAATTGGGAGCGGCCGCAGCACACACGGGTAGATTTATCCAACCCAAATTTCCATAACAAGTGGCGCCCCCGCGAGGCCGGACGAAGATATCACAGGAGGGGATCCGGCTGACCGCACAGACGAGGGTGCGGGCCACGGCCTTGGCCCACGGGACGGAGACTGCAGCTCCATCAGAGTAAGGTAAGAAAATTCTATCATCTTACCTGAATGTCCCCTGTGCCCAGTCCGGGTCTGTACCTTTAGCCGGTCAGGTGTGGTCACCACCGCATTCCCAGGTAGTGTAAAAAGTCCGAGCCTGAACCTAAACCCTGGGATATAAGTCAAGGTGTCTGCTGTGTGCCGTGTATATGTTCTCTGTTTGTGTAACATCCGGGAGAAGCAAGGAACAGGGACTGTTTGTGGATGCTGGGTAACACCGCAGGAAGTCAAATCGCTCGATAAGTTATTGCAGGATTCCCGTGCATAGGAGGGACAGGTAGTCCCGGGGCAGGTGGTCCCAGGCTCCAGGCACGGGTAGTGATAACTTAGAGGGCTACTGCAGATTCCCATAGTGCCGACTATCTAGTTAGATAGGTTGGACCGGGGTGGTAGAATTCCCACCTGTTGTGTTTCTCACTCAGGTGGCCCGGGCATAGGTGTGCTTAGTGCGATTGGCAGTAGTCTGTTTCTGAGCGCTTCCTGCACGTGTCACAAAATAATAAAGAGGGTGTCGAATCTCCTGGATGTCAATGTTCTTTGTCTGTTAATGTCATGTATTGTTGCTTAACTGCGTAGAATTGAAAAAGAAGTTTGTTTGTTTTTTCTTCTCTCTCCCCGTCTGTTCTCTATTTAGAACTTCCCCTCCTCCATGCAGTTAGGAGAAATATATGCATTGTAAATCACACGGTCAACACCGGTTTTTTTTTGTCTTTTTTTTTCCCCTCTTCTTTTTGTTGCTAAGTTTTCTGTTTTTGCATATATATGACATTTATTTGAAGAGGTGAAACTAAATGATATCTATCATTTTTGCTGTGACATACGTGATTTTTGGGTAAAACTGCAGCTGCTGATTAAAAAGGGGAAGTGTGTCTCTGATTGCATTTGAGCGCAGAGTACGGAGATAAAGAAAAAAAAGGGGGGGGGAGAGGAGAAGCCGTTTTAATTTTATTTTATTTTCTGTTGTTTTGTTGCATTTTTTTTAAGTTTTTAGACTTTTAAGTTTTTCAAAGTTTCTTTTCTTTTCTGCCTCTTCATTTTTTGTTTAACCCCTTAGCGACCGCCGATACGCCTTTTAACGGCGGCCGCTAAGGGTACTTAAACCACAGCGCCGTTAATTAACGGCGCTGTGGAAAAAGTCCATAGCGCCCCCCAGAGGCCGATTTTCTCCGGGGTCTCGGCTGCCGAGGGTAGCCGAGACCCCAGAGAACATGATTCGGGGGGTTTTTAACCCACCCCGCATTTGCGATCGCCGGTAATTAACCGTTTACCGGCAATCGCAAAAAAAAAAAAAAGCGATCTCTTTTTAATTTCTCTGTCCTCCGATGTGATCGCACATCGGAGGACAGAGAAAAAGGGTCCCAGGTGGCCCCCCAATACTCACCTAGCTCCCCCGATGCTCCTCGTGTCTCCCGGTGGGCGCCGCCATCTTCAAAATGGCGGGCGCATGCGCAGTGCGCCCGCCGGCCGGCACCGGGAGAATCTTTGGGCTCTCGGCTGCCGGGGGTAGCCGAGACCCCAAAGAGCACGATCGGGGTCGGTATTACCGACCCCTGTTTTGCGATCGCCGGTAATTAACTGTTTACCGGCGACCGCAAAAAAAAAAAAAAAGTAAAGTGTAATTCTCTGTCCTCTGATGTGATCGCACATCAGAGGACAGAGAAATAGGGGGATTCGGGGACCCTAGCATACTCACCTAGGTCCCTGGATCCTCTTGCTGCTCCTCCTGGCCGCCGGCAGCAGAACATGGCGGACGCATGCCCAGTGCGCCCGCCATCTGTCTCCATCTGCCGGCCGGCAGGAGAACAGCAGTTGGGGCTAAAATTAGGGTTAGGGGTAGGGTTAGGGGTAGGGTTAGGGTTAGGTTAGGGGTAGGGTTAGGGGTAGGGTTAGGTTAGGGGTAGGGTTAGGTTAGGGGTAGGGGTAGGGTTAGGGTTAGGGATAGGGTTAGGTTAGGGGTAGGGTTAGGTTAGGGTTAGGTTAGGGTTAGGTTAGGGGTAGGGTTAGGGATAGGGTTAGGTTAGGGGTAGGGTTAGGGGTAGGGCTAGGGTTGGGGCTAAATTTAGGGTTAGGGTTGGGGCTAAATTTAGGGTTAGGGCTAAATTTAGGGTTAGGGTTGGGGCTAAACTTAGGGTTAGGCTTCTTTCACACTTACGTCGGTACGGGGCCGTCGCAATGCGTCGGCCCGACATACCGACGCACGTTGTGAAAATTGTGCACAACGTGGGCAGCAGCTGTAGTTTTTCAACACATCCGCTGCCCAATCTATGTCCTGGGGAGGAGGGGGCGGAGTTACGGCCACGCATGCGCGGTCAGAAATGGCGGATGCGACGTACAAAAAAACGTTTCATTGAACGTTTTTTTGTGCCGACGCTCCGCCAAAACACAACTGATCCAGTGCACGACGGACGCGACGTGTGGCCATCCGTCACGATCCGTCGGCAATACAAGTCTATGGGCAAAAAACGCATCCTGCGGGCACATTTGCAGGATCCGTTTCTTGTCCAAAACGACGGATTGCGACGGAATGCCAAACGACGCAAGTGTGAAAGTAGCCCTAGGGTTAGGGTTGGGGCTAAAGTTAGGGCTAGGGTTGGGGCTAAAGTTAGGGTTAGAGCTGGGATTAGGGTTAGGGTGTGGATTAGGGTTGGTATTAGGGTTAGGGTTGGCATTAGGGTTACGCTTGGGATTAGGGTTAGGTTTGGGATTAGGGTTAAGGTTAGGGTTGTGATTAGGGGTGTATTGGGATTAGGGTTAGGTTTGAGGTTAGGGTTGAGATTAGGATTAGGGGTGTGTTGGATTTAGGGTTTTGATTAGGGTTATGGTTAGGGTTGACATTAGGGTTGTTTTGGTTAAGGGTTGTGATTATGGTTAGGGTTAGTGATTAGGATTATGGATGAGGTTGGGATTAGGGTTAGGGGTGTGTTGGGGTTAGGGTTGGAGCTAGAATTGGGGGGTTTCCACTGTTTAGGTACATCAGGGGTCTCCAAATACGACAGCCAATTTTGCGCTCAAAAAGTCAAATGGTGCTCCCTCCCTTCTGAGCTCTGCTGTGCGCCCAAACAGTGGGTTACCTGTTATGGCTGGCAATCAGGCAACACAGCGTGCAGTAATCAGCGCACATACAGAGATCTGGCAATAACCAAAAACAATAGGACGAGCTCTGAGACGTGGAATCTCTGTAGACTGCAGTACCTGATCTATCCTCACACAACTATAAGCAGCAGTGGATTGCGCCTAACAACTACCTATGCAACTCGGCACTGCCTGAGGAGCTGACTAGCCTGAAGATAGAAATACAAGCCTGACTTACCTCAGAGAAATACCCCAAAGGAATAGGCAGCCCCCCACATATAATGACTGTTAGCAAGATGAAAAGACAAACGTAGGAATGAAATAGATTCAGCAAAGTGAGGCCCGATATTCTAGACAGAGCGAGGATAGCAAAGAGAACTATGCAGTCTACAAAAAACCCTAAAACGAAAACCACGCAAAGGGGCAAAAAGACCCACCGTGCCGAACTAACAGCACGGCGGTGCACCCCTTTGCTTCTCAGAGCTTCCAGCAAAAGACAATAGCAAGCTGGACAGAAAAAAACAGAAAACAAACTAGAAGCACTTATCTAGCAGAGCAGCAGGCCCAAGGGAAGATGCAGTAGCTCAGATCCAACACTGGAACATTGACAAGGAGCAAGGAAGACAGACTCAGGTGGAGCTAAATAGCAAGGCAGCCAACGAGCTCACCAAAACACCTGAGGGAGGAAGCCCAGAGACTGCAATACCACTTGTGACCACAGAAGTGAACTCAGCCACAGAATTCACAACAGTTACCCCCACATATGGGGCATCAGCGTACTCGGGATAAATTGGACAACAACTTCTGGGGTCCAATTTCTCTTGTTACCCTTGTGAAAATAAAAACTTGGGGGCTACAAAATCTTTTTTGTGAAAAAAATAATATTTTTTATTTTCACGACTCTGCATTCTAAACTTCTGTGAAGCACTTGGGCATTCAAAGTTCTCACCACACATCTAGATAAGTTCCTTGGGGGGTCTAGTTTCCAAAATGGGGTCACTTGTGGGGGGTTACTACAGTTTAGGTACATCAGGGGCTCTGCAATCGCAACATAATGCCCACAGACCATTCTATCAAAGTCTGCATTCCAAAAAGGCGCTCCTTCCCTTCCGAGCTCTGCCGTGCGCCCAAACAGTGGTTTACCCCCACATATGGCGCATCAGCGTACTCGGGATAAATTGGACAACAACTATTGCAGTCCAATTTCTCCTGTTACCCTTGTGAAAATAAAAACTTGGGGGCTACAATATCTTTTTTGTGGAAAAAAAAATATTTTTTATTTTCACGACTCTGCATTCTAAACTTCTGTGAAGCACTTGGGCATTCAAAGTTCTCACCACACATCTAGATAAGTTCCTTGGGGGGTCTAGTTTCCAAAATGGGGTCACTTGTGGAGGGTTTCTACTGGTTAGGTACATCAGGGGCTCTGCAAACGCAACATAATACCCGCAGACCATTCTATCAAAGTCTGCATTCCAAAACGGCGCTCCTTCCTTCCGAGCTCTGCCGTGCGCCCAAACAGTGGTTTACCCCCACATATGGGGTACCAGCATACTCAGGACAAATTGGACAACAACTTTTGGGGTCCAATTTCTCTTGTTACCCTTGTGAAAATAAAAATTTGGTGGCTAAAAAATCTTTTTTGTGGAAAAAAAAATATTTTTTATTTTCACGGCTCTGCATTATAAACTTCTGTGAAGCACTTGGGCATTCAAGGTTCTCACCACACATCTAGATAAGTTCCATGGGGGGTCTAGTATCCAAAATGGGGTCACTTGTGGGGGATTTCTACTGTTTAGGCACATCAGGGGCTCTCCAAATGCGACATGGCGTCCGATCTCAATTCCAGCCAATTCTACATTGAAAAAGTAAAACGGCACTCCTTCTCTTCCAAGCTCTGCGGTGCGCCCTAACAGTTGTTTACCCCCACATATTGGGTATCAGCGTACTCAGGAGAAATTGCTCAACAACTTTTGTTGTCTAATTTCTCCTGTTACCCTTGTGAAAATAAGAATTTGTGGGCGAAAAGATCATTTTTGTGTAAACAAAAGCGATTTTTTATTTTCACGGCTCTACGTTATAAACTTCTGTGAAGCACTTGGGGGTTCAAAGTGCTCACCACACATCTAGATAAGTTCCTTAAGGGGTCTAGTTTCCAAAATGGTGTCACTTGTGGGGAGTTTCCACTGTTTAGGTACATCAGGGGCTCTCTAAATGTGACATGGCGTCCGATCTCAATTCCAGCCAATTCTGCATTGAAAAAGTCAAACGGCGCTCCTTCACTTCCAAGCTTTGCGGTGCGCCCAAACAGTGGTTTACCCCCACATATGGGGTATTGTCGTATTCAGAAGAAATTGCATAACAAAATTTATGGTTACATTTCTGTTTTTACACTTGTGAAAATAAAAAAAATGGTTCTGAATTAAGATGTTTGCAAAAAAAAGTTAAATGTTCATTTTTTCCTTCCACATTGTTTCAGTTCCTGTGAAGCACGTAAAGGGTTAATAAACTTCTTGAATGTGGTTTTGAGAACCTTGAGGGGTGTAGTTTTTAGAATGGTGTCACACTTCGTTATTTTCTTTCATATAGACCCCTCAAAATGACTTCAAATGTGATGTGGTCCCTAAAAAAAAATGGTGTTGTAAAAATGAGAAATTGCTGGTCAACTTTTAACCCTTATAACTCCCTAACAAAAAAAAATTTTGTTTCCAAAATTGTGCTGATGTAAAGTAGACATGTGGGAAATGTTATTTATTAACTATTTTTCATGACATATCTCTCTGATTTAAGGGCATAAAAATACAAAGTTTGAAAATTGCAAAATTTTAAAAATTTTCGCCATATTTCCATTTTTTTCATAAATAATCGCAAGTAATATCGAAGAAATGTTACCACTAACATGAAGTACAATATGTCACGAAAAAACAGTCTCAGAATCAGCGGGATCCGTTGAAGCGTTCCAGAGTTATAACCTCATAAAGTGACAGTGGTCAGAATTGCAAAAATTGGCCTGGTCATTAAGTACCAAATTGGCTCTGTCACTAAGGGGTTAAAAGGGGTTTTTATTTATTTATTTTTCTTCCTTCTCTGTGAAAATCCTGAGTTTTGGATCGTGTACCCAGTTTTTTTTATGGTTCTTTTATGTTTTGATTTCAACATCTTGCATCAATTTTTTGAAAGCTCCCTTTTTCTTCTACTTTTCGTGTTTTTATATACTTACCTACTTGAGATTTTTATTGTTGTGTTTTTTATTTCTCTTTTTGCAATGGGGAATAATTTGGCCAGGCAACAGGAGAGCCTTTTGCTTCCTGATGACAAAACGGCTCCTCAAATAGTAGCGGAGCATGAAGGTGTCAGATATGTGAAGAATTACAGGCAGCTAATGAAAGTATGTGAAATTCATCAGGGAGGCAGACTTAGAGCTGCAGAGTGGCATGATGTCTTAAAAAGAAAGAAAGGAAAGCTAGTTATTACTAACTTGCTGCCCACTGCAACAGCATGGTATAAGGTGGCTACAGACTTACAACGTTTGGGGAGCACCGAAAGATATGTGAAGGAGTCAGGAAGTGATTTTTATGTGTACAAAGTAGGGAAAGGTGTTAAACCATCAGCACCTCCCCCATATGGGGATGAAAAATATTGGGTGTGTGCAGTCTGCACCCAGCAGAATCCATTGTACAGGGAGACTTGCTCAGCATGTGGTGCGCCCCGCCCAAACTTGGTACAGGGAGATGGCACTGTTACTCTGACGATGCCGGCACAGGCTGCATCAAGGAAGAAGGAATTCTCTTCTTGTCTTTCTCCACCATCTTTTTCCTCTCCGTCTTCTGCACTGCCCTCTCCTCCTCCTCTTTCTTCTCCACCTCTTTCTCCTCCTCTTTCTCTTCCTCACCCTTCTCATTATTCCGCACCTCCTCCTCCTACACCACACCCACCTCCTTCTTCCTCTTCACCTCCTCCTCCTACATCACACCCACCTCCTTCTTCTTCATCTCCTCCTCCTACACCACACCCACCTCCTTCACAGTTTTCATCTCCTCCTCTCTCTCTCTCTCTGAAGCACTCTCCCCCTCCTCTAAATCACCCATCTTTTCCTCTCTCAGTTAATCCCTCCCACCCTTCATCTCTGCTTTCTGCGCACCTCATATCTCATTCTGTGCCACACTCTCCTTCTCCTGATCTGCTGCCTGTCAGGCAGGCGCCGAGTCCAGGCAGTGTGGTGTCTCTGTATCCAGTGCTCACAGCACAAGGCACATTCTATGTTCCCAATACAGCCCAGCCTCTCACAGTCATGGTATCGGGGGAGGAAGGTGGAGATCCCCCAGTAGAAGGCACCCCCCAAGCCGCAGCAGGCAGCTCAGGTCCGGGGACAGGGGGGGAGACAGGCATCACCATCAGATGGTGATCAGTATCCCCGGTCAGAGCAGCCAACATTCACACCACAATGGAACTATAATCCTCCACAGCCTCAGCAGGGTGGGGACACATCCTCTCACAAAAAGACAATATCCAAGACCGCTTATCAGCCACTGCATGACCCCAGTGCACTCTATCACAACTATTCCTCTGATGATGATGAAGAGGGGACTTCATACATGCTACCCAGTACTAGAAAGAAAAACCCACGGGCACCTAGGAGACAGGGGCAGATAGAAGCACCACCATTACACTATGTGCACTTCACCCCAAGTCAGGTGACCAGTATCCTCAACAATCTTCCAGATCCAGAGATGCACCCCATGCCATTCTACAGAAGAATGCAGCAGAACCAGCGCACATATGCAGCCACCTGGAATGATCTGTGGGCAGTGATGGAGATAAAGGCAGGTGATGCCTTCTGGCCAATCATGAAAGAACACTTCAAGCTTTCAGCAGACTTAGACGTACATGCCTGGGAGTCAGGGCCGAAGCTGATTGAACAACTCAGAGAGTGGGCCAAAGGCAGGCTGGCCGGACAGGCCCTCAGCTTACATGACATGAGTCAGGAGAAGACAGAGACTGTGGAGAAGTTTCATGGCAGAGTAATGCAAGTATTCCAAGACTTGGGCTTCACCATTCATGACCAGATACACACGCAAATGTCGGCACAGGCCTTTGTGCATGGACTGAGACAGCCAATCAGGAAACCACTGAGAGTGGCTAGGCCCAAGAGCAGGTCAATAGCAGTGGACTGACCCAGCAAAACGAGTTATGTGTGCCTGGGAGACTGTTTATTGCCAATTGTCGCCAAAACTGCTGCCATTATAGCGCCACAAAGTGCGCGAAGAAGGAAACGGGTGCCGTGCTGCTGAGAACGCCGGAAGGGGAGCCAGAAGTGAAGACGCTGCAAAGTGTCAAGCGACACACCGGAAGAACCGCTGCAGACTCCGGAGAGGAGACACCGACCTCAATAAGGTTAGCAAAGGGGAGAAGCTATATCAAAGCAGGGGGAAGAAGTGATGGCAGATGCAGCCGCAGCCCCTGTAATGCCCCAAGACCTTGGGTTGGATGAAGCCGCCGGTCTCATGGCACCCCCGGTCCTCGCCACGGACGCACCTGCAGGCCTCATCTTACCACCGCAGCTTCAATCAGCAGGCCGGACCCCGCTGCCGCTACAGTGTCCATCATGCCGTTGTCCACAGTAGCCAAAGGGATTGAGTCCCAACCAGGAGTGCAGAAGACAGCCCCTCTCATGGTGACCACTGACCTGGAAGCGCAACCACCCTACAAAGACAGAAGAAGTGTCAGGTGTTGCAACTGTGGCAAGTTTGGCCATTTCTGGAACCAGTGCAGAGCACCCATGCAACCCAAGAGTTGGTCCAGAGAAACAGGTCAAGGAAGAAGTACAGAAGGCAGTGAAGTACCCCGTCCATGGGACAGGGGTAAGCAAGCCAGGTCTGCAAGACACTACGCTCCTGACATGTAAAACCCCGTCTGCAGGACCAATACCTGAAATTGCCCTGAAAGTGGATGGCGTTGTCAGATCTTTTCTTCTGCACACCGGTGCAGCCAGAAGTGTGATGAGACCTGCGGAACTCGCTGATCCCAACTGCCTATCAGAATCCTCTGTGTCTTGCATGGGCATTGATGGTCAAGTCAGAAATTCTCAGCTTACAAAGCCTCTGAGCGTGTGCACTCAGCCAGGACACTCTATCCTGTCCCAGTTTGTGGTGTCAAGAACCTGCCCACTCAACCTACTGGGGGCAGACCTTCTACAGAAACTAAAAGCAACCATAGTGCTCCAGGAAGATGGGACCGTAACCCTTTCTTCACCTCTGACCCAGGAAGAGTCAGTCATGCTGGCAGCCTTACAGGAACCTCAAACAACCCATGAAGGCCTACCCAAGGAGGTACTGGACGTAGTACCAGAAAGTCTATGGTCTAAGGGACCCCAAGATGTGGGAAAACTTCAAGTTGCCCCGGTGCGGGTATCACTCAAGCCAGGTACTCCATATCCTCGTAAGGCCCAGTATCCCTTGTCCATCGCACAGAGTCAAGCCGTCTCAGACCAATTGAAGGTGTTCCTGGAAATAGGGGTCGTTGTCCCCTGCACCTCTCCTTGCAATACCCCGCTTTTCCTTGTCAAGAAAAAGACTGTAAAAGGAGAGCCAGCCAAGTTCAGAATGGTACATGACCTAAGAGCGGTGAATGACGCTACAGTATTTCAAACTCCAATTGTGCCAAATCCACACACCCTGCTCTCAAATGTGCCTTCCTCAGCAACAGTGTTCACAGTGATCGACCTGGCAAATGCTTTCTTCAGTGTTCCCCTCCATCCAGACGACCAGTTCCTGTTTGCCTTCATGCATCAGGGGGCACAGTACACATGGGCGGTGATGCCCCAGGGGGCCCAGAACAGCCCCTCGCAATTCACCAAAGCAATGTCCACAGATCTCGCCAACTGGATCACAGAACATGCAGAAGTGACCCTGCTACAATACGTGGACGATCTACTCCTTTGTGCAGTTGACTTTGACACGTGTAAAGCACACTCTGTGTCTCTCCTACTCTACCTGGCGAAACAACACTGCAAGGTCTCGAAGAACAAAGTCCAGTGGTGTCTGAAGCGAGTTACGTTCCTTGGGCACTGCATTGCTCACCAGACTAAACACCTGACAGATGACCGGAAGACCACAGTGGAGAAGATGGCTCCCCCAACATCTCCAAAGGCACTACAAGCTTTTCTTGGTCTAGTATCGTACTGCAGAACCTGGATCCCTGATGCCTCAGTCCTAATGCAACCTCTGTATGACTGCGTTAACGTAACCCCGTTCCTGCTGACAGATGTGGCCTTCATTTCATTCAAGAAGCTAAAAGACTCAGTAGTCTCAGCGCCAGCGCTAGGCCTACCTGACTACGAGAAGCCATTCCGTCTCTACCTGATGGAGAAAGAAGGCCATGCTACTGGAGTCCTGACACAGACCCACGGGGGAAGACAGAGACCTCTAGGCTATTTTTCAGCTCGCCTGGATCCAGTTGCAAGGGGAGCCCCCTCCTGCATGAGAGCAGTATTTGCAGCACACGCCCTCCTGGACAAAACAGCTGACATCATTCTTGGACATCCACTGGAAATCCTGGCTCCACATGACATCTCAGCAATTCTCAACCAAACCCAGCCAAAACATCTCTCCACCGCAAGACATCTTCGTCTACAGTGCTCACTACTACTGCCTGACAACGTCACCATCTCCAGATGTACAGTCCTCAATCCAGCCACTCTACTCCCACTCCCAAGGGGGGATACAGATACGAACCCTCCAGATCAAAATCTGCATGATACCTTCCACAAGGATCTGGATTTGCTCCGACCGAATGATCATGATTGTTTCAGCATCATGCAACAGGATACAGCAGGGTTACCCAATGTGGCAGAAGAGCCACTGGCCAACCCTGTCATGATCCCAATGGCAGGGAATCAAAAAAGGACAAGCACAAAAAAGAAAACAAACTCTAGAGTGATGGAAACTGAGCTGACCGCGATCCTGAACCTCAACACACAACTAGCTGTAGCCGGGGAATGTGCCTACGATGATTCTAGATGTCTCGCGCCAGCCGAAGAACTAACTTTCCCTATTAGAAGAAACACAGACCTCTCTTGCCTCCAGAGAAACACCCCACAGAAATAGCAGCCCCCCACATGTAATGACGGTGAAATGAGAGGAAAGCACATACGTAGTTATGAAAACAGATTCAGCAAAATGAGGCCCGCTAAAGCTAGATAGCAGAGGATACAAAAGTGAACTGCGCGGTCAGCGAAAAACCCTACAAAAAACCATCCTGAAATTACTTGAACTCATGTTCCAACTCATGGAACATGAGGAGTAATATCAGCCCACTAGAGCAACCAGCAAAAAGGAATCACATATCTGCAAGCTGGACTAAGACAAAAATTAAGCAAAACGTGGAACAGGAAAATCAAAAACTTAGCTTGTCCTGAAGAATACAGAAGCGGGAAGCAGAGGTAACAAGACACACTGATTACATTGATAGCCGGCGAGGAAATGACAAGAAAGCCAGGTTAAATAGGAAACTCCCATATCCTGATAGAACAGGTGGACACCAGAGACCGCAGAGAACACAAGTCACCCAGTACCATCTGTAACCACCAGAGGGAGCCCAAAAACAGAATCCACAACAGTACCCCCCCCTTGAGGAGGGGGCACCGAACCCTCACGAGAACCACCAGGGCGACCAGGATGAGCCCTATGAAATGCACGGACCAAATCAGCAGCATGAACATCAGAGGCAACCACCCAAGAATTATCCTCCTGACCATAACCCTTCCACTTGACCAAATATTGGAGTTTCCGTCTGGAAACACGAGAATCCAAGATCTTCTCCACAACATACTCCAATTCTCCCTCCACCAGCACCGGAGCAGGAGGCTCAAGCGAAGGAACAACAGGTACCTCATACTTCCGCAACAACGACCGATGGAACACATTATGAATAGCAAACGATGCCGGGAGATCCAAACGAAACGACACAGGGTTAAGAATTTCCAAGATCCTATAGGGACCGATGAACCGAGGCTTGAACTTAGGAGAAGAGACCTTCATAGGAACAAAACGAGAAGACAACCACACCAAGTCCCCAACACGAAGTCGAGGACCCACGCGGCGACGGCGATTAGCAAACTGCTGAGCCCTCTCCTGGGACAACTTCAAATTGTCCACCACATGACTCCAAATCTGATGCAACCTATCCACCACCATGTCCACTCCAGGACAATCAGAAGGCTCCACCTGACCAGAGGAAAAACGAGGATGAAACCCCGAATTACAAAAGAAAGGAGAAACCAAGGTAGCAGAACTAGCCCGATTATTAAGGGAAAATTCGGCAAGCGGCAAAAAGGTAACCCAGTCATCTTGATCAGCAGAAACAAAACACCTTAAATAAGTTTCCAAGGTCTGATTAGTTCGTTCCGGCTGGCCATTCGTCTGAGGATGGAATGCAGACGAAAAGGACAAATCAATGCCCATCTTAGCACAGAACGTCCGCCAAAATCTAGACACAAACTGGGATCCCCTGTCAGAAACGATGTTCTCCGGAATCCCATGCAAACGAACCACGTTCTGAAAAAACAGAGGGACCAACTCAGAGGAGGAAGGCAACTTAGGCAAGGGTACCAGATGAACCATCTTAGAAAAGCGGTCACACACAACCCAGATGACGGACATTTTTTGAGAGACAGGGAGATCCGAAATAAATTCCATGGAAATGTGCGTCCAAGGCCTCTTCGGAATAGACAAAGGTGACAACAATCCACTGGCCTGAGAACAGCAAGGCTTAGCCCGAGCGCAAACTTCACAAGACTGCACAAAAGAACGCACATCCCTCGACAAGGAAGGCCACCAAAAAGACCTGGCCACCAAGTCTCTAGTACCAAATATTCCAGGATGACCTGCCAACGCAGAAGAATGGACCTCGGAGATGACTCTACTGGTCCAATTATCCGGAACAAACAGTCTTTCAGGCGGACAACGATCAGGTTTATCCGCCTGAAACTCCTGCAAAGCACGTCGCAAGTCTGGGGAGACAGCCGACAAAATCACCCCATCCCTAAGGATACCAGTGGGCTCAGAATTTCCAGGGGAGTCAGGCACAAAACTCCTAGAAAGAGCATCCGCCTTCACATTCTTTGAACCTGGCAGGTATGAAACCACAAAATCGAAACGGGAGAAAAACAGTGACTAACGAACCTGTCTAGGATTCAGATGCTTGGCAGACTCAAGGTAAATCAGATTTTTGTGATCAGTCAAGACCACCACACGATGTCTAGCACCCTCAAGCCAATGACGCCACTCCTCAAATGCCCACTTCATGGCCAAAAACTCCCGATTACCAACATCATAATTCCGCTCAGTGGGCGAAAACTTTCTAGAAAAGAACGCACATGGCTTCATCACTGAGCAATCGGAGCTTCTCTGTGACAAAACCGCCCCCGCTCCAATCTCGGAAGCATCAACCTCAACCTGAAAAGGAAGCGAAACATCTGGCTGACGCAACACAGGAGCAGAAGAAAACCGGCGCTTAAGTTCCTGAAAGGCCTCCACAGCCGCAGGAGACCAATCAGCAACATCAGCACCCTTCTTAGTCAAATCCGTCAAAGGCTTAACAACACTAGAAAAATTTGTTATGAAACGATGATAAAAATTAGCAAAGCCCAAGAACTTCTGTAGACTCTTAAGAGATGTAGGCTGCGTCCAGTCACAAATAGCCTGAACCTTGACGGGATCCATCTCAATAGTAGAAGGGGAAAAAATATACCCCAAAAAAGAAATCTTCTGGACTCCAAAGAGACACTTTGAACCTTTTACAAACAAAGAATTGGCCCGCAGGACCTGAAACACCTTCCTGACCTGCTGAACATGGGACTCCCAGTCATCCGAAAAAACCAAAACATCATCCAAATACACAATCATAAATTTATCCAGATATTCACGGAAAATATCGTGCATAAAGGACTGGAAGACAGAAGGAGCATTAGAAAGTCCAAAAGGCATCACCAAATACTCAAAATGGCCCTCAGGCGTATTAAATGCGGTTTTCCACTCATCACCCTGCTTTATCCGCACAAGATTATACGCACCCCGAAGATCAATCTTAGTGAACCATTTAGCCCCCTTAATGCGAGCGAACAAATCAGTCAACAATGGCAAAGGATACTGATATTTAACTGTAATCTTATTCAAAAGATGGTAATCTATACAAGGCCTCAAGGAACCATCTTTTTTGGCCACAAAAAAAAACCTGCTCCCAAAGGGGACGAAGATGGACGGATATGTCCCTTTTCCAAGGACTCCTTAACATAATCCCGCATAGCAGTATGCTCTGGCACTGACAGATTGAACAAACGACCTTTAGGAAATTTACTGCCAGGAATCAAATCTATAGCACAATCGGAATCCCTGTGAGGAGGAAGCAAATTGAGCTTAGGCTCCTCAAAAACATCCCGATAATCAGACAAAAATACCGGAACCTCAGAAGGAGTAGATGAAGCGATAGAAATCGGAGGTGCATCATCATGAACCCCCTGACATCCCCAGCTTAACACAGACATCGTTTTCCAGTCCAAGACTGGGTTATGAGTTTGTAACCATGGCAGACCAAGCACTAAGACATCATGTAAATTATACAGTACCAGGAAGCGAATCACCTCCTGATGAACGGGAGTCATAAGCATGGTCACTTGTGTCCAGTACTGAGGTTTATTCATAGCCAAAGGTGTAGAGTCAATTCCTTTCAAAGGAATAGGGACTTCCAGAGGCTCCAGACTAAACCCACAGCGGTTGGCAAATGACCAATCCATAAGACTCAGGGCAGCGCCTGAATCCACATAGGCATCGACGGAAATGGCTGATAATGAACAAATCAGAGTCACAGACAGAATGAACTTAGACTGTAAAGTACTAATGGCAACAGACTTATCAACCTTTTTTGTGCGTTTAGAGCATGCTGATATAACATGAGCTGAATCACCACAATAAAAACACAACCCATTTTTCCGCCTATAGTTTTGCCGTTCACTTCTGGACTGAATTCTATCACATTGCATTGTCTCAGGTGCCTGTTCAGAAGACACCGCCAAATGGTGCACAGGTTTGCGCTCCCGTAAACGCCGATCAATCTGAATAGCCATAGTCATAGACTCATTCAGACCTGTAGGCGCAGGGAACCCCACCATGACATCTTTAATGGCCTCAGAAAGGCCATCTCTGAATCTTGCAGCCAGGGCGCACTCATTCCACTGAGTAAGCACCGACCATTTCCGAAATTTCTGACAATATATTTCTGCTTCATCTTGCCCCTGAGAGAGAGCCAATAAAGCTTTTTCAGCCTGAATCTCTAGGTTAGGTTCCTCATAGAGCAAACCCAATGCCAGAAAAAACGCATCCACATTGAGCAACGCAGGATCCCCTGGTGCCAATGCAAATGCCCAATTCTGAGGGTCACCCCGCAGGAAAGATATTACAATCTTGACTTGCTGAGCAGGGTCTCCAGAAGAGCGAGATTTCAAAGAAAGAAACAACTTGCAATTGTTCCTAAAATTCAGAAAACTAGATCTATCTCCAGAAAAAAACTCTGGGATAGGAATTCTAGGTTCAGACATAGGAGCATGTACAACAAAATCTTGTATATTTTGAACCTTAGGAGCAAGATTATTCAGGCTGGAAGCCAAACTCTGGACGTCCATGATAAACAGCTGAGATCAGAGCCATTCAAGGATTAAGAGGAGGTAAGACGCAGCCAGGCTGCAATTAAGGCTATGCAGCAAACTCTGAGGGGGGGAAAAAAAAAAAAAAAACTTCCTCAGACTACTTTTCCTCCTACTTCAGCCAATACAATTACCACTTTTTGGCCGGCTATACTGTCATGATCCCAATGGCAGGGAATCAAAAAAGGACAAGCACAAAAAAGAAAACAAACTCTAGGGTGATGGAAACTGAGCTGACCGCGATCCTGAACCTCAACACACAACTAGCTGTAGCCGGGGAACGTGCCTACGATGATTCTAGACGTCTCGCGCCAGCCGAAGAACTAACTTTCCCTATTAGAAGAAACACAGACCTCTCTTGCCTCCAGAGAAACACCCCACAGAAATAGCAGCCCCCACATGTAATGACGGTGAAATGAGAGGAAAGCACATACGTAGTTATGAAAACAGATTCAGCAAAATGAGGCCCGCTAAAGCTAGATAGCAGAGGATACAAAAGTGAACTGCGCGGTCAGCGAAAAACCCTACAAAAAACCATCCTGAAATTACTTGAACTCATGTTCCAACTCATGGAACATGAGGAGTAATATCAGCCCACTAGAGCAACCAGCAAAAAGGAATCACATATCTGCAAGCTGGACTAAGACAAAAATTAAGCAAAACGTGGAAAAGGAAAATCAAAAACTTAGCTTGTCCTGAAGAATACAGAAGCGGGAAGCAGAGGTAACAAGACACACTGATTACATTGATAGCCGGCGAGGAAATGACAAGAAAGCCAGGTTAAATAGGAAACTCCCATATCCTGATAGAACAGGTGGACACCAGAGACCGCAGAGAACACAAGTCACCCAGTACCATCTGTAACCACCAGAGGGAGCCCAAAAACAGAATCCACAACACAACCCAGAGTTGATCCTCTATGTAGATGGCTCCAGATTTGCAGATGATGAAGGAAGATTTCACACGGGATGTGCAGTGACCAGCAATCAAGAAATCCTGTGGTCCAGGAGTCTGCCACCTAGCCTGTCAGTCCAGGAAGCAGAACTGATAGCGCTGACGAAGGCTCGCCAGATTGCAGAAGGCAAAACTGCGAACATTTACACCAATTCAAGGTATTCGCATGGCATAGCACACGACTTCGGACCCATCTGGGCTGCAAGAGACTTCATCACAGCAAGTGGAACAACCGTAAAGCATCATGGAGCTATTAAAGACCTACTGAGCGCACTCCAACTCCCAAAAATGGTGGCAGTACTGAAGGTCAAAGCACATGGAAAACTGAACACAGTAGAGGCACGGGGCAACAACATGGCGGATATGGCAGCCAAAGAAGCCGCCAAAGGAAGACAGATTGGAGAAATGGGAGAGGTCGTAGAGCCGGACAGCTGCTACGTGGCAACTGAGGACAAGTGTTATGAATAGGTAATTCAGAACCACAATGGACCTTGAAGTTCAGAGCACACAAGTGACCTGACAAAAACCACAAAACATAGGACGAGCTCTGAGACGTGGAAACTCTGCTGACCGCAATCCCTAAACCTATCAAACCACACTAGAGGTAGCCGTGGATTGCGCCTAACGCTCTCTATGCAACTCGGCACAGCCTGAGAAACTAGCTAGTCCTGAAGATAGAAAAATAAGCCTACCTTGCCTCAAAGAAATTCCCCAAAGGAAAAGGCAGCCCCCCACATATAATGACTGTGAGTTAAGATGAAAATACAAACACAGAGATGAAATAGATTTAGCAAAGTGAGGCCCGACTTACTGAATAGACCGAGGATAGGAAAGATAGCTTTGCGGTCAACACAAAAACCTACAAACAACCACGCAGTGGGGCAAAAAGACCCTCCGCACCGACTAACGGTACGGAGGTGCTCCCTCTGCGTCTCAGAGCTTCCAGCAAGCAAGCAAACCCAAAAAAGCAAGCTGGACAGAAAATAAGCAACAAGAGTAACACAAGCAGAACTTAGCTTATGCTGAGCAGACAGGCCACAGGAACGATCCAGGAGGAAGCAAGACCAATACTAGAACATTGACTGGAGGCCAGGATCAAAGCACTAGGTGGAGTTAAATAGAGCAGCACCTAACGACTTAACCTCATCACCTGAGGAAGGAAACTCAGAAGCCGCAGTACCACTCGTGACCACAGGAGGGAGCTTGATCACAGAATTCACAACAGACAAGACACCAGATGAGATGACGTCTTGGGATCTATTCAAGAAGTTGCAAGAACAAGCCCCAAAGGAGGAGAAGGAGAATTGGATGCGGAAGGGTGCAACACATCAAGAAGGAAGAGTATACTCAATGGACTACAAACCCTGTTTACCCCGAAGCATGTACCCTATGGTGGTCCAGTGGGCACATGGGCCCACGCACAGATCAAAGACACAGATGAATGATCTGATTGGTGCTTACTGGTTCGCTCCAGGGATCTCCACCCTAACAGCCAAGTTCACTAGCAGCTGTCTGACCTGCGGCAAATGCAACCCTGGAAGAATGGAGAAAGTTCCCACACATCATCTCGCCAGACCGCTGTACCCCTTCCAGAGGATCCAAATAGACCACATCCAGATGCCACCAAGTGGAGGATTCGAATATGCCCTTGTGGTCGTGGACGTGTTTTCAGGATGGCCAGAAGCTTTCCCAGTGAGGAATCAGTCAGCAAAGACTACTGCAAAGAAGCTACTCTCAGAGATCGTGTGCAGATACGGGGTCCCAGAAGTGATAGAGAGTGATCAGGGGCCCGCATTCACAGCAAACCTCACAAGGGAGAACTGGTCAGCAGTAGGGTCAGACTTAGGCCTACACACTCCCTACCACCCCCAGAGTAGCGGGAAAGTAGAAAGACTGAATGGGACACTCAAAAACAGGATGTTAAAAGTTGCCCAAGAGACACGCAAACCATGGCATGAAACACTCCCCATCGCACTGTTTAGTGTCAGGTACACTCCCCGGGGCCCAGAAAAACTGTCACCTCATGAGATTCTGTTTGGGTCCAGCCCTCGGCTAGGGGTATTCTTCCCTCAGCAGTTGACAATGCAATATGATACTTTGTCTGCTTATGTGATTGAACTCACCAAGAAACTTGCTAACATCCATTCTCGAGTTTTCTCTTCATTACCAGATCCAGGATCGGTACCCGGTTCACACTCCCTGAAACCAGGAGACTGGGTGTTGGTGAAGAAGTTTGTGAGGAGATCGCTCGACCCCAGATTTGACGGTCCCTTCCAAGTGCTGCTGACGACACCAACCTCTGTGAAACTAGAGGGAAGGCCCACTTGGATCCACGCATCGCACTGCAAGAAGGCTCCCATACCAGAAGATACGCCTAAGCCAGAATGATCCTGATGATGGAAAAGACAGTCAAGGAAACAACAAACCTGATGCCGTATCTCCTCCTGGATGAACCTATCCGAATTCAGATTCACCCACCTGATGGCTCCTCCAATCCTGATGACGACGAATATGTGGAACTGATCGAACAGAGTCGCCAATATGAGACCATGCATGCCTCTACCCCCGTTTAGGGACAGATCTCCTGATCACCCATTGCGAAAGTCTGTACGGTGTAGGGCGTAGGCATTAGGTTTGCGTCAGTTCGCCGGCAGCACAAAAGAGTTGCAGCGCTTTGGGACAGGAGGCTAGGCTTAGGGCAAGTGATATCTAAGGGGGGCTTGTGATAGAAATATGTATATCATGTAGATCTCACTTGCATGTATACTCCTTTAAATCATATATATCTATCTACTCAGCTACTTTATAATCAATTGTTCAATTTAACCACATAAGCTAGGCCAGACTGTGCTCGGTACTTTCCGCTATGTCTCAAACACCTTAAAAAACGGGAAGTTGGACCAGATGTTCGGGACTGATACCGCTGAGTCTTCTGAAATGGCAGATCAACAGTGCCAAATGTACTAAGTCCTGGTCAGATGTCTCAACTTTGCCCTACATACCGAGAGCTACATTTTAGTTGCATAATCAGCAGTCATATGCGCATTAATCACAATATTCCATATATATCAGATAACCAATAACTGAATTATATGTTAATTAACTAACCGCCCCAAACCACTCCTTTCTATATGTTATTATAAAAACTATGTATCAGGAAATAAATCTCCAGTCTTTGATTGAATGTCAAGTTGTCACCACGTGTCAGACTCATTCTTTAAGGGCTCAGAAATAATAATTGGGAGCGGCCGCAGCACACACGGGTAGATTTATCCAACCCAAATTTCCATAACAATTGCCCCATAGATGCTCCATATAAAGCTGTGCCATATATAATGCTCCATACTGTTCATTATTGCCCCATAGATGTGCCATATAAAACTGTGCTATATAGTGCTCTGCACCGTTCATTATTGCCCCATAGATGTGCCATATAAAGCTGTGCCATATAGTGCTCTGCACCGTTCATTATTGCCCCATAGATGTGCCATAGAAAGCTCTGCCATATAGTGCTCTGCACCGTTCATTATTGCCCTATAGATGTGCCATAGAAAGCTCTGCCATATAGTGCTCTGCACCGTTCATTATTGCCCCATAGATGTGCTATAGAAAGCTCTGCCATATAGTGCTCTGCACCGTTCATTATTGCCCCATAGATGTGCCATAGAAAGCTCTGCCATATAGTGCTCTGCACCGTTCATTATGGTCCCATAGATGTGCCATAGAAAGCTCTGCCATATAGTGCTCTGCACTATTCACTATTGCCCCATAGAAAGCTGTGCCATATAAAACTGTGCCATATAGTGCTCTGCACCGTTCATTATTGCCCCATAGATGTGCAATAGAAAGCTGTGCTACCGGTATATATAATGCTGTGGCTGCTGCAATAAAAAAAAAAAAAAGCCATACTCACCTCTCTTGCTTGCAGCTCCTCAGCGTCCCGTCCTGGCGTCTCTCCGCGCTGACTGTTCAGGCAGAGGGCGGCGCACACTATATGCGTCATCGCGCCCTCTTACCTCTTACCTGCACAGTCAGAGCCAGAGGACGGGATGATGGAGCGGCGCCCCGCGTGTGGAACGCGGACAGGTGAATATGTAATACTTACCTGCTCCCGGCATCCCGCTCCTTCTCCCGGACAGCTGGTCTCCGGGTGCCGCAGCCTCTTCCTCTATCAGCGGTCACCGTTACCGCTCATTAGAGAAATTAATATGCTGCTCCACCCCTATGGGAGTGGAGTCCATATTCATTTCTCTAATGAGCAGTCCCACGTGACCGCTGAACAGGGGAAGAGCTGCGGCACCCGAAGACTGTGGGACTGCAGGGACAGCGCCAGGAGCCCCGGAAGCAGGAAAGTATGCCTCAGCCCTCTCTCCCCCTCACCCGTAGACCCCACCGCTGACCGTGACTCTAGTATAAGCCTAGAGGGGCACTTTCAGCCCCAAAATTTGGGCTGAAAATCTCGGCTTATACTCGAGTATATACTGTAGATGTGGTCCCTAAAAAAATTGGTGCTGTAAAAATGAGAAATTGCTGGTCAACTTTTAACCCTTATAACTCCCTAACAAAAAAAAATTTGGGTTCCAAAATTGTGCTGATGTAAAGTAGACATGTGGGAAATGTTACTTATTAAGTATTTTGTGTGACATATCTCTGTGATTTAAGGGCATAAAAATTCAAATTTGGAAAATCGTGATTTTGCCACATTTCCATTTTTATCACAAATAAACGCAAGTATTATCGAAGAAATGTTACAACTATCATGAAGTACAATATGTCACGATAAAACAGTGTCAGAATCATCAAGACCCGTTGAAGCGTTCCAGAGTTATAACCTCATAAAGGTTAATTGTAAAAATTGGCCCGGTCATTAACATGCAAACCACCCTTGGGGCTTAAGGGGTTAATAAATTCATCCATATCTTGTATCAGGATTCTACATTTTTGCAACTATTAGAACCAGGGGCCAATATGTTTCTTGCAGAGTTAAAACTTTGGGTGGTATCCTTTCCCCCAGTTTTTTCACTGACAATTCTAAAAATAAATCTGCATGGCTTCAACAGAACGGATTCTGTGTGTGGGCATGATCTCTACATTTTTACACAGTGATGTGCAATGCAAAGACATTTAATTATAACACTAGATAACACTTATAATCATATACTGTATGTATTATATGTCATTGTGTACTTATAATTTCTCATTTTGTCTTTCTACCCACTTAATTCTTCTCTTTTCTCTGCTCTATGTAGGGAGACCCAGCTGCTACCCCCCCGGGACTTTTGCAGCGACTCATGACTTATGCAGGGAAAAAAGAGACATACTGCTTCAACAGAGAGCTTAGAAGGATTCAGTTAATCAGTTTTTATCACATGATGTCATAGACCTAATGGCGAAGAGAAGAATTAGCTGGGTAGAAAGGCAAAATGAGCAATTGTAAGCACATAGTGCTATATAATATGAGGAATGCAATATACACTACCATTCAAAAGTTTAGGGTCACTTAGAAATTTCCTTATTTTTAAAAGAAAAGCAGTTTTTTTCCCAATGAAGCTAACATTAAATGATTCAGAAATACACTGTTACATACATTGTTAATGTGGTAAATGACTATTTTAGCTGCAAACGTCTGGTTTGTAATGCAATATATTCATAGGCAGGGGTGTCAAACTGCATTCCTCGAGGGCCGCAAACCATGCGTGTTTTAAAGATTTCCTTAGCTTTGCACAAGGTGCTGTAATCATTATGTGTGTATGTGATTAAATTATCACCTGTGCAGTACAAGGAAATCCTGAAAACATGACCTGTTTGCAGCCCTTGAGGATTGCAGTTTGACACCTCTGTTCATAGGTGTATAGAGGCCCATTTCCAACAACCATCCCTCCAGTGTTCTTATGGTACTTTGTGTTTGCTAACTGTGTAAGAAGGCTAATGGATGATTAGAATACCCTTGAAAACCCTTGTGCAAGTATGTTAGCACAGCTTAAAACAGTTTGGCTGATTAGAGACCCTATAAACCTGACCTGCCTTTGAGCTAGTTGAGAATCTGGAGCATTACATTTGTTGGTTCCATTAAACTCTAAAAATGGCCAGAAAAAAAAAACTTTCATGTGAAACTTGACAGTTTATTCTTGTTCTTAGAAATGAAGGCTATTCCATTCCAAATTGCCAAGAAACTGAAGATTTCCTACAACGGTGTGTACTACTCCCTTCAGAGGAGAGCACAACCAGGCTCTAACCAGAATAGAAAGAGAAGTGGGAGGCCCCGCTGCACAACTGAGCAACAAGACAAGTACATTAGAGTCTGTAGTTTGAGAAATTGACGCCTCACAGGTCCTCAACTGGCAGCTTCACAGCTTCATTAAATAGTACACGCAAAACGCCAGTGTCAACGTCTATAGTGAAGAGGCGACTCCGGGATGCTGGCCTTCAGGGCAGAGTGGCAAAGAAAAAGTCATATCTGAGACTGGCTAATAAAAGGAAAAGATTAATATGGGCAAAATAACAGACATTGAACAGAGGAAGATTGGAAAAATGTGTTATGGACAGACAAATCAAAGTTTGAGGTGCTTGGATCACACAAAAGAACCTTTGTGAGATGCAGAACAACTGAAAAGATGTTGGAAGAGTGCCTAACGCCATCTGTCAAGCATGATGGAGGTAATGTGATGGTCTGGGTAGGGTTGAGCGACCTTGACTTTTTTAGGGTCGAGCTGGGTTTCGCGAAACCCGACTATCGCAAAAGTCGAGTGAAATCGGCCGATTATGGCGAAAAGTCGAGGATCGACCGAAACACGAAACCCAATGCAAAGGCAATGGGATTCTTCTTCTTCTTCTTCCTCTTCCTCTTCTTCCTCCTCCTCCTCCTCCTCCTCCTCTCTCTCTCTCTCTCTCTCTCTCCGTCCCTGAACTGAAAAGCTGGTGTTACGCAGTGCAAATCGCTACATCGCACAAGCGACAACATGGCGATAGGCGTCCACGCCCCTAAGACCTATGTCATCACTCTGCCTACGCCCCTTCATTGGCTGAAAAAAATGGCGCCAAGCGCGTCATACGAAATGCGACTTTGGCGCGAAAGTCGCGTACCGCATGGCCGACCCCACACAGGGATCGGGTCGGGTTTCATGAAACCCGACTTTGCCAAAAGTCGGCGACTTTTGAAAATGAACGATCCGTTTCGCTCAACCATAGGTCTGGGGTTGCTTTAGTGCTGGTAAAGTGGGAGATTTGTACAAGGTAAAAGGGATTTTGAATAAGGAAGGCTATCACTCCATTGTGCAATGCCATGCCCTGTGGACAGCGCTTGATTGGAGCCAATTTCATCCCACAACAGGACAATGACCCAAAGCACACCTCCAAATTATGCAAAAACTATTTAGGGAAAAAGCAGGCAGCTGGTATTCTATCTGTAATGGAGTGGCCAGCGCAGTCACCAGATCTCAACCTCATTGAGCTGTTGTGGGAACAGCTTGACCGTATGATACGCAAAAAGTGCCAATCAAACCAAACCAACTTGTGGGAGGGGATTCTGGAAGCATGGGGTGAAATTTCTCCAGATTACCTCAGCAAATTAACTGCTAGAATGCTAAAGGTCTGGAATGCTGTACTTGCTGCAAAGAGTGCATTCTTTGACGAAAGCAAAGTTTGAAGGAGAAAATTATTATTTCAAATAAAAATCTTTTTTTCAAACTTTGTCAATGTTTGGTCTAGATTTTAAATTCATTTGGTAACTTATTTGATTTATAAAAGTATGAGTTTTCATGGAAAACACAAAATTGTATGGGTGACCCTAAACATTTGAAAGGTAGTGTATTAAGACAAAAACTTTCACAGGATTTAGTGTTATAAGTACTATTTCTAAATACCTACAGTGACTTGCAAAAGTATTCACCCCATTTAGCATTTGTGTTTTGCGATCTCACAACCTGAAATTTCAGTTTGGTTTTTTTTTTGAAGGTTTGCATCTGATCATGTAAAAACATACAACTACAACTTTGAATATTTGGTTGTCTTTTTGGTGAAGCAAACAACCAATAGGACAAAATAACTGAAACTTCAGTGTGCCTAACTATTCAGCCCCCTAAAGTCAGTACTTGTAGAACCTACTTTTGTGGCAATTGCAACTTCAAGTTGCTTTGGATAAGTATATATAATTTTTCCACATCTGGCCAAAGGAATTTTTGCCCATTCCTCAAAGTCCCAGCTCATTCAAGTTGGATGGTTTTCTCTGGTGAACAACCATCTTCAAGTCTGAGCACAGATTCTCAATTACGGTAGATTACGGTCTGGGCTTTGAGTAGGCCACTCCCTTTGAGTAGGCCACTCCATATCCCTGTCACACCATCCATCATCTCAGCAGAGTAGCGAGGCACAGTCCAGCCACCTTAACTCTAATTATTAACTTTGTGAACTAGGAAAAGGAGATTGTGAAGCTATTATAATATGAGTTTGTATGAAATATCTTCTCTTATATTTACTGGCACAGGAATCCAGAAGAGCTACAAAATAAGTAAAAAATTGTTTACAATTCTATAACAGCTTCATACATTTTTAAATAAATATTGTATAAATAAATATAAATATATATATGTATATATATATATATATATATATATATATATATATATATATATATATATTAGTTTTTTATGTAGAAATCGACAATAATATGTGACGAGTAGTATAGACTATTACTACATCCCTACAGCATATTGAACACTTAAACAGTTGACCTACCTATATATTGGGACATCTCCCTTTCACTAACGTAGCTAAATATTTTAGTAAATTACTGCTAGCATCACAATAAAAAAATAACATAGCTGTGTTATAACTTATATCATGTACCGACCTTTTTAATGATGTTCTCCGCCACCTTGCTGGAAGCATTGAAGAGTCCTCGTTGGTATTTGGACCTGCTGGTAATCATGATGTTCAAAATGATGCCAAATGCGTACTAGTCCACTCCTGCATTGTACTGCTCAGCAGCCAGCTCTGAGGAGCAATGAAGCCTGGTGTCCCAGCATATTCGGTGGGTGTCCGGTCTCCACAGAAGTTCTCAAGTGCCAGAACAAACTTGGCAATCTTTATATGGCCCATTGCAGTCAGCAAGATGTTCGAAGGCTAGAGATGTCTGTGAAGAAGCCACATGGATTCTTATCAGTGTCCACTGCATAATTATCAGTAATGCTATATACAGTTACAGTTGTGCTCAAAAGTGTACATACCCCAGCAAAATTTTTGCTTTCTTGGCTTTTTTTCAGAGAATATGAATGATAACACCAAAACTTTTTCTCCACTCATGGTTAGTGGTTGGGTGAAACCATTTATTGTCAAACTACTGTGTTTTCTATTTTTAACAGGGATATGGTGCCCACATTGCTATTTACTGTGTGGGCTGTGTTATATACTACGTGGGCAGTGTTATACACTGCGTGGGCTGTGTTATATATTACATTGGCTGTGCAATATAATACGTGGCTGTGCTATATACTTCGTGGGCTGTGTAATATACTACGTGGCTATGTAATATACTGCGTGGGCTGTGTTATATACTGCGTGGGCTGTGTTATATACTGCGTCGGCTCTGCAATATACTGCGTCGGCTGTGCAATATACATGGCTGTGCTATGTACTACGTGGACTGTGCAATATACTACGTGGCTGTGCTATATACTATGTGGCTGTGCAATATACTATGTGGCTGTGCAATATACTTCGTGGCTGTGCAACATACTACTTGGCTGTGCTTTATACTACGTGGGCTGTTATATACTGCATGGGCTATGTTATATACTACGTCGCTGTGCTATATACTACGTCGGCTGTGCAATATACTACGTGGGCTGTGTAATATATTACGTGGCTGTAATATACTGCATGAGCTGTGCTATATACTGCGTAGGCTGTGTTATATACTGCGTCAGCTGTGCAATATACTACGTGGCTGTGCTATATACTACGTGGGCTGTGCTATATACTATGTGGACTGTGCAATATACTATCTGGCTGTGCAACATACTACGTAGCTGTGCTATGTGTTCTGATAAGGTAATTCAGTACCACAATGGACATAGAGGTCAGAGCACATACAGTGACCTGACAATAACCCAAAAACATTGAACGAGCTCTGAGACGTGGGAACTCTGCTGACCGCAATCCCTAATCCTCTCCAACCACACTAGAGGCAGCCGTGGATTGCGCCTAACGCTCCCTATGCAACTCGGCACAGCCTGAGAAACTAGCTAGCCTGAAGATAGAAA
Source organism: Ranitomeya imitator (assembly GCF_032444005.1). NCBI lineage: Eukaryota > Metazoa > Chordata > Amphibia > Anura > Dendrobatidae > Ranitomeya > Ranitomeya imitator. The sequence continues at coordinate 259,413,204 of NC_091285.1, read as the reverse complement.
ATAAGCCTACCTTGCCTCAGAGAAATACCCCAAAGGAAAAGGCAGCCCCCACATATAATGACTGTGAGTTAAGATGAAAAGACAAACGTAGAGATGAAATAGATTTAGCAAAGTGAGGCCCGACTTTCTGAACAGAGCGAGGATAGGAAAGGTAACTTTGTGGTCAACACAAAACCCTACAAAAACCACGCAAAGGGGGCAAAAAGACCCTCCGTACCGAACTAACGGCACGGAGGTACACCCTCTGCGTCCCAGAGCTTCCAGCAAGCAGGAAAAAACAAATAGACAAGCTGGACAGAAAAAAACAGCAAACAAAATAGCAAAGTAGAACTTAGCTATGCAGAGCAGCAGGCCACAGGAACGATCCAGGAGGAAACAGGTCCAATACTAGAACATTGACTGGAGGCCAGGATCAAAGCACTAGGTGGAGTTAAATAGAGCAGCACCTAACGACTTCACCACATCACCTGAGGAAGGAAACTCAGAAGCCGCAGTACCACTTTCCTCCACCAACGGAAGCTCACAGAGAGAATCAGCCGAAGTACCACTTGTGACCACAGGAGGGAGCTCTGCCACAGAATTCACAACAGTACTTCCCCCTTGAGGAGGGGTCACCGAACCCTCACCAGAGCCCCCAGGACGACCAGGATGAGCCATATGAAAGGCACGAACAAGATCGGGAGCATGGACATCAGAGGCAAAGACCCAGGAATTATCTTCCTGAGCATAACCCTTCCACTTAACCAAATACTGGAGTTTCCGTCTTGAAACACGAGAATCCAAAATCTTCTCCACAATATACTCCAACTCCCCCTCCACCAAAACCGGGGCAGGAGGATCAACAGATGGAACCATAGGTGCCACGTATCTCCGCAACAATGACCTATGGAATACGTTATGTATGGAAAAAGAATCTGGAAGGGTCAGACGAAAAGACACAGGATTAAGAACCTCAGAAATCCTATACGGACCAATGAAACGAGGTTTAAACTTAGGAGAGGAAACCTTCATAGGAATATGACGAGAAGATAACCAAACCAAATCCCCAACACGAAGTCGGGGACCCACACAGCGTCTGCGATTAGCGAAACGTTGAGCCTTCTCCTGGGACAAGGTCAAATTGTCCACTACATGAGTCCAAATCTGCTGCAACCTGTCCACCACAGTATCCACACCAGGACAGTCCGAAGACTCAACCTGCCCTGAAGAGAAACGAGGATGGAACCCAGAGTTGCAGAAAAACGGCGAAACCAAGGTAGCCGAGCTGGCCCGATTATTAAGGGCGAACTCAGCCAAAGGCAAAAAGGACACCCAGTCATCCTGATCAGCAGAAACAAAGCATCTCAGATATGTTTCCAAGGTCTGATTGGTTCGTTCGGTCTGGCCATTAGTCTGAGGATAGAAAGCCGAGGAAAAAGACAAGTCAATGCCCATCCTGCTCGCCAAAACCTCGAAACAAACTGGGAACCTCTGTCAGAAACGATATTCTCTGGAATCCCATGTAAACGAACCACATGCTGGAAGAACAATGGCACCAAATCAGAGGAGGAAGGTAATTTAGACAAGGGTACCAAATGGACCATCTTAGAGAAGCGATCACAGACCACCCAAACGACTGACATCTTTTGAGAAACGGGAAGATCTGAAATAAAATCCATCGAGATATGTGTCCAAGGCCTCTTCGGGACCGGCAAGGGCAAAAGCAACCCACTGGCACGAGAACAGCAGGGCTTAGCCCGAGCACAAATCCCACAGGACTGCACAAAAGAACGCACATCCCGCGACAGAGATGGCCACCAAAAGGATCTAGCCACTAACTCTCTGGTACCAAAGATTCCAGGATGACCAGCCAACACCGAACAATGAACCTCAGAGATAACTTTATTCGTCCACCTATCAGGGACAAACAGTTTCTCCGCTGGGCAACGATCAGGTTTATTAGCCTGAAATTTTTGCAGCACCCGCCGCAAATCAGGGGAGATGGCAGACACAATTACTCCCTCTTTGAGGATACCCGCCGGCTCAGATAAACCCGGAGAGTCGGGCACGAAACTCCTAGACAGAGCATCCGCCTTCACATTTTTAGAGCCCGGAAGGTACGAAATCACAAAGTCAAAACGGGCAAAAAACAGCGACCAACGAGCCTGTCTAGGATTCAACCGCTTGGCAGACTCGAGATAAGTCAAGTTCTTATGATCAGTCAAGACCACCACGCGATGCTTAGCTCCTTCAAGCCAATGACGCCACTCCTCGAATGCCCACTTCATGGCCAGCAACTCTCGATTGCCCACATCATAATTTCGCTCAGCAGGCGAAAACTTCCTGGAAAAGAAGGCGCATGGTTTCATCACCGAGCAATCAGAACTTCTCTGCGACAAAACAGCCCCTGCTCCAATCTCAGAAGCATCAACCTCGACCTGGAATGGAAGCGAAACATCTGGTTGACACAACACAGGGGCAGAAGAAAAACGACGCTTCAACTCTTGAAAAGCTTCCACAGCAGCAGAAGACCAATTGACCACATCAGCACCCTTCTTGGTCAAATCGGTCAATGGTTTAGCAATACTAGAAAAATTGCAGATGAAGCGACGATAAAAATTAGCAAAACCCAGGAACTTTTGCAGACTTTTCAGAGATGTCGGCTGAGTCCAATCATGGATGGCTTGGACCTTAACAGGGTCCATCTCGATAGTAGAAGGGGAAAAGATGAACCCCAAAAATGAAACCTTCTGAACACCAAAGAGACACTTTGATCCCTTCACAAACAAAGAATTAGCACGCAGGACCTGAAACACCGTTCTGACCTGCTTCACATGAGACTCCCAATCATCCGAGAAGACCAAAATGTCATCCAAGTACACAATCAGGAATTTATCCTGGTACTCTCGGAAGATGTCATGCATAAAGGACTGAAACACTGATGGAGCATTGGCAAGTCCGAATGGCATTACTAGATACTCAAAATGGCCCTCGGGCGTATTAAATGCAGTTTTCCATTCATCGCCTCGCTTAATACGCACAAGATTATACGCACCACGAAGATCTATCTTGGTGAACCAGCTAGCCCCCTTAATCCGAGCAAACAAATCAGATAACAACGGCAAGGGGTACTGAAATTTAACCGTGATCTTATTTAGAAGGCGGTAATCTATACAAGGTCTCAGCGAACCATCCTTCTTGGCTACAAAAAAGAACCCTGCTCCTAATGGCGACGATGACGGGCGAATATGCCCCTTCTCCAAGGACTCCTTCACATAACTCCGCATAGCGGCGTGCTCAGGCACAGATAAATTAAACAGTCGACCTTTTGGGAATTTACTACCAGGAATCAAATCGATAGCACAATCACAATCCCTTTGCGGAGGTAGGGTATCGGACTTGGGCTCATCAAATACATCCCGGTAATCAGACAAGAAGTCTGGAACCTCAGAAGGGGTGGATGACGAAATAGTCAGAAATGGGACATCACCATGTACCCCCTGACAACCCCAGCTGGACACAGACATGGATTTCCAATCTAATACTGGATTATGGACTTGTAGCCATGGCAACCCAACACGACCACATCATGCAGATTATGCAACACCAGAAAGCGAATAACCTCCTGATGTGCAGGAGCCATGCACATGGTCAGCTGGGTCCAGTACTGAGGCTTATTCTTGGCCAAAGGCGTAGCATCAATTCCTCTCAATGGAATAGGACTGCAAGGGCTCCAAGAAAAACCCACAACGCCTAGCATACTCCAAGTCCATCAAATTCAGGGCAGCGCCTGAATCCACAAATGCCATGACAGAATACGATGACAAAGAGCAGATCAAGGTAACGGACAGAAGAAATTTTGACTGTACCGTACAAATGGTGGCAGACCTAGCGAACCGCTTAGTGCGCTTAGGACAATCAGAGATAGCATGAGTGGAATCACCACAGTAGAAACACAGCCCATTCAGACGTCTGTGTTCTTGCCGATCAACTCTAGTCATAGTCCTATCGCACTGCATAGGCTCAGGTTTAATCTCAGGTAATACCGCCAAATGGTACACAGATTTACGCTCACGCAAACGTCGACCGATCTGAATGGCCAAAGACATAGACTCATTCAAACCAGCGGGCATAGGAAATCCCACCATGACATCCTTAATGGCTTCAGAGAGACCCTTTCTGAAAATGGCTGCAAGCGCAGATTCATTCCATTGAGTGAGCACGGACCATTTTCTAAATTTCTGGCAATATAGCTCTATCTCATCCTGAGCCTGACAAAGAGCCAGCAAATTTTTTTCTGCCTGATCTACTGAATTAGGCTCATCGTACAGCAATCCAAGTGCCAGGAAAAACGCATCGATATCACTCAATGCAGGATCTCCTGACGCAAGAGAAAATGCCCAGTCCTGAGGGTCGCCACGCAAAAAAGAAATGACGATCCTAACCTGTTGCGCTGGGTCACCAGAGGAGCGAGGTTTCAAAGCCAGAAACAGTTTACAATTATTCTTGAAACTCAGAAATTTAGTTCTATCTCCAAAAATCAAATCTGGAATAGGAATTCTCGGTTCTAACAAAGAATTCTGAACCACAAAATTTTGAATATCTTGTACTCTTGCCGTGAGCTGATCTACACATGAAGACAGACCTTTAATGTCCATTGTAACACCTGTGTCCTGAGCCACCCAAATGTCTAGGGGAAAAAAAAAAGACAAATCACAGTGCAAAGGAAAAAAAATGGTCTCAGAACTTCTTTTTTCCCTCTATTGAGAATCATTAGTACTTTTGGCTTCCTGTACTGTTATGATAGGCAATTCAGTAACACAATGTACATAGCGATCAGAGCACATACAGTGATCTGACAATAACCCCAAATAATAGAACGAGCTCTGAGACGTGGAAACTCTGTAGACCGCAATTCCTGATCCTCTCCAAACATAACTAGAGGCAGCTGTGGATTGCGCCTAACGCTCCCTATGCAACTCGGCACAGCCTGAGAAACTAACTAGCCTGAAGATAGAAAAATAAGCCTACCTTGCCTCAGAGAAATACCCCAAAGGAAAAGGCAGCCCCCCACATATAATGACTGTGAGTAAGATGAAAAGACAAACGTAGGGGTGAAATAGATTCAGCAAAGTGAGGCCCGATATTCTAGACAGAACGAGGATAGGAAAGATAACTTTGCGGTCTACACAAAACCCTAAAGAAAACCACGCAAAGGGGGCAAAAAGACCCTCCGTACCGAACTAACGGCACGGAGGTACACCCTTTGCGTCCCAGAGTTTCCAGCTAAACAAATAGACAAGCTGGACAGAAAAAATAGCAACAAATAGCAAAGAAGCACTTAGCTATGCAGAGCAGCAGGCCACAGGAATGATCCAGAGAAACACAAGTCCAACACTGGAACATTGACAGGAAGCATGGATCAAAGCATCAGGTGGAGTTAAGTAGAGAAGCAGCTAACGACCTCACCAGATCACCTGAGGGAGGAAACTCAGAAGCTGCAGTACCACTTTCCTCCACAAACGGAAGCTCCCAGAGAGAATCAGCCGAAGTACCATTTGTGACCACAGGAGTGAACTCTGCCACAGAATTCACAACAGGTGTTATTATATATTATTATATATTCCAGAATATACATACCGTATATACTCGAGTATAAGCCGACCCGAGTATAAGCCGACCCCCCTAATTTTGCCACAAAAAACTGGGAAAACTTATTGACTCGAGTATAAGCCTAGGGTAGGAAATGCAGCAGCTACCGGTGAATTTCAAAAATAAAAATAGATGCTCCATACCGTTCATTATTGCCCCATAAGATGCTCCATATAAAGCTGTGCCACATATAATGCTCCATACTGTTCATTATTGCCCCATAGATGTGCCATAGAAAGCTCTGCCATATAGTACTCTGCACCGTTCATTATTGCCCCATAGATGTGCCATATAAAACTGCCATATAGTGCTCTGCACCGTTCATTATTGCCCCATAGCTGTGCCATATAGTGCTCAGCGCCGTTCATTATTGCCCCATAGCTGTGCCATATAGTGCTCTGCGCCGTTCATTATTGCCCCATAGCTGCCATATAGTGCTCTGCGCCGTTCATTATTGCCCCATAGCTGCCATATAGTGCTCTGTGCCATTCAGTATTGCCCCATAGATGTGCCATATAGTGCTCTGCGCCGTTCATTATTGCCCCATAGCTGCCATATAGTGCTCTGCGCCGTTCATTATTGCCCCATAGCTGCCATATAGTGCTCTGCGCCGTTCAGTATTGCCCCATAGATGTGCCGTATAGTGCTCTGCGCCGTTCATTATTGCCCCATAGCTGCCATATAGTGCTCTGCGCCGTTCATTATTGCCCCATAGCTGCCATATAGTGCTCTGCGCCGTTCAGTATTGCCCCATAGATGTGCCATATAGTGCTCTGCACCATTCATTATTGCCCCATAGCTGCCATATAGTGCTCTGCGTCATTCAGTATTGCCCCATAGCTGCCATATAGTGCTCTGCGCCGTTCAGTATTGCCCCATAGCTGTGCCATATAGTGCTCTGCACGGTTCAGTATTGCCCCATAGCTGCCATATAGTGCTCTGCACCGTTCATTATTGCCCCATAGCTGCCATATAGTGCTCTGCACCGTTCATTATTGCCCCATAGCTGTGCCATATAGTGCTCTGCACCGTTCAGTATTGCCCCATAGCTGCCATATAGTGCTCTGCACGTTCATTATTGCCCCATAGGTGCCATATAGGGCTCTGCATCGTTCATTATTGCCCCATAGCTGTGCCATATAGTGCTCTGCGCTGTTCATTATTGCCCCATAGCTGCCATATAGTGCTCTGCGCCGTTCATTATTGCCCCATAGCTGCTATATAGTGCTCTGCACCGTTCAGTATTGCCCCATAGCTGTGCCATAGAAAGCTGTGCCATTGCTGCTGCTGCTGCTGCTGCAATACTCACCTCGCTGCTTGCAGCTCCTCAGTGTCCCGTCCCGGCGTCTCTCCGCACTGACTGATCAGGCAGAGTGCGCCGCGCACACTATATGCGTCATCGCGCCCTCTGACCTGAACAGTCAGAGCAAGAGGACGCGAAGACAGAGCGGCGCCCGGCGTGTGGAACGCGGACAGGTGAATATGACATACTTACCTGCTCCCGGCGTCCTGCTCCCTCTGCTTGTCACACGGTCTTCGGTGCCGCAGCCTCTTCCTCTATCAGCGGTCACCGGCACCGCTGATTAGAGAAATGAATATGCGGCTCCACCCCTATGGGAGGTGGAGCCGCGTATTCATTTCTCTAATGAGCGGTCCCACGTGACCGCTGAACAGGGGAAGAGCTGCAGCACCGAAGACCGTGGGACGGCAGGGGGAGCGCCAGGATAGCCGGGACTAGGTGAGTATGCCTCAGCGCCCTCTCCCCCTCACCCGCCGCTCCTGCCGCCCACCGTGACTTGAGTATAAGCCGAGAGGGGCACTTTCAGCCCAAAATTTTGGGCTGAAAATCTCGGCTTATACTCGAGTATATACGGTATTCTTCTGACAGGTATGTTCATCCACCCAGCTCTCCTGCTATCTGTCTATGAAGTGCACATAGTACATCACCCAGCTTTGCACACAGACTTTCCTCTGCTTCTAGCATTCTCATGGTATGGAGGAGTTAGTTTTCTCCTGTCAGATAACTGCCCCTTCACCCCAATCCCACTGCCACCCTCTGTTACCCTCCCTTCCTTTGAGGTGCACTCTGTGCGCATCTACTCCCCCTCCAACCTCCAACGGGCTGTCATTTACCGCCCCCCAGGGCCAGCCACCACCTTCTTTGACCACTTCACCACCTGGCTACTTCATTTCCTTTCCGCGGACATCCCCACTATCATCATGGGCGACTTCAACATCCCCATTGACATTTCCCTCTCAGCTGCCACTAAACTTCTATCTCTCACTTCCTACTTCAGCCTCACTCAATGGTCTTCTGCAGCCACCCACAAAGATGGTCACACACTGGACCTCATCTTCACCCGCCTCTGCTCCCTATCTAACCTCTCTAACTCACCTCTTCCTCTCTCTGACCACAACCTTCTTACATTCTCATCTCTCTCCACTCCATGTCTACAATCCCCACCCCACAAACTTTCACACCCTCGCAGAAATCTTAAACATCTTGACCTACGTTCATTGTCTGAATCCCTCCTCCCTCTCACAGACATAAGTTCCATACACAATGCGGATGACGCTGCCGCTCTATATTACACCACAATAGCTGTAGCTTTGGAATCTGCTGCCCCACTAACACATACCAAAGCTCGCAAAATCAACAGACAGCCCTGGCACACCAGCCTGACCAAAGAACTGAGACGAGCTTCCAGGGCTGCTGAGCGCAGATGGAAAAGATCCCACTCCAATGAGCACTTCATCACATTCAAACAGTCCCTCACTACTTTCAAGACCACACTCGCCACAGCTAAACAAACCTACTTCTCATCTCTCATATCCTCCCTGTCTCACAACAATAAACAGTTATTCAACACCTTCAATTCTCTCCTCCGTCCCCCAGCACCTCCTCCCTCCCCACTTATCTCAGCTGAAGACTTTGCCTCATTATTCAAGCAGAAGATTGATAGCATCAGAGACAGTTTTGGTCAACAACCCCCAGACCCCTTCCTCCTGACTTCCCAGCCCTCCACCTCCAAAACCAACTTCTCCACCATTACAAAAGATCAACTCACCACTCTACTCTCAAGATCACATCTCACCACCTGTGCACTTGACCCGCTCCCATCCCACTTCATCCCAAACCCCACCACAGTCTTCATCCCAACCCTAACCCATCTCTTCAACCTATCACTAACAACTGGTGTTTTCCCCTCAAGCTTTAAACATGCCTCCATCACACCTATCCTCAAAAAGCCCTCTCTTGACCCATTCTCTGTATCTAGCTATCGCCCTATTCTCCCTTATGCCTCCAAACTACTGGAACAACACGTCTACCTTGAACTGTCCTCCCATCTCTCTTCTTGCTCCCTCTTTGACCGCTTACAATCTGGCTTCCGGTCACACCATTCCACTGAAACTGACCTAACTAAGGTCACCAATGACCTCTTAACCGCCAAGAGCAAGCGACACTACTCTGTCCTCCACCTCCTCGACCTGTCGGCTGCCTTTGACACAGTGGACCATTCCCTATTATTACAGACCCTCTCATCCCTTGGCATCACAGACTTGGCCCTATTCTGGATCTCATCATACCTAACAGACCAGACATTCAGTGTCTCCCACGCACACACCACCTCCTCACCTCGCCCCCTATCTGTCGGAGTCCCACAAGGTTCAGTCCTTGGGCCCCTGCTCTTCTCCATTTACACCTTTGGCCTGGGACAGCTCATAGAATCTCATGGCTTTCAGTATCATCTCTATGCTGATGACACACAGACCTACATCTCTGGACCAGATATCACCTCCCTACTAACCAGAATCCCTCAATGTCTGTCCACTATTTCATCCTTCTCCGCTAGATTTCTGAAACTTAACATGGACAAAACAGAATTCATCATCTTTCCCCCATCTCACGCGACCCCCCCCCCCCCCCAACGAACCTATCCATTACAGTGCATGGCTGCCCACTCTCCCCAGTCCCACAAGCTCGCTGCCTCGGGGTAATCCTTGACGCTGATCTCTCCTTGAAACCACATATCCAAGCCCTTTCCACTTCCTGCCGACTTCAACTCAAAAATATTTCACGAATTCGTGCATTTCTCAACCAAGAATCTGCAAAAACCCTAGTCCATGCCCTCATCATCTCTCGCCTTGACTACTGCAACCTCCGGCTCTGTGGCCTCCCCTCTAACACTCTCGCACCCCTCCAATCTATTCTAAACTCTGCTGCCCGACTAATCCACTTGTCCCCCCGCTATTCCCCGGCCACTCCCCTCTGTCTATCCCTTCACTGGCTCCCCATTGCCCAGAGACTCCACTACAAAACCCTAACCATGACGTACAAAGCCATCCACAACCTGTCTCCTCCATACATCTGTGACCTCGTCTCCCGATACTTGCCTACACGCAACCTCCGATCCTCACAAGATCTCCTTCTCTACTCCCCTCTTATCTCCTCTTCCCACAATCATATCCAAGATTTCTCTCGCGTATCACCTCTACTCTGGAACCCTCCACCACAACACATCAGACTCTCGCCTACCATCGAAACCTTCAAAAAGAACCTGAAGACCTACCTCTTCTGACAAGCCTACAACCTGCAGTAACCACCAATCGACCAAACTGCTGCATGACCAGCTCTATCCTCACCTACTGTATTCTCACCCATCCCTTGTAGATTGTGAGCCTTCGCGGGCAGGGTCCTCACTTCTCCTGTACCAGTTATGACTTGTATTGTTTAAGATTATTGTACTTGTTTTTATTATGTATACCACTCCTCACATGTAAAGTGCCATGGAATAAATGGCGCTATAACAATGAATAATAATAATAATGTCCACTTAGTATATTGCCCAGCCACGTAGTATATTGCCCAGCCACGTAGTATATTGCCCAGCCATGTGCTATATTGCCCAGTCACGTACTATATTGCCCATCCACGTAGGATATTGCCCAGTCACATAGTATATTGCCCAGTCACGTAGTATATTGCCCAGTGACGTAGTATATTGCCCAGTGACATAGTATATTGCCCAGCCACATAGTATATTGCACAGCGACATAGTGTTGGAAACTTGGGCTGAAAGGTGGCAGATGAGGTTTAACAATGATAAATGTAAGGTTATACACATGGGAAGAAGGAATCAATGTCACCATTACACACTGAATGGGAAACCACTGGGTAAATCTGACAGGGAGAAGGACTTGGGGATCCTAGTTAATGATAAACTTACCTGGAGCAGCCAGTGCCAGGCAGCAGCTGCCAAGGCAAACAGGATCATGGGGTGCATTAAAAGAGGTCTGGATACACATGATGAGAGCATTATACTGCCTCTGTACAAATCCCTAGTTAGACCGCACATGGAGTACTGTGTCCAGTTTTGGGCACCGGTGCTCAGGAAGGATATAATGGAACTAGAGAGAGTACAAAGGAGGGCAACAAAATTAATAAAGGGGATGGGAGAACTACAATACCCAGATAGATTAGCGAAATTAGGATTATTTAGTCTAGAAAAAAGACGACTGAGGGGCGATCTAATAACCATGTATAAGTATATAAGGGGACAATACAAATATCTCGCTGAGGATCTGTTTATACCAAGGAAGGTGACGGGCACAAGGGGGCATTCTTTGCGTCTGGAGGAGAGAAGGTTTTTCCACCAACATAGAAGAGGATTCTTTACTGTTAGGGCAGTGAGAATCTGGAATTGTTTGCCTGAGGAGGTGGTGATGGCGAACTCAGTCGAGGGGTTCAAGAGAGGCCTGGATGTCTTCCTGGAGCAGAACAATATTGTATCATACAATTATTAGGTTCTGTAGAAGGACGTAGATCTGGGTATTATGATGGAATATAGGCTGAACTGGATGGACAAATGTCTTTTTTCGGCCTTACTAACTATGTTACTATGTTACTATGTTACTATAGTATACAGCACAGACACGTAGTATATTGGCCAGTCCCACGAAGTATATAGCAGCCATGTAGTATATAGTACTGCCCACGTACTATATGACAGCCATGTAGTATATAGTACTGTCCACGTAGTATATAGCAGCCATGTAGTATATAGTACTGCCCACGTAGTATATAGCAGCCATGTAGCCCACGCAGTATTTAGCAGTGTGGGCACATATCCCTGTTAAAAAAAAAAAATAATTAAAATAAAAAATAATTACATACTCACCCCTGGGATCCAACGGCGCTGTGGCGATGGGCGCGCGGCTGCCGCCATCTTCCGTTCCCAGGATGCATTGCGAAATTACCTAGAAGACTTGGCGGTCTCGAGAGACCGCTATGTCTTCTGGGTAATTTCACAATGCATCGCTGGGAACGGAAGATGGCGGCAGGCGTGATCGGCTCGGCGGACTACAGAGGGTGAGTATAGCAGTTTTTTTGTTTTTTTTATTACCGTATATACTCGAGTATAAGCCGACCCAAGTATAAGCCGACCCCCCTAATTTTGCCACAAAAAACTGGGAAAACTTATTGAGTCGAGTATAAGCCTAGGGTGGAAATGCAGCATTTACCGGTGAATTTCAAAAATAACAATAGATCATTATTTCCCCATAGCTGTGCCCCATATAGTGCTCTGCACCGTTCATTGTGCCCCATTGCTGTGCCCATATACGGTGCTCTGCACCGTTCATTGTGCCCCATTGCTGTGCCATATACGGTGCTCTGCACCGTTCATTGTGCCCCATTGCTGTGCCATATACGGTGCTCTGCACCGTTCATTGTGCCCCATAGATGTGCCATATACGGTGCTCTGCACCGTTCATTGTGCCCCATTGCTGTGCCATATACGGTGCTCTGCACTGTTCATTGTGCCCCATTGCTGTGCCATATACGGTGCTCTGCACCGTTCATTGTGCCCCATTGCTGTGCCATATACGGTGCTCTGCACCGTTCATTGTGCCCCATTGCTGTGCCATATACGGTGCTCTGCACCGTTCATTGTGCCCCATTGCTGTGCCATATACGGTGCCATATGCTCCCTGCATGTCCCACATATATACACAGCTCTGCCGCCTGCATGTCTCACATATATACACAGCTCTGCCGCCTGCATGTCCCTCATATATACACAGCTCTGCTCCCTGCATGTCCCACATATATACACAGCTCTGCCGCCTGCATGTCCCACATATATACACAGCTCTGCCGCCTGCATGTCCCACATATATACACAGCTCTGCTCCCTGCATGTCCCACATATATACACAGCTCTGCTCCCTGCATGTCCCACATATATACACAGCTCTGCCGCCTGCATGTCCCACATATATACACAGCTCTGCTCCCTGCATGTCCCACATATATACACAGCTCTGCTCCCTGCATGTCCCACATATATACACAGCTCTGCCGCCTGCATGTCCCACATATATACACAGCTCTGCTCCCTGCATGTCCCACATATATACACAGCTCTGCTCCCTGCATGTCCCACATATATACACAGCTCTGCCGCCTGCATGTCCCACATATATACACAGCTCTGCTCCCTGCATGTCCCACATATATACACAGCTCTGCTCCCTGCACCGTTCATTGTGCCCCATAGAAATCTCTGCCGCCGCCGCTGCTGCTGCAATAAAAAAAAAAAACACATACTCACCTCCCTTGATTGCAGCTCCCGGCGTCTCGTTCCGGCGCCTCCATCTTCCCGGCGTCTCTGCTCTGACTGATCAGGCAGAGGGCGCCGCGCACACTATATGCGTCATCGCGCCCTCTGCCTGAACAGTCAGAGCGCAGACGTCGGGAAGATGGAGGCGCCGGCCGGGAAGATGGAGCGACGCCCGGCGGCTGGAACGAGGACAGGTGAATATGACATACTCACCTAGTCCTGGCGATCCTCGCGCTGTCCCTCTGCCTGGTCTTCAGTGCCGCAGCTCTTCCTGTCAGCGGTCACCGGCACCGCCGATTAGAGGAATGAATAGGCGGCTCCGCCCCTATGGGAGGTGGAGCCGCTTATTCATATCTCTAATGAGCGGTCCCACGTGACCGCTGAAGAGGGGAAGAAGCTGCAGCACAGAAGACGGGGAGGAAGGCAGGGACAGCGCGAGGATCGCTGGGACTAGGTAAGTATACCTCAGCCCCCTCACCCGCCGACCCTGCCACCCACATTGACTCGAGTATAAGCCACATAGGCAGCATCAATAGTAAAAATTTGGGGACACACAGGGTTAATAGCGGCGATAACGGAGTGCGTTACCCGCGGCGATAACGGAGTGCGTTACCCGCGGCATAACGTGGTCCGTTACCGCCGGCATTAACCCTGTGTTAGCGGTGGCTGGATGGGAGTATGGAGCGGGTGCCGGGCAGTGACTGCGGGGAGTAAGGAGCGGCCATTTTCTTCCGGACTGTGCCCGTTGCTGATTGGTCGTGGCTGCTTTGACGCGACCAATCAGCGACTTGGATTTTCTTGACAGACAGAGGCCGCAACCAATGAATATCCGTGCCAGAAAGGACAGACAGAAAGTCGGAAGTGACCCTTAGACAATTATATAGTAGATAGTATGTTATTATGTTGGAAGCTGTGGGTAGAAGATGGAGCTGTGGGACCAGTGTGGTGTCTGTAAAGTACTATATGAAGACGCTGGAGGGTGAGTATAAGAATGGGGGCACAGGGCTTATATTAAAAGCACCACTCCTGCACTAAAAAATAACACTGGAGTGCTGCTTTGAGATCCATTGGGAGAACTATAACTCCCAGCATGTCCTGCAGAACCTATGGCATGCTGGGAGTTATACTTCACCACAGAAGTGGCATAGTGCTTTAGTGTGTGTTAGTGACTAACCTTTTAATTGTGGCAGCCAGCCACACTGTGGTGAGGTAAAATGCTGGAGCATCCCATCCCATGACACTACAGAGCGCTCCCTCTTGTTGCCTCTCCACAGCTCAGGAGGAGTAAGCTTGCAGATTGTAGGGTGGTGTCTGCAAGACCTGTGATGACATCAGAAGAGGGAGGGCTCTGTGCTGCCATGTGATGCTCAAGCCCGCCCTCTTCATGACATCACACAGGTCCTTGTGCTGGAGCACTCAGCATCCAGCACAGCCCCGGCAGGCAGGTATGCAGCGATCTTGTCCTCTCTGGCCACTGCTGCTGCCTCCTCCACTGGACACACAGATCTCCCCAGCTGCTGAAGGAATCCAGCGCTGGGGAAACCATGTGTGTCCCTGTGAAGGAGTATTCATTTGCTGCTTCGGACTCAGCTGACAGGTGGGCGGGGAAGCAGCTAATGAATATTCACTGCACTTTAACTCCTTAATCCCATATGACATACTATCCCATCAAGGTGACCTGGGACTTATTTCCCAGTGATGGGATAGTACGTCATACGCGATCGGCTGCGCTCACGGGGGGAGCGCGGCCAATCGCCAGCTGACTACCACAGCTGACATCCGGCACTATGTGCCAGGAGCGGTCACGGACCGCTCCCGGCACATTAACCCCCGGCACACCGCGATCAAACATGATCGCGGTGTGTCGGCGGTATAGGGAAGCATCGCGCAGGGAAGGGGCTCCCTGCATGCTTCCCTGAGACGATCAGTACAAGGCAAAGTGCTCACCTTGTACCGAGCGTCTCCTCCCTGCAGGCCCCGGATCCAAAATGGCCACAGGGCTACTTCCGGGTCCTGCAGGGAGTACTTCCGGGTCCAGAGCAGGCTCTGGTAACCATGGAGCAGGGCACGCCAGATCGCTGATCTGACACAGTGCTCTGCAAAGTGTCAGATCAGTGATCAGTCACTATACAGTGATGTCCCCCCTGGGACAAAGTAAAAAAAAAAAATTTTTTTAGATGTGCAAAAAAAAATAAATTTATAAATAAAGAAAAAAAAATACAGTGCTTTAAATAAAATAAAAAAACAATAAAAGTACACATATTTAGTATCGCCGCGTCCGTAATGATCCGACCTATACAAGTGTCCCACTGGTTAACCCCTTCAGTAAACACCGTTAAAAAAAAAAAAACGAGGCAAAAAACAACGCTTTATTATCATACCGCCGAACAAAAAGTGGAATAACACACGATCAAAAAGACGGATATAAATAACCATGGTACCGCTGAAAACGTCATCTTGTCCCGCAAAAAACGAGCTGCCATACAGCATCATCAGCGAAAAAATAAAAAAGTTACAGTCCTCAGAATAAAGCGATGCAAAAATAATTATTTTTTCTATAAAATAGTTTTTATCGTATAAAAAGCGCCAAAACATAAAAAAAATTATATAAATGAGGTATCGCTGTAAACGTACTGACCCGAAGAATAAAGCTGCTTCATCCATTTTACCAAACGTGGAACGGTATAAAGAAGAAATTCGTGAATAGCTGGTTTTTGGTCATTCTACCTCGGAATAAAATGCGATAAAAAATGTCACGTGCCCGAAAATGTTACCAATAAAAACATCAACTCTTCCCGCAAAATACAAGACCTCACATGACTCTGTGGACCAAAATATGGAAAAATTATAGGTCTCAAAATGTGGTAACGCAAAAAATATTTTTTGCAATAAAAAGCGTCTTTTAGTGTGTGACGGCTGCCAATCATAAAAATCCGCTAAAAAACCCACTATAAAAAACCCCCCTTCATCACCACCTTAGTTAGGGAAACATTAAAAAAAATTAATAATTGTATTTATTTCCATTTTCCCATTAGGGTTAGGGTTAGAGTTGGGGCTAGG
This sequence comes from Ranitomeya imitator, assembly GCF_032444005.1. Taxonomy (NCBI): domain Eukaryota; kingdom Metazoa; phylum Chordata; class Amphibia; order Anura; family Dendrobatidae; genus Ranitomeya; species Ranitomeya imitator. Next base: position 259,396,891 of record NC_091285.1, on the reverse strand, counting down.
GTTGGGGCTAGGGTTGGGGTTAGGGTTGGGGCTAGGGTTAGGGTTGGGGTTAGGGTTAGGGTTGGGGCTAGGGTTGGGGCTAAAGTTAGGGTTGGGGCTAAAGTTAGGGTTGGGGCTAAAGTTAGAGTTAGGGTTGGGGCTAAAGTTAGGGTTGGGGCTAAAGTTAGGGTTAGAGTTGGGGCTAAAGTTAGGGTTGGGGCTAAAGTTAGGGTTAGGGTTACATTTACGGTTGAGATTAGGGTTAGGGGTGTGTCAGGGTTAGGGGTGTGGTTAGGGTTATGGTTGGGATTAGGGTTAGGGGTGTGTCGGGGTTAGGGTTTCAGTTAGAATTGGGGGTTTCCACTGTTTAGGCACATCAGGGGCTCTCCAAACGCGACATGGCGTCCAATCTCAATTCCAGCCAATTCTGCGTTGAAAAAGTAAAACAGTGGTCCTTCCCTTCCGAGCTCTCCCGTGCGCCCAAACAGGGGTTTACCCCAACATATGGGGTATCAGCATACTCAGGACAAATTGTACAACAACTATTGGGGTCCAATTTATCTTGTTACCCTTGAGAAAATAAAAATTTGGGGGTCTAAAAAAACATTTTTCTGGGAAAAAAATAAATTTTTATTTTCACGACTCTGCGTTATAAACTGTAGTGAAACACTTGGGGGTTCAAAGCTGTCAAAACACATCTAGATAAGTTCCTTAGGGGGTCTACTTTCCAAAATGGTGTCACTTCTGTGGGGTTTCTACTGTTTAGGTGCATCAGGGGCTCTGCAAATGCAACGTGACGCCTGCAGACCAATCCATCCAAGTCTGCATTCCAAATGGCGCTCCTTCCCTTTCGAGCTTTGCCATGCGCCCAAACGGTGGTTCTTCCCCACATATGGGGTATCAGCGTACTCAGGACAAATTGGACAACGACTTTTGGGGTCCAATTTCTCTTGTTACCCTTGGCAAAATAAAAATTTGGGGGGCTAAAAAAACATTTTTGTGGGAAAAAAATGAATTTTTATTTTCACGACTCTGCGTTATAAACGGTAGTGAAGCACTTGGTGGTTCAAAGCTGTCAAAAGACATCTAGATAAGTTCCTTAGGGGGTCTAGTTTCCAAAATGGTGTCACCTGTGGGGGGTTTCTACTGTTTAGGTGCATCACGGGCTCTGCAAATGCATCGGGACGCCTGCAGACCAATCCATCCAAGTCTGCATTCCAAATGGCACTCCTTCCCTTCCGAGCTCTGCCATGTGCCCAAACGGTGGTTCCCCACCACATATGGGGTATCAGCATACTCAGGACAAATTGGATAACAACTTTTGGGGTCGAATTTCTCCTGTTACCCTTGGGAAAATACAAAACTGGGGGCTAAAAAATAATTTTTGTGAAAAAATTTTTTTTTTAATTTTCAAGGCTCTGCATTATAAACTGTAGCGAAACACTTGGGGGGTTCAAAGCTGTCAAAACACAGCTAGATAAGTTCTTTAGGGGGTCTACTTTCCAAAATGGTGTCAGCTGTGGGGGGTTTCAATGTTTAGGCCCATCAGGGGGTCTCCAAACGTGACATGGTGTCCCATCTCAATTCCAGTCAATTTTGCATTGAAAAGTCAAATGGCGCTCCTTCCCTTCCGAGCTCTGCCATGCGCCCAAACAGTGGTTTACCTCCACATGTGGGGTATCGGCGTACTCAGAACAAATGGCACAACAACTTTTGGGGTCCAATTTCTTCTCTTACCCTTGGGAAAATAAAAAATTGGGGGCAAAATATCATATTTGTGAAAAAATATGATTTTTATTTTTACGGCTCTGCATTATAAACTTCTGTGAAGCATTTGGTGGGTTAAAGTGCTCACCACACATCTAGATAAGTTCCTTAGGGGGTCTACTTTCCAAAATGGTGTCACTTGTGGGGGGTTTCAATGTTTAGGCACATCAGGGGCTCTCCAAACGCAACATGACGTCCCATCTCAATTCCAGTCAATTTTGCATTGAAAAGTCAAACGGCGCTCCTTCCCTTCCGAGCTCTGCCATGCACCTAAACAGTGGTTTACCCCCACATGTGGGGTATCTGCGTACTCAGAACAAATGGCACAACAACTGTAGTGGTCCAATTTCTTCTCTTTCCCTTGGGAAAATAAAACGAATTGGAGATGAAGTAAATTTTTTGTGAAAAAAAGTTAAATGTTATTTTTTTTTTTAAACATTCCAAAAATTCCTGTAAAACACCTGAAGGGTTCATAAACTTCTTGAATGTGGTTTTGAGCACCTTGAGGGGTGCAGTTTTTAGAATGGTGTCACATTTGGTTATTTTCTATCATATAGACCCCTCAAAATGACTATTGGGGAAGACAAGACGCCATTTAAAGTGAACCTGTCAGCAGGATTGTGCTCAGTAACCTACAGACAGTCTCAGGTTGGCGCCGTTATACTGACTAAAATGATACCTTGGTTGATGAAATCCGTCGTGTGTTTGTTTTTTAATCTTTATTTTCAGTTTTCAGTTAATTATATGCTCGTGCTTTGGGCGGCCTGTGGGGGGTCTTCATGTGGTGCTCTGCTTATGTATTCATGTGTATAGCTCCTGACAGGTCACTGATCCCTCAGTGACCTGCCCCTTAGTTTACATAATGAATATTATATATTGTAAGATTGCTCTCACAAAGTGTATTGGGGGACACTCGCTTGGCACGGGATTACCGTACTCAGGCACGATTTTTGAACACAAAAACAGTCCATGCGGTTTATTAAAGGGTCATAAACCGGGTTATGCACAGTTCATATTATACATTCCATAGAACACAATAGGCACCAACTGGTGATATTAACTTGCAGCTTTATATTGTACACTTCATATACGGCTTTGTCTCACGGACACTAAACATGCTGGACTTCTCACTTCGCCCAGTTACCATGGGTGTCCGTACGCCGTACACTTCACCAATGTCCCAAGTCACATACAGCGCATATGACACTGGGTCGCGGTCTCTAAACACGCTGAACCTCACTCCGTTCAGTTACCGTGGGAGACCACACAGTTCATAGAACATTACAAGCACCAACAGTCTGTAAAGGTACCTGACGGGAGCTCCTGCTCCACCTGCTGACTCCTTGTCAGTCCACTCCTCCGGGAAAGCTGCCTCACAGGGATCACCAACTTGCCTGGGCGGCATATCTTAGTCAGTCCAGAACAACCGAAGGATGGTTGCTTCCCCACATGAACCGCACATGTGACCTGTCCAGGTGCTATTCAGGACCTCGTCCAACACCCCAGGCCACCCGCAAGTCCAAAGCCCCACTATGTGCTATTCAGAACTCCTACTCCCAGGAAATCCAACAGAGGTTGTTCAGTGTGCTATTCAGGACTCCTACTCCCAGGAAAATCCAACACACCAGGCTCACCAGGTCCAAAGCCCCACCATGTGCTATTCAGGGCTCCTACTCCCAGGAAATCCAACACAGGTGGTTCAGTGTGCTATTCAGGGATCCGGTCCTACTCCCAGGACCTCCCAACACACAGGCTATCCAGGACCTTCCACTGGAACCACACAGGTCACTCACAGCGACCATACACAGGAACCATGTGACCCACACCCTGGTCACATTATATATCCTTAACCACTCCCCAGGGTGGGAGTGTGGATGTGTGGCTAGTTTGTCCCGCCCATCTCACACAACTAGCCTAGTAAGTCTCCCTTACAGCTACACCATACATCTACACTCTTGAGGGACTACAGGTCCCAGAACAACAACATTGCATCAGACTTACTACGCAGACTCCCTCTGCGACACATATCGGCCATTCACAACACAGCCAGTCACTGTTTCACCACGATAATCACAATAGATATGCCTCCATGCACATCCCAAGGAGCACTCACAGCGCCCCCTAGCTGTCACAGGGGTCACTGCATCACAATATATTAAAAAAAAAATCTGCTTCTTCAGGTAGGCGGCAGCGCCTGCGCTGTACCATGATTGCATCCATAATGTGCAGTTAATTATTCTTTTTGATGGTATCCAGAAATTCCTAAAAAAAAAACAGTTTGAAAATGGCGCTGGCTGTGTCTGCGCAGTAGCAGCTATCGGCGATCCTATACCTGCTACTGCGCGGGCAGCTTCTTCTTGCTAGAGAAAAAAAAATGGCTTCTTCAAGATGGCGACACTGGCGCCTGTACAGTATCACCTATTGGATCGTCGATAGATGCTACTGCACAGGCACAGCAGGCGTCATGTTAGTGGAGACATTTTTTTTGTCTCTAGCAAGTTGGTGCCACCGTCTGCGCAGTAGCATCTATCGGCGATACGATAGATGCCACTGTGCAGGCGCCAGCAGCGCCATCTTGGAGGAGGCAATTTTTTTTCTCTAGCAAGATGGCGCAGCTGGCGCCATTTTCAAACTTATTTTTAGGAATTTATGGATATCATCAAAAAGAATGGTTTGTACTGTATATTATGGATGCAATCATGGTGCAGCACCGGCAACGCCGTCTGCCTGCAGAAGGGGATTTAAAAAAAATATATATATATATATATATATATATATATATATATATATATATATATATATATATATATATATATAATATTCATTGTGTAAACTAGGGTGCAGGTCAGTGAGGGATCAGTGACCTGTCAGCACCCATTCAGATGAATATGTAAGCAGAACACCACACGAATATCCTCCATAGGCTGTCCCACATGGGCATATCATTAACTCAAAACTGAAAATAAACATTAAAGAAAAGCCACAAGATGGATTTCATCAACCAAGGTATCATTCTAATCAGTATAACAGCGCCGACCTGTCCGTAGGTTACTGTGTACAATCCTGCTGACAGGTTATCTTTAATGGTCCTTTTGAAAAATCTCTGATACTTCATAAAAACAAGTCATATAAGTAAGCTGTAACAACCCTGTTGGCATCACTGCATGGCCTCTCATCCCCCACCTGCTTGTTACTTCAACTTATTCGCTCCGGGCCATGCTGTGATTTCTATCTGCTGCTGGCTCCATGCTGTGTGCCTGCTCTGTACACGCTTCCTGGCAGTGTGCATAGAGGGGCGGTGCTGGCAAATCCAGATTCTTATTGAGACTGTATGCACCTCCCTAAGGTGTCCCCAGCCAATTGCCTAAAGGCCTCTGATACTTAAAGGGACACTGTCACCTGAATTTGGAGGGAACAATTTTCAGCCATGGAGGCGGGGTTTTTGGGTGTTTGATTCACCCTTTCCTTACCCGCTGGCTGCATGCTGGCTGCAATATTGGATTGAAGTTCATTCTCTGTCCTTCATGGTACACCGCTGCGCAAGGCAAGATTGCCTTGTGCAGGCATGTACTATGGAGGACAGAGAATGAACTTCAATCCAATATTGCAGCCAGCATGCAGCTAGCGGGTAAGGAAAGGGTGACTCAAACACCCAAAAACCCCGCCTCCATGGCTGAAGATTGTTCCCTCCAAATTCAGGTGACAGAGTCCCTTTAAAGGGAACCTGTCACCCCAAAATGGAAGTTGAGCTAAGCCCACCGGCATCAGGGGCTTATCTACAGCATTCTGGAATGCTGTAGATAAGCCCCCAATGTATCCTGAAAAATGAGAAAAGAGGTTATATTATACTCAGGGGCGTTCCCACTGCGGTCCGGACCGATATTCGTCACGGTCCGGTCCGGGGCTTCCCATCTTCTTACGATGACGTCCTCTTCTTGTAGTTACGCTGTGGCTCCGGCACAGGCATACTTTGTCTGCCCTATTGAGGGCAGAGCAAAGTACTGCAGTGCGCAGGCGCCTGGCCTTTCCCGGCGGGCGCCTGCGCACTGCAGTACTTTGCTCTGTCCTCAACAGGGCAGACAAAGTACGCCTGCTCCGGAGCCGCAGCGTGAAGACAAGAAGAGGACGTCATCGTAAGAAGATGGGAGGCCCCTGACCAGACCGCGACACCCATCGGATCGGACTGCCCGTCTAGGTGAGTATAATCTAACCTCTTTTTCTCATCTTTCAGGTTACAGCTGGGGGCTTATCTACAGCATTCCAGAATGCTGTAGATAAGCCCATGATGCCAGTGGACTTAGCTCACCTTCCATTTTGGGGGTGACAGGTTCCCTTTAAGACATCCTCACCCATTGGAGGATGCCTGAGCAAACTATTTCCCTCAGTTAGTGTCTTGCTATTGAGGTGCCAGGTCCTGCATCTGTCCCTCGTCTGCCACCCAGCGGGGCGTCTCACCCTGGTCTGAACCTGTGTTCTGTTACTTCCGTGTCTACCTCTGGGGGCTGAAATACCCAGGCCTATATCTGTGTCCAATTCTTGTGTCCGTCTCTGTACCTGTCTGTGCTCTGGTCTATGTCCATTCCTGTTGTTTTTTGCTTGTTTTCTGCTCTGCTCGCCACAACCTGTGGCCCTACGGCTCTGCTCTCAGCTTCGTACTCTGCGGCTTTGCTCTGCTCTCTGCTCCGCACTCTGCGGCTTTGCTCTACTCTCTGCTCTGCACTCTGTGGCTTTGCTTAGCTCTCGGCTCTGCACTCTGTGGCTTTGCTCTGCTCTCTGCTCTGCACTCTATGGCTTTGCTCTGCTCTCGGCTCTTTACTCTGTGGCTTTGCTCTGCTCTCGGCTCTACACTCTGCGGCTTTGCTCTGCTCTCGGCTCTGCACTCTACGGCTTTTCTCTGCTCTCGGCTCTGCACTCTGCTGCTTGCTCTGCTCGCGGCTCTGCTCTCGCTCTCGCTCTCTGCTCCTTGTGGTTCTGCCTTGCTCCACTCCTTGCGGTTCTGTCTTGCTCCGCTCCTTGTAGATCTGCCTTGTTCCGCTCATACGTTTCTGCTACTTGCCGTACAGGTTCCCACCTGTTTCCATATGCCTGCCTGTATTCCGGTACCTACCTGTCCTGCCAGAGTTCCAGGCCTGTCCTGCCAGTGTGCCAGCCGTGCCCGCCTGAGGGTCTGCTGTGCCTGCCTATCAGTCCTGCCTGTCAACACTCGCCCGCACCCATCCGAGTGCTCGGTTCCCCAGTGGGATCAGCAGCCCCAGCCGGACACCACCCTGGAGTCGTACCTGGTAGCTACCTGCCGCACAAGCCTGACCTCACCATCAGAGGCTCCAGTGAAAACCCAGGCAGCTGTCATAGTCACTCCCCTTCCAGGATAGTCTGGTCAGTGGTCCAGTGGGGCCACACACCCGCGCCAACCAGTCTGGGCGTGAGCGTTACATAAGCGAGTGGGAGCAGAGAACCTCAATGATTTTTAGAATGAGGGGCTAGAAGTTATATGAAATATATGTAATTCTTCAGCCAGTGAGTGTTGTGTAGCCCTGTTTTATTTTCAACCTTTTGTCTCTCTCTGATGCAGTTCTGGCACAATAATGTAAGTTTTAACAACGTAGTTTACTACCACAGTTGTAGTTGCTAAAAGGCAAATGGAGGGCAGAGGATTTGGTGAGGTGAAGAATAGATAAGTAAACTAAACAGAGGGCTTCTTAACAGGATTTTCTCCCAAATAATATGTTTTTTGTTCTTGAGAAGTGCTGCTATAATTGAATAAGAGGGATGTAATTACAAGTGAGCATCTTTTGTCTGTGACATCCTTTATCTATCTTGGTAAAGTGCTCTTACTTGTCATTTCCCTGCTCCAGTCTCTTAAGAGAGTGAACTCGCTTCAGACATTTAGTTTCTTGAAAAGGACCAGCGGCTCTTATGTCCACATAATGCAAATTACACTCATAAGTAATCTGTAAATGGGAATATACTGTAGTTTCTGGTGGATAACTTTGAATAACTTTGCAGCACTGGGGTTCTGGTTTTAATCCCACCAAGGACAACATCTGTAGGGGATTTGCATTTTCTCAGTTTATTTTTACGTGGAAACTAACTCAGATGCACTTTTGAGGATTTCTTATGCAACCATAGTTGACTGTGCTGCAGTATTTTGTATTATGTATACAGTATATATTCTTAATCTTTGAATTTAGCTTTATTTAGTCCAATTACCACAGGTGTATAAAATCCAACCCTAGCCCTGCAGGCTGCCTTCATTAACATTTGTCTCAGTCACACACCCAGTGCCAGACTGGGGTGCCAAGGGCCCACCAGTACCATTGACTATGGTGGCCCACTGTTCAGCTATGTGCAAATATCACTCTCATTCACAAACTTTTGTATGTTTCTATATAATAAATGGGATAGTTTGTTAAAGTGAACCTGTCACCAGGTTTGGCCGATAAGAGATACGACCATCACCGTTCAGGGCTGATATACTGCATTCTATAATGCTGCATATCTGCCCCCAACCTGACCTGTAAAAGAAGAAAAATAGTTTTTATTATACTCACCTGCGCGGCGGTCTAGTCCGATGGGCGTCGCTTGTCTTGGTCCGGCACCTCCCTTCTTCTTACAATCTCCATCCTCCTGCTTGCTTTGTGTGAATGACCCGTCCCTTCGCCATCCACACAGTCTCGTCGGCACAGTGCTCCTGCGCAGGCGTACTTATCTGTCCTGCGCACTGCAGTACGTTGCTCTGCCCTCAACAAGGCAGAGAAGTATGCCTGCGCAGGAGAACGGTGCGGAGAAGACACGTCATCCACATGAAGCAAGCAGGACTGCATCGCAAGAAGAAGGGAGGCCTGGACCAAGAAGAGCGACACCCATAGGACCAGACTGCCCCACAGGTAATTATAATAAAAGTCATTTTTCTTTTCCTGCAGTTCAAGTTGGGGCAGATATATAGCATTAAAGAATGTTGTACATCAGCCCTGAAAGATGATTGCCATATCTCTTATCGGCCAAACTAGTTGACAGGTTCCCTTTAAATGAATATTGAGATGATGCCCTTGTCTGTATGTGACGCCCCAGGGTCCTGGTCGTCACAGTGGCATTACTTTCACCTTGGGGAGAGTGATGTCACGCTTGGGAGCGCTGAAGGATAACTTTCACCAGGTAATCACATACACACAACATGTTCACACTCCGGGCCAGAAGGGTGAGCTCTAAACCTGGTTTAGGGTGAGCTCCCCTATAAATACATTCTGGTCTGGAGGGAAAGAGAGATTTCAGTCAGACTGTCAGAGAAGAGAGCAGACAGACATAGTGTCAGAAGGTCTGAAGGGGCCATGTAGTCTGAGGTGCTACAGCTCCTGGAGGAAGAGAACAGAAATGGAAAGAACAAGATTGTGGAAAGTGTGCAGGAGAGAGAAGGCGCAGGAGAGTGACACCAGGGCAGCAGAGCAGTGAATTAGCTTCCTCCCTGGCTAGCTCAGATTCCGGTAGCTGGAAAACCGTGGCCGTGCTGAACTCTATGGGGGACAGAGAAGAACTGTGAGGACCTTATCAGAAGCTATAGGCAGTAAGGGACTACAACACCACCGCGCTTTGAGGAAGGCTTTTATCTCCATCTGGTGAAGGGGACTCTGGATTCGTTTCCAAGCCGGCCGGACCCTGCCTGCCCTGTGATCTGGCACCCTGGACTGCGGTTGCCTGAAGCTTCAGTAAATCAGGTAAAGAGACTGCAAACCTGTGTCCTCGTCCTTCATTGCACCATTCAACATCCTCTATCTACACACTGGAAGCCCTGGGGATCTACTTCACCTGTGGGAAGTTATACCATCTATCTGCCATAAAATCACCCCAGAGGACCCCTTTAAGCAGCGTCAGTCCCCACTGACCGAATACCACAGGTGGCGACACGAACATAAACTTTATTCAATTTCCTTTTTACATGGGCACCCAGGGACACGGACTGGGTCGCCGCTGTGACACATCCCCTTAAGTATTGGACCCGGTACTGAGTACCCCACAGCCCTGCCGGGCGACTCACGTACATAGGGAAACAAATATATTGTGCCAACTACTCATACAGATGGAATGGAGAGTGCATTCCTGCATGGGGTCAACCGCAGGATTTTCCTGTTCACCTGTGGGCCAGTCCGAGCCCGCACACACCTGTGTTTAAACACATGCATGCAAAGATGGTATCAATGTCATCAGTGTTGTACATCAGTGTGGCATCCATGTGTCCGTTTTTACTGTCAGTGTTTTTCACAGATGGATAAATTATGGCTATTATGTGCCACTGAAAACATCCACTGTGTTTATTTTAGCAATATTACCTTTTATCATGCTGTAGCAGCACATCTTCAGTGCTGGATCCAGCTCTCATGGGGTTAATCGACAACTTCCTTTCTCCTGACTTACTGTGCTCTAATACTACAAGTTCCATGATGCATTGCACTGGCCTCTAACCTAGCACCCCCACTCCAAAACACACCCAAACCCCTCCCTCCTCTATAAAAGATTTGTGATGTCATTTCTGTCCAACCTCCTCTTTTACATTTTTCCAACCCACATTCCATTACACACAGATAGACAGATAGATAGATAGATAGACAGATAGATAGATAGATAGACAGATAGATAGATAGATAGATAGATAGATAGATAGAAAAAATGGGATAACGACAGGAAGAAATGCTGCTAAATGGATCCGAAGGAAAAGTAATAATAAGAACAGGAAGCGTTATCTGAAAAGAGACTATTTAACTACAGAATCGGATTCAAGTCTTAACCCGTTCATGACCCAGCCTATTTTGACCTTAAAGACCTTGCCATTTTTTGCAATTCTGACCAGTGTCCCTTTATGAGGTAATAACTCTGGAACGCTTCAACGGATCCTAGCGATTCTGAGATTGTTTTCTCGTGACATATTGGGCTTCATGTTAGTGGTAAATTTAAAGGGAAGGTGCCACCAGTTTTTTTGTATTTTGTTTTTTTGTGAAATTAAGCTTAAAATAGTAATTAAAATGTATTAATGCAATGTTTGCACTGTTTGCAAACATTTCTATATGAAAAATATTATATATTTTTCTACAAATATACATATTTACCACTAGGGGGAGCAATTTTCCGTTTTAGACCTCAAGCAGCTATAGTAAGATTTAGCAGCTCTGCCCCAGGGATATTAGACCACCCAAAAGGGGAGGGAAATGGTGATGTCAGCAGGGTGCATACTAAAACCCTATGTGCCAAATTAACCTATACCTATGCCTATGGTAGATATTTTAGTCGTATTCATCTATACTTATGCCTATTTTAGATTTTTTTTTTACCATTTCATTTTCTTAATTTAGTTTTCCTTTCCACTTCACTCCAATTGAAGCAGAGTAACCAATTTATTTACATATGTATTTATTTGACATAAAGTTGCAATACATGAATGTAGGGGTTACATTTTTTGGAAACGGAATAACGGTTTTGAGCTCCGTTTTTTTTATTGGAATATGTTCATATTAGTACAACAACGTTATCTTCAAAGTTTCATTAAGATCTTTTTAGGGATTCACTCTTTATGCGCCATATTCTTCCATACCTATGCCTAGTGTGTTATCACGGCTGGAAACGGAATAACGGTTTTAAGCTCCGTTTTTTTTATTGGAATTAGTTCATATTAGTACAACAACGTTATCTTCCAAGTTTCATTAGGATCTTTTTAGGGATTCACTCTTTATGCGCCATATTCTGCCATACCTATGCCTAGTGTGTAATCACGGTTGGAAACGGAAAAACGGTTTTAAGCTCCGTTTTTTTATTGGAATTAGTTCATGTTAGTACGACAACGTTATCTTCCAAGTTTCATTAAGATCTTTTTAGGGATTCAGTCTTTATGCGCCATATTCTTCCATACCTATGCCTAGTGTGTTATCACAGTTGGAAACGGAAAAACGGTTTTGAGCTCCGTTTTTTTAATTGGAATTAGTTCATGTTAGCACAACAACGTTATCTTCTAAGTTTCATTAAGATCTTTTTAGGGATTCAGTCTTTATGCGCCATATTCTTCCATACCTATGCCTAGTGTGTTATCACGGTTGGAAACGGAAAAACGGTTTTGAGCTCCATTTTTTTTATTGGAATTAGTTCATATTAGTACAACAACGTTATCTTCCAAGTTTCATTAGGATCTTTTTAGGGATTCAGTCTTTATGCGCCATTTTCTGCCATACCTATGCCTAGTGTGTTATCACGGCTGGAAACGGAATAACGGTTTTGAGCTCCGTTTTTTTATTGGAATTAGTTCATATTAGTACAACAACGTTATCTTCCAAGTTTCATTAAGATCTTTTTAGGGATTCAGTCTTTATGCGCCATTTTCTGCCATACCTATGCCTAGTGTGTTATCACGGTTGGAAACGGAAAAACGGTTTTGAGCTCCGTTTTTTTATTGGAATATGTTCATATTAGTACAACAACATTATCTTCCAAGTTTCATTAGGATCTTTTTAGGGATTCAGTCTTTATGCGCCATATTCTGTCATACCTATGCCTACAGTTTTATCACGGTTGGAAACGGAAAAACGGTTTTGAGCTCCGTTTTTTTTATTGGAATTAGTTCATATTAGTACAACAACGTTATCTTCCAAGTTTCATTAAGATCTTTTTAGGGATTCAGTCTTTATGCGCCATATTCTTCCATACCTATGTCTAGTGTGTTATCACGGTTGGAAACGGAAAAACGGTTTTGAGCTCCGTTTTTTTTATTGGAATTAGTTCATATTAGTACAACAACGTTATCTTCCAAGTTTCATTAAGATATTTTTAGGGATTCAGTCTTTATGCGCCATATTCTGCCATACCTATGCCTATGGTAGTTTTTTTTTCTAAAGTTGAATTTTTTGAATCTATTTTTCCTTTCCACTTCACTCTATTTAAAAATAAATTAGCGGAGGTTAAACTTTAATTGCGTTTTCAACAAGGCAAACCCATACATTTCTATATAGTAACTTTAAATTTGAAATAAACACTGAATCCCTAAGAAGATCTTGATGAAACTTTGAAAATAATTTTGTCATTAATATGAACTTTTTCCAGCAAGAAAAACAGAGCTTTAGGCCAGCGTCACACTCAGCTTAAAATAATACGGTCTGTATATTACGGCCGTAATACGCTGAAAAGTATTGCGCCTCATTGACCTACTTTACCTTCATTCTCCGGGGTTTTGCAGCCACGAACAACGCTGCATTAGCAGAGCTCGTGGCTGCAAAATATTTTAACCCCTTCAGATGGATTTACATCGTTGGACGTTACAGATCATCGGAAGGTATGGATATTGTTGGTTTATAATTTTTTTTTGTTACAGATCGAGGGTCTTTAGTGAGTGGATTGAGCGTAGAATAAAATATTACAACAACCTTTGTGATTTTTTCATTGAAATCATTTTTAATAATTTTTAATAATGTGTTTGTGTATTTTTAACCCTTTACTACTATTGGATTAATAATGGATAGGTGTCATAATTGACGCCTCTCCATTATTAATTTGGCTTAATGTCACCTTACAATAGCAAGGTGGCATTAACCCTTCATTACCCCATATCCCACCGCTACACGGGAATGGGAAGAGAGTGGCCAAGTGCCAGAATAGGCGCATCTTCCAGATGTGCCTTTTCTGGGGTGGCTGGGGGCAGGTGTTTTTAGCCAGGGGGGGCAATAACCGTGGACCCTCTCCAGGCTATTAATATCTGCCCTCAGTCACTGGCTTTACTACTCTGGCGGAGAAAATTGCGCGGGAGCCCACGCCAATTTTTTCCGCCATTTAACCCTTTAATTTAATAGCTAGAACGGCCAAATTTTGCATATACACACTACTAACAGTAGTGTGGAATATGCAAAAAAAATGGGGATATGAGATGGTTTACTGTATGTAAACCATGTCTCATATCATGTCGGGTTTAGGAAGGAGAAATGAAAAGCCGGCAATTGAATTACCGGCTTACCCCTATTCTTGTGTACACATTTATTCTACCTATTCTATTGTAAGGTGTCCGTGTGATTTTACTGTACACCGCACTGAATTGCCGGCTTTTCTCTCTAACAGCGCTGCGTATTTCTTGCAAGTCACAATGCTGGTCCGTGTGTAATCCGTATTTTTGGGGCTTCCATAGACTTTCATTGGCGTTTTATTTGCGCAATACGGTGACAAACGCAGCATGCTGCGATTTTCTACGGCCGTAGAAAGCCGTATAATACTGATCAGGAAAATACGGCAGATAGGAGCAGGGGCATAGAGAAGCACTGGGACGTGAGTTTTACGGACGTATTTTCTGCGCTCTTACGTCCGTAAAACTCGCTAGTGTGACTCCAGCCTAAAAATGTAATTCTGTTTTCAACAATGTTAATTCATAAAAGGAGAAAAGAATTCCAGCTCGACGAGGCAGTGAAAAGTAAAAACTTGGTACTTTATTCACTTCATGTAAGAAGCAGAGGATAAAACATCAGCACAATATAGATTAAAAACACTATCTACGCGTTTCAGGTGACAGAGCACCCTTAGTCATGATATCTAGTATAAAGCCTGTTCAGTGCTTTTTATGTTACCATTCCGAGAGGGCTGAGAATTAAGAAAATCCCCAGTACCGTTTATTCAGACATGTTTGTTAAGGAATGGAACACAATTTTATCTGATTGCTCTTTAAAACTTATTACACTAATTATTCATCATGAGGAAGAAATGCTAACAAAATTGCAAAAGGACATTGAAATCGCGACTAAGGATGTCAAAGATAAGATGACATCCGCCCAATTTGATGAGTTTATGAATACCAGCAATTCTAAAATTGCGAAAGCAGAGGAAAATATTATGGACATGAAAAAACGCAAATTGGATCGCGATTTATATGATTATGCTCACGAACAAGTCTATGAGTGGGGAAGGTGGGATAGAATGACCCAATCCCACAAACCAATCCTCAAATCTCAAAAACGCCGCACTTCAAAAAACCGCATGCAAAGACAGGTTACTTTTAGTTCATCGGAATTAGATACGTCCACTGGAGTCACTGAAGATTCAGACTCAGAACCTTTACAGGCATCAAAAAACTCCTATTTCAAGAAAAGCAAGCCTCCATTAAACAACAATATACAGTATATAATTGTCTAAGGGTTTTTCCGTCTGTCTGTCTTTCTGTCTGTCTGTCTTTCTGTCTGTCTGTCTTTCTGTCTGTCTGTCTGTCCTGGAAATCCCGCCTCTCTGATTGATCGAGGCCGCCAGGCCTCGACCAATCAGCAACGGCACAGCGACGATGATGTCATAAAGGACGTAGACATCCCACGTTTCTGATTCAGCGACGAGCACAGTATCAACGTAGATGTCATAATGGTTGCCATGGCAACGATGATGTCATAAAGGTTGCCTCGACCAATCAGCGATGGGCACAGTCTGGAATCATCATTGTCCATATACTACGGGTACATGCATATTCTAGAATACCCGATGCGTTAGAATCGGGCCACAATCTAGTATATATATACACACACTAGATGGTGGCCCGATTCTAACGCATCGGGTATTCTAGAATATGCATGTCCACGTAGTATATTGCCCAGCCCACGTAGTATATTGCCCAGCCACGTAGTATATTGCCCAGCCACGTACTACAGTCATGGCCAAAAGTTTTGAGAATGACACAAAAATTATATTTTCACATGATCTGCTGCCCTCTGGTTTTTATTAGTGTTTGTCTGATGTTTATATCACATACAGAAATATAATTGCAATCATATTATGAGTACCAATAGGTTATATTGACAGTTAGAATGAGTTAATGCAGCAAGTCAATATTTGCAGTGTTGACCCTTCTTCTTCAAGACCTCTGCAATTCTCCCTGGCATGCTTTCAATCAACTTCTGGACCAAATCCTGACTGATAGCAGTCCATTCTTGCATAATCAATGCTTGCATTTTGCCAGAATTTGTTGGTTTTTGTTTGTCCACCCGTCTCTTGATGATTGACCACAAGTTCTCAATGGGATTAAGATCTGGGGAGTTTCCAGGCCATGGACCCAAAATCTCTATGTTTTGTTCCATGAGCCATTTAGTTATCACCTTTGCTTTATGGCAAGGTGCTCCATCATGCTGGAAAAGGCATTGTTCGGCGCCAAACTGCTCTTGGACGGTTGGGAGAAGTTGCTCTTGGAGGACATTCTGGTACCATTCTTTATTCATGGCTGTGTTTTTAGGCAAGACTGTGAGTGAGCCGATTTCCTTGGCTGAGAAGCAACCCCACACATGAATGGTTTCAGGATGCTTTACAGTTGGCATGAGACAAGACTGGTGGGAGCGCTCACCTCTTCTCCGAATAAGCTGTTTTCCAGATGTCCCAAACAATCGAAAAAGGGATTCATCAGAGAAAATGACTTGGCCCCAGTTCTCAGCAGTCCACTCCCTGTACCTTTTGCAGAATATCAGTCGATCCCTGATGTTTTTTCTGGAGAGAAGTGGCTTCTTTGCTGCCCTCCTTGAAACCAGGCCTTGCTCAAAGAATCTCTGCAGTCTCACAGTGCCTGCAGAAGCACTCACACCAGCCTGCTGCCATTCCTGAGCAAGCTCGGCACTGCTGGTAGTCCGATCCCGCAGCTGAAACAGTTTGAAGATACGGTCCTGGTGCTTGCTGGTCTTTCTTGGGCGCCCTGGAGCCTTTTTGACAACAATGGAAGCTCTCTCCTTGAAGTTCTTGATGATGCGATAGATTGTTGACTGAGATGCAATCTTTGTAGCTGGGATACTCTTCCCTGTTAGGCCATTTTTGTGCAGTGCAATGATGGCTGCACGTCTTTCTTTAGAGATAACCATGGTTAAGCGAAGAGAAACAATGATACCAAGCACCAGCCTCCTTTCAAAGTGTCCAGTGATGTCATTCTTACTTAATCATGACTGATCGCCAGCCCTGTCCTCATCAACACCCACACCTGTGTTAATGGATCAATCACTAAAACCATGTTAGCTGCTCCTTTTAAGGCAGGACTGCAATGATGTTGAAATGTGTTTTGGGGGTTAAAGTTCATTTTCTGGGCAAATATTGACTTTGCAAGTACAGTAATTGCTGTTAAGTTGATCACTCTGACATTCAGGAGTATATGCAAATTGCCATTAGAAAAAATGAAGCAGTAGACTTTGGAAAAATTAATATTTGTCTCATTCTCAAAATTTTTGTGCATGACTGTATATTGCCCAGTCATGTACTATACTGCACAGCCACGTACTATATTGCCCAGCCCACGTAGTATATTGCCCAGCCAGGTTTGTCACATTTTAAAAAACTCACCTTTCTGAGGGCCCTTTGTAGTCCACGGCAGCTTCCGGTCCCAGGGTTGGTATGAGCGCAGGGCCTGTGATGACGTCGCAGTCACATGTCCGTGACGTCATGGCAGGTCCTTCCCCCATACCATCTTTGCCACCGGAACCTGCAACGGAAGATGACGGCCAGCGTGAGCGACTACGGAGGGTGAGTATAGCAGTTTTTTTTTTTATTATTATTTTTAACATTACAACTTTTTACTATTGACACTGCCTATGCAGCATCAATAGTAAAACATGTAATGTTAAATGGAACCTGTCACCTGAATTTGGCGGGACTGGTTTTGGGTCATATGGGCGGAGTTTTCGGGTGTTTGATTCACCCTTTCCTTACCCGCTGGCTGCAATATTGGATTGAAGTTCATTCTCTGTCCTCCATAGTACACGCCTTAACAAGATTGCTTTGCGCAGGCGTGTACTATGGAGGACAGAGAATGAACTTCAATCCAATATTGCAGCCAGCATGCAGCCAGTGGGTAAGGAAATAGTGAATCAAACACCTGAAAACTCCGCCCATATGTCCCAAAACCAGTCCCGCCAAATTCAGGTGACAGAGTCCCTTTAAAAATAATAATAAAAAAAACCTGCTATACTCACCCTCCTGTTGTGAATTCTGTTGTCAAGCTCCCTCCTGTGGTCATGAATGGTACTTCGGCTGGTTCTGTCTATGGGCTTCCTCTGGTGGTTGTGAGTGGAGCTGCGGCTTCTGAGTTTCCTTCTACAGGTGACAAGGTTAATTCGTTAGCTGGCTGCTCTATTTAACTCCACTTAGATCATTGCTCCATGCCACCTGTCAATGTTCCAGTATTGGTCTAGTTCTCTCCTGGATCGTTCTTGTGACCTGTCTTCCCAGCTGAAGCTAAGTTCCTGCTTGTTTTTCTCTCGTTTGCTATTTTTCTGTCCAGCTTGCTATTTTGATTTTTGTCTTGCTTGCTGGAAGCTCTGGGACGCAGAGGGAGCGCCTCCGCACCGTGAGTCGGTGCGGAGGGTCTTTTTGCGCCCTCTGCGTGGTCTTTTTTGTAGGTTTTTGTGCTGACCGCAAAGTTACCTTTCCTATCCTCTGTCTGTTCAGTAAGTCGGGCCTCACTGTGCTAAATCTATTTCATCTCTGTGTTTGTAATTTTCATCTTTACTCACAGTCATTATATGTGGGGGGCTGCCTTTTCCTTTGGGGAATTTCTCTGAGGCAAGGTAGGCTTTATTTTTCTATCTCTAGGGCTAGCTAGTTTCTTAGGCTGTGTCGAGTTGCATAGGGAGCGTTAGGAGCAATCCACGGCTATTTCTAGTGTGTGTGATAGGATTAGGGATTGCGGTCAGCAGAGTTCCCACGTCTCAGAGCTTGTCCTATATTATTAGTAACTATCAGGTCATTCCGTGTGCTCTTAACCACTAGGTCCATTATTGTCCTCACCACCAGGTCATAACACCCTCCGTAGTCGCTCGCGCCGGCCGTCATCTTCCGTTGCAGGTTCCGGTGGCAAAGATGGTATGGGAGAAGGACCTGCCATGACGTCACGGTCATGTGACCACGACGTCATCACAGGCCCTGCGCAAGAAGGACCTGCCATGATGTCACGGTCATGTGACCACGACGTCATCACAGGCCCTGCGCGCCTGCACTAGAAAGTCCTGCCATGACGTCACAGTCATGTGACTGCAGCGTCATCACAGGTCCTGCGCTCATACCAACCCTGGGACCGGAAGCTGCCGTGGACTACAAGGGGCCCTCAGAAAGGTGAGTATATATTTAGTTTTTAAAATGTGACAAACCTGGCTGCGCAATATACTACGTAGCTGGCCAATATACTACGTGACTGAGCAATATGGTACGTGGCTGGGCAATATACTACGTGGCTGGGCAATATACTACGTGACTGGGCAATATACTACGTGACTGGGCAATATACTACATGGCTCTGTGCTGTATACTACGTCGCTGTGCCATATACTACGTGACTGAGCAATATACTACATGGGTTGGGCAATATACTACGTGGGCTGGGCAATATAGTACGTGGCTGGGCAATATAGTACGTGGCTGGCCAATATAGTACGTGGCTGGCCAATATAGTACGTGGGCTGGGCAATATACTACGTGGACATGCATATTCTAGAATACCCGATGCGTTAGAATCGGGCCACCATCTAGTGTGTGTGTATATAATAACCCAGGCTCGAGTTCATATGAGGACAACCAGCAGAGGGCGCCCTCATATGAACTTGAGGCTGTGAGCTTTCTAGGAAAGTTCCCACGCTCAAGGAACAACCAGCAGAGGGCGCCTCACCGCAAATGAAGGTAAATATAGGTCATTGACCTACTTTACCTTCATTCCCCGGAGTTTTGCAGCCAAGAGCACCGCTGCATTAGCAGAGCTCCTGGCTGTAAAATATTTTAACCCCTTCAGATGGATTTACATCGTGGGACGTTACAGATCTTCGGAAGGTATGTATATTGTTGGTTTATTATTTTTTATTTGTGTCAGAGCGAGGGTCTTCAGAAGGATTGAGCGTAGAATAAAATATTACAAAAACCTTTGTTTTTATTTCATTAAAATACTTTTTAATAATGTGTTTGTGTTTTTTTTAACCCTTTACTACTATTGGATTAATAATGGATAGGTGTCATAATTGACGCCTCTCCATTATTAATTTGGCTTAAAGTCACCTTACAATAGCAAGGTGGCATTAACCCTTCATTACCTCATATCCCACCGCTACACGGGAATGGGAAGAGAGTGGCCAAGTGCCAGAATAGGTGCATCTTCCAGATGTGCCTTTTCTGGGGTGGCTGGGGGCAGATGTTTTTAGCCGGGGGGGGGGGGCAATAACCATGGACCCTCTCCAGGCTATTAATATCTGCCCTCAGTCACTGGCTTTACTACTCTGGCGGAGAAAATTGCACGGGAGCCCACGCCAAATTTTTCCGCCATTTAACCCTCTAATTTAATAGCTAGAATGCCCAAATTTTGCAAATACACACTACTAACATTAGTAGTGTGGAATATGCAAAAAAAAAAGGGGGATATGAGATGGTTTACTGTATGTAAACCATGTCTCATATCATGTCGGGTTTGGGAAGGAGATAGCAAAAGCCGGCAATTGAATTACCGGCTTTAACGCTATCTTGCGCTGTATGAAATAATAATAGATATACATATATGTGTCTCACTGACATATATATATATATATACCTATTCTATGTGTACACATTTATTCTACCTATTCTACTGTAAGCTGTCAGTGTGATTTTACTGTACACCGCACTGAATTACCGGCTTTTCTCTCTAACACCGCTGTGTATTTCTCGCAAGTCACACTGCTGGTCCGTGTGTAATCCGTATTTTTCGGGCTTCCATAGACTTTCATTGGCGTTTTTTGCGCAATATGGTGACAAACGCAGCATGCTGCAATTTTCTACAGCCGTAGAAAGCCATATAAGGCTGCTTTCACACATTAGGTTTTTTGCCGGATGCGTATCGCACCGCATCACCGGATCCGTTTTTTTTAAAAGAAACCGGAGGCAACCGGATGAGCTAGATCCGTTTTTTTAGCCGGATCAGGTGTCCGGATCCGGCGAAAAAACGGATCCGGCTCATCCAGTTGCCTCCGTTTTTTCCGTTTTTTTACGGATCCGACTTTAAAAAACACCCCCTGAAAGGCTAAAAAGGTGATTGGCCGGCTGAAAACTATATATACAGTGTTCTTAACATCTGTGACGGGTTGGAGAAGAGCAAGATACAGAGCAAGATGGATTGCATTATTGCAAAGATTCTGCAGAACAACGTGGATTTCATCACAGAGGCGAATCGATTAAAAGCTGTTGTGATTGAGAAAGAGGAAGAGAGACAGCGTGTCATGCGTCTGCGACGACGCCGTTTGTGGATCCACCCCATCACGGCACAGAGAATGACCCGGGGAGTCTTTTCAACATTGTATATGGAGCTTCGAGGTGACCCTGAAAAGTTTTTCAGCTATGTTCGGATGAAAGCGGAGAACTTTGATATATTGGTGGAGCGGGTTCAACATCTGATAAGAAGGAGTGATACCTATTGCCGATTCTCCATTACCCCGGCTGAGCGTCTGATGGTCACTCTTCGGTAAGCATTCTTTTGAATCAACTTTTGTTGTGGACTCTTTATTTGATATATTGAATTTGTAGTAATTTCAGCCTTCCTTTTCTTCACAGATTCCTAGCAACCGGTGAATCCCTGTCTTCCCTACATTTTCAATTTAGACTGGGCATTTCCACAATATCAGGAATAGTGAGGCACACTTGCCGTGCACTGTGGGACTGTCTGCATGAAGAATACATTCCACATCCCACAATGCAGACATGGTTGGAAGTAGCTGACAGATTCCTGGAAGTGTGCCAGTTTCCCAATTGCTTGGGTGCGGTGGATGGGAAACGCATCTGTATCGTGAAACCGGCTGGTTCTGGATCTCCGTATTTCAACTACAAGAAGTACTTTTCCATCGTGCTGATGGCCATCGCCGATGCGGATTACAAATTTGTAGCGGTGGACATTGGGGCGTATGGCCGTTCTAATGATTCGCAAGTTTTCAAACTGTCTTCTATGGGGCGGCATTTATATGGACAAACCTTTCAATTTCCCCCCCCAAGACCACTGCCTCAAACCTCTGTGCCACCAATGCCATTTGTATGTGTTGGGGATGAAGCTTTTCAGCTTTCAGAGCATCTTTTGAAACCCTACTCCAGCCGTGGTTTAACCAATACTAAAAGAATTTTCAACTACAGACTCACACGTGCAAGGAGAATGGTGGAGTGTGCGCTTGAGATCCTAACCGCCAAATGGAGAGTTCTCTTGACATCCATAAACTTGAAGACAGACACTGTGGATGAGGTAGTGAAAGCGTGTGTTGTCCTACACAGTTATGTTATATCCAAGGAACAGCTTTCCATTGAGGACCACTCTGCCGAAACCACCTTGATGGATTATAGCAACCAGACATACAGAAGTTCTGCCACAGTTTCCAGAATACGGGATCACTTTGCAGAATATTTTATTTCACCCCAAGGAAGAATACACTGGCAGGATGATAGAGTTTAAAAACTTTGTATGTACCTAGTAATAACTTTAACCTTTACCCATGTTGTGTACCTGTTGTTTTTACCTTACCCACGTTGTGTACCAGTTTGGTTTTTACCCTCATGTTGCGTACCTGTTTGGGTTTACCTTTTACCCATGTTGCGTACCTGTTTGGGTTTACCTTTTATCAATGTTGGGTACCTGTTTGAGTTTATTTTTAAACCAAGATGTGCATCTGTTTGGGTTTTACTCAAAGTACTACTGTTACCAATAAACCTTGTTTAACAAAAGTGTTATTTGTCCCTAATGAATAAATACAAGAGAGTTTTCAACCAAAAAGTTTTATTAACATAATTAAACAACACGCTAAAAAAAGGGGTAACTAAATGTTTTCATACGTCGGGGTGGAGATACTATCGGAGGCACTGTCTGATAGGGACACTTAGACAGTGGGAGTGTGGAGAGAGGAATGTGATGGTGGTGGAGAATGTTCAACGGTTAGGGGTGAATGAGTGGAGAAAGCTATTGAGCGGGTGGACAAGAAAGTGGGATTGGGGTTAGAAATTTGGTAGGATGGAGGGGTGTAGGAAATGTTTTGTGAGGATTGGGTGGCAGAATGAGTGATGTGTGTAGAAGATGTTTGGGAAGAGGGTGATAGAGTCTGTTGGAAGTGGACAGGGAGAGGAGCGAGGATGAAGTAGATGTGAAGTTGTATGGGTCGGGATCATCATATGGGTGGGAAGTGGCACGGGCGGGAGGCTGGTAGTGTGGATGGTGGGAAGCGGCACGGGGCTGGTGGTGTGGCTGGTGGGAAGGGGCACGGGAACGCTGAAAGTGTTGTGGCTGTTGGGATGGGGCACGATGTGGATGATGGTGAGGTGGGTGGGATGGGGCACGGTCAGTTTGGCGATATGGGTCAGGAGGATGGTACTGGCTGTAGTGGTGGACAGTGAAGGAAGGGGGGCCAGTTGGAGGATGGTTGGAAAGACCTGTTCCAGGAGATGGAACAGGATCCTTGATGCAAACAACTGGCTAAGACGATGGTGCAGACAACAAGGATTCGGATTCCTGGACCACGGTGTGAATTACTTGTACGATCGACTCCTCGCCAGGGACGGACTACACCTCAACAAACCTGGGAAACACACATTCGCCAGAAGACTCGCTACACTCATCAGGAGGGCGTTAAACTAGAAGAAGAGGGGACGGGAAGAAAAACATTAGACTTGAACAAAGAAGATCCAGGAAAACATACTCAGAAGGGAGGTAAGAACATTTCTAAAACAATCCACAGCGAGGAGATTGGAACAAAACAAAATCCTCTAAACTGCATGCTCGCAAACGCCAGAAGCCTGACAAACAAGATGGAAGAACTAGAAGCAGAAATATCTACAGGTAACTTTGACATAGTGGGAATAACCGAGACATGGTTAGATGAAAGCTATGACTGGGCAGTTAACTTACAGGGTTACAGTCTGTTTAGAAAGGATCGTAAAAATCGGAGAGGAGGAGGGGTTTGTCTCTATGTAAAGTCTTGTCTAAAGTCCACTTTAAGGGAGGATATTAGCGAAGGAAATGAGGATGTCGAGTCCATATGGGTCGAAATTCATGGAGGGAAAAATGGTAACAAAATTCTCATTGGGGTCTGTTACAAACCCCCAAATATAACAGAAACCATGGAAAGTCTACTTCTAAAGCAGATAGATGAAGCTGCAACCCATAATGAGGTCCTGGTTATGGGGGACTTTAACTACCCGGATATTAACTGGGAAACAGAAACCTGTGAAACCCATAAAGGCAACAGGTTTCTGCTAATAACCAAGAAAAATTATCTTTCACAATTGGTGCAGAATCCAACCAGAGGAGCAGCACTTTTAGACCTAATACTATCTAATAGGTGGTCGGGCATCTAGGAAATAGCGACCACAATATTGTACAGTTTCACCTGTCTTTCACTAGGGGGACTTGTCAGGGAGTCACAAAAACACTGAACTTTAGGAAGGCAAAGTTTGACCAGTTTAGAGATGCCCTTAATCTGGTAGACTGGGACAATATCCTCAGAAATAAGAATACAGATAATAAATGGGAAATGTTTAAGAACATCCTAAATAGGCAGTGTAAGCAGTTTATACCTTGTGGGAATAAAAGGACTAGAAATAGGAAAAACCCAATGTGGCTAAACAAAGAAGTAAGACAGGCAATTAACAGTAAAAAGAAAGCATTTGCACTACTAAAGCAGGATGGCACCATTGAAGCTCTAAAAAACTATAGGGAGAAAAATACTTTATCTAAAAAACTAATTAAAGCTGCCAAAAAGGAAACAGAGAAGCACATTGCTAAGGAGAGTAAAACTAATCCCAAACTGTTCTTCAACTATATCAATAGTAAAAGAATAAAAACTGAAAATGTAGGCCCCTTAAAAAATAGTGAGGAAAGAATGGTTGTAGATGACGAGGAAAAAGCTAACATATTAAACACCTTCTTCTCCACGGTATTCACGGTGGAAAATGAAATGCTAGGTGAAATCCCAAGAAACAATGAAAACCCTATATTAAGGGTCACCAATCTAACCCAAGAAGAGGTGCGAAACCGGCTAAATAAGATTAAAATAGATAAATCTCCGGGTCCGGATGGCATACACCCACGAGTACTAAGAGAACTAAGTAATGTAATAGATAAACCATTATTTCTTATTTTTAGGGACTCTATAGCAACAGGGTCTGTTCCGCAGGATTGGCGCATAGCAAATGTGGTGCCAATATTTAAAAAGGGCTCTAAAAGTGAACCTGGAAATTATAGGCCAGTAAGTCTAACCTCTATTGTTGGTAAAATATTTGAAGGGTTTCTGAGGGATGTTATTCTGGATTATCTCAATGAGAATAACTGTTTAACTCCATATCAGCATGGGTTTATGAGAAATCGCTCCTGTCAAACCAATCTAATCAGTTTTTATGAAGAGGTAAGCTATAGGCTGGACCACGGTGAGTCATTGGACGTGGTATATCTCGATTTTTCCAAAGCGTTTGATACCGTGCCGCACAAGAGGTTGGTACACAAAATGAGAATGCTTGGTCTGGGGGAAATTGTGTGTAAATGGGTTAGTTACTGGCTTAGTGATAGAAAGCAGAGGGTGGTTATAAATGGTATAGTCTCTAACTGGGTCGCTGTGACCAGTGGGGTACCGCAGGGGTCAGTATTGGGACCTGTTCTCTTCAACATATTCATTAATGATCTGGTAGAAGGTTTACACAGTAAAATATCGATATTTGCAGATGATACAAAACTATGTAAAGCAGTTAATACAAGAGAAGATAGTATTCTGCTACAGATGGATCTGGATAAGTTGGAAACTTGGGCTGAAAGGTGGCAGATGAGGTTTAACAATGATAAATGTAAGGTTATACACATGGGAAGAAGGAATCAATGTCACCATTACACACTGAATGGGAAACCACTGGGTAAATCTGACAGGGAGAAGGACTTGGGGATCCTAGTTAATGATAAACTTACCTGGAGCAGCCAGTGCCAGGCAGCAGCTGCCAAGGCAAACAGGATCATGGGGTGCATTAAAAGAAGTCTGGATACACATGATGAGAGCATTATACTGCCTCTGTACAAATCCCTAGTTAGACCGCACATGGAGTACTGTGTCCAGTTTTGGGCACCGGTGCTCAGGAAGGATATAATGGAACTAGAGAGAGTACAAAGGAGGGCAACAAAATTAATAAAGGGGATGGGAGAACTACAATACCCAGATAGATTAGCGAAATTAGGATTATTTAGTCTAGAAAAAAGACGACTGAGGGGCGATCTAATAACCATGTATAAGTATATAAGGGGACAATACAAATATCTCGCTGAGGATCTGTTTATACCAAGGAAGGTGACGGGCACAAGGGGGCATTCTTTGCGTCTGGAGGAGAGAAGGTTTTTCCACCAACATAGAAGAGGATTCTTTACTGTTAGGGCAGTGGGAATCTGGAATTGCTTGCCTGAGGAGGTGGTGATGGCGAACTCAGTCGAGGGGTTCAAGAGAGACCTGGATGTCTTCCTGGAGCAGAACAATATTGTATCATACAATTAGGTTCTGTAGAAGGACGTAGATCTGTGGATTTATTATGATGGAATATAGGCTGAACTGGATGGACAAATGTCTTTTTTCGGCCTTACTAACTATGTTACTATGTTACTATGTTACTATCTGCTCTAGAGGCAATTAGCGCTAGAGTAGACTGACAGGATTCCATTACTTGCATCTGCTGAGAAGTAGATAGCGTCTCCATTTGCTCAAGCACAGACTGAAAAAAAAGTGTTGTTCGGTGACTGTTTTGCCTCTGAACGCATCGTTACCAGAAGTGTATGCATCTCGAGCATACTTTTATTTATGAAATTGAATCCTGCAGCCATTTGCTCAGAAAACTTTCAGACAGTTCTGGAACGATGCGTTCAGGTGCAAGAACTCGGGAGCATAACTATGTACCTGACCCCTCTGGCGAAACCGCCCCGATGCTACAGGTGTACTAGAGGTGGCTGCAGCAGAGGGGTGGGGTACAGGAAACGCTATGTTCTCACCAGCAGCTACATGCAATGGAACCGGCCCGGATGCTCCAGCGCTCGTGGATGGGAAAGAGGGATCAGTAGAGTGGGAAGGTTCAGAGTGGGAAGGTGCAGAGTGGGAAGGTGCAGAGGGTTCCTCACTGTCAAAGTGTTCCTCGGTGGCGGCCTCCTGAGGGATCGCCCCAGAAGTGTTCAATTGTGCTGCAAGCTCCCGAGTGCTCCCAACGGTACTGTGGAAAAAGAGAGAAACAAACAATTAATATACTGTCATTGCATGGCCCTGGCTGAAAGAGCAAAAGAGGTTAGACATGTAAAACATTAGTGCATGTGGTGGGTAATATTTACCTTCGGGTTACCATCGTTGACCTGAGGAACGACAGGGCCCTTGCGTATTTGTACGTGCTCCTGCGTCCTCCAGATCCACTCGGGGGCCCGCATCTCTTTATTGAACTCCTTCTTAAAGCGATCCCTGATCGACCACCACCTTTTCACAATCCGCTCACCTGTTAAAAAAGGAGAAAGATAACTTGGTTAGAAACAGCATTTTAGAAATCGCTGTTTGGCGAACTAATATGGGGGGGGGGGGGGAACCCAAGGTTTAAACAAGAAACTTTGCAGAGGCCAAAGGCGGAAGGGGGCTTGGCGCTCCCTAACCCTTGGGCATATTTTTTATCAGCACAATGCCAGCATATTGGAGGATGGGGGGAGGAGATGGGAAAGGGGCAATTGCCCAGTAGTTTGAGTTATTTGATGGGAAAATGGCCTCTGGGTGAGAGTTTGGAAGGGGGGCAATTTTTGAAACTGGGTTCTCGGTTTCCTACTGTTCTCCTAATTCATAAGGTATGGTAAAAAGTTAAACAGATTAGGGGTGTCACAGGCCTTACCAAATACTCACCTATATGGGATAATATAAACTTACAAGAATTTAAGCAAATGGAAGGATATGGGCCATGGAGAGAGGCAGGAATTAGAAAGATGTTCAGCTAATGGGTCAAGGGAGACTTAAGTCATTCGTGGAGTTACAAACAGAATTCCAGTTATCACATTTAAATTTATATCATTATAAAAGAATTCAGCATGCGTATCGGTCGCAATGTCGGAGAAAACTTATTGAGATCCAGATTGATATCACGCTGGCTTCCATTTTGGAGAACAGCGGGACAAGGGGGGCAATTTCAGATGTGTATAGAGATTTATTATTCACCTTTCTAGCCAAACATCCCATCAAGTCTAGAGTGAAATGGGAAGCTGAATTGGGAGAGATAAATGATGATAGATGGGAATCTATTTTAGAATATGTGACTTAAGATCTCTATGAGCGAACCTGGGAGGATGTCTCAATTATATGTGATTCATAGAGCTTACAGAACTCCCGATAGACTGTTCAAGATGGGTTTGAGGTCTGATTCCGAGTGTCCACGATGTTCGGAGGAACAGGCAGACATGTTACACATGCTGTGGCACTGCCCTAGATTGTCTGCCTTCTGTCTGGACAGTTGTATTGAATCGGATTGAATTGATATATAGGTGTGTCATTCCTAGAGACCCTTTGGTCTGTATATTAGGTTATGTGGAAGAAATAGCAGCGGTATCTATGGTTAAACTGGCGATTGCTAGACTGTTATTCATAGCAAGGAAATTGATAGCTCGGTTCTGGATCAGGTAGGACCCTCCGACTAGACGAGACTTTCTTACGCAGGCGGACCATATAATTTTATTGGAAAAAAGTATCTATACTAAGATAAATAAACTAGATGTATTTCAAAAGATTTGGCAGCCATGGATAGAATGGAATTAGAATTGTGGGGAGGATGCATAATGGTATAGATGATGTTCATACTATACAATTGTATTTGAATTGGGGAAGGAATATCGGATGGGAATTTGGGAAAGCATTAAAGGGGTCTCGAAGGGGGGGATAGGGAGGGAAAAGGGGGGGGAGTTATGTTCATAAAATATATGATTATCTGTGAATAACAGCTTGATGTCATTTGTTATCATTGATTTTCCTTAATAAAAATGTATCTGATTAAAAAAAGAAACAGCATTTTAGAATGCATCACCAAAACTGAACTGAGGATACTTACGTTCTTGAATCTGGGCCTGAACATCTAGGTCCTCCCACTTCGGTATCAGTTCACAGCAGATTTGCTCCCACAGTCGACGGGTCACTGAGAGATCAGCATGGCGGCGGTCACCCATATTCCACAACGGCTCCCTGTCTCTGACAAGATCGATGAGGAGGTCAATATCAAGGCCGACCTCCTCACCGTCCGAATCTGGAGCACGCTGTGAAACCTGTTTGAAAAGGGGGAAAAAAATTAACACCAAATTTGAAACATTGCTAACCTCCACCCAAAATATAACAAAAAACCTACACGACGACGGCCGCCACGTGAATGTCGCCGACGACCCTGGGAGCCACTGGAAGGACCTATTGCTTGGGCACCAGATTCCGAACTCTAGAAGAAAAAAAAAAATTATGTGCTTGTTGGTAGCCATTCTATGTGTTGTGTGCCATGTGATATATATGTTTTGTATGTGTTGTGTGAGGTTTGAAAGTATCAGTTTCTATGTATTTTGTTGTAAGAATCTAGTGTTATGTTGTGTGTAGTGTAGGGTGTGTTTCCGCAATACATCACAGATACATACCAATTGTGAGCCCTCTCCGTGTGTTTCTCCACCCCTTCCCTCATCTTCGGGGACCACCTCTTCTCCTGGGGAGTCAGCCTCATCAGCTTCCTACGATGAAAGATAAAGAAATACATGATACACACACACACACCTTAGGTTCACACTTACCTCTGTGCGTTGACGGCGAGGAGGAGGAGGGCTCCCCGAAGACATGGCTGCAGGCTCTCGGCTCTGTGGCAGGCTCGCGGCTCTGTGGCAGGCTCGCGGCTCTGTGGCAGGCTCGCGGCTCTGTGGCAGGCTCGCGGCTCTGTGGCAGGCTCGCGGCTCCTTCCGTCTTGGCAGGGTGTGGCAGGGTGTTGGCTCTTCTGCTTTTGGGCTGGAAATGGCTGAAGGCCTCATGGCCCTGCTTTATATATAGTCCAGGGGGCTGATCAAAATTTTTTGAGCATGCTCAGTGTAAAAAGCCGGATCCGGCGCTTTCCGGCGTCCATAGACATGCATTGTTGTAAAAAGCCGGAAAGGCCGGATCCGGCCTTTCCGGCTTTTTCGCCGGAGACAAAAAACGTTACAGTAGACGGTTTTTCCAGACGCCGGAATCGACTTGACGCCGGATCCGGCATCAGACCGGAAGGAACGCTGGCCGGATCCGGTTTCTCCGGGTTTCTATTCTGTTTTTTATCGGAAGAGCCGGAATTCGCCTGAAACAAAAAACCTGATGTGTGAAAGCAGCCTTATACTGATCAGTAAAATACGGCAGATAGGAGCAGGGGCATAGAGAATAATTGGGACGTTTGTTAGGCGTGTTTTACGGACGTATTTTATGCGCTCATACGTCCGTAAAACTCGCTAGTGTGATGCCGGCCTTACACCGCTGCGTATTTCTCGCAAGTCACACTGTTGGTCCGTGTGTAATCCGTATTTTTCTGGCCCCCATAGACTTTCATTGGCGTATTTTTTGCGCAATACGGTGACAAACGCAGCATGCTGCGATTTTCTACGGCCGTAGAAGACCGCATAATACGGATCAGTAAAATACGGCAGATAGGAGCTGGGCCACAGAGAATCATTGTACCGTATGCAATCCGTATTTTCTGCACCGCTCATACGTCCGTAAAACACGCTAGTGTGACGCCGGCCTAAGGCAAAAATTTTCGATAAAGATAAACTTAGGGATTCACTGTTTATTTGAAATGTAAAGTTATTATATAGGAATGTATGAATTAACATTGTTGAAAACAGAATTACATTTTTAAGCTTTGTTTTTCTTGCTGGAAAAAGTTCATATTAATGACAAACTTATTTTCAAAGTTGCATCAAGTTCTTCTTAGGGATTCAGTGTTTATTTCAAATTTAAAGTTACTATATAGAAATTTTACAACCAAGACACAGAATGAACAGTGGACGGCACTAGAGAAGCACAAATCAGTATGGACCTTGACTCTTTGAAGGATATCCGAAAAACACACAGGTGGCACGACTGCTCTGGGTGTGCGGTGCTCTGCACTGATAAGCAATCCACAGTAAATTAAATGAAACAAGAAAAGAACACAGTGCGGCACTCACCCTTTTGAAGCTGTGTAATCGTGCTCTTTATTGGAGAAAAATATACAAAACATCCGTTAGGACATCAGGTCTGCAGGAGGGTGCGGAGGTGGAGTGTGGACGACGGCCGTTTCGCACGGTATGTGCTTCAACGGGTCCAGTATATATATAGAAATGTATGGGTTTGCCTTGTTGAAAACGCAATTAAAGTTTAACCTCCGCT
This sequence comes from Ranitomeya imitator, assembly GCF_032444005.1. Classification (NCBI taxonomy): domain Eukaryota; kingdom Metazoa; phylum Chordata; class Amphibia; order Anura; family Dendrobatidae; genus Ranitomeya; species Ranitomeya imitator. Next base: position 259,365,803 of record NC_091285.1, on the reverse strand, counting down.
AATTTATTTTTAAATAGAGTGAAGTGGAAAGGAAAAATAGATTAAAAAAATTCAACTTTAGAAAAAAAAACTACCATAGGCATAGGTATGGCAGAATATGGCGCATAAAGACTCAATCCCTAAAAAGATCCTAATGAAACTTGGAAGATAACGTCGTTGTACTAATATGAACTAATTCCAATAAAAAAAAACGGAGCTTAAAACCGTTTTTTCCGTTTCCAAACATGAAAACACACTAGGCATAGGTATGGCAGAATATGGCGCATAAAGACTGAATCCCTAAAAAGATCTTAATGAAACTTGGAAGATAACGTTGTTGTACTAATATGAACTTATTCCAATAAAAAAAACGGAGCTCAAAAACGTTTTTCCGTTTCCAACCATGATAACACTGGAAGCATAGGTATGGCAGAATATGGCGCATAAAGACTGAATCCCTAAAAAAATCCTAATGAAACTTGGAAGATAACGTTTGTTGTACTAATATGAACTTATTCCAATAAAAAAAAACGGAGCTTAAAACCGTTTTTCCGTTTCCAACCTTGATAACACACTAGGCATAGGTATGGAAGAATATGGCGCATAAAGACTGAATCCCTAAAAAGATCTTAATGAAACTTGGAAGATAACGTTGTTGTACTAATATGAACTTATTCCAATAAAAAAAACGGAGCTCAAAAACGTTTTTCCGTTTCCAACCATGATAACACTGGAAGCATAGGTATGGCAGAATATGGCGCATAAAGACTGAATCCCTAAAAAGATCCTAATGAAACTTGGAAGATAACGTTGTTGTACTAATATGAACTAATTCCAATAAAAAAAACGGAGCTCAAAACCGTTTTTCCGTTTCCAACCTTGATAACACACTAGGCATAGTTATGGCAGAATATGGCGCATAAAGACTGAATCCCTAAAAAGATCCTAATGAAACTTGGAAGATAACGTTGTTGTACTAATATGAACTAATTCCAATAAAAAAACTGAGCTCAAAACCGTTTTTCCGTTTCCAACCTTGATAACACACTAGGCATAGTTATGGCAGAATATGGCGCATAAAGACTCAATCCCTAAAAAGATCCTAATGAAACTTGGAAGATAACGTTGTTGTACTAATATGAACTTATTCCAATAAAAAAATCGGAGCTCAAAAACGTTTTTCCGTTTCCAACCATGATAACACTGGAGGCATAGGTATGGAAGAATATGGCGCATAAAGACTGAATCCCTAAAAAGATCTTAATGAAACTTGGAAGATAACGTTGTTGTACTAATATGAACATATTCCAATAAAAAAACGGAGCTCAAAACCGTTTTTCCGTTTCCAACCGTGATAACACACTAGGCATAGGTATGGAAGAATATGGCGCATAAAGACTGAATCCCTAAAAAGATCCTAATGAAACTTGGAAGATAACGTTGTTGTACTAATATGAACTAATTCCAATAAAAGAAACGGAGCTTAAAACCGTTATTCCGTTTCCAACCATGATAACACACTAGGCATAGGTATGGCAGAATATGGCGCATAAAGACTGAATCCCTAAAAAGATCTTAATGAAACTTGGAAGATAACGTTGTTGTACTAATATGAACTAATTCTAATAAAAAAAACGGAGCTCAAAACCGTTATTCGTAATACTTACCAAAGTGATGATGGGAGAGCCTGGTGTTGCAGCTTGACTTCAGATATGCCCCAGCTAGCATGTCCACTTACTCTGCATTCTGTGGTTGCTAGGGTACTGGATGTGTGAGAGGAGGGTTTATAAACTATCTCAAGGTAGACAATATTAGGCGGATAGGTTCTCATTGCGTTACGGCAATCCGTTTAGCGCTAAGCGCTAGCGGGTTGCGCTAACGCAGTGTCTTTTTAGGGGTCGCATTAAACGTCCCCGCTAGCGCTAGCTGCAAGCAGCGTCCGAGGCGCGCCACAAAAGAACGGCACATCGCTAGCGCGTGCCGAAAATGGCACGCGCTAGCAACGCGCTTTAACATTGCTGGCAATGGGAGCGCTAACGGACGCGTTGCACGGCGTTAATTTCACCGTGAACGCTGTCTGTTAGCGCTCACCCGAAAACGAAATGAGAACCGAGCCTTAATATTATCTCACTCAAAACATCCCCCTCCTTCTCTCAGTTCAGGTACACAGAGAAGGGAGTTGTAAGGCTATGTGCACACGTTCAGTAAAAATGTGAAAAAAAACGCTTACATATGGTTCCCAATCATTTCAATGTAAATCCGCAAAACTTGTGCAAATGTTGTGATTTTTTTCCGCAAAAAAAAACATGTTCATTAATTTTGCGGAATCGCTGATTTCCCGCACACTGTAAAAAATCTACCATTGGTATAGACAAATATGACTAAAAAAATCTACCATAGGTATAGACAAATACATAGGCATAGGTAAAATCTACCATAGGCATAGGTAAAATCTACCATAGGCATAGGTATAGACAAATATGTCACATAGGGTTTTAGTATTTTCCTGTCAGCAGTTACTGCCCCAACAGTAAGAAAAGAGCAGCATCACAGGGCAGCACCATTTTGTGTGTGACTGCCCTGTGACCTGCTATCACCAGCAGTTACTGCATCAGAGTGACAGCTAGTTTACAGAGGAGCAGAACACAGTGGGCTCAGCAGAATCTGGACCCAAGAAGAGTGAAGACATGTGGTGTGCATGGAGCAGCATTGGGAGCTGTCTGGGACTCATCCCTCAAGAAGATAAGAAGGAGCTCCAGCTCTGCAGTGAATAGCCAGGCATTATGGAGGGAGGGGGAGATACATTGTATGGCTAAGGCCGGGGTCACACTAGACCATAATACGGACGAGCGCAATGCGATAAAAAATCGCATAGCACTCGTCCCAATGTTAATCTATGGGGCAGCTCCCATCATCCGATATTTTCTCGGCCGTATTCAGGATCCGAGTGAAATCGCAGCATGCTGCGATTGTCAGCGTTTCTTGGCCGAGAATCGCCAATGAAAGTCTATGGGGTGAGAAAAAATAGCACAGCACATGGACCATCAGTGTGACTTGCGAGAAATTCTCAGGCATTGGGCAGGTGACAGGAAAGGTTCAGCCATTATTTGCTCATTTTGCAAGTGTTTGAGAAAATCTCACCATACGGATGCCATACGGATGTCACACGGATCATTGGATGCGAGAAAATCGCATCCTCGCACTGCACACGGATCACTGTTTTGGTAACATTTGTGCGATTCTCGTCCGTCAAAAACGGACCTTTTTTTATACGTTGTGTGTGTCCCCGGCCTAAGAGTGACTGATGGGAGAGAAAGAGACGTGAAGTATGATGAGTGAGACACATATGGAGTGTGATGGGGAGATACACATTGAGGCTGTGTGCACACGTTCAGGATTTTTCGCATTATTTTGCGTTTGTTCGCTATAAAAATGCGATAAAAACTATTTAAAAATGCATACATGCATCCCATCATTTATAATGCATTCCGCAATTTTTGTGCATATGTTGCGTTTTTTCTGGGGAAAAAACGCATCGCAGTAAAAAACGCAACATGTTCTGCGCATGTCATGTCTCCTCCTTTGATGTGGGCTCCGGCGCTGAGCCCACATCAAAGTCACGACATGTCGGCTGTTTTGTACAGCTGACATGTGCGCGCAATAGTGTCAGGATGGTCACCATAGAGGTCCTTGAGACCTCTATAGTTACTGATGCCGGTTTGCTGTGAGCGCCACCCTGTGGTCGGCACTCATAGCAAGCCTGTAATTCAGCTATGGAGCAGCAATCTGATGATCGCTGCTATGTAGCTGAGCCGATCGAGTTGTGCCAGCTTCTAGTTTCCCATGGAGGCTATTGAAGCATGGCAAATGTAAAAAAAAATGTTTTTAAAAATATGAAAAAAAAATAAAAAATAAAGTTTAAATCACCCCCCTTTTGCCCCATCAAAAATAAAACAATAAAAAAAAATCAAACCTACACATATTTAGTATCGCCGCGTTCAGAATCGCCCGATCTGTCAATAAAAAAAAACATGACTGACATGTGCCCGCAATAGCGGCGGGTGAAATCGCGATTCAACCGTTCCTCTGTATGTGTTTTCCGTCCGGCGGAAACAGCTGTTTTGACGGATCCTGCAAAAAACGGATGAAACGTGTTGCCATCCGGCGCTAATACAACTCAATGAGAAAATAACGGATCCGGCGAAAAAAACCTGATCTGGCAGAAAAAAAAGGAACTTGTGGAAAAAACGTATCTGGCGGGAAAAAACGGATCCGGCGGAAAAAACTGATCTGGCAGAAAAAAAGGAACTTGTGGAAAAAAAACAGATCCGGCGGAAAAAAACGGATCAGGCGGGAAAAAAAGGATCCGATGGAAAAAAAACTGATCTGGCAGAAAAAAATAGGAAATTGTGGAAAAAAAACGGATCCGGCGGAAAAAAACGGATCAGGCGGAAAAAACTGATCTGGCAGAAAAAAAGAAACTTGTGGAAAAAAAACAGATCCGGCGGAAAAAAATGGATCAGGCGGGAAAAAAAGGATCCGATGGAAAAAAAACTGATCTGGCAGAAAAAAAAGGAAATTGTGGAAAAAAAACGGATCCGGCGGAAAAAAACGGATCAGGCGGAAAAAACTGATCTGGCAGAAAAAAAGGAACTTGTGGAAAAAAAAACAGATCCGGCGGAAAAAAACGGATCAGGCGGGAAAAAAAGGATCCGATGGAAAAAAAACTGATCTGGCAGAAAAAAAAGGAAATTGTGGAAAAAAAAAGGATCCGGCGGAAAAAAACGGATCAGGCGGAAAAAACTGATCTGGCAGAAAAAAAAGGAACTTGTGGAAAAAAAACGTATCCGGCGGGAAAAAAAAGGATCCGATGGAAAAAAAACTGATCTGACAGAAAAAAAAGGAAATTGATGAAAAAAAACGGATCAGGCGGGAAAAAAAGGATCCGATGGAAAAAAAACCTGATCTGGCAGAAAAAAAGGAACTTGTGGAAAAAAAACGGATCAGGCGGGAAAAAAAAGGATCCGATAGAAAAAAAAATGATCTGACAGAAAAAAATGGAAATTGTGGAAAAAAACGGATCAGGCGGGAAAAAAAGGTTCAGGCGGGAAAAAACGGAACTGACAGATAAAAAAAAGAACTTGTGGAAAAAAACGGATCTGGTGGGAAAAAATGGATCCGGCGGAAAAAAATGATCTGGCAGAAAAAAAAGGAACTTGTGGAAAAAAACCGGATCAGGCGGGAAAAAAAAGGATCCGATGGAAAAAAAACCTGATCTGGCAGAAAAAAAAGGAAATTGTGGAAATAAACGGATCCGGCGGGAAAAAACGGATCCAATGGAAAAAAAACCTGATCTGGCAGAAAAAAAAGGAAATTGTGGAAAAAAACGGATCCGGCGGGAAAAAACGGATCCGGCAGGAAAAAGTGGATACGGCAGGAATTAACGGATCCAGCAGGAAAAAATGGATCCGGCGGAAAAAAACGGATCCGGCGGGAAAAAAATGGATCCGGTGGAAAAAACGGATCTGGCGGAAAAAAACGGATTCTGCAAATGTGCTCGCAGGATGCGTTTTTTCCCATAAACTTGTATTAGCGATGGATCGTGACGGATGGCCACACGTCGCGTGGTCGCGTCTGTCGTGCAACGGATCCGTCGTGTTTTGGCGGACCGTCGGCACGAAAAAACGTTCAAGTGAACTTTTTTTGTCCAGCGCGTCCGCCATTTTCTACCGCGCATGCGCTGCCAAAGCTCCGCCCCCTCCTTCCAGACTTCAGAATGGGCAGTGGATGTGTTGAAAAACTGCATCCGCTGCCCACGTCGGGCACAAATTTCACAACGTGCGTCGATACGTCGGCCCAACGCATAGCGACGGACTCGTACAGACGCAAGTGTGAAAGAGGACTTTATGAGGGTTGAATTAAAACAAAAAAAAACAAAAACGCGTGGGCGCCCGTGTAATTTTCTGCGCCAGAGGGGGATAGCCGACGGCCGGGGGCCAATATCTGTAGCCTGCTACGAATATCAGCCCGCAGCTGTCTGCATAGCCTTTACTGGCTATTAAAATAGGGGGACCCCAAAAAAAAAATTGCGTGGGGTCCCCCTATATTTTATAGCCAGAAAGGCTACGCAGACAGCTGCAGGCTGATATTCATAGCCTAGAGAGGGGCCATGGATATTGCCCCCCCCCCCCCCCCCCGGCTACAAATACCAGACCGCAGCCGCCCCAGAAATGGCACTTAGCCCCGGCACTTAGCCCCTCTCTTCCCACTCCCGTGTAGCGGTGTGATATGGGGTAATAAGGGGTTAATATCACCTTGTTATTGTAAGGTGACATTAAGCCGGGTTAATAACGGAGAGGCGTCAATAAGACGCCTATCCGTTATTAATCCAATAGTAAGAAAGGGTTAAAAAAAACACGCACACATTAGGAAAAAAGTATTTTAATATTCTTCATTTCACCATACTTACCATACTTCAGCGCCTGCAAAAAACGTAAAATAATAAACCGTATACTACCTGTCCGCCGTAGACCAATTAATATCGAGTGTCCCACGACGATCTCCCCTATAGAACAGTGACATCGGGTGATGTCACTGCTCTATAGGACCCTCAGTGACACACTGACAGGAGACAATGGCTCCTACAGTGCATCACTGAGAGGTTACCTTAGGACAAGGTCTCACTTTATGGTAATTGCTGCCTGGGAAAAATTCTCATACAGCAATGGCATAAAGTGAGACTAGGGACTTTTTTTTTACAGCGGCGGAGGAATACAGTGGTGGAAGGCTACCTTCCTGCTGTCATTGTGTTCCTGGAGCCCCTAGAGAGCAGTCGCATTATCTGATGCTGCTGCTCTCCACGGGAGATCGTCGTGGGACACTCGTGGATTTCTGCGGACAGGGAGTATATTGGTTGTTTGTTTTTTTCATATTTTTTTACAGATGACACTGGCTTCGGGGAACAAAATGACAAGTAATGGTGAGTATGAAATCTATGTTTAATGTACTGTATGTCTATAAGTATGTAATGTATTGTATGTAGCATGTATGTAGCATGCATGGAGTATGTATGTAGCATGTATGTATGGAGTATGTATGGAGTATTTTATTTTTTTTTTTCATTCAACACATTAGCCGGATGATGGGACTATTACTGTCCCATAATTGGTTAATGTGTCAATCACTGTCATTGTAGCAGGCATCGTCCGATGGGACTTGTAGTCCCATCAGACGATGCTTGCATACATGCATAGAGACCCCCCCACGCCGCACAGAGACCCCCCCACGCCGCACAGAGATCCCCCATGCCACAGAGATCCCCCACGCCGCACAGAGACCCCCCAAGCCGCAGAGACCCCCCCAAGCCGCAGAGACCCCCCACGCCGCACAGAGATCCCCCACGCCGCAGAGATCGCCCACGCCGCACAGAGACCCCCCCCAAGCCGCAGAGACACCCCACGCCGCACAGAGACCCCCCACGCCGCAGAGACACCCCACGCCGCACAGAGACCCCCCCACGCCGCACAGAGATCCCCCATGCCGCAGAGATCCCCCACGCCGCAGAGATCCCCCATGCCGCACAGAGATCCCCCACGCTGCACAGAGACCCCCACGCCGCACAGAGACCCCCCACACCGCACAGAGACCCCCCCAAGCTGCACAGAGACCCCCCCCAAGCTGCACAGAGACCCCCCCACGCCGCACAGAGACCCCCCCACGCCGCACAGAGAGGGAGAGTGACACAGGGGGAGAGTGCAGTTTACCGGAGATCACTGGGATTGTGGGGAGGCGGAGACAGAGCAGAGGGAAGCACACACGGCAGCGTGTGAGAGCAGAGGATGTCTGCCCAGAACCTGCAGTGCCTGGAGTACAGAGGAGCAGTCAGTGCTTCTGTCCTGTGATAGAGAGCAAGTGGAGCTCAACAAATAGCACGGGACTATAATAAAATGGCAGCTAGTCACACCTACAGCAGTGAGTTGTGCAGCCCACAGAGGCGTGCCCAGCTCACTGCTAATGCTGCTGCAATGTTACAGATAGGGTCCGAGCCGGTCTATTATCTCCTATGTCCAGGGGGTGCCGTAATCTGACACTGATAGTGACGTGCTACTGCTGCAAAACCAAGATGTCAGCCCCCAGTTCCTTCTTTCTACTCATATATCACACAAAATCTGTTTTACATGCATTCAAATCTGGGTTATAACAGCATGTTATGCTGCATTACATTGATTAATTAATAATCTACAAACGCGGTACCTTCCCTATAAATCCTGTGTTTATTTGTGATAAAAACGGAAATTTGGCGAAAATTTAGAAAATTTTGCAATTTTCACATTTTGAATTTTTATTCTGTTAAACCAGAGAGTTATGTGACACAAAATAGTTAATAAATAACATTTCCCACACGTCTACTTTACATCAGCACAATTTTGGAAACAAAATTTTTTTTTGCTAGGAAGTTATAAGGGTTAAAATTTGACCAGCGATTTCTCATTTTTACAACGAAATTTACAAAACCATTTTTTTTAGGGACCACCTCACATTTGAAGTCAGTTTGAGGGGTCTATATGGCTGAAAATACCCAAAAGTGACACCATTCTAAAAACTGCACCCCTCAAGGTGCACAAAACCACATTCCAGAAGTTTATTAACCCTTCAGGTGCTTCACAGCAGCAGAAGCAACATGGAAGGAAAAAATGAACATTTAACTTTTTAGTCACAAAAATGATCTTTCAGCAACAATTTTTTTATTTTCCCAATGGTAAAAGGAGAAACTGAACCACGAAAGTTGTTGTCCAATTTGTCCTGAGTACGCTGATACCTCATATGTGGGGGTAAACCACTGTTTGGGCGCACGGCAGGGCTTGGAAGGGAAGGAGCGCCATTTGACTTTTTGAATGAAAAATTGGCTGCACTCTTTAGCGGACACCATGTCACATTTGGAGAGCCCCCGTGTGCCTAAAAATTGGAGCTTCCCCACAAGTGACCCCATTTTGGAAACTAGACGCCCCAAGGAACTTATCTAGATGCATAGTGAGCACTTTAAACCCCCAGGTGCTTCACAAATTGATCCGTAAAAATGAAAAAGTACTTTTTTTTCACAAAAAAATTCTTTTAGCCTTAATTTTTTCATTTTCACATGGGCAACAGGATAAAATGGATCCTAAAATTTGTTGGGCAATTTCTCCTGAGTACACCGATACCTCACATGTGGGGGTAAACCACTGTTTGGGCACATGGTAAGGCTCGGGAGGGAAGGAGCGCCATTTGACTTTTTGAATGAAAAATTATCTCCATCGTTAGCGGACACCATGTCGCGTTTGGAGAGACCCTGTGTGCCTAAACATTGGAGCTCCCCCACAAGTGACCCCATTTTGGAAAATGGACCCCCCAAGGAACTTATCTAGATGCCTAGTGAGCACTTTAAACCCTTAGGTGCTTCACAAATTGATCCGTAAAAATGAAAAAGTACTTTTTTTTCACAAAAAATTTATTTTCACCTCAATTTTTTCATTTTCACATGGGCAATAGGATTAAATAGATCCTAAAATTTGTTGGGCAATTTCTCCCGAGTACGCCGATACCTCATATGTGGGGGTAAACCACTGTTTGGGCACACGGCAGGGCTCGGAAGGGAAGGCGCGCCTTTTGACTTTTTGAATGGAAAATTAGCTCCAATTGTTAACGGACACCATGTCGCGTTTGGAGAGCCCCTGTGTGCCTATGCATTGGAGCTCCCCCACAAGTGACCCCATTTTGGAAACTAGACCCCCCAAGGAACTTATCTAGATGCATACTGAGCACTTTAAACCCCCAGGTGCTTCACAGAAGTTTATAACGCAAAGCCATGAAAATAAAAAATAATTTTTCTTTCCTCAAAAATAATTTTTTAGCCTGGAATTTCCTATTTTGCCAACGGTAATAGGAGAAATTGGTCCCCAAATGTTGTTGTCCAGTTTGTCCTGAGTACGCAGACACCCCATATGTGGGGGTAAACCACTGTTTGGGCGCACGGCAGGGCTCAGAAGGGAAGGCACGCCATTTGGCTTTTTAAATGGAAAATTAGTTCCAATCATTAGCGGACACCATGTCGCGTTTGGAGAGCCCCTGTGTGCCTAAACATTGGAGATCCCCCACAAATGACCCCATTTTGGAAACTAGACCCCCAAAGGAACTAATCTAGATGTGTGGTGAGCACTTTGAACCCTCAAGTGCTTCACAAAAGTTTATAATGCAGAGCCGTGAAAATAAAAAAAAAATTTCTTTTCTCAAAAATGATTTTTTAGCCCGCAATTTTTTATTTTCCCAAGGGTAACAGGAGAAATTTGACCCCAAAAGTTGTTGTCCAGTTTCTCCTGAGTACGCTGATACCCCATATGTCGGGGTAAACCACTGTTTGGGCACATGCTGGGGCTCGGAAGTGAAGTAGTGACGTTTTGAAATGCAGACTTTGATGGAATGCTCTGTGGGCGTCACGTTGCGTTTGCAGAGCCCTTGATGTGGCTGAACAGTAGAAACCCCCCACAAGTGACCCCATTTTGGAAACTAGACCCCGAAAGGAACTTATCTAGATGTGAGGTGAGCACTTTGAACCCCCAAGTGCTTCACAGAAGTTTATAACACAGAGCAGTGAAAATAATAAATACGTTTTCTTTCCTCAAAAATAATTTTTTAGCCCAGAATTTTTTAATTTTCCCAACGGTAACAGGAGAAATTGGACCCCAATATTTGTTGTCCAGTGTCTCCTGAGTATGGTGATACCCCATATGTGGGGGTAAACTACTGTTTGGGCACATGTCGGGGCTCGGAAGTGAAGTAGTGACGTTTTGAAATGCAGACTTTGATGGAATGCTCTACGGGCGTCACGTTGCGTTTGCAGAGCCCCTGATGTGGCTAAACAGTAGAAACCCCCCACAAGTGACCCCATTTTTGGAAACTAGACCCCGAAAGGAACTTATCTAGGTATGTGGTGAGCACTTTCAACCCCCAAGTGCTTCACAGAAGTTTATAACGCAGAGCCGTGAAAATAAAAAATCATTTTTCTTTCCTCAAAAATGATGTTTTAGCAAGCAATTTTTTATTTTCTCAAGGGTAACAGGAGAAATTGGACCCCAGTAATTGTTGCGCAGTTTGTCCTGAGTATGCTGGTACCCCATATGTGGGGGTAAACCACTGTTTGGGCACACGTCGGGGCTCGGAAGTGAGGGAGCACCATTTGACGTTTTGAATACAAGATTGGCTGAAATCAATGGTAGCGCCATGGTACGTTTGGAGACCCCCTGATGTGCCTAAACAGTGGAAACCCCTCAATTCTAACTCCAACACACCCCTAACCCTTATCTCAACTGTAGCCGTAACCCTAATCACAACCCTAACCCCAACACACCCCTAACCACAACCCTAACCCCAACACACCGCTAACCCTAACCACAACCCTAATTCCAACCCTAACCCTAAGGCTATGTGCCCACGTTGCGGATTCGTGTGAGATTTTTCAGCACCATTTTTGAAAAATCCGCGGGTAAAAGGCACTGTGTTTTACCTGCGGATTTACCGCGGATTGCCAGTGTTTTTTGTGCGGATTTCACCTGCGGATTCCTATTGAGGAACAGGTGTAAAACGCTGCGGAATCCGCACAAAGAATTGACATGCTGCGGAATATACAACGCAGCGTTTCCGCGTGGTATTTTCCGCTCCATGGGCTCAGCGGATTTGGTTTTCCATATGTTTACATGGTACTGTAAACCTGATGGAACTCTGCTGCGGATCCGCAGTGGCCAATCCGCTGCGGATCCGCAGCCAAATCAGCACCGTGTGCACATAGCCTAATTCTAAAGGTATGTGCACACGCTGCGGAAAACGCTGCGGATCCGCAGCAGTTTCCCATGAGTTTACAGTTCAATGTAAACCTATGGGAAACAAAAATCACTGTACACATGCTGCGGAAAAACTGAACCAAAACGCAGCGGTTTACATTCCGCAGCATGTCGCTTCTTTCTGCGGATTCCGCAGCGGTTTTACAACTGCTCCAATAGAAAATCGCAGTTGTAAAACCGCAGTGAAATGCGCAGAAAAACCGCGGTAAATCCGCGATAAATCCACAGCGGTTTAGCACTGCGGATTTATGAAATCCGCTGCGGAAAAATCCGCAGAGGACCAGAATACGTGTGCACTTTCCTAACCCTACCCCTAACCCTACCCCTAACCCTAACCCTACCCCTACCCCTAACCCTACCCCTAACCCTAACCCTAGTTCTAACTCCAACCTTAGTGTGGAAAAAAAAAATTCTTTATTTTATTATTGTCCCTACCTATGGGGGTGACAAAGGGGGGGGTCATTTACTGTTTTTTTTATTTTGATCACTGTGAGGTTTTATCACAGTGATCAAAATTCACTCTGGAACGAATCTGCCGGCCGGCAGATTCGGCGGGCGCACTGCGCATGCGCCCGCCATTTTGGAAGATGGCGGCGCCCAGGAAAGAAGACGAACGGACCCCGGGAGGCTCGGTAAGTATAAGGGGGGGAGATCAGGGCACGGGGGGCGGGGAGCACGGGGGGGTGGATGGGAGCATGGGGGGGGGATCGTAACACGGGGGGGGTGGATCGGAGAACGGGGGGGTGGATCGCAGTGCGGGGGGGTGGATCGGAGTGCAGGGGGGTGGGATTGGAGCACGGGGGTGGGATTGGAGCACGGGGGTGGAATTGGAGCACAGGGGGAGCGGACAGGAGGACGGGGGAGCGGAGCACAGGACGGAGGGGAGCGGACCACAGATCGGAGGGCTGGGGGGGCGATCGGTGGGGTGGGGTGGGGGCACATTAGTGTTTCCAGCCATGGCCGATGATATTGCAGCATCGGCCATGGCTGGATTTCACCAGTTTTTTAGGTGAAATAATACAAATCGCTCTGATTGGCAGTTTCACTTTCAACAGCCAATCAGAGCGATCGTAGCCACGGGGGGGGGGGGGGTGAAGCCACCCCCCCTGGGCTAAACTACCACTCCTCCTGTCCCTGCAGATCGGGTGAAATGGGAGTTAACCCTTTCACCGGATCTGCAGGGACGCGATCTTTCCATGACGCATATGCTGCGTCATGGGTCGGAATGGCACCGACTTTCATGACGCAGCGTATGCGTCAAAGGTCGGGAAGGGGTTAAGTGAAGGAGCGGCTACATCAGTAAGCTCCTTGGAACAAACACCGGTAGGCGCAGCCGAGACATCTAATGCTGCGTTATATTTAGGAGGAAGACACGGAGGGGAAGAAGGAAGAAGTGCAACTGACCATCCACGCAAGAGGAAACACATTTCATCGACACGGAGATATTAATCACCCCCCACCCCCCCCAGAAGAATCCGTATTAAATCTGACTGATCATTGCCTGACTCCAGAACATCTACCGTTACTTTCTAAGGGCCTAGGTTATAGTATTCCAGAAGAGTTTGACCATACCAAGTTTAAGATCGATGTATTCAAATTGGTCAGGAAAATTCATCTGCAAAATACCTTTGCAGCTAAACCAGTGACTGATAGGGGATGAGAGGGCGAAAGTCCCTGCACAATCGGGCCGTTAGGTTTTTTGGCTGGCACAGGTGCATAATCTGATATGTCAAAGGATGCGCGAATATTGCTCGACTTAACAGAAACACAGGGTGTGACTGGGAATAGTGAAGCAGATGTACTAACCCCGTTCATGGGAGGAGTGCCCTCAAATAATATGCCTCCGGTATCACCAGGTAATCTCATTGACCTATTTGAAGCGCAGGTGATTAGAGTCATTGATGCCCTAATTTACCAAAAAGCTCCATCTAATTTAACAACTTTAGAAAGGAAAGCCATGTCAGAAATCAAAGGATGGGCAGACACTATAATTAGACCCGCTGACAAAGGGGGTAAAATAGTATTACTCCCTAGACCCCTATACATAGCGGAAGCATTGAGACAATTGTCAGATGTCAATACATATAGACCACTACAGAAAGATCCTGGGTATAAGTATAAAAACCAGTTAAGGTCCTATTTGAGAAAGTATGTTATTTTGGGCGTTATATCGCAAATAAAGGCGGACAGATTGCTGCCGGAGTTCCCAACCAAACCACACTGGTACCATATTCCGAAGGTACACAAGTCTGTAGAATCTCCACCAGGGCATCCCATCGTGTCTGGGATAGGGTCTCTTACGGAGCCCCTGTCCCAGTACATCGATTGGTTACTACGCCCGTTGCTAAAAGACATACCTTCCTACCTCAAAGATACGAATGCTTTTTTACAAAATGTGCAACAATTTACATGGCAACCAAATTTTTCCTTGGCATCGATTGATGTTGAGAGCTTATGTACCAAAATTTCCCAGAGATTGGGGGTTGAAGCTATTGAACAAATATTGAATACTACTGCAAAAAGTCAGAATTTTACGGACTTTGAATGTGAGGGTTTAAGCTTTGTACTTACTCACAATGTGTTCATGTTTATGGACACTTGGTACCAGTAAGAGGTTGGTACAGTGATGGGGACTCCGGCAGCTTGTACTTTTGCCAATTTATTTTTGGGACTTTTTGAGGAGAGGTATATACCGTATACTCTACAGAAAACAATTTTTTGAGACAGATTAAACTGTATTTGAGATATGTCGATGACATATTCATCGTGTGGGATGGGTCGGCTGATGCTTTTCATGTGTTTGTTTCATACCTTAACCGGTGTAACACGATGAATATGACATTTACAACTGTATATGGGGGAGAAAGCCTGGAATTCCTTGATGTTCTGTAGAGATAAGAGAGGGCTCGATTTGTATCTCATTGCATCGCAAATCCACGGCAACTAACGCGATGATGCATTATGATAGCTTTCACCCAAGGCATATTAAACAATCGTTACATTATAGTCAGTTTTTAAGAGTTAGAAGCGTAAACAATACAGATGAAGGCTTCTTGAGACAGTCAGCAGAACTGCATAATAGATTCACACAAAGAGGATACCCGGAAACGTTGTTACGAACAGCATTTGAGAAAGTAAAAGAGAATACGGCAAGTGATGCAGCAATTGTAGAGGATGGGACTTTGATTAGGAAGAAGAAAAAGGATAGGAGGTTCACTTTTTGCTTCCAATATAGCGCAATGGACCTACAGATACGTTCATCTATAAGAAAGAATTGGCAAATCTTGGAATGGGAGAAAGATATAGCAAGGCTCAGACTGGCCCACCGGAGAACCAGAGGATTCTCCGGTGGGCCCAGGCACTAACACCTGCTGGCATACTTAGGGCCCCACTGCTCCAGGGGCCCCTAGCCAGTGGCTATGGGGCCCCTGAGTCAAGGGGGCCCGCCCTGTGCCAGCATAGCAGCAGCTGGAGACAGGATCCTGTCCCCGCTGCTAAAGCAAAATGAATATTCACGCTTCCCCATGTCCCTATGGCCATGGAGAGGCGTGAATATCATTTCTCTTTAATAGCAGGCAGCGTTAGCCGCAGGCTGCAGCAAACGCTGCCCGCATGTAAAGCCGCACCACACACACGCACAAAGCACCGCCCACACACACAGCACCGCACACACACGCAGGCACACAGACTCACACAGAGCAGCTCACCTCCCGGCATCCTGCTTCCTGTCTGAGACAGCCCAGCTGGATGACGTCATCATCCAGCGTGCTGTCTCAGACAGAAAGCTTCCAGCGAGGAAGCAGCTGCTGGGATGAGCTGCTGCTGTGGGGAGGTGAGCTGTGCTGTGTGCCTGCGTGTGTGTGTGCCTGTGTGTGTATGTGAAAGTGTATCTATGCCTGTGAGTGTGTGTGTGCCTGCGTGTGTGAGAGTGTGTCTGTGTGCCTGCATGTGTGTGTGTCTGTGCCTGCGTGTGTGTGCCTGCATGAGTGAGAGTGTGTGTGTGTGCCTGCGTGTGTGTGTCTGTGCCTGCGTGTGTGTGAGTGTGTGTGCCTGCCTGTGTGTGTGTGATGAGCTGTGGTGAGGTGTGTGTGTGTGGTGGTGAAGGACAATGATATTGGTGGGGGAGACGATGAAGGTGATGGGCAATGATGGTGGTGGGGGAGACAATGATGGAGGTGATGGGCAATGATGGTGGTGGGGGAGACAATGATGGAGGTGATGGGCAATGATGGAGGTGATAGGCAATGATGGTGGGGGGGCAATGATGGAGGTGATGGGCAATGATGGAGGTGATGGGCAATGGTGGAGGTGATAGGCAATGGAGGTGATAGTCAATGATGGTGGGGAGGCAATGATGCAGGTGGTGGAATGGGCAGTGTTGGAGGTGGTGGGGGAGAATGATACGGGTGGAGGGGGAGAAGGCAATGATGGAGGTGGTGATGAGGACAATGATGGGGGTGGAGAGGGGCTGCATTATACTTTATGAGGGGGCTACATTATATTCTGTGGGGGACTGCATTATTCTCGGGACTACACTGCATTATATTATGGGGGGCTACATCATACTATATGAAGGGGCTACAGTATACTCTATGGGGGCTGCATTATATTCTGTCGTGGGGCTGCATTCTCTCAGGGGACTACATTATATTCTGTGGTGGGCTACATTATGCTATATGAGGGGGGCTGCATTATACCCTATGAGTGTGCTACATTATATTCTATGGTGGGGACTGCGTTATACCTGAGAGGGTTGAATTATATTTTGTGGGGTGCTGCATTATATTCTATGAGAGGGGACTGCATTATATTTTATGAGAGGGGCTACATTATATTCTGTGAGGGGGCTACCCCAACCCTTGCTGCATAATTAAGACGTGAACTACCTTATATTATACCCTGATATTAGTGCTTTTTACCACACAATTTGTGGTCTTGTATCTATTTCTATGTAGCTACATAGTGAGCCCCAAGAATGATTTTCTCTGGTGGGCCCAAGGTGCTCCAGTCCGAAGCTGGATATAGCAGATATTGTAGCCAGAGGTCCCATAATTTCAAACAAACGCAGCACCAGATTGAGAGACAAACTGGTTAAAAATCGCATTGAAAGACATGATGAGAATTGGCTGAGTATGGGGATTCTGAAGGGTAATTACAAATGCGGGCATTGCCCTTTTTGTAAATATCATCTTACAGATCGAGTGCTACATTTGAGAAGTATACAACATCTGGTCTCAGAATTCATAACATGTAAAACAGATCAATCAGTGTACGTGATATTTTGCCCGTGTAGATACTATTATATTTGGAAAACGATACGTCCATTATACGTCAGATTTCGAGAACACTACAAATCAATCATTTCAGGCAAATGAGTTCCCAGGTTGATTACTCATATTAAAGAGGTACATGGAGGGAATCCCAACGTCCTGACATTTGCAGGAATTGAAAAGGTCAGCTTACCTGCACGGGGCGGTAATTGGGACAACCTTCTCCTCAGACGTGAAGCAAAATGGATCATGCGCACTAATGCGATGGGTCCAGTGGCATTTAATGACAGGGTCGACATGTCGATCTTCTTATGATTTAGTATGATAACCTTTTTTCTTCATGGGGCTCAGGATTCGACTTAGTCGGACAAATACAATATGATTCTATTTATGTATAATCTTGTAGGTGGAATGATGTACTATAGTTGCAATAATAATTTTCCACTCTAATGCAAATACTCATATTGGAGCATATGGTGTAATGTATGTCTAGTTTTAATGATGTTTTGATTTATATGTTTTGTATCTCGCTGTCTGGTGGGAGGAGAATTGAGGAGGAGGAGTATGCTGTGGTCGGGGTATTTCTTCTTTCGTTATACATTGACCCATAGAAGCACTGGCATAGCGCGAAACGGCCGTCGTTCATACCTGCTCACACTAGCTCCTATCCTCACTCTCCCGGTTGTGAATTTTTTAATGAAGATTCAATAAAGCAAGGAATTTTAGATCAGTGAGTGCCATATTTTCTTTTTTATACAAGTAGATAGATAGATATGGGATGGATTTCCATAGATATGTCCACATCCATGCTTATAAACCCCTTCACCCCTGGAGCTTGTTTCGTTTTCGTTTTTCGCTCCCCTTCTTTCCAGAGCCATCATTTTTCTGTCAATATGGCCATGTGGGGGCTTATCTTTTGCGGGACAAGTTCTACTTTTGAATGACATCATTGGTTTTACCATATCGTGTAACAGAAAATGGGAAAAAAATTAAAAGTGCGATGACATTGCAAAAAAAGTGCAATCCTATACTTGTTTTTTGCTTGGCTTTTTTGCTAGGTTCACTAAATGCTAAAACTGACCTGCCATTATGATTCTCCAGGTCATTACGAGTTCATAGACACCAAACATGTCTAGTGGTGAAAATAAATTCCAAACTTAGCTAAAAAAATTAAATAAAATAATTGCGCCATTTACCGATACCCGTAGCGTCTCTATTTTCTGAGATCTCGGGTTGGGTGAGGGCTAATTTTTTGCATACCGAGCTGACGTTTTTAATGATACCACTTTTGTGCAGATACGTTCTTTTGATCGCCCATTATTGCACTTTAATGTAATGTCGCGGCGACCAAAAAACCATAATTTTGCCTTTTGATTTTTTTTTCTCGCTGCGCCGTTTAGCGATCAGGTTAATTCTTTTTTTTTTTTAATTGAAAACAGCTGACATGTTGCGGCTTTGAAGTGGGCTTACCGCCGGAGCCCACCTCAAAGCTGGGGATACTGCCAGCTGACTTACTATTCTGTCAGCTGGCAGAAAGGGGTTAATGAACAATATGTTTCAGTAAAAAAAAAAAAAATGGCGTGGGATCCTGCACAATTTTCTGCGCCAGAGGGGGAAAGCCGACGGCCAGGAGCCAATATTTGTAGCCTGGGAAGGGGGTAATACCCATGGCCCCTCCCAGGCTATGAATATCAGCCTGCAGCTGTCTGCATAGCCTTTACTGGCTAGTAAAATAGAGGGACCCCCCAAAAAAAATTATATTTGGCCCCCTAGATTTTATAACCAGAAAGTCTACGCAGACAGCTGCAGGCTGATATTCATAGCCTAGAGAGGGGACATGGATATTGGCCCCCCCGGCTAGAAATACCAGCCCGCAGCCGCCCCAGAAATGGCGCATCTGTAAAATGCACCAATTCCGGCACTTAGCCCCTCTCTTCCCACTCCCCTGTAGTGGTGGGATACGGGGTAATAAGGGATTAATGTCACCTTGCTATTGCAAGGTGACATTAAGCCCGGTTAATAATGGAGAGGGGTCAATAAGATGCCTATCCATTATTAATCCTATAGTAGTGAAAGAGTTAAAAAAAAAAAAAAGACACGGGGGCGTGGTTTGCCAAGGGACAGGAGCAGACGTGCTTTTGTGCAGCTCCTGCTAATCCCTTATTAGCTACTATCCAAGCATACCCAAACGTGGATTAATTTATTCCCCAACCATCAAGAACATGTCAGGATCAGGAGGGACGAAGAAAGATGCCGGCACACTGTTGAAATCTCCCTCATTTGGGCACAGAAGACCCCGGGAGAAAATCAGTAATTCAGTAATGGCGGCCGCATGCTTCCCTCTGGTGAGGGAGGAAGTAGTCCCATGAGTCAGAGCAGCGGAGCTGCTGGCCGTAATCCTGCGGTCCAGCAGTCTCAAAGAATACAGAAGACCACCCGGATGGATGAGAGGAGGACCCTTGACCCTGCCTCAACCCTGGCACAGTCGGCAGGAGAACAGGTGGGAAGCAGAGAGACCGCGGAGAGTCTCTGTGCAGCGACGCGGAGGAGGGATACCCCAGGCAGCACAGCGATGCCGGCGACGAAGATCCCTGCGCCTGTCAAGCCACCGAAGACAGGCGGGGGAGACGGGAAGGAGCGCCGGGAGATCACACCGGCACCGCAAGCCGTGGCAGAACAGCGGGAGCCGACGGAGGAAACACCGGCAGCACAGCAGCCCAGCCGCGGAGTGACCCTGACGCCGCACAGAAGCTCACTAAGGTATGACGCTCGGGAGTTCATACCCGGAAATGAAGGGGGTAAGCGGCGTCAGGCGCTGGGAATCGCGGCAGAAGACAGGGAAGCCAAAGAGCAGCGGCGAGGCTTGCCGGCCGCACTACACCCCACGGGAGAGCATCCTAGGAGCTGCACACCTCCCTAGAGCAGGGGGGGCAGTTCACCCATGGACTTTATAAGCGGCAATAAGAGCTCCATACCAGACTGGGACAGATTCATTGGGGATGGGGCCAAATCTTATTCATATAAGGGACATAGTCACAGGGACAATCCCATATTGCCCCCACTGCAGATCCATAATGAGGAAGAGGAACTTTCACTGGAGCTAGGGATTCAACTTAATACCACCAATGACCGTTCACCCTTAAATAGCAAACCTAGCCTGTGTGGGAATAATGCCCCTTTAAGTAGAGAAATAATAGAACAAGCAGCATTGTTGCCTCGGACATTTATTGAATCGCTCACCTCGCAGCTTGAAAAGAAACTCGAGACCCTTAATAGAGAGTCACTTAAAGAGCATCCCAACACTGACAGTTTTCATATGACCCCTGACCCTCATATGTCACCAGCTGAGGAGAAATATGCACACTCTGACAATTATACAGACTCTTTGGTCTCCTCTGAACATGAATATATCAATTCTTCTGACGATTTTGACACCGAGGGTCCGACAGATCAAGACAGGTACTCAGTGGGGTTCAGCGACTTTGAGGATTCTAGCGGTTCAGACGACACGTCAAAGACCTCAGAGGTAAGCGACATGGAACAGGAGCAGTCTCGCTATGAGGTCCCTAGCTACTCCCTGATAGACAAAATCTCAGCTTCTGATGATCACCCCTCAGTGAAATTCATGCTCAGATTATGTAAGGCTATACTAACATCTATGGACCTAACCGGAACCAGAACTTCTGAGAAAATGTTCAAAAAATTATTTAAAGACACTCTTTCACAAATCTACAGCGTCCCAGTCTCCGACTTTAACTTGTCCCCTGACAAACTTCCCAACATCCCGAAGGGGTCTGACCCTCCTAGCAGGCACCATGAGCTGGCTTCTCGGACTGATACAGGGGGTGTCTCTACGCGATTAGATCCTCTGGTCAATCTAGAGAAGGAAATAGTCTCATTTAAGAACAACTTATCAGATTTCGAGAACTTTAAAAGAAAAAATAACCTAAAAGTCCGAGGAATCCCAGAATCGGTGGGAAAATCTCAGCTGGGAGAATATGTCTCCTCTATGGTTTCTTACCTGCTCCCCGATACAAAAGGGAAAAATCTAGTGGTGAAAGCATTTAGAATACCCAGGCCATCTTCTCTCCCGTCGAATTTGGCTGCAGATGTTATCGTCTCATTCTATCCCAACTGGCTAAGAGACTCTCTGCTTGACATTGCTAGGGAATCAAGATTCTTCTCTTCCCCATATAGACACTTGACCTTCTACAGAGACTTATGTAAAGATACGCTACAAAAAAGAAAATCGTTTCAGCGCGTCACCCTTAGATTGCAGCAGGCTGGTATGCAGTACAACTGGCACCAGTTCTCCAGTCTAAGATTCTTTTTCGCGGCAAAATGGCGTACCTTCACTTCTCCAGACGGGGCGACGAACTTCCTTGACCGTGCAGGGATAGGTCCTCCCTGGTCCCCTTCTGGCCCATCGTCCAAATCTAAACCAAAGTGAGAATTTAGTGGAACATTTTTCTTCTCTCCGTTTAATCCACGTCACAGCCTGTGTTTGAACCGAACATTATGCCCACAAGATCCTAAGGTCACCTGGAGTTGACCTGGATCTGACAGGCCTTCACATGATACTCATGTCTACTGGACAGCTTTAGAACTTTATTGCATTATGTATGTCATTGCATTCCTTAACCATCCCTTTTTTTTCTAGGTTTTTCCTTCACATGATACTCATGTCTACTGGACAGCTCTAGAACTTTATTGCATTACGTATGTCATTGCATTCCTTAACCATCCCTTTTTTTCTAGGTTTTTCTCCTCTTTAATCTACAGCGTAATGTCACAGCGGATCTAACCAAGTATATACAGAGTCTTCACACATTCCCTATACTTATGGCGTATAATGGTTTTCTATTATTTTATAGGGTTTACTACGTTGTCTCAGCCATACTAAGCTACAACATTACAAATAGCCTAAATTCTATAGCCTACCGCAACTCCAAAGTTAATACTTTTTTGGTTTAAGAGAGCTATATATATCATTTCCTAGACTAACGCTTATCCTACTCAAAATCTACTATGTATTATTATATGATGCCACTCCTATCTTGTAAATTTTTACAGTATTATATGATTGCCTGTTTCCCCTATTCTCATAGGGGTTCTTTCCCCTCTCTCGTATCCCTCCCCTTACCCCCCCTCCCCTTCCCTGTCTATCCTCCCCAGTTTAAAAAAGTCAAAATTCAATAAAAATTTGTTGGGAAAAAAAAAAAAAAAAAAAGACACAGCCAGAAAAACGTATTTTAACCCCTTAATCCCATATGACATACTATCCCGTCGAGGTGGGGTGGGCCTTAATTCCCACCGATGGGATAGTACGTCATAGCGATCGGCCGCACTCACGGCTGACATCCGGCACTATGTGCCAGGAGCGGTCACGGACTGCTCCCGGCACATTAACCCCCGACACACCGCGATCAAAGATGATCGCGGTGTGCTGGCTGTGCAGGGAAGCATCGCGCAGGGAGGGGGCTACCTGCGTGCTTCCCTGAGACGATCGGTCCACGGTGATGTACTCACCGTGTACCGAGCGTCTTCTCCCTGCAGTCCCCGGATCCAAAATGGCCGCAGGGCTGCATCCGGGTCCTGCAGGGAGCACTTCCGGGTCAGGAGCAGGCTGCAGCTGCAGCTCTAATCCTGCACGGCTGTTTGTCAGATCACCGATCTGACAGAGTGCTGTGCACACTGTCAGATCAGTGATCTGTGATGTCCCCCCCTGGGACAAAGTGAAAGAGTAAAAAAAAAAAATTCCACACGTGTAAAAAAAAAAAAAAATCCTAAATAAAGAAGAAAAAAAAAAATATTATTCCCATAAATACATTTCTTTATCTAAGAAAAAACAAAACAATAAAAGTACACATATTTAGTATCGCCGCGTCCGTAACGACCCAACCTATAAAACTGTCCCACTAGTTAAAGGGAACCTGTCACCCCGTTTTTTCAGATTGAGCTATAAATACTGTTAAATAGGGCCTGCGCTGTGCGTTACTATAGTGTATGTAGTGTACCCTGATTCCCCATGTATGCTGAGAAATACATTACCAAAGTCGCCGTTTTCGCCTGTCAATCAGGCTGGTCTGGTCAGGTGGGCGTGTTCACAGCGCTCTTTTCTTCCCCAGCTTTCCGTTGGTGGCGTAGTGGTGTGCGCATGTCCAAGGTCCGAATTCCCTGCGCCCACGTGAAGACACAGCGCGCGATCTGCGCTGTCATCCCTTTCATCGGTGGGGGCGGCCATCTTCCTGGGGCCGCGCGTGCGCAGATGGAGTGCTCTGCTGCACGGGGCTTCAGGAAAGTGGCCGCGGGATGCCGCGCGTGCGCACAAGAGATCGCGGCGGCCATTTTCCCAAAGCAGAGTTTGACAGGTTCCCTTTAACCCCTTCAGTGAACACCGTAAGAAAAAAAAAAACGAGGCAAAAAACAACGCTTTATTATCATACCGCCGAACAAAAAGTGGAATAACACGCGATCAGAAAGATGGATATAAATAACCATGGTACCGCTGAAAACGTCATCTTGTCCCGCAAAAAACGAGCTGCCATATGGCATAATAACCAAAAAAATAAAAAAGTTATAGTCCTCAGAATAAAGCAATGCCAAAATAATTATTTTTTCTATAAAATAGCTTTTATCGTATAAAAGCGCCAAAACATAAAAAATGATATAAATGAGATATCGCTGTAATCGTACTGACCCGAAGAATAAAACTGCTTTCTCAATTTTACCAAACGTAGAACGGTATAAACGCCTCCCCCAAAAGAAATTCATGAATAGCTGGTTTTTGGTCATTCTGCCTCACAAAAAATCGGAATAAAAAGTGATCAAAAACTGTCACGTGTCCGAAAATGTTACCAATAAAAACGTCAACTCGTCCCGCAAAAAACAAGATGTCACATGACTCTGTGGACCAAAATATGGAAAAATTATAGGTCTCAAAATGTGGAGACACAAAAACTTTTTTGCTATAAAAAGCGTCTTTCAGTGGGTGACGGCTGCCAATCATAAAAATCCGATATAAAAAACGCTATAAAAGTAAATCAAACCCCCCTTCATCACCCCCTTAGTTAGGCTAGGTTCACATTGCGTTAATGGGTTAATGCTAACGGACAGCGTTGCACAGCGAAAATGTCGCAATTATCGCCGTGCAACGGGTCCGTTAGCGCACCCATTGACAGCAATGTGATTTTCGGGTGTAGCGCATCGCCGTTCTTTTGTGGCGCGCCTTGGACGCTGCTTGCAGCGTCCGCGGCGTGCCCGAGGTCCGATCCGCGATCTTCCAGAGCGGGGACGTTAACGCGACCACTAAACGCGACACCTAAAAAGACATTGTGTTAGCGCAATCCGCTAGCGCTAAACGGATTGCCCTAACGCAATGTGAACCTAGCCTTAGGGAAAAATAATAAAATGTAAAAAAATGTATTTATTTCCATTTTCCCATTAGGGTTAGGGTTAGGGCTAGGGTTAGGGTTAGGGTTTGGATTACATTTACGGTTGGGATTAGAATTAGGGTTGTGTCAGGGTTAGGTGTGTGGTTAGGGTTACCGTTGGGATTAGGGTTAGGGGTGCGTTTGGATTAGGGTTTCAGGTAGAATTGGGGAGTTTCCACTGTTCATGCACATCAGGGGCTCTCCAAACGCGACATGGCGTCCGATCTCAATTCCAGCCAATTCTGCATTGAAAAAGTAAAACAGTGCTCCTTCATTTCCGAGCTCTCCCGTGCGCCCAAACAGGGGTTTACCCCAACATATGGGGTATCAGCGTACTCGAGACAAATTGGACAACAACTTTTTGGGTCCAAGTTCACTTGTTATCCTTGGGAAAATAAAAATTTGGGGGGCTAAAAATCATTTTTGTGAAAAAAAAAAGTAATTTTTATTTTCACGGCTCTGCGTTATAAACTGTAGTGAAACACTTGGGGGTTTAAAGTTCTCACAACACATCTAGATAAGTTCCTTGGGAGGTCTAGTTTCCAATATGGGGTCACATGTGGGGGGTTTGTACTGTTTGGGTACATCAGGGGCTCTGCAAATGCAACGTGACGCCTGCAGACCAATCCATTTAAGTCTGCATTCCAAATGGCGCTCCTTCCCTTCCGAGCTCTGCCATGCGCCCAAACAGTGGTTCCCCCACACATATTGGGTATCAGCGTACTCAGGACAAATTGTATAACAACTTTTGGGGTCCAATTTATTCTGTTACCCTTGTGAAAATACAAAACTGGGGGCTAAAAAACAATTTTTGCGAAAAAAAAAAATTTATTTTCACGGCTCTGCGTTATAAACTGTAATGAAACACTTGGGGGTTCAAAGCTCTCAAAACACATCTAGATAAGTTCCTTAGGGGGTCTAGTTTCCAAAATGGTGTCACTTGTGGGGGGTTTTAATGTTTAGGCACATCAGGGGCTCTCCAAACCAACATGGCGTCCCATCTTAATTCCAGTCAATTTTGCATTGAAAAGTCAAATGGCGCTCCTTCCCTTCCGAGCTCTGCTATGCGCCCAAAAAGTGGTTTACCCTCACATATGGGGTATCGTCGCACTCAGGACAAATTGCACAACAACTTTTGTGGTCTAATTTCTTCTTTTACCCTTGGGAAAATAAAAAATTGGGGGCGAAAAGATCATTTTTGTGAAAAAATATGATTTTTTTATTTTTACGGCTTTGCATTATAAACTTCTGTGAAGCACTTGTTGGGTCAAAGTGCTCACCACACATCTAGATAAGTTCCTTAAGGGGTCTACTTTCCAAAATGGTGTCACTTGTGAGGGGTTCCAATGTTTAGGCACATCAGGGGCTCTCCAAACGCAACATGGCGTCCCATCTCAATTCCAGTCAATTTTGCATTGAAAAGTCAAATGGCGCTCCTTTCCTTCTGAGCTCTGCCATGCGCCCAAACAGTGGTTTACCCCCACATATGGGGTATCGTCGCACTCAGGACCAATTGCACAACAACTTTTGTGGTCTAATTTCTTCTCTTACCCTTGGGAAAATAAAAAATTGGGAGCGAAAAGATCATTTTTGTGAAAAAATATGATTTTTTATTTTTACGGCTCTGCATTATAAACTTCTGTGAAGCACTTGGTGGGTCAAAGTGGTCACCACACATCTAGATAAGTTCCTTAGGGTGTCTACTTTCCAAAATGGTGTCACTTGTGGGGGGTTTCAATGTTTAGGCACATGAGGGGCTCTCCAAACGCAACATGGCGTCCCATCTCAATTCCTGTCAATTTTGCATTGAAAAGTCAAATGGCGCTCCTTTCCTTCTGAGCTCTGCCATGCGCCCAAACAGGGGTTTACCCCCACATATGGGGTATCAGCGTACTCAGGACAGATTGTACAACAACTTTTGGCATCCATTTTATCCTGTTACCCTTGGTAAAATAAAACAAATTGGAGCTGAAATAAATTTTGTGGGAAAAAAAAGTTAAATATTCATTTTTATTTAAACATTCCAAAAATTCCTGTGAAACCCCTGAAGGGTTAATAAACTTCTTGAATGTGGTTTTGAGCACCTTGAGGGGTGCAGTTTTTAGAATGGTGTCACACTTGGGTATTTTCTATCATATAGACCCCTCAAAATGACTTCAAATGAGATGTGGTCCCTAAAATAAAATGGTGCTGTAAAAATGAGAAATTGCTGGGCAACTTTTAACCCTTATAACTCCCTAACAAAAAAAAATTTTAGTTCCAAAATTGTACTGATGTAAAGTAGACATGTGGGAAATGTTACTTATTAAGTATTTTGCGTGAGATATCTCTGTGATTTAAGGGCATAAAAATTTAAAGTTGGAAAATTGCGAAATTTTCAAAATTTTCGCCAAATTTCCATTTTTTTCACAAATAAATGCAAGTTATATCGAATAAATTTTACCACTACCATGAAGTACAATATGTCATGAGAAAACAGTGTCAGAATTGCCAAGATCCGTTAAAGCGTTCCAGAGTTATAACCTCATAAAGGGACAGTGGTCAGAATTGTAAAAATTGGCCCGGTCATTAACGTGCAAACCACCCTCGGGGCTTAAGGGGTTAATATTCTTAATTTAACCATACTTACCATTAGGGTTGAGCGACTTTTTACTTTTTTAGGGTCGAGTTGGGTTTCGCGAAACCCGACTATCTCAAAAGTCGAGTCGAGTGAAATCGGCCGATTATCGCGAAAAGTCGGGGATCGACCAAAACACAAAACCCAATGCAAGTCAATGGGGAAGCATAGTCGGAAGTGAGTGGAGGCCAGGAAAACACCTACAGTGCCCATTTTAATGGCAAAAACATCCATTCTTGGTACTGAAGCTTGTCAATCTTAATTTACCTTATAATAATAGTTAGGCATTGGACATTGGGGGTCATTTGGCTAAAGTCGTGGGGGTATGGCTGGTTCAGGTATTTAGTGGGCCCAGGAAACGTGGACCACGTCACGGCAGTGGAGCAGGGAGAGGTAAGTATTTCAACTTTGCAAGTGCTGTTATCCTGAGCAAGCAGGGGTGGCCCACTCGTTCGCATTGGTACTGGCACAGGGCCTCTCAAAGTACGGCGGTGTGTTTGCACGGCGGGGGCGCCTCCCACCGGCAGCGACACTTTTGCGTACTATGAGGGGCCCTGTGCCAGTGACGTCGCCAACTAGTATTCCCCCCCCCACCTGATGAAGGAACCTGCACTTTCATCTGCACCTTCCTCTTTGTCCCCGTGTAAGGTGGTATAGTGTCGGGGTCGTTACGACAATACCCTTCATCCACCAGTCATTCCAAATCAGATTAAGAGCATGTTGGTACCGGATAAGAATGAGTCAGACACAATGCTGGTTCAAACTCATTGCATGCTCGTGTGTAATGTCACAGCAACAACTGAACTTTATTTCCTGATACACAACATTACATAATCTATTGGGGGAAGGTGTGCAGAGGGTGGGGTTAGGCGGGGTTTAAGCAATGTATCTAGTACTCAGTCCTTCTGGTTGGCTCTGACGTCATCTGATGAATCTTCCTTTGTCCACATCTTGTTAAGTTTCGATTTCCAGAGAAATGATACTTGGCTTCTGGAATGTGTAACTTGTTCCTTCAGCCGAGTGAAAGTGGGGCAAAGGTGAATACTGGCAGCCATCTTAAATACAATTACATATGCATTAGCAAGCGAAGGGGAAAAACTTATTGTTTCACAGCATAAGAATATATAAAAGTACAAAGAGTATAAAGACATATATTTTCACCTTGACAATCCCCCCTAAACACTAAGTTTTTCCCTAAAAAGAAAGATCCTTCGAGACTGTCCATGTGATGGGGAAAGGGTAGGTGGATTTCTTCAGCCAGACACCTCAGAAGCTCTCCCCTTGTGAGAGGCCTCCAGGCAGCTGAACCCTTCACTAGCTTCACATGGAGTTCTCCCGCTGTCCCTAAACTAAGTCTCTTAGCATCATCTGAGAGTAAAGGGTATTGTCTAATTTCTTGAGGGGGACGTACTTAGGGATCTCCCCTGGATCAGTGCCGTCGTACTCTAGTGGGTCTACTTCTTGGTTGAGGAAGGTGCCAGTCGGAGTTGCCTTAAGGATAACCTTTTTATACAGGGGAATAACACAACAGAGGATTATCGATCCAACTACAAGGAGAGCAATCAGTACTAGACAAGCTTGTTGGAGGAATCCTTTGAGCCCACCCAACCAACCGGAAAAGAAAGATGTGTCTACTCCAGCATTAGATTTTAATTCTGCTGCTAACCCATTTATCTTTTTAAGAGCTATCATAGTCTTTTCATTTACCCCAGAGTTCTGAGGGATATAGGTACAACATTCTTCTCCCACCATCCCACAGACTCCTCCTTTCTCAGCTAAGATCATATCAAGGGCTAGTCGGTTTTGGAGGGTCATTCTACTGTTAGGGCCCAATTCCTCAACTATACCCTGGAAGGCTTCACAGGTAAAATTGACAAACCTTTGTTCACTGTAATATATATAATTGATCCCATCAACATTTTTATTAATCTGCACTTGTGGATTAAAGAAGCAAAGCTAGCATAGATCTGGTTCTGGGCTTTAAATTGGTCAGGCACCCCCCTTGGCACTCCAATGCCATCGACATATACCAATGGATCTTCTTCATAACTCATGTGGAGCTGATCGAGACTTCTCCTCTTCCTGGTATATTCATCAGGTATCTCCGGATCCCAAGGTAAAATCTTGAACTGCACAGCTAGTTTAACAAGGGTGCATTGACCTGTCCAGGCATTAGGCAACCTAGGACGGAGCTTACCATCTCCACATAACCAATAAATATCGTACATATACTGTGTATGATTAGCTAGCAAATCACTATCTAGAGAACTAAAAAAGAAAGTAAAAAGCACTGGCGCTCCTGATAGTCCCTAGTGGGGAAACAAAATTGCTGAATGTAGAGTGCTGCTGGTGATTGTGACAGGTTCTGTGTAGACCTGTAAAGTATATAAAATGAAAAAGAGTGGTATTCACCTGCGCTGTCTACAAAAACGAACAATAAAATGAAAAATAGATGAATAAATGAATAAGAGAGCACTTACTTAATGAGTAATCATTGGTTATGCAGTGAATGTTGCAATGGGTCCTCAAAGTACTACCAGAATCTTAGGGGAATGAGGAGAGAGAAAAAAAAAAAAAAAAAGGGGGTAAATGTTTGTATTGGTGAATATAGTGAGACTAAATAGATTTATAATATATACTCACTCAGATATTAAATGGAAATGTGCAATGAAGAGACGTGATCCCTGTGTATCTGCAATTGATGCGGGTATTGTGATGACCACGGTTGCTTAATCTTCAGAGGTTTATAGTAGATGCCCCTGCTTAGATAAATGTACAACCTTTATAGGTAATGGTGGTTTTAAATAAATGTGGTCTAGTTTTCCCAGTACACAATAAACTTACTGCTGGTGGGAGTAGCGCAGGATTCCGTTAGGTTAAGGTAGTAAGATGACCATCAGATGCTGGCTGACAAGGATTACTGTGATTAGAATTGATTGCCCATATGTTGAGATGAGGAGAAATGCTCCCCTAGTATGTTGGAGCTCTAATATGCCACAATTGCTATGTGCACATAAAATATGCTATACTCACTGTGGTGCTGAGTGCGGAGGGAAGCGGTTCCGGAAAGTCTGAGCCCCTCCATTGGTGCACAAACAATCATCCAATTAAAGATACGATTCACTAATTGAAATCAGCACTGGCAGCAATTACACATAGGAGGGGAGGGCATTTTGCTATAAAAGAAGCAGGAAGACATGCGGTCAGCATTAACTCTGATGAAGAGGGCCTGAGCCCTTGAAATGCATTGGTTTGCTGACTAGCTATACTAGCACACCTGTCCTCTTTAGCCCCGTAGCGTGGTGACGTCACCAGTAGCTCCGCCCACCCTCTCCGACCGCTACCTCAGCGCTGCATCCGGCCGGGGCATGCGAGGTTTCGCGGTCGCACGGCTTCTGCCGCCACTCTCTCCTTAACCCACCACTCTGTCATAGTGGTACACCTAGCGGTGGCTCAGACTTTCCGGAACCGCTTCCCTCCGCACTCAGCACCACAGTGAGTATAGCATATTTTATGTGCACATAGCAATTGTGGCATATTAGAGCTCCAACATACTAGGGGAGCATTTCTCCTCATCTCAACATATGGGCAATCAATTCTAATCACAGTAATCCTTGTCAGCCAGCATCTCACTGTAACTATGTTACTATGTTACTATGTATCTGATGGTCATCTTACTACCTTAACCTAACGGAATCCTGCGCTACTCCCACCAGCAGTAAGTTTATTGTGTACTGGGAAAACTAGACCACATTTATTTAAAACCACCATTACCTATAAAGGTTGTACATTTATCTAAGCAGGGGCATCTACTATAAACCTCTGAAGATTAAGCAACCGTGGTCATCACAATACCCGCATCAATTGCAGATACACAGGGATCACGTCGCTTCATTGCACATTTCCATTTAATATCTGAGTGAGTATATATTATAAATCTATTTAGTCTCACTATATTCACCAATACAAACATTTACCCTTTTTTTTTTTTTTTCTCTCTCCTCATTCCCCTAAGATTCTGGTAGTACTTTAAGGACCCATTGCAACATTCACTGCATAACCAATGATTACTCATTAAGTAAGTGCTCTCTTATTCATTTATTCATCTATTTTTCATTTTATTGTTCGTTTTTGTAGACCGCGCAGGTGAATACCACTCAATATCTAGAGAACTGTTCTCTTTGCAGAAACCTGTCTCGAAGACCCCTACTGGTGTACCTGTAGTGTCGTGGGAATTATAACAGGTATAATTATCAGCTAACACAGTTATCCCTCCTGGGACCTTTAGTTTAGGTACTTCATGAATTAGTGGAACATAATCTGAGCAATCAGTGGACTTTAGACCTTTCAACTGATTCATAACACAGGCAGTGGTATTGTCATCAGGAAAAAACAATGCATGTGTGTGTATAGATATATATTTGCTGCAGCACAAGCAATACGTCCTACAGAGATATTCTGGACTTGTACATTGTATCTTACCCATTCTAACCATAAATTTTTCCTTGGGGCTGTTTGTGTTTCTATGGAGAAAACTTCTAACACATATATAATACTGGATGATTCCCACTACCACCCGTTGAGTCTCGGGGCACTTGACTACATTGCAGAAATCAAATCACCAGATATTTACCGGGGCCGTTAGATTTACCCAGAGAATAGTGGCACCGGAATTCTTATTTACAATAGGGGCCGAAAAGGTAGGGGCGAGGATAGCCCCCATCCCCAGGACCAAAAACAACAACAACATTTTTCTTTAATCACTGCTGCGACTAGGCGCTGGTCCGGTCTCTTTTACAGTGTGAAGCGTGGATTCAGGTGCTCTTTCCTTCACGTTTTACTGACATAGCTTTTCACGACCATAAGACCACCAGGCTTCAAATTGTGACCAATATCGGTTTCTGCTGAATCTGGAAGGGAAGAAGAAACTAAAATATGGGTGTTAGCAACATTTCTACTAAACTGAATAACATATTGAACAGCACGGTCAGTTTCTTCTGATAACTACTGAGACTGAAAATTTACAACTGAGAACCTAGCACCAAACAATATCTTATATGGGGACAGGCCATGTTTTGCAATAGGGGTAATACGAATGTATAAGAGCCCTGGCCATGGAGCCGTAGTCTCCTGCATCAATTTGGTCAATTGTCCCCTCAGCGTGCCGTTCAGCCTCTTAACTTTCCTACTAGATTGTGGATGGTACGGAGTATGGAGGGCTACAGTGGATCCAAGCATTGTCAGAACCTCCTGATACACATGAGAAGAAAAGGCCGGGTCTTGGTCACTTTCGACAACTTCTGGAACACTATATCTGCATATAACTTCCATCACCAGTTTCTTTGCTGTGGTCTTTGCAGTCACGTTGGTAACAGGGAATGCTTCTGGCCAACTGGAGAACATATCGACAACCACCAGACAATATTTATACCTTCCAGACTTAGGCAACGTGATGAGGTCCACCTGGAGCCTTTGGAAAGGATAGTCGGGCTTAGCAAGGTGCTTCGGGGGTACACGTTGAAGTTGACCGGGATTGCAGGTCTGACAGATACCTCGATGTGTGGGCCCATGTGCCCACGTGGCATTAGCAGGGTACATCCGCTTAGGGAGACACACAAGTTGGTCCTTTTTTTTTTTTTTTTTTTTCAGCGACCATTGTCCATACGTGCTCCATCAGCTTTCCACTGCTTCACTTCTTCCTTTGGAGACATTCTCTGCATCGTCATTAAGCGGTCTCGCGGGGTCCGGTAGAAAACCTCAGTCTGGCGTAGATCATCAGGTTCCTGTAGAGTCAGTGTTTCTTGTAACTGTTTACGCTGAGAGCGTGTGGTCACCATAGCTGGTATGGTCTGTTCAACGGGTAGAAGAGCAGCAGCTTTTGCTTGCATATCTGCAAAGGTGTTACCAACAGTCTGTGGACTGTTCCATAGTACCATGCTGTTTAACTTTGATAATGGCCACCTGAGTAGGTAATTCGATTGAGTCCATGAGGGTTTTAACAGCTTCAGCATTCTTTACTGAGTCCCGGCAATAGTAACAAATCCTCGATTGGCTCATAGGGCTCCGAAATCATGAGTAATACCAAATGCATACTGTGAGTCCGTGTATATATTAGCCCGCCTGTCTTTGGCCAGAACACATGCAGTAGACAGATCCTGAAATTCTGCTTCTTGTCCTGACAGGGTGGGAGGGAGTGAGTGCAGCTCCGTGCACTACACTGTCATGATCCCAATGGCAGGGGATCACAAAAGGACAAGCACACAAAAAACAGAACAAGCTCTAGGGTGATGGAAACTGAGCTGACCGCGATCCTGAACCTAATTCACAACACTAGCAGTAGCCGGGGAACGTGCCTACGATGATTCTAGACGTCTCGCGCCAGCCGAAGGACTAGCTTCCCCTATTAGAAGAAACAAAGACCTCTCTTGCCTCCAGAGAAACACCCCACAGAAATAGCAGCCCCCCACATGTAATGACGGTGAAATGAGAGGAAAGCACATACGTAGTAATGAAAACAGATTCAGCAAAATGAGGCCCGCTAAAACTAGATAGCAGAGGATACAAAAGTGAACTGCGCGGTCAGCGAAAAACCCTACAAAAAACCATCCTGAAATTACCTGAACTCATGTGCCAACTCATGGAACATGAGGAGTAATATCAGCCCACTAGAGCAACCAGCAACAAGGAATCACATAACTGCAAGCTGGACTAAAACAAAAATAAAGCAAAACGTGGAACAGGAAAATCAAAAACTTAGCTTGTCCTGAAGATTACTGAAGCGGAAAGCAGAGGTAACAAGACACACTGATTACATTGATCGCCGGCGAGGAAATGACAAGAAAGCCAGGTTAAATAGGAAACTCCCATATCCTGATAGAACAGGTGGACACCAGAGACCACAGAGAACACAAGTCACCCAGTACCATCTGTAACCACCAGAGGGAGCCCAAAAACAGAATCCACAACAGTACCCCCCCCTTGAGGAGGGGTCACCGAACCCTCACGAGAACCACCAGGGCGACCAGGATGAGCCCAATGAAATGCACGGACCAAATCAGCAGCATGAACATCAGAGGCAACCACCCAAGAATTATCCTCCTGACCATAACCCTTCCACTTGACCAAATACTGAAGTTTCCATCTGGAAACACGAGAATCCAAGATCTTCTCCACAACATACTCCAATTCTCCCTCCACCAGCACCGGAGCAGGAGGCTCAAGCGAAGGAACAACAGGTACCTCATACTTCCGCAACAACGACCGATGGAACACATTATGAATAGCAAACGATGCCGGGAGATCCAAACGAAACGACACAGGGTTAAGAATTTCCAAGATCCTATAGGGACCGATGAACCGAGGCTTGAACTTAGGAGAAGAGACCTTCATAGGAACAAAACGAGAAGACAACCACACCAAGTCCCCAACACGAAGTCGAGGACCCACGCGGCGACGGCGATTAGCAAACTGCTGAGCCCTCTCCTGGGACAACTTCAAATTGTCCACCACATGACTCCAAATCTGATGCAACCTATCCACCACCATGTCCACTCCAGGACAATCAGAAGGCTCCACCTGACCAGAGGAAAAACGAGGATGAAACCCCGAATTACAAAAGAAAGGAGAAACCAAGGTAGCAGAACTAGCCCGATTATTAAGGGCAAATTCGGCAAGCGGCAAAAAGGTAACCCAGTCATCTTGATCAGCAGAAACAAAACACCTTAAATAAGTTTCCAAGGTCTGATTAGTTCGTTCCGTCTGGCCATTCGTCTGAGGATGGAATGCAGACGAAAAGGACAAATCAACCAGGGATTCAAGCTTCAGGAGGCTAATTTGCATATTCCAGGTGCCTTCTGGGAGAAGCGAAGTCTCCCTAAGCTAGAAGATCGTTGGGTACAGCCGGGACCAGCTGCTTCGAAAGCATCACCAAACCAGGGATTCAAGCTTCAGGAGGCTAATTTGCATATTCCAGGTGCCTTCTGGGAGAAGCGAAGTCTCCCTAAGCTAGAAGATCGTTGGGTACAGCCGGGACCAGCTGCTTCGAAAGCATCACCAAACCAGGGATTCAAGCTTCAGGAGGCTAATTTGCATATTCCAGGTGCCTTCTGGGAGAAGCGAAGTCTCCCTAAGCTAGAAGATCGTTGGGTACAGCCGGGACCAGCTGCTTCGAAAGCATCACCAAACCAGGGATTCAAGCTTCAGGAGGCTAATTTGCATATTCCAGGTGCCTTCTGGGAGAAGCGAAGTCTCCCTAAGCTAGAAGATCGTTGGGTACAGCCGGGACCAGCTGCTTCGAAAGCATCACCAAACCAGGGATTCAAGCTTCAGGAGGCTAATTTGCATATTCCAGGTGCCTTCTGGGAGAAGCGAAGTCTCCCTAAGCTAGAAGATCGTTGGGTACAGCCGGGACCAGCTGCTTCGAAAGCATCACCAAAATTTTTGCCTGTAGGACATTATTGCAAGAGAGCTTGGCTGAGTAGATTACACAAGAAGGAAAACACACAGCAAGTCAGCAGGATCTAGGAGCAACATGGCAGATGTGACAACCTACATGGTGAGCTGCAGCATGTGCTACATGTTCACAGATCGACCAGAAGAAGAATCCAATTTCACCTGTCAGAAGTGTAGACTAGTGGCCCTTTTAGAAGAAAAGGTGCGGGGTCTGGAAGAAAGAATAGCAACTTTGAAACTCATCAAAGAGAATTAAGACTTTCTAGACAGAACAGAAGCATCTCTACTGGTCACAGAAGGTGCAAAAAGTGTCAGAGAACCTCCAAAAGCAGATGAGTGGAAGCATGTGACCAAAAGAAGCAAGAAGACCATGGAGAAATCACCAACCACACAACTGAAGAACCGATATCAAATCTTTGTAGAGGATGAAGATGGCACACCTAAGAATGAAGCAATACCAGCAAGCAAAAAAGAAAAGGGCACACAGCAACAAGTGACAGCAAAAAGTACAGCCAAGAAGCAACGAAGAGTGGTGGTGGTGGGAGACTCACTACTGAGAGGCACAGAAGCAGCCATCTGCAGACCGGACATAACTGCAAGAGAAGTATGCTGCCTTCCAGGTGCGATGATCAAGGATGTGACCGATAGGATACCAAAGCTCTTCAGCTCCAAGGACGTCCACCCATTTCTTCTGATACATGTTGGCACCAATGACACGGCAAGGAAGGACCTACCGACAATCTGCAAGGACTTTGAAGAGTTGGGGAAGAAAGTAAAGGAACTGGATGCACAGGTAGTTTTTTTTTCTATCCTTCCAGTAGATGGGCATGGCACCAGGAGATGGAACAGGATCCTTGATGCAAACAACTGGCTAAGACGATGGTGCAGACAACAAGGATTTGGATTCCTGGACCACGGTGTGAATTACTGGTATGATGGACTCCTCGCCAGAGACGGACTACACCTCAACAAACCTGGGAAACACACATTCGCCAGAAGACTCGCTACACTCATCAGGAGGGCGTTAAACTAGAAGAAGAGGGGACGGGAAGAAAAACATTAGACTCGAACAAAGACGACCCAGGAAAACATACTCAGAAGGGAGGTAAGAACATTTCTAAAACAATCCACAGTGAGGAGATTGGAACAAAACAAAATCCTCTAAACTGCATGCTCGCAAACGCCAGAAGCCTGACAAACAAGATGGAAGAACTAGAAGCAGAAATATCTACAGGTAACTTTGACATAGTGGGAATAACCGAGACATGGTTAGATGAAAGGTATGACTGGGCAGTTAACTTACAGGGTTACAGTCTGTTTAGAAAGGATCGTAAAAATCGGAGAGGAGGAGGGGTTTGTCTCTATGTAAAGTCTTGTCTAAAGTCCACTTTAAGGGAGGATATTAGCGAAGGGAATGAGGATGTCGAGTCCATATGGGTTGAAATTCATGGACGGAAAAATGGTAACAAAATTCTCATTGGGGTCTGTTACAAACCCCCAAATATAACAGAAAGCATGGAAAGTCTACTTCTAAAGCAGATAGATGAAGCTGCAACCCATAATGAGGTCCTGGTTATGGGGGACTTTAACTACCCGGATATTAACTGGGAAACAGAAACCTGTGAAACCCATAAAGGCAACAGGTTTCTGCTAATAACCAAGAAAAATTATCTTTCACAATTGGTGCAGAATCCAACCAGAGGAGCAGCACTTTTAGACCTAATACTATCTAATAGACCTGACAGAATAACAAATCTGCAGGTGGTTGGGCATTTAGGAAATAGCGACCACAATATTGTGCAGTTTCACCTGTCTTTCACTAGGGGGACTTGTCAGGGAGTCACAAAAACATTGAACTTTAGGAAGGCAAAGTTTGAACAGCTTAGAGATGCCCTTAATCTGGTAGACTGGGACAATATCCTCAGAAATGAGAATACAGATAATAAATGGGAAATGTTTAAGAACATCCTAAATAGGCAGTGTAAGCGGTTTATACCTTGTGGGAATAAAAGGACTAGAAATAGGAAAAACCCAATGTGGCTAAACAAAGAAGTAAGACAGGCAATTAACAGTAAAAAGAAAGCATTTGCACTACTAAAGCAGGATGGCACCATTGAAGCTCTAAAAAACTATAGGGAGAAAAATACTTTATCTAAAAAACTAATTAAAGCTGCCAAAAAGGAAACAGAGAAGCACATTGCTAAGGAGAGTAAAACTAATCCCAAACTGTTCTTCAACTATATCAATAGTAAAAGAATAAAAACTGAAAATGTAGGCCCCTTAAAAAATAGTGAGGAAAGAATGGTTGTAGATGACGAGGAAAAAGCTAACATATTAAACACCTTCTTCTCCACGGTATTCACGGTGGAAAATGAAATGCTAGGTGAAATCCCAAGAAACAATGAAAACCCTATATTAAGAGTCACCAATCTAACCCAAGAAGAGGTGCGAAACCGGCTAAATAAGATTAAAATAGATAAATCTCCGGGTCCGGATGGCATACACCCACGAGTACTAAGAGAACTAAGTAATGTAATAGATAAACCATTATTTCTTATTTTTAGTGACTCTACGCGACAGGGTCTGTTCCGCAGGACTGGCGCATAGCAAATGTGGTGCCAATATTCAAAAAGGGCTCTAAAAGTGAACCTGGAAATTATAGGCCAGTAAGTCTAACCTCTATTGTTGGTAAAATATTTGAAGGGTTTCTGAGGGAGGTTATTCTGGATTATCTCAATGAGAATAACTGTTTAACTCCATATCAGCATGGGTTTATGAGAAATCGCTCCTGTCAAACCAATCTAATCAGTTTTTATGAAGAGGTAAGCTATAGACTGGACCACGGTGAGTCATTGGACGTGGTATATCTCGATTTTTCCAAAGCGTTTGATACCGTGCCGCACAAGAGGTTGGTACACAAAATGAGAATGCTTGGTCTGGGGGAAAATGTGTGTAAATGGGTTAGTAACTGGCTTAGTGATAGAAAGCAGAGGGTGGTTATAAATGGTATAGTCTCTAACTGGGTCGCTGTGACCAGTGGGGTACCGCAGGGGTCAGTATTGGGACCTGTTCTCTTCAACATATTCATTAATGATCTGGTAGAAGGTTTACACAGTAAAATATCGATATTTGCAGATGATACAAAACTATGTAAAGCAGTTAATACAAGAGAAGATAGTATTCTGCTACAGATGGATCTGGATAAGTTGGAAACTTGGGCTGAAAGGTGGCAGATGAGGTTTAACAATGATAAATGTAAGGTTATACACATGGGAAGAGGGAATCAATATCACCATTACACACTGAACGGGAAACCACTGGGTAAATCTGACAGGGAGAAGGACTTGGGGATCCTAGTTAATGATAAACTTACCTGGAGCAGCCAGTGCCAGGCAGCAGCTGCCAAGGCAAACAGGATCATGGGGTGCATTAAAAGAGGTCTGGATACACATGATGAGAGCATTATACTGCCTCTGTACAAATCCCTAGTTAGACCGCACATGGAGTACTGTGTCCAGTTTTGGGCACCGGTGCTCAGGAAGGATATAATGGAACTAGAGAGAGTACAAAGGAGGGCAACAAAATTAATAAAGGGGATGGGAGAACTACAATACCCAGATAGATTAGCGAAATTAGGATTATTTAGTCTAGAAAAAAGACGACTGAGGGGCGATCTAATAACCATGTATAAGTATATAAGGGGACAATACAAATATCTCGCTGAGGATCTGTTTATACCAAGGAAGGTGACGGGCACAAGGGGGCATTCTTTGCGTCTGGAGGAGAGAAGGTTTTTCCACCAACATAGAAGAGGATTCTTTACTGTTAGGGCAGTGAGAATCTGGAATTGCTTGCCTGAGGAGGTGGTGATGGCGAACTCAGTCGAGGGGTTCAAGAGAGGCCTGGATGTCTTCCTGGAGCAGAACAATATTGTATCATACAATTATTAGGTTCTGTAGAAGGACGTAGATCTGGGGATTTATTATGATGGAATATAGGCTGAACTGGATGGACAAATGTCTTTTTTCGGCCTTACTAACTATGTTACTATGTTACTAAATCAATGCCCATCTTAGCACAGAACGTCCGCCAAAATCTAGACACAAACTGGGATCCCCTGTCAGAAACAATGTTCTCCGGAATCCCATGCAAACGAACCACGTTCTGAAAAAACAGAGGGACCAACTCAGAGGAGGAAGGTAACTTAGGCAAGGGTACCAGATGAACCATCTTAGAAAAGCGGTCACACACAACCCAGATGACGGACATTTTTTTTTTTTTTAAACAATAAATTTTTATTGAAAGTTTTCGGTTTACATTTACGCGATAATCAAGATAATAATAAAAAAAAAAAAAAATCAGGATAAGTCTTTACATACAATCTGAACAATAGTGCATGTGGTTAACTGACATGCAATCATACAACCTAACCAAAGTAAGGGAAAGGGGGAGTGGGGGAGGGGAGCCCGAGTAAAGAGGTGTATAACGTCTAAAGGGTTTGGTAGGTTATTCTGAATCCGACTGAATGTAGTTAGTTGGGTATAGTACCGGTGTGGCAAAAGGGGTATGGTTGGTGTATTCCGCCCAGGGGAGCCATATTTTCTCGAATTTTCCAACTTTGTCCATTAGTATAGCCGACAATTTCTCGTTGATCATGTACCAGGTGAGGCGTGTTTTGACCGCGGAAAAGTCTAAGTTTGTTTTTTTCCATGCCAAAGCAATGATTTGTTTCGCTGCTAAAAATATAAATGAGATAAGGGATCGGGTATGATTAGGGATGTTGGGGATGCGCTTGTTAAGTAGTGCCTCCCATGGGTTTTTTTTAAGGTTAATGTTCGCTATGGAAAAAACCAAATGGTATATCCTAATCCAGAACCTTCTGACAATCGGGCAAAGCCACCATATATGGAACATGTCTCCTGTTGAATTGCAACCTCTGAAGCAATTTGGGGAGTGGTTAGCCACAGCTTTAGCTACTCTAGCGGGGGTCAGATACCATCGGGTTAACACTTTGTAGTTGGTTTCTAACATGAGTGTGTTTAACATTCCTCCAGTAGATGAGGACCAAATTTGGGACCATTCCGAGTCTGTCAGGGTAGATCCGATGTCCGACTCCCAACGAACGGTATATTTCAAACAATGCCTATGGGAAGGGG
This sequence comes from Ranitomeya imitator, assembly GCF_032444005.1. Taxonomy (NCBI): domain Eukaryota; kingdom Metazoa; phylum Chordata; class Amphibia; order Anura; family Dendrobatidae; genus Ranitomeya; species Ranitomeya imitator. The sequence continues at coordinate 259,325,024 of NC_091285.1, read as the reverse complement.
CATTAATGTATGAGTAGAGGAGAGAAATAATCCCCGAGGCATGTGGGTTTTGACGACACTTTTGTTCAAAAGGGGTCATGGAGTAAGGAGGGGTAGAATTTTTTAATAAGGAGTTGGCAAAGTTTTTTAATTGTAAGTATCGAAAGATTTCTCCGGAGGGGAAGTGGTACTTTTCCTGTAGAGCCGCGAATGGGATTATCCCATCAATATTGAACAGCTGGTGAACCCTGGTTATGCCGGCTTCGACCCATCTATAAAAACTTTTGATAGATCCCACGCCTGGGGGGAATAGGGTATTACCCCAAATGGGAGCGAGGGGTAAAAAGGGTGAGATCAGTTGTGAGGAATATTTTAAAGTGTCCCAGATTGTAAGAGAATGCTTTATAATGGGGTTCAAGATATGTTTGCGTTGAGTTGGGAGGATCCATAGTACTGTGTCTAGAGTACTGGGTTGCATTTCGAATGCTTCCAGGGATAGCCATAATGGGGGTTCGTTATAAGCATGGTATAAAGTCAGTTGGCCTAATTGAGCTGCGCGGTAATATTTCAAGAGGTTGGGGACTCCCAAACCCCCCTTTAGGCGATGGCGGTATAAAGTAGCCTTGTTAACTCTCGGGATGCCTCCTCTCCATACGAAGGTGTCTATAGATCTTTGGGCCGTTTTAAGGAAGTGTGAGGGGATAGGTATAGGCAGAACGCGAAATAGATAGAGCAATTTAGGGAGGATTGTCATTTTTAGCGCACGTACTCGGCCCAACCAAGAGAGATGTAGTTTCTCCCATGATTGGAGCAGAAGGCGAAGTTTCCGGAGCATAGGAGGATAATTAGCCGCATAAAGGGAGTCTATGTTAGCTGTTAGTTTAATCCCCAAATAGTCCAAATGGTCAGTGGCCCATTGGAACGGAAAGTTGTGCTGAAGTAGTGATACAGTAGGTTGCGAAAGGGATATGTTCATAGCGTAGGATTTGCTGGTGTTTAAGTGGAGGCCGGATATAGTTTCGAAGCTTTCTAGGGTATGTAAGAGGGCCGGCAAGGATGTCTTAGGGGACGACAAAAGCAAAAGCATGTCATCAGCAAATAAAAGAAGTTTATGAGAAACTGACGCCACTTCCACTCCCTGAACTTCAGAATTAAGGCGCATATGAATAGCTAAAGGTTCAAGCGCCAAAAGAAACAACAGGGGTGAAAGGGGACATCCCTGCCTGGTTCCCCTACTAATAGGGAAATACGTGGAGGAAAAGCCATTATAACGTACGTAGGCCGAAGGGGAGCTATAGAGAGCGTAAATCCAAGAGAGAAAGTGGTCGGGAAACTTCCATCTCCGCAGCACCGCAAACAAATATGGCCATGAGATAGAGTCAAAGGCTTTCTTGAAGTCTAATGACAGTAGCATACTTGGTATGTCACGGTGTTTGCAGAGGTGCAACAGATGGGAGACCCTCCGTATATTGTCTGAAGCTTGTCTCCGAGGGACAAAACCCACTTGATCTTTGTGGATTAGGGTACCCAGGCCAGAGTTCAGTCTTTGGGATAATATTTTGGCTAAAATTTTGAGATCTATGTTGATAAGGGATATTGGTCTATAATTAGACCAGAGTAGGTGGTCTGTGTTGGGTTTAGGTATCATAGATATTGCAGCAATTAGAGAGGCTGCACCTGGCTTATTGCCTTCTCTCAAAGAGTTAAAGTAATTAGTGAGGTGGGGGATCAGAATTGGAGCATATTTCTTGTAGTAGAGGGCCGTAAAACCATCGGGGCCTGGTTTTTTATTGGTTTTCAAGTGTTGAATGGCTAGTTCGATTTCACTTGGCGTTACGGCTTGGTTGAGGAGTTCAATCAAATCGGAGCTAAGAGCTGGAAGGGGAATAGAGTCTAAAAATGTCTCTATCGTTTCTGAATTTGAGGTAATTGGGGCCTTGTACAGCTGCCTAAGTTTTTGTTGGAAAAAGTGGGAAATTTGTTGTGGATTAGATGTGATACCAGCAGGTGTGCGTATTCGAATAGGGGGCCTGGGTAAGGGTAGGCATTTTAAGCGTCGAGCTAAATTAGAGTTATTTTTATTATTGAGAGCGTAGAAGCGTTGCTGTGACCATCGTATGGCCCGGTCTGCGATCTCAGTGAGACTAAGATCTAATTCAGTGCGAGCATGGAGAAGGTCGCGATACGTAGTTGGTGAAGGAGTGCTTTTCATCTGAGACTCTAAGGCTGACACCCTGCCCTCCAGTTCAGCTATCCTCGCGTTCCTGTCTTTTTTCTTGCGGGAGGCCTCTTGAATGCAGAGACCTCTAAGCATTGCTTTATGTGCTTCCCAAAGGGAGATTGGCGATGTAGCTGAATGTTGATTCAAGGAGAAATAATCATCAATGTGATTTTTCAGCCTTTGAGAAATATCGGGATAAGAGAGCAGTGAGTCATTCAGAGTCCTGTTGAATGAACGGGGCCGTGGGTGGAGCGTCGAGCATGTGAGGAGATTTGGGGAGTGATCCGACCAGGGTGTAGAAAGAATGGATATATTAGAGATGTTTGGGAGGAAGGATGGGTTAACGAATATGTGGTCGATTCTAGTGTGCACTAAGTGGCGTGCGGAGAAGTACGTGTAGTCTCTATTGGAGGGGTGGATCTCCCTCCATAAGTCCACCCAGTGGTGTTGGGCGAGAATCTTATTAAGAGCGGTTGAATCCGCAGAAGGGTAAGGCTGCGGGGGATTAGAGGAATGGGGACTTGAGGATTTATCGAGGCTAGCTTTCAGTATGCAATTGGAGTCTCCACATAGTATTGTGGTGCCTTGGGCATGTTCGGAGACTAATTCCAATAACTGGGAAAAGAAGGCAGCTTGGTGGGAGTTGGGAGCATAATAGGAGACTAAAGTGACCAGTTCATCTGATATCGAACCTGTCACCATGATATAGCGTCCTTCCTTATCAGCCACTGACGACTTAAAAACGAAGGGGACAGATTTTTTTAAACAGACTGCGACTCCTTTGGTTTTATTTGGGGCGTTCGCCATGTAGAAAAGTGGATACGAAGTGGACATAAATTTGGGGTAGGAGCTGGTTGAGAAGTGCGTCTCTTGGAGGCAAACCACATCTGCCTGTTGGGATCTCTAATAACGAAAGGCCTTAGTGCGTTTGTGAGGGGAATTTAGGCCCCTCACATTGTGTGATAGGATCGTTAATGGCATGATAGATGGTTGTTGAATTTGCTTATGTTGGCAGTAAGTTTTGGGTCGTTGGCGGAGTTAGAGAAATTATTGTTAGGTGGACCAAATTGGTAGAGTGTACTCGGGCGAGTAGTAGGGATGGAAGGGAGGGCAGGTTGAACAATAACTATGATTAGGAAAGGGTAGGAAGAACTCGTTGGGAAGGGGGGGGTGGGACTGTTGTTGGCTGAGCACATAGTGCGAAGCATCAGTGTACAAGGACACTGTGGGGTCATGAGGGTCCGCTAGGGGGCACAATGAAACATATTTAAATGTCGTGAAGAACGGGAGTGAGAACGAGATAGTGGGTTAAGTTAAACTGGAAATTCAATTTCACAGGCTAGGAGTGGGCTTTTCATAGTGCCGGGGGAATTAGGGATAGAGGGCGTAGTACGAGACCTGAAAATAACCATTATATTAAACATAGTTAATTAACGCCTTAATATGGTCTAGTGAAATATTTGAAACCTGGCTGCCCATTTAAAAGGCCTGACAGAATTCTACAACTTAACACGCTATAAAGAGGAAAAAAGAGAAAAAAAAAAAAAAACCCTATGAAAACTCGTGTAATAAACATAGTCACTTGTCTGAAGTGAAGAGCAAGTCAAATGGCTTTGTCAGTCTGGAAGTTCGGTTGAAGCGAAAGCTGTAACGGCTTCTGTAGGGTAGGTAGTGGAGCTGTACGCTCCAAGAACGCCTGTAACAATAAACTGAAAAAGAACACATATGAACTATTTGTTCCATTGAACATTATAAAGTATAGGCTAGCGTGTTGTATCCGGGACTACGCTATGAGGTTGTCCTGAAGAGAAGCCTATGGAGTAGTATAGGCACGAACTAAAGTTAGTGGATATCCAGCACGTCATGGGGGGGCCGGTGGATCTCGTGGTCTGGGACGGAGGGTCGCAGGTTGAGGCCTCGAGGAAGAAGGTGGGGGGGATGATGGGAGGTCCATGAGTTGTAGTTTAGACAAGCAACGGCTCGCTCCTTCAGGGGAGAGAACTGTATGGACCATATCGAGATGAGAGAAGATCAGTTTAAATGGGAAGCCCCAGCGGTACTTGATGTTGTTGGAGCGTAGGACCTCCAGGTATGGTTTCATAGCACGTCTTTTGGCGATGGTAGTAGGGGCCAAGTCGGAGAACAGTTCATATGAGTGGCCTTGGAATACCAGCGAATTTCTTGCTGCCTGTAAGAGCTGTTCCTTGGTTTTGTAATGATGTAATTTAAGGATGATATCCCTTGGTGGACCTTCCGGTTTGCGTTTGCTCAGGGCTCTATGAATTCGGTCCATTTCTAGGCGCTCTATAGGGATTCCTGGTATTAGTTCTTGAAAGAGAGCCGTCGCCGTGGACTGGAGATCGGTGATTGTTTCGGGTATGCCCCTGATTCTGATGTTGCACCTGCGGGCTCGATTTTCAAAATCCTCCAGTCTGTTGTTAAGGGTGTGAATTTCGTCGTGTAGCATCTCGATGTCTTTCTTGTGAGTAGCAAGGGTTGTGTGGGTAGCGTCCATTTTGTCCTCCAGGTCAGAGGTACGGGAACCGAGTTCTCTTATCTCCTTGGTTAAATCCTTGGTCAATTTTTCTGACATTTTGAGTAATTCTGAGTGTAAAATTGATTGAAACTGTGATAGTAAAGCAGATTGATCTGAGGTTGAGGTATTAGGGGTCTTGGTTGTTAAAGCTGGAATCATTTCAGAGTCCGCACCCTCAGGTATAGACGAGTTAGAGGATTCTGACTGGGAGAAGGGGCCAGAAGACATATCGCCGTCCAGATCTGTTAAAGCGGCAAATCTGTTCCTGGGTTGTTTTGAGCTAGCTCTGCGTGCTTTAGGCATGAGGGCGAGTTGAGTAGGAAAGGGCCTCCGTGGTGCTTATCCCGTTCAAGGAAAGAGGGTCAGTAGGAGGACATATTGCTGAGCGACCCCTAGCGGATATAGGGGGGGCACTTTAAGGCATTACAAAAGTCTTAAGGTGTATTATAAGCTGGGCTTATTTGGGGTGGAGACGTGGCGGAGGATTGTCAGAGATAAATACCAACTGCGATGGGAGGGTTGGTATGATGGTATATAGCCGAGAGGAGGATTTTTTAAGTAATCCTCATAATGTGCACGGAATTAGAGCTCAACATGGACACTAGGTGGCGCTATTGTATCAGTGAAGACGGTTGGTGACCAGCTGAGTCTTTTTTGTGTATTATAGAATGTATCACCAGTTCTTAGATTGAGCACTAGGTGTCACCAAACGTCTTTCTTCTAGGGCACCCTCTTTATCCCACTGTATATGACACTTTAGTGGAATGCAGACAGAATTAGCCTAGCGTGCCAGAGTATACTTGTATAGCTCAATGTAGCTATGGAGCCTGCAGGCTCAGCAAAACAGTGCACTGTAAAGTCAGTAAATTGTTGCAATTATGACCCCAGGGGAGAGGAGGGTCAGGGAAGCAAGGCTGAGAACCAAAAGAGTCCAGCATACAGTATCTCTGTTCAATGCACTCCCTTCCTCTCTGCAGCGTAATGAGAGATAACCGTAGCCCCAGCGATAGGAGACAACAGAAACTCAGCAGGGTGAGTGATAAGTTGGATCTCTAGCAGGTTTATCCTCGGTGCAGGCTGAGGGAGCAGAGGGGAGGAGCACAGACAATAATGCAGACTAATGCAGACGCTGGGAGCCGGCCAGAGTTTATGTAGTTAATGAGGGAGCACGGGTCCCCGTCTCTCAGGGCACTCAGGGCACACACTGCACATTCCCCCTCTCATACCTCCAGGATTTCCAGCTAGTCCGTCCAGAGCCAAGTACCAGCACTCCGAGTCCCTCTCCTTCCAGGTGCACTGTTAGAAAATGGCTGCCGCCTCATGCAGACACTGCTCTCCACCAAGGTATCTCTGGATTAAATCCAGCTGCGGCCGTGATACTGACCTCCTCAGAAGCCGGATGCCTCCAGGTGCCCAGGGGAGCCCAGCGATACCGGTACCAGATCTCTCTGGGTAATATAGCTGCGGGTTATGGTTCAGGGTAATCGGAGCTCCAGCCAGGCACGTCTTTCCTGCTCCACTACAAAGCCACACCCCGATGACGGACATTTTTTGAGAGACAGGGAGATCCGAAATAAAGTCCATGGAAATGTGCGTCCAAGGCCTCTTCGGGATAGGCAAAGGTGACAACAATCCACTGGCCCGAGAACAGCAAGGCTTAGCCCGAGCGCAAACTTCACAAGACTGCACAAAAGAACGCATATCCCTCGACAAGGAAGGCCACCAAAAAGACCTGGCCATCAAGTCTCTAGTACCAAATATTCCAGGATGACCTGCCAACGCAGAAGAATGGACCTCGGAGATGACTCTACTGGTCCAATTATCCGGAACAAACAGTCTTTCAGGCGGACAACGATCAGGTTTATCCGCCTGAAACTCCTGCAAAGCACGTCGCAAGTCTGGGAAGACAGCCGACAAAATCACCCCATCCCTAAGGATACCAGTGGGCTCAGAATTTCCAGGGGAATCAGGCACAAAACTCCTAGAAAGAGCATCCGCCTTCACATTCTTTGAACCTGGCAGGTATGAAACCACAAAATCGAAACGGGAGAAAAACAGTGACCAACGAGCCTGTCTAGGATTCAGACGCTTGGCAGACTCAAGGTAAATCAGATTTTTGTGATCAGTCAAGACCACCACACGATGTCTAGCACCCTCAAGCCAATGACGCCACTCCTCAAATGCCCACTTCATGGCCAAAAGCTCCCGATTACCAACATCATAATTCCGCTCAGTGGGCGAAAACTTTCTAGAAAAGAACGCACATGGCTTCATCACCGAGCAATCGGAGCTTCTCTGTGACAAAACCGCCCCCGCTCCAATCTCAGAAGCATCAACCTCAACCTGAAAAGGAAGCGAAACATCTGGCTGACGCAACACAGGAGCAGAAGAAAACCGGCGCTTAAGTTCCTGAAAGGCCTCCACAGCCGCAGGAGACCAATCAGCAACATCAGCACCCTTCTTAGTCAGATCCGTCAAAGGCTTAACAACACTAGAAAAATTAGTTATGAAACGACGATAGAAATTAGCAAAGCCCAAGAACTTCTGTAGACTCTTAAGAGATGTAGGCTGCGTCCAGTCACAAATAGCTTGAACCTTGACGGGATCCATCTCAATAGTAGAAGGGGAAAAAATATACCCCAAAAAAGAAATCTTCTGGACTCCAAAGAGACACTTTGAACCTTTTACAAACAAAGAATTGGCCCGCAGGACCTGAAACACCTTCCTGACCTGCTGAACATGGGACTCCCAGTCATCAGAAAAAACCAAAACATCATCCAAATACACAATCATAAATTTATCCAGATATTCACGGAAAATATCGTGCATAAAGGACTGGAAGACAGAAGAAGCATTAGAAAGTCCAAAAGGCATCACCAAATACTCAAAATGGCCCTCAGGCGTATTAAATGCGGTTTTCCACTCATTACCCTGCTTAATCCGCACAAGATTATACGCACCCCGAAGATCAATCTTAGTGAACCATTTAGCCCCCTTAATGCGAGCGAACAAATCAGTCAACAATGGCTAAGGATACTGATATTTGACCGTAATCTTATTCAAAAGACGGTAATCTATACAAGGCCTCAAGGAACCATCTTTTTTGGCCACGAAAAAAAAACCTGCTCCCAAAGGAGACGAAGATGGACGGATATGTCCCTTTTCCAAGGACTCCTTAACATAATCCCGCATAGCAGTATGCTCTGGCACTGACACATTGAACAAACGACCTTTAGGAAATTTACTGCCAGGAATCAAATCTATAGCACAATCGCAATCCCTGTGAGGAGGAAGCGAATTGAGCTTAGGCTCCTCAAAAACATCCCGATAATCAGACAAAAATACAGGAACCTCAGAAGGAGTAGATGAAGCGATAGAAATCGGAGGTGCATCATCATGAACCCCCTGACATCCCCAGCTTAACACAGACATCGTTTTCCAGTCCAAGACTGGGTTATGAGTTTGTAACCATGGCAGACCAAGCACTAAGACATCATGTAAATTATACAGTACCAGGAAGCGAATCACCTCCTGATGAACGGGAGTCATACGCATGGTCACGTGTGTCCAGTACTGAGGTTTATTCATAGCCAAAGGTGTAGAGTCAATTCCTTTCAAAGGAATAGGGACTTCCAGAGGCTCCAGACTAAACCCACAGCGGTTGGCAAATGACCAATCCATAAGACTCAGGGCAGCGCCTGAATCCACATAGGCATCGACGGAAATGGCTGATAATGAACAAATCAGAGTCACAGACAGAATGAACTTAGACTGTAAAGTACTAATGGCAACAGACTTATCAACCTTTTTTGTGCGTTTAGAGCATGCTGATATAACATGAGCTGAATCACCACAATAAAAACACAACCCATTTTTCCGCCTATAGTTTTGCCGTTCACTTCTGGACTGAATTCTATCACATTGCATTGTCTCAGGTGCCTGTTCAGAAGACACCGCCAAATGGTGCACAGGTTTGCGCTCCCGTAAACGCCGATCAATCTGAATAGCCATAGTCATAGACTCATTCAGACCTGTAGGCGCAGGGAACCCCACCATAACATCTTTAATGGCCTCAGAAAGGCCATCTCTGAATCTTGCAGCCAGGGCGCACTCATTCCACTGAGTAAGCACCGACCATTTCCGAAATTTCTGACAATATAATTCTGCTTCATCTTGCCCCTGAGAAAGAGCCAATAAAGCTTTTTCATCCTGAATCTCTAGGTTAGGTTCCTCATAGAGCAAACCCAATGCCAGAAAAAACGCATCCACATTGAGCAACGCAGGATCCCCTGGTGCCAATGCAAATGCCCAATTCTGAGGGTCACCCCGCAGGAAAGATATTACAATCTTGACTTGCTGAGCAGGGTCTCCAGAGGAGCGAGATTTCAAAGAAAGAAACAACTTGCAATTGTTCCTAAAATTCAGAAAACTAGATCTATCTCCAGAAAAAAACTCTGGGATAGGAATTCTAGGTTCAGACATAGGAGCATGTACAACAAAATCTTGTATATTTTGAACCTTAGCAGCAAGATTATTCAGGCTGGAAGCCAAACTCTGGACATCCATGATAAACAGCTGAGGTCAGAGCCATTCAAGGATTAAGAGGAGGTAAGACGCAGCAAACTCTGAGGGAAGGAAAAAAAAAAAAAAAAACTTCCTCAGACTACTTTTCCTCCTACTTCAGCCAATATGATTACCACTTTTCGGGCCGGCGATACTGTCATGATCCCAATGGCAGGGGATCACAAAAGGACAAGCACACAAAAAACAGAACAAGCTCTAGGGTGATGGAAACTGAGCTGACCGCGATCCTGAACCTAATTCACAACACTAGCAGTAGCCGGGGAACATGCCTACGATGATTCTAGACGTCTCGCGCCAGCCGAAGGACTAGCTTCCCCTATTAGAAGAAACAAAGACCTCTCTTGCCTCCAGAGAAACACCCCACAGAAATAGCAGCCCCCCACATGTAATGACGGTGAAATGAGAGGAAAGCACATACGTAGTAATGAAAACAGATTCAGCAAAATGAGGCCCGCTAAAACTAGATAGCAGAGGATACAAAAGTGAACTGCGCGGTCAGCGAAAAACCCTACAAAAAACCATCCTGAAATTACCTGAACTCATGTGCCAACTCATGGAACATGAGGAGTAATATCAGCCCACTAGAGCAACCAGCAACAAGGAATCACATAACTGCAAGCTGGACTAAAACAAAAATAAAGCAAAACGTGGAACAGGAAAATCAAAAACTTAGCTTGTCCTGAAGATTACTGAAGCGGAAAGCAGAGGTAACAAGACACACTGATTACATTGATCGCCGGCGAGGAAATGACAAGAAAGCCAGGTTAAATAGGAAACTCCCATATCCTGATAGAACAGGTGGACACCAGAGACCGCAGAGAACACAAGTCACCCAGTACCATCTGTAACCACCAGAGGGAGCCCAAAAACAGAATCCACAACACTACAGTGTCTTCCGTAGTAACAGCTTATCCGGTGTGGAATCTGCCAAAATCATCAGCATATCTTAAACAGTCTTTCAGGGCCTTGTAGAGAGGTTGTATTATGCGGGATGTGTCCGGTATTCACTGACAACAATAAGTAAATAGTCCAAAAAAAAGCTGGAGCGCAGTCTCATCTTTTGGAAATGGAAGGGAGCTGACGGCTATTTTTCTTTCTTCTGTGAGGTGTCTGGCACCCTGAAGGAGACAGTGACCCAAAAATATCACTTGACCAAGGCAGAACCGAAGTTTCGAGGCCGAAACCCGACAGTTCAGATCTGCCAGATACTTGCGAAAACTAACAGCGTCAACAATGGCTTCCTGCTCTGTCTGTGCACACAACAAAAAACAAAAAAATTACCCACATACTGAAGCAGCGTGACATAGGCATATTCTAACTGACAGGGTTAAACACACTATCCCCCCCCTTTTTTTTTTTTTTACAAACTGATCGGGGAAGGGCGTGTAAGATACACATCTCATTATACTCATCTACATAGGGGTTATATAACGTAAGGACCATCTGACCATCATCTTGACTCACCAACTCTCTAGGTCTGCTCAGGTGCACTTATACGTCCATCATATTATCTTTGTCTGTAAAATGGGAAAGGTTTGTTCTCAGGGTCAGCCAATTATTTTAGCGTAGCTAGCTAGTCAGAGGGCTTCCAGGGATAATACTCCTGTATCTGTCTTACACTACCTGATGTGGTTGGTTCTCTGGTGGTGGGGGTGACTAGATGACCGGTTGGGGGTGACATGACATGCTGGTCTACAGCTCCTTCCCAAAAGGATTACTGTCAGCCTACTCCCAAAAGTTAATGTCCCCACTAACCACAATCCTGTGTCAGCTTCTTATGTCACTACATGTGATCTTATCTGGACAGGATTCAGCGTAATTCACTTAGGTTGGGTTGCAGCACAGATTATACAAGCATTTCTCCAGTCTGGGTTTGTCTGACCGTAATATTTACAAGTCCATCTGTCTTGTCTTGGTCTGAGAATTAACATGGCGAGGGAGATTTCCAGACACAGGGTTAAAATGAATATTGGAATATGAGGCTGGATTTGTGTAAGGGAGGGGGGCTGGAGTCTTTCTCTTGGGCCACTGATAATGAAGCGAGCAGCGAGCTGTGTCCTTGCAGCTGTGGCGGGGGGAGGGGGACTAGAGAGCGAGTAAAGATCGCTGCAGCTGCTGATACAGAATGGGTTAAGTTCTTCTGAAAACTTTGGCCCCCCTTTCTCTGGCCCGCAGCACAAAGAGGAAAAAATCACAAACAATTCGCGCAGGGGTTCACCCCTCCCATCGGCTATAAACACAGAGATAAGAATTTACAGCATTCCTCAACACAAAAGAAGAAAAACAACAACGCAGCTATTTGACTCCCCCCTCCCATCGGGTGTCTCGGAAAACCACAGTAACGGAATACAGCAATTCTCAGACTCAATTAATTTCTACAAAACCTTCACACAACTCATATACCAAAACACCTTAGAAAAACTAATGATTGAGGTATTTTATAGCCAAACACGGGCTCTGCATCCTTTCATCTTTCCTCTCCATCAACCTTTTTGTTCTCTATGAGATGGTGCCATGTAGACGGCTGCAATCTCCCTGTCGAGGGCAATCCTACATGCTCGTACACCCTCTCGACATTCTTGACTGCCTTCTTCCCCTCCCGTGACTCTACTATTGTCTTGACTTCCACAGCATCCTCACTTAACTCGTGGGGCACGGACTTCTTCTGCCATAAGAGACGCAACATGACTCACAGAATACTACGCCCTTCTGCAGTAGGCCGCTGACAGCGGTAACAACACTGGTTTCCCAACAAAAAAACACAGCCTCGCGTTCGACGTGCTGTCCCTAACCTCTGAACACCAGTGATTAACAGTCTACCCTGTCACGATATTCTAAACGTTGGGAGGCGGTCTCCTAGTGAGAGCCCTCCACTGAGATTCTGGTGGTCGCCCCTTTGGGACGTCTTAATTACCAAGTGATTCTGGTGGTCCCCCCTTGGGACGTCTTAATTACCAATGTGTGCAAGTAAGTGATTCTGGTGGTCCCCCTCTTGGGACGTCTTAATTACCAATGTGATTCTGGTGGTCCCCCCACTTGGGACGTCTTAATTACCAATGTGATTCTGGTGGTCCCCCCCTTGGGACGTCTTAATTACCAATGTGTGCAAGTAAGTGATTCTGGTGGTCCCCCTCTTGGGACGTCTTAATTACCAAGTGATTCTGGTGGTCCCCCCACTTGGGACGTCTTAATTACCAAGTGATTCTGGTGGTCCCCCCTTGGGACGTCTTAATTACCAATGTGTGCAAATAAGTGATTCTGGTGGTCCCCCTCTTGGGACGTCTTAATTACCAATGTGATTCTGGTAGTCCCCCCTTTGGGACGTCTTAATTACCAAGTGATTCTGGTGGTCCCCCCTTGGGACGTCTTAATTACCAATGTGTGCAAGTAAGTGATTCTGGTGATCCCCCTCTTGGGACGTCTTAATTACCAATGTGATTCTGGTGGTCCCCCCACTTGGGACGTCTTAATTACCAATGTGATTCTGGTGGTCCCCCCTTGGGACGTCTTAATTACCAATGTGTGCAAGTAAGTGATTCTGGTGGTCCCCCTCGACATTCTTGACTGCCTTCTTCCCCTCCCGTGACTCTACTATTGTCTTGACTTCCACAGCATCCTCACTTAACTCGTGGGGCACGGACTTCTTCTGCCATAAGAGACGCAACATGACTCACAGAATACTACGCCCTTCTGCAGTAGGCCGCTGACAGCGGTAACAACACTGGTTTCCCAACAAAAAAACACAGAGCCTCGCGTTCGACGTGCTGTCCCTAACCTCTGAACACCAGTGATTAACAGTCTACCCTGTCACGATATTCTAAACGTTGGGAGGCGGTCTCCTAGTGAGAGCCCTCCACTGAGATTCTGGTGGTCGCCCCTTTGGGACGTCTTAATTACCAAGTGATTCTGGTGGTCCCCCCTTGGGACGTCTTAATTACCAATGTGTGCAAGTAAGTGATTCTGGTGGTCCCCCTCTTGGGACGTCTTAATTACCAATGTGATTCTGGCGGTCCCCCCACTTGGGACGTCTTAATTACCAATGTGATTCTGGTGGTCCCCTCACTTGGGACGTCTTAATTACCAATGTGATTCTGGTGGTCCCCCCACTTGGGACGTCTTAATTACCAATGTGATTCTGGTGGTCCCCCCACTTGGGACGTCTTAATTACCAATGTGATTCTGGTGGTCCCCTCACTTGGGACGTCTTAATTACCAATGTGATTCTGGTGGTCCCCCCACTTGGGACGTCTTAATTACCAATGTGATTCTGGTGGTCCCCCCACTTGGGACGTCTTAATTACCAATGCGTGCAATATCACAGAGGCTGCGTCTCCTATCTTTTTCTCTCAGCCGCCCCCAATCTACAAACTTCTCAATCTTTCACTCTATCACTACTAGACAATAGTCACGGGTAGGGTGGTTGAATGGAGTACAATGCCCGTGGAGGAGGTGTGGTGTACACGAGGACGCACAGAGTGCGACGTCTCTCAGTTGCTGGTTCGAAGCGTGGCACGGGATCGCGCTCGGTCTCACCACTCGACCGGTCACTCCCCAGACCCAAGGAGACCACAGACTAACCAATAATGGCTGAAACACTAGCAAGTGTGACACAAACATAGTATGTGATCTCCACTTACCGTGTTTAGAGGGTGATCAGTCCTCTAGGTCAGCCACTACGGGTGTCGTCCACGGACGTCCAGGCATGGGTCCAAAGGGTCTCGGATCGCCGGCCACGCCCCACGTTGGTTGCGCCAAATTGTCGGGATCGTCACGACAATACCCTTCATCCACCAGTCATTCCAAATCAGATTAAGAGCATGTTGGTACCGGATAAGAATGAGTCAGACACAATGCTGGTTCAAACTCATTGCATGCTCGTGTGTAACGTCACAGCAACAACTGAACTTTATTTCCTGATACACAACATTACACAATCTATTGGGGGAGGGTGTGCAGAGGGCGGGGTTTAAGCAATGTATCTAGTACTCAGTCCTTCTGGTTGGCTCTGACGTCATCTGATGAATCTTCCTTTGTCCACATCTTGTTAAGTTTCGATTTCCAGAGAAATGATACTTGGCTTCTGGAATGTGTAACTTGTTCCTTCAGCCAAGTGAAAGTGGGGCAAAGGTGAATACTGGCAGCCATCTTAAATACAATTACATATGCATTAGCAAGCGAAGGGGAAAAACTTATTGTTTCACAGCATAAGAATATATAAAAGTACAAAGAGTATAAAGACATATATTTTTACCTTGACAATAGTATGCGGGAAGGGGAATCTCACTTTAAGCAGGGTCAGAATCTGGCTGTGTAGCGTGCAAGGGGAATGTAGTGGTCTGTGTCAATGTACCAGCAGAGTCATCTAGCACTGGCTGGGCAATGGGCAGTATGAGAAGGAAACACAGATATAGGCCCAAATAACAAAGTGGGCTAAATGCATTTCAAAATTGGTAACAGGACTAACCAGGCGGCATTCATTTTTCAGTGGAGGACAACTGTAATGAGAGGCTGACACAGTGAGTAGGCCCAAATCAGTAAGTAGTCTAAATGCAATTCAAAATTGGTAACAGTAGTAAACAGGCGGCACTGCTTTGTTCAGTGGAGGAGAACAGCAAGGAGCGGCAGACACCGTTAGTAGGCCCCAACCAAACTAGTAGGCCAAATGCAGTGTAATATTAACAACTACTTAATGAGAGCCTCAAGATCAAAGCTCAGGACAGGAAACCAGGAGAACAGCAAGGAGCGGCAGACACCGTTAGTAGGCCCCAACCAAACTAGTAGGCCAAATGCAGTGTAATATTAATAACTACTTAATGAGAGCCTGAAGATCGAAGCTCAGGACAGGAAACCAGGAGAACAGCAAGGAGCGGCAGACACCATTAGTAGGCCCCAACCAAACTAGTAGGCCAAATGCAGTGTTATATTAACAACTACTTAATGTGAGCCTGGAGATCGAAGTTCAGGACAGGAAACCAGGAGAACAGCAAGGAGCGACAGACACCGTTAGTAGGCCCCAACCCAACTAGTAGGCCAAATGCAGTGTTATATTAACAACTACTTAATGAGAGCCTGAAGATCGAAGCTCAGGACAGGAAACCAGGAGAACAGCAAGGAGCAGCAGACACCGTTAGTAGGCCCCAACCCAACTAGTAGGCCAAATGCAGTGTTATATTAACAACTACTTAACGAGAACCTGAAGATCGAAGCTCAGGACAGGAAACCAGGAGAACAGCAAGGAGCGGCAGATACCGTTAGTAGGCCCCAACCAAACTAGTAGGCCAAATGCAGTGTTATATTAACAACTACTTAATGAGAGCCTGAAGATCGAAACTCAGGACAGGAATCCAGGAGAACAGCAAGGAGCGGCAGACACCGTTAGTAGGCCCCAACCAAACTGTCATGATCCAGTTCTGAGATTATGTTCAGCTCTCTTGTCTCTGGACTGGTCATGTGGGAGTTAATCCTCTCTGCCTCACCCTGGAGCTGGCTGAACTATTTAAGTCCTCTGTAGCCATTGGGCCAGTGTCAGCTATAGTTCATGCTGCAAGATTTGAGCTCCTGACCTGATCCCTGTTATTGTGTTCCTGTTTGCCTCTGACTGCCTACACCCGTTTATGACTTGTTCTGACCTTTGGCCTGTACCCCGACTCCGTCTCCGTCTCACGTTTTGGTTACCACGTTCCCGGTAGGTTCTGACGTCTTGCTTGTCCCCGACGATTCTCTGCTCGCCCCTTCTGTACCGCGCCGCTATCTTCGTGTATGACCTTGGCTTGTTTCATGTCCCTTTCATTACCTGTGACACCTGTGTTGCTGTGTTGTTCAGTGTTGCTGTGCTGTGTGTGCAACCTCCTTTCCTTAGCCAGCACCCCCTGGTGGAGATTGCTCTATACTGCACTGCAGCAGCACATCACACAAACTAGTAGGCCAAATGCAGTGTAATATTAACAACTACTTAATGAGAGCCTGAAGATCGAAGCTCAGGACAGGAAACCAGGAGAACAGCAAGGAGCGGCAGACACCATTAGTAGGCCCCAACCAAACTAGTACGCCAAATGCAGTGTTATATTAACAACTATTTAGCAAGAACCTGAAGATAGAAGCTCAGGAAAGGCAACCAGGAGAACACCTTCGGGCGGCAGACACTGTTAGTAGGCCCCAACCAAACTAGTAGTCCCACTGCATTTGTTCCATTTAACAACTATTTAACAAGAGCCTGAAGATAGAAGCTCAGGGAAGGCAACCAGGAGAACGCCTTGGAGCGGCAGACACTGTTAGTAGGCCCCAACCAAACTAGTAGCCCCACTGCAGTTTTAAAATTCCGATAGGCTGAAAACCTGACAATAGCATGTCATTTTTTTAAGAGGACTGCTGTGTTGAGTGGCGCAGACAGACACTGCTAGTAGGCCTTACACCACAAAGTTGGCTCGATGCAGGTTTAAAAAAGGTTACATGGGTACACGGTCAGCATTGGTGTGGTCAGTTGTTGTGAATTCTGCTTTTGGGTTCCCTCCAGTGGTTGTAGGTGGTAATGCACTTGTCCCTGAGTTGCAGTCCTGGCCAGGTGTATCTGCTGATTGCAGTCCTGACTGGGGTATTTAGGTGTGCAGGATTCATTAGTCTTTGCCAGTTCTCCATGGTTCTGGGAGGTTTTGGATCTTTGTCTGGTTCCTCCTGCCTTGCTGCCAATTCAGCAAAGATAAGTGTCTGGTTTTTGTTTCTGTGGCACACATGCTGTGTGCTTAATAATTCTGTGCTATTCATTTGTTTTCTCTTGTCCAGCTTAGATTGTGTCAGTGTTTTCTCAGTCTTGTTGGATTCTCTGGAGTTGCAGATATACGCTCCTCATCTTTAGTTAGATGGTGGAATTTTTTGTATTTTCTGCTGTGGATATTTTTGGAAGGGTTTTAATACTGACCGCTTAGTATTCTGTCCTATCCTTTCCTATTTAAGCTAGAGTGTCCTCTTTTGCTAAATCCTGTTTCCTGCCTGCGTGTGTCTTTTCCTCTACTACTCACAGTCTATATTTGTGGGGGGGGCTGCCTATCCTTTGGGGTTCTGCTCTGAGGCAAGGTAGAATTCCTATTTCCATCTATAGGGGTATTTAGTCCTCCGGCTGTGTCAAGGTGTCTAGGATTTGTTAGGCACACCCCACGGCTACTTCTAGTTGCGGTGTTAAGTTCAGGATTTGCGGTCAGTACAGTTTCCACCAACTCAGAGAAAGTTCCATGCGGCTCCAAGGTCACCGGATCATAACAGTACAACTGGCCAATAATGAGTTAAATGCATCTCAGAAGAAGGGAAGAAAGGTGTTGAGCCATTTTTTTTCTGCACTCTGCTTTCTCTTCTCTTCCCTTTTTTTCTCTGGGTGGCTGAGGAGTCTTGTGCTAGCATGGATATTCAGGAATTAGCTTCTCGTGTGGACCAGCTTGCTGCTAGGGTACAGGGTATTTCTGATTATATTGTTCAGACTCCTGTTTTAGAGACGAAGATTCCTACTCCTGATTTGTTTTTTGGTGACAGGTCCAAATTTTTGAGTTTTAAAAACAACTGTAAAATGTTTTTTGCTCTGAGACCTCGATCCTCTGGTGATTCCATTCAGCAGGTTAAAATCATCATCTCCCTGCTGCGTGGCGATCCACAGGATTGGGCATTTTCCCTGGAATCTGGGAATCCGGCTTTGCTTAATGTAGACTCCTTTTTTCAGGCTTTTGGATTATTATATGATGAACCTAATTCTCTGGATCAAGCGGAGAAGACCTTGTTGGCCCTGTCTCAGGGTCAAGAGGAGGCAGAATTGTATTGTCAGAAATTTAGAAAATGGTCTGTGTTGACTAAATGGAATGATGATGCTTTGGCGGCAATTTTCAGAAAGGGTCTTTCGGAATCCGTTAAAGATGTTATGGTGGGGTTTCCCACGCCTTTCGGTCTGAGTGATTCTATGTCTCTGGCCATTCAGATTCACCGGCGCTTGCGGGAGCGCAGAACTGTGCGTACTATGGCGTTGTCCTCAGAGCAAATTCCAGAGCCAATGCAGTGTGATAGGATTCTGTCTAGAACGGAACGACAAGGTTTCAGACGTCAGAATAGGTTGTGTTTTTATTGTGGCAACGCTTCTCATGTCATTTCTGTCTGCCCTAAGCGGACAAAGAGGATCGCCAGTTCATTTACCATCAGTACTGTACAACCTAAATTTTTATTATCTGTGCCCATCAGGAAGATTGTCGATTTCTGGTGTTGCATAATTTGCATGATGCTATCGTGCTGGGTTTTCCGTGGTTGCAGGTACATAATCCTGTGTTGGACTGGAAGTCTATGTCTGTGACTAGTTGGGGTTGTCAGGGGATTCATAATGATGTTCCTTTGATGTCAATCTCCTCTTCTTCCTCTTCTGAAATTCCTAAGTTTTTGTCTGATTTTCAGGATGTATTCGATGAGCCCAAGTCCAGTTCCCTTCCACCGCACAGGGACTGTGATTGTGCTATTGACTTGATTCCAGGCTGTAAGTTTCCTAAAGGCCGACTTTTCAACCTGTCTGTGCCTGAACATACCGCCATGCGGAATTATATTAAGGAGTCTTTGGCGAAAGGGCATATTCGGCCATCTTCTTCACCGTTGGGAGTGGTATTTTTTTTTGTTGCTAAGAAGGATGGCTCCTTGAGACTCTGTATTGATTATCGCCTCTTGAATAAGATCACAGTCAAGTTTCAATACGCTTTACCTTTGCTTTCTGATTTGTTTGCTAGGATTAAGGGGGCTAGTTGGTTTACTAAGATTGACCTTCGGGGGGCACATAATCTTGTTCGTATTAAGCAGGGTGATGAATGGAAAACTGCGTTTAATACGCCCGAAGGTCATTTTGAATATCTTGTGATGCCATTCGGGCTCACTAATGCTCCATCTGTTTTTCAGTCCTTCATGCATGATATCTTCCGGACTTATCTTGATAAATTCTTGATTGTATATTTGGACGATATTTTGATTTTTTCCGATGATTGGGAGTCTCATTTCAACAGGTCAGGATGGTATTTCAGATCCTTCGTTACAATGCTTTGTTTGTGAAAGGGTCTAAGTGTCTCTTTGGGGTGCAGAAGGTTTCTTTTTTGGGCTTCATTTTTTCTCCCTCATCTATGGAGATGGATCCGGCTAAGGTTCAGGCCATTCATGATTGGATTCAACCCACATCCGTGGAGAGCCTTCAGAAATTTTTGGGTTTTGCAAATTTTTATCTCCGTTTCATTGCTAACTTCTCTAGCGTGCTTAAACCCTTGACCGATTTGACGAAGAAAGGCGCTGATGTGGCGAATTGGTCCTCTGCGGCTGTCTCTGCCTTTCAGGAGCTTAAACGCCGATTTACTTCTGCTCCGGTGTTGCGCAACCGGATGTTTCTCTTCCGTTTCAGGTTGAGATTGACGCTTCTGAGATTGGGGCAGGGGCCGTTTTGTCTCAGAGGGATTCTGTTGGTTCCTTGATGAAACTGTGTGCCTTCTTTTCCCATAAGTTTTCGCCTGCTGAACGCAATTATGATGTCGGCAATCGGGAGTTGTTGGCTATGAAGTGGGCGTTTGAGGAGTGGCGACATTGGCTTGAGGGAGCTAAGCACCGTATTGTGGTCTTGACCGATCATAAGAATCTGATTTACCTCGAGTCTGCTAAACGGCTGAATCCTAGACAGGCTCGATGGTCCTTGTTTTTTTCCCCGTTTTGATTTCGTAGTTTCGTATCTTCCGGGTTCTAAGAATATTAAGGCTGATGCCCTCTCTAGGAGTTTTTTGCCTGATTCTCCTGAGGTCCTTGAACCGGTCGGCATTCTGAAAGAAGGGGTGGTCCTTTCTGCCATTTCCCCTCATTTACGACGGGTTCTTCAGGAACTTCAGGCTGACAGACCTGACCGCCGTCCTGTGGGGAAACTGTTTGTTCCTGACAGATGGACTAGTAGAGTGATTTCTGAGGTTCACTGTTCTGTGTTGCCTGGTCATCCTGGTATTTTTGGTACCAGAGATTTGGTTGGTAGGTCCTTTTGGTGGCCTTCTTTGTCACGTGATGTGCGTTCTTTTGTGCAGTCCTGTGGGACTTGTGCGCGGGCCAAGCCTTGTTGTTCCCGTGCTAGTGGGTTGCTTTTGCCATTGCCAGTCCCTGAGAGGCCCTGGACGCATATTTCTATGGATTTTATTTCTGATCTTCCGGTTTCCCAGAAGATGTCTGTTATCTGGGTTGTTTGTGACCGGTTCTCTAAGATGGTTCTTTTGGTGCCTTTGCCTAAATTGCCTTCCTCTTCAGATTTGGTTCCGTTGTTTTTTCAGCATGTGGTTCATCTGCATGGTATTCCGGAGAATATTGTGTCCGACAGAGGTTCCCAGTTTGTTTCTAGGTTTTGGCGGGCCTTTTGTGCTAGGCTGGGCATTGATTTGTCTTTTTCTTCTGCATTTCATCCTCAGACAAATGGCCAGACCGAGCGAACTAATCAGACTTTGGAGACTTATTTGTGATGCTTTTTGTCTGCTGATCAGGATGATTGGGTGGCCTTTTTGCCATTGGCCGAGTTTGCTCTTAATAATCGGGCTAGTTCGGCTACTTTGGTTTCACCTTTCTTTTGTAATTTTGGTTTTCATCCTTGTTTTTCTTCTGGGCAGGTTGAGCCTTCTGACTGTCCTGGTGTGGATTCTGTGGTTGACAGGTTGCAGCAGATTTGGGCTCATGTGGTGGACAATTTGGTGTTGTCTCAGGAGGAGGCTCAACGTTTTGCTAACCGTCGTCGGTGTGTTGGTTCCCGGCTTCGGGTTGGGGATCTGGTCTGGTTGTCTTCCCGTCATGTTCCTATGAAGGTTTCTTCCCCTAAGTTTAAGACCCGGTTTATTGGTCCTTATAGGATTTCTGAGATTATTAATCCGGTGTCTTTTCGATTGGCGCTTCCGGCCTATTTTGCTATCCATAATGTCTTCCATAGATCTTTATTGCGGAAATATGTGGTGCCCGTTGTTCCCTCTGTTGATCCTCCGGCCCCTGTGTTGGTTGATGGAGAGTTGGAGTATGTGGTTGAGAAGATTTTGGATTCTCGTTTTTCGAGGCGGAGGCTTCAGTACCTTGTCAAATGGAAGGGTTATGGCCAGGAGGATAATTCTTGGGTTTTTGCCTCTGATGTCAATGCTGCTGATTTGGTCCGTGCCTTTCATCTGGCTCATCCTGATCGTCCTGGGGGCCCTGGTGAGGGTTTGGTGACCCCTCCTCAAGGGGGGGTACTGTTGTGAATTCTGCTTTTGGGTTCCCTCCAGTGGTTGTAGGTGGTAATGCAGTTGTCCCTGAGTTGCAGTCCTGGCCAGGTGTATCTGCTGATTGCAGTTCTGACTGGGGTATTTAGGTGTGCAGGATTCATTAGTCTTTGCCAGTTCTCCATGGTTCTGGGAGGTTTTGGATCTTTGTCTGGTTCCTCCTGCCTTGCTGCCAATTCAGCAAAGATAAGTGTCTAGTTTTTGTTTCTGTGGCACACATGCTGTGTGCTTAATAATTCTGTGCTATTCATTTGTTTTCTCTTGTCCAGCTTAGATTGTGTCAGTGTTTTCTCAGTCTTGTTGGATTCTCTGGAGTTGCAGATATACGCTCCTCATCTTTAGTTAGATGGTAGAATTTTTTGTATTTTCTGCTGTGGATATTTTTTGAAGGGTTTTAATACTGACCGCTTAGTATTCTGTCCTATCCTTTCCTATTTTAGCTAGAGTGGCCTCTTTTGCTAAATCCTGTTTCCTGCCTGCGTGTGTCTTTTCCTCTACTACTCACAGTCTATATTTGTGGGGGGCTGCCTATCCTTTGGGGTTCTGCTCTGAGGCAAGGTAGAATTCCTATTTCCATCTATAGGGGTATTTAGTCCTCCGGCTGTGTCGAAGTGTCTAGGATTTGTTAGGCACACCCCACGGCTACTTCTAGTTGCGGTGTTAAGTTCAGGATTTGTGGTCAGTACAGTTTCCACCAACTCAGAGAAAGTTCCATGCGGCTCCAAGGTCACTGGATCATAACAGTCAGTGGAGGACAATTGGAAGGAGGGACCGCAGACAGACTTACTAGGCCTAAAATAAAAAAAAGTAGGCTCTATGCACTTTTAATTAGGTTCCAGGGGTACACAGGCAGCATTGGTGTGGTCAGCGGAGGACAATTGGAAGGAGGGACCGCAGACAGACTTAGTAGGCCTAAAATAAAAAAGTAGGCTCTATGCACTTTTAAATAGGTTCCAGGGGTACACAGGCAGCATTGGTGTGGTCAGCGGAGGACTATTGGAAGGAGGGACCGCAGACAGACTTAGTAGGCCTAAAATAAAAAAAGTAGGCTCTATGCACTTTAATTAGGTTCCAGGGGTACACAGGCAGCGTTGGTGTGGTCAGTGGAGGACTATTGGAAGGAGGGACCGCAGACAGACTTAGTAGGCCTAAAATAAAAAAGTAGGCTTTATGCACTTTTAAATAGGTTCCAGGGGTACACAGGCAGTATTGGTGTGGTCAGCAGAGGACAATAGGAAGGAGGGACCGCAGACAGACTTAGTAGGCCTAAAATAAAAAAGTAGGCTCTATGCACTTTTAAATAGCTTCCAGGGGTACAAAGGCAGCATTGGTGTGGTCAGTGGAGGACTATTGAAAGGAAGGACCGCAGACAGACTTAGTAGGCCTAAAATTAAAAAAATAGGCTCAATGCAGTTTTAAATAGGTTCCAGGGGTACACAGGCAGCATTGGTGTGGTCAGTGGAGGACAATTGAAAGGAGGGACCGCAGACAGACTTAGTAGGCCTAAAATAAAAAAGAAGGCTCTATGCACTTTTAATTAGGTTCCAGGGATACACAGGCAGCATTGGTGTGGTCAGCGGAGCACTATTGGAAGGAGGGACCGCAGACAGACTTAGTGGGCCTAAAATAAAAAAAGGTGGCTCTATGCACTTTTAAATAGGTTCCAGAGGTACACAGGCAGCATTGGTGTGGTCAGCGGAGGACTATTGGAAGGAGGGACCGCAGACAGACTTACTAGGCCTAAAATAAAAAAAGTAGGCTCTATGCACTTTTACTTAGGTTCCAGGGGTACACAGGCAGCATTGGTGTGGTCAGCGGAGGACTATTGGAAGGAGGGACGGCAGATAGACTTACTAGGCCTAAAATAACAAAAGTAGGCTCTATGCACTTTTAAATAGGTTCCAGGGGTGCACAGGCAGCATTGGTGTGGTCAGCGGAGGCCTATTGGAAGAAGGGACCACAGACAGACTTAGTAGGCCTTTAAATAAAAAAAAAAGTAGGCTCTATGCACTTTTAATTAGGTTCCAGGGGTACACAGGCAGCATTGGTGTGGTCAGTGGAGGACCATTGGAAGGAGGGACCGCAGACAGACTTAGTAGGCCTAAAATAAAAAAGTAGGCTCTATGCACTTTTAAATAGGTTCCAGGGGTACACAGGCAGCATTGGCGTTGTCAGTGGAGGACTATTGGAAGGAGGGACCACAGACAGACTTAGTAGGCCTAAAATAAAAAAAATAGGCTCAATGCAGTTTTAAATAGGTTCCAGGGGTACACAGGCAGCATTGGTGTGGTCAGTGGAGGACAATTGGAAGGAGGGACCGCAGACAGACTTAGTAGGCCTAAAATAAAAAAGTAGGCTCTATGCACTTTTAAATAGGTTCCAGGGGTACACAGGCAGCATTGGCGTTGTCAGTGGAGGACTATTGGAAGGAGGGACCACAGACAGACTTAGTAGGCCTAAAATAAAAAAAATAGGCTCAATGCAGTTTTAAATAGGTTCCAGGGGTACACAGGCAGCATTGGTGTGGTCAGCGGAGTACTATTGGAAGGAGGGACCGCAGACAGACTTAGTAGGCCTAAAATAAAAAAAATAGGCTCAATGCAGTTTCAATTATCTTGCAGGGGTACACAAGCAGCATTGGTGTGGTCAGCGGAGGACAATTGGAAGGAGTGTCTGACACAGTTAGTACTCCAAAATAATACATAGATGTTAATGTCTCGCAAAAAAAAACAAAACAACAAAAAAAGGGTGGCATACTTAGGTACAGGGGTGGGCTCCTCTGTTGACGTTCAGACATTGTTATTTGGCGCAAAGTATTTACTGGTGTAAATGTAGGATAGGGCCACTGAATATTTTAACTAGCATCATACATGTCAACAAATTGGTATTGTCAGTGCCAGGCATTGAAGGATTTCACCGAATAGACTAAACAGCGGTGGAGCAGTGAGAGATAATTTTGCAAGTGGTAGAGCACAGTTTGAGCTGGGGGGACACTCTCTCGTGCCTGGCGGTACTGGCCCAAGGCCCCTCATGTTACAACGGTGTGTCTGACATTGGGTGCGCACCACCACCGCCAGAGACACTTCATTGCACTATGAGGGACCCAGTGCCAGTGCCGTCAACCAAAAGTGGGCACACCCACCTCTTCAGACAAACGGCACTCTCACGGGTGCTTGCGCCAAGTGGCGAGACCACGGCCCCGTGGGGGGAGTCAGCCCATTTAGGGAGGTGTAAACATGTCGTATCCTGGACATACAGCAGCTGCAAATTAACCCCTTCGCGACATGCGCCGTACTAGTACTGCGCTGCCGGTACTGCATTTGTGCCTCCAGCAGTACTAGTATGGCGCACCGATCACCGCGGTCTCGCGCTGAGCGCCGCGGTAATCGGGTGCGGGTGTCAGCTGTATATGACAGCTGACATCCTTCAGCAATGCCCACGATCGGCGGTAGCGCCGATTGCGGGCATTTAACCCCTCTGATGCCGCTGTCAGTAGTGACAGCGGCATAGAGGGGGATCGCGTAGGGACGGGGGCTCCCTGCGCTCTCCCACCGGAGAAACGCGATGAGATCGCGTTGCTCCGGTGACCCAGAAGGAGTCCCCGGATCCAAGATGGCCGCGGAACTCCTTCCGGGTCATGAAATGACCTGGCTAGCTGGCGCCTGCTGAGAGTTGCTGAGAGCAGGCGCCGGAAAGCCTCCTGAACTTGCCTGTCAGATCAACGATCTGACAGAGTGCTATGCACTCTGTCAGATCAACGATCTGATCTAATACAGTGATGTCCCACCCTGGGACAATGGTAGAAAGTAAAAAAAAAAAAAAATAGAATGTATAAAAAAAATAAAAAAAAATCCCCAAATAAAGAAAAAAAAACATTTCCCAGTAAATCCATTTATTTATGTAAATTAAAAAAAAACAATAAAAGTACACATATTTGGTATCGCCGCGTCCGTAACGACCCGCTCTCTAAAACCATCCCACTAGTTAACCCCTTCAGTGAACACCGCAAAAAAAACAAGGCAAAAAACATTGCTTTATTATCATACAGGTGAACAAAAAGTGGAATAACACGCGATCAAAACGACGGATATAAATAACCATGGTACCGCTGAAAACGTCATCTTGTCTCGCAAAAAAAAGCCACCATACAGCATCATCAGCAGAAAAATAAAAAAGTTATAGCTCCCAGAATAAAGCGATGCAAAAAAAAATTATTTTTTAATATAAAATAGTTTTTATTGTGTAAAAGCGCCAAAACATAAAAAAATTACATAAATGAGGTATCGCTGTAATCATACTGACCTGAAAAATAAAGCTGCTTTATCAATTTTACCACACGTGGAACGGTATAAACGCCCCCCCTAAAAGAATTTCAGGAATTGCTGGCTTTTATTCATTCCGCCTCACAAAAATCGGAATAAAAAGCGATCAAAAAATGTCATCTGCCCGAAAATGGTACCAATAAAAACGACAACTCGTTCCGCAAAAAACAAGATCTCACATGACTCTGTGGGCCAAAATATGGATAAATTATAGCTCTCAAAATGTGGTGATGCAAAAACTATTTTTTGCAATAAAAAGCGTCTTTTAGTGTGTGACAGCTGCCAACCCTAAAAATCCGCCAAAAAAACGCTATAAAAGTAGATCAAACCCCCCTTCATCACCCACTTAGTTAGGGAAAAATAATAAAATGTAAAAAAATGTATTTATTTCCATTTTCCCATTAGGGTTAGGACTAGGGTTAGGACTAGGGTTAGGGTTGGGGTTGGGGTTGGGGCTAGGGTTAGGGTTGGGGTTAGGGTTACCGTTGGGATTAGGGTTAGGGGTGTGTTTGGATTAGGGTTTCAGTTAGAATTGGGGAGTTTCCACTGTTTCGGCACATCAGGGGCTCTCCAAACGCGACATGGCGTCCGATCTCAATTCCAGCCAATTCTGCTTTGAAAAACTAAAATAGTGCTCCTTCCCTTCCGAGTTCTCCTGTGCGCCCAAACAGTGGTTCCCCCCAACATATGGGGTATCAGCGTTCTCAGGACAAGTTGGACAACAACTTTTGGGGTCCAATTTGTCCTGTTACCCTTGGGAAAATAAAAACGCGGGGGCTAAAATATCATTTTCGTGAAAAAAAAAATATTTTTTATTTTCATGGCTCTGCGTTATAAACTTTAGTGAAACACTTGTTCGTTCAAAGTTCTCACAACACATCTAGATAAGTTCCTTGGCGGGTCTAGTTTCCAATATGGGGTCACTTGTGGGGAGTTTCTATTGTTTAGGTACATCAGGGGCTCTGCAAATTCAACATGACGCCTGCAGACCAATCCATCTAAGTCTGCATTTCAAACGGCGCTCCTTCCCTCCTGAGCTCTGCCATGCACTCAAACGGTGGTTCCCCCCCACATATGGGGTATCAGCGTACTCAGGACAAATTGGACAATAACTTTTGTGGTCCAATTTCTCCTGTTACTTTTGGGAAAATAAAAACGTGGGGGCTAAAATATCATTTTCGTGGCAAAAAAATGTTTTTTTATTTTCACGGCTCTGCGTTATAAACTGTAGTGAAACACTTGTTCGTTCAAAGTTCTGACAACACATCTAGATAAGTTCCTTGGGGGGTCTAGTTTCCAATATGGGGTCACTTGTGGGGGGTTTCTACTGTTTAGGTACATCAGGGGCTCTGCAAATGCAACATGACGCCTGCAGACCAATCAATCTAAGTCTGCATTTCAAACGGCGCTCCTTCCCTTCCGAGCTCTGCCATGCACTCAAACGGTGGTTCCCCCCCACTTATGGGGTATCAGCGTACTCAGGACAAATTGGACAATAACTTTTGTGGTCCAATTTCTCCTGTTACCCTTAAGGGAAAAAAATTGCGGGCTAAAACATCATTTTGTGGAAAGAAAAAATGATTTTTTAATTTTCACACCACTACATTCTAAACTTTAGTGAAACAATTGGGGGTTAAAAGTGCTCACCACACATCTATATAAGTTCCTTAGGGGGTCTTCTTTCCAAAATGGGGTCACTTGTGGGGGGTTTCCACTGTTAATGCACGTCAGGGGCTCTCCAAATGCGACATGGGTTCCGATCTCAATTCCAGCCAATTTTGCATTGAAAAGTCAAATGGCGCTCCTTCCCTTCCGAGCTCTGCCATGCGCTCAAACAGTGGTTTATCCCCATATATTAAGAATCAGCGTACTCAGGACAAATTGCACAACTTTTGGGGTCCAATTTATCCTGTTACCCTTGGGGGAAAAAAATGTGGGGCAAAAAGATCATTTTTTGTGAAAATTAATATGAAATTTGAATTTTTTTTTACGGCTCTACATTATAAACTTCTGTGAAGCACTTGGAGGTTCAAAGTGCTCACCACACATCTAGATTAGTTCCTTAGATGGTCTACTTTCCAAAATGGTGTCACTTGTGGGGGTTTCCACTGTTTAGGCACGTCAGGGGCTCTCCAATCGTGACATGGGTTCCGATCTCAATTCCAGCAAATCTTGCATTGAAAAGTCAAATGGCGCTCCTTCCCTTCCGAGCTCTGCCATGTGCCCAAACATTGGTTTACCCCCACATATAGGGTATCGGCGTACTCAGGACAAATTGTACAACGACTTTTGTGGTCCAATTTCTCCTGTTACCCTTGGTAAAATGAAACAAATTGGACCTGAAGTAAAAATTTTGTGAAAAAAAAGTTAAATGTTCAATTTTTTTTAAACATTCAAAAAATTCCTGTGAAGCACCTGAAGGGTTAATAAACTTTTTGAATGTGGTTTTGAGTACCTTGAGGGGTGCAGTTTTTAGGATGGTGTCACTTTTGGGCATTTTCTGTCATATAGACCCCTCAAAGTCACTTCAAGTGTGAGGTGGTCCGTAAAAAAAATTGTTTTGCAAATTTTGTTGCAAAAATGAGAAATCGCTGGTCAACTTTTAACCCTTATAACTCCCTAACAAAAAAAATTGTTTCCAAAATTGTGCTGATGCAAAGCAGACATGTGTGAAATGTTGTTTATTAACTATATTATGTGATATAACTCTCTAATTTAAGGACATAAAAACTAAAAGTTTGAAAATTGCTAAATTTTCATAATTTCTGACAAATTTTTGTTTTTTTCACAAATAAATGCACGTCATATCGAAGAAGTTTTACCACTATCATGAAGTACAATATGTTACGAGAAAACAATGTCAGAATCACCAGGATCCGTTGCAGCGTTTCAGAGTTATGACCTCATAAAGTGACAGTGGTCAGAATTGTAAAAATTGGCCCTGTCACTTAGGTGAAAACAGGCTTTGGGGTGAAGGGGTTAAGAGATTGGAACAGTCAGTAAGACCAGTCCAAAAGCAAGACCTTTTTACAGGAAGGCTAGGTGTCAGCCGGGAAAGGTGGAGCAAATTAATTGGAAATCCATGAGTGGTTCATTTTAATGAAGGTTAGATCATCAACATTTTGGGTAGCCAGACGAGTCCTTTTTTTCGGTCAGTATTGAACCAGCAGCACTGAATACTCTTTCTGATAGCATACTAGCTGCTGGGCAAGCGAGCTCCTGCAATGCATATTCGAACAATTCAGGCCAGGTGTCTATTTTGGATGCCCAGTAATCAAATGGGAATGACGGGTGAGGGAGAACATCGATAGGGGAGGAAAAATAGTTAGTAACCATACTGGACAAATGTTGTCTCCTATCACTTTGAATTGATGCTGCAGTACCTGTCCTGTCTGCGGTCATTGCGAAATCACTCCACAACCTGGTCAGAAAACCCCTCTGTCCAACGCCACTTCTGATTTGTGCACCTCTAACACCTCTGCCCTGTTGCCCCCTGCAGCTCGTGTGAGAACCATCACCGGCGCTGTGTGCTGGGAATGCCTGAATCAAACGGTCAACAAGAGTTGCTTGTTTGGTTGCCAATATTTGTTCAAGGTTCTCATGTGGCATGATATTTTGCAGTTTCCCCTTATAGCGTGGATCCAGGAGGCAGGCCAACCAGTAATCGTCATCGATCATCATTTTTATAATGCAGAGGTCCCTTTTTAGGATACGCAAGGCATAATCCGCCATGTGGGCCAATGTTCCAGTTGTCAATTCACTGCTTATGCTGGGTTGAGGAGCACTTTCGGGCAAATCAACGTCACTTGCCTCCCTCAAAAACCCTGAACCTGGCCTTGCAATGCCACCAGTTTCTATTGCCCCCTGAGAAGCTTCCTCATCCGAAAAATACTCATCCCCATCATCCTCCTCGTCCTCCTCCTCTTTGGCCGCCACCTCGTCCAGTAGACTTCCCTGACCAGACAATGGCTGACTGTCATCAAGGCTTCCCTCGTCCTCGGCTGCAGACGCCTGCTCCTTTATGTGCGTTAAACTTTGCATCAGCAGACGCATTAGGGGGATGCTCATGCTTATTATGGCGTTGTCTGCACTAACCAGCCGTGTGCATTCCTCAAAACACTGAAGGACTTGACACAGGTGTTGTAGCTTCGACCACTGCACACCTGACAACTCCATGTCTGCCATTCCCATAGTAAAAAACTAATTAAAGCTGCCAAAAAGGAAACAGAGAAGCACATTGCTAAGGAGAGTAAAACTAATCCCAAACTGTTCTTCAACTATATCAATAGTAAAAGAATAAAAACCGAAAATGTAGGCCCCTTAAAAAATAGTGAGGAAAGAATGGTTGTAGATGACGAGGAAAAAGCTAACATATTAAACACCTTCTTCTCCACGGTATTCACGGTGGAAAATGAAATGCTCGGTGAAATCCCAAGAAACAATGAAAACCCTATATTAAGGGTCACCAATCTAACCCAAGAAGAGGGGCGAAACCGGCTAAATAAGATTAAAATAGATAAATCTCCGGGTCCGGATGGCATACACCCACGAGTACTAAAAGAACTAAGTAATGTAATAGATAAACCATTATTTCTTATTTTTAGGGACTCTATAGCGACGGGGTCTGTTCCGCAGGACTTGCGCATAGCAATTGTGGTGCCAATATTCAAAAAGGGCTCTAAAAGTGAATCTGGAAATTATAGGCCAGTAAATCTAACCTCTATTGTTGGTAAAATATTTGAAGGGTTTCTGAGGGATGTTATTCTGGATTATCTCAATGAGAATAACTGTTTAACTCCATATCAGCATGGGTTTATGAGAAATCGCTCCTGTCAAACCAATCTAATCAGTTTTTATGAAGAGGTAAGCTATAGGCTGGACCACGGTGAGTCATTGGACGTGGTATATCTCGATTTTTCCAAAGCGTTTGATACCGTGCCGCACAAGAGGTTGGTACACAAAATGAGAATGCTTGGTCTGGGGGAAATGTGTGTAAATGGGTTAGTAACTGGCTTAGTGATAGAAAGCAGAGGGTGGTTATAAATGGTATAGTCTCTAACTGGGTCGCTGTGACCAGTGGGGTACCGCAGGGGTCGGTATTGGGACCTGTTCTCTTCAACATATTCATTAATGATCTGGTAGAAGGTTTACACAGTAAAATATCGATATTTGCAGATGATACAAAACTGTGTAAAGCAGTTAATACAAGAGAAGATAGTATTCTGCTACAGATGGATCTGGATAAGTTGGAAACTTGGGCTTAACGGTGGCAGATGAGGTTTAACAATGATAAATGTAAGGTTATACACATGGGAAGAAGGAATCAATATCACCATTACACACTGAATGGGAAACCACTGGGTAAATCTGACAGAGAGAAGGACTTGGGGATCCTAGTTAATGAGAAACTTACCTGGAGCAGCCAGTGCCAGGCAGCAGCTGCCAAGGCAAACAGGATCATGGGGTGCATTAAAAGAGGGCTGGATACACATGATGAGAGCATTATACTGCCTCTACAAATCCCTAGTAAGACCGCACATGGAGTACTGTGTCCAGTTTTGGGCACCGGTGCCCAGGAAGGATATAATGGAACTAGAGAGAGTACAAAGGAGGGCAACAAAATTAATAGGGGATGGGAGAACTACAATACCCAGATAGATTAGCGAAATTAGGATTATTTAGTCTAGAAAAAAGACGACTGAGGGGCGATCTAATAACCATGTATAAGTATATAAGGGGACAATACAAATATCTCGCTGAGGATCTGTTTATACCAAGGAAGGTGACGGGCACAGGGGGCATTCTTTGCGTCTGGAGGAGAGAAGGTTTTTCCACCAACATAGAAGAGGATTTTTTACTGTTAGGGCAGTGAGAATCTGGAATTGCTTGCCTGAGGAGGTGCTGATGGCGAACTCAGTCGAGGGGTTCAAGAGAGGCCTGGATGTCTTCCTGGAGCAGAACAATATTGTATCATACAATTATTAGGTTCTGTAGAAGGACGTAGATCTGGGGATTTATTATGATGGAATATAGGCTGAACTGGATGGACAAATGTCTTTTTTTGGCCTTACTATGTTACTATGTTACTATCCAACTGCCTGCCCGTGTATGTGTATCCTCCCACAAATACATAACAGCACGCCTCTGTTCACCCAGTCTCTGAAGCATGTGCAGTGTGGAGTTCCACCTTGTTGCAACGTCGGTG
Source organism: Ranitomeya imitator (assembly GCF_032444005.1). Classification (NCBI taxonomy): domain Eukaryota; kingdom Metazoa; phylum Chordata; class Amphibia; order Anura; family Dendrobatidae; genus Ranitomeya; species Ranitomeya imitator. The sequence continues at coordinate 259,292,911 of NC_091285.1, read as the reverse complement.
ATTAGGCGATGCTGGGGAAGGTTCAAAGATCGCTGATGGTTCTGCATACGGCTGGAGTGTACGGGCGAACGGCGGATGTGCGAGCAAAGTCTGTGCACCTTCAGGAGCAGGTCGGGTAACCCCGTAAAACTTTTCAGGAAGCACTGCACCACCAGGTTTAAGGTGTGAGCCAGGCAAGGAATGTGTTTCAGTTGTGAAAGGGCTATGGCAGCCATAAAATTCCTTCCGTTATCACTCACTACCTTGCCTGCCTCAAGATGTACACTGTCCAGCCATGACTGAGTTTCTTGCTGCAAGAACTCGGACAGAACTTCCGCGGTGTGTCTGTTGTCGCCCAAACACTTCATTGCCAATACAGCCTGCTGACGCTTGCCACTAGCTGTTCCATAATGGGACACCTCGTGTGCAACAGTGGCAACTGCGGATGAAGTGGTTGTGCGACTGCGGTCTGTGGACGAGCTCTCGCTTCTGCTGGAGGACGAGGAGGAGGAGGGGGGCGAACGCCTACAGCCAACTGTTTCCTAGACTGTGGGCTAAGCAGAACTTTCCCAATATTGCTGTCCCCTGTGGACCCTGCATCCACCACATTAACCCAGTGTGCCGTGATGGACACGTAACGCCCCTGGCCATGCCTACTGGTCCATGCATCTGTTGTTAGGTGCACCTTTCTACTCACAGATTGCCTGAGTGCATGGACGATGCCGTCTTTTACATGCTGGTGGAGGGCTGGGATAGCTTTTCTCGAAAAGAAGTGTCGACTGGGTAGCTCGTAGCGTGGTACAGAGTAGTCCATCAGGGCTTTGAAAGCTTTGCTTTCAACTAACCGGTAGGGCATCATCTCTAACGAGATTAGTCTAGCAATGTGAGCGTTCAAACCCTGTGTACACGGATGAGAGGATGAGTACTTCCTTTTCCTAACGAGAGTCTCTTGTAGGGTGAGCTGGACTGGAGAGCTGCATATGGTGGAACTAGCGGGGGTGCCGGTGGACATGTCAGACTGAGAGAGGGTTGGTGATGGTATTCTTGCTGTTGGCCTACATACAGTGTTTCCTACCAAGAACCTGGTGATTCCCTGACTGCTTTGGCCTTGTGACGAAACCTCCACATTTGCTGCAAGTGGTGTGGTAAACGGTGGGATTACAGTGAGGGAAGGGATGTAGCGTTGCTGACTAGCTTCATTGTGAGAGGGTGCAACAACGTTAAGGGACGTTTGCTAGTTAGTCCAGGCTTGCAAGTGCATGATGGTTAAATGTCTACGCATGCAACTTGTATTTAGATTTTTAACATTCTGACCTCTGCTGAAGGTCCTTGAGCATTTCTTACAGATGACTTTACACTGATCATTTGGATCTTGGTTAAAAAAATGCCAGACTGCACTCTTCCTACTATCGGATACCTTTTCAGGCATTGCACACTGAGCTACTTTAACCGGATGGCCACTCTGTCCTACAACTGTTTTTGGTTTTGCCACACGTTTTTGGCCAGGTACGGGCCTGCCAGATGGAACCTGTTGCGATGTTGATGCCTACTGCGGCTCCTCCTCCGCTTCAGAGCTACTGCTGGCTGCACCCTGTTTCCCCAATGGCTGCTAATCGGGGTCAACAACTGGGTCATCTATGTTCTCCTCTTCTATGTCCTGTGCACCTTCCTCTGTGTCACCGTGTAATCCGGTGCTATAGCGTTCGTGACGGGGCTCCATAGTCTCATCAGGGTCAGATTCTGGATCAGTACACTGCGAGGGCAATGTTGTGATCTGAGTCAAAGGAACAGCATAATAATCTGTCTGTGGCTGTGCATCTGTGCACTCCATGTCCGATTCATCTTGTAATGGGCATGGCCTGTTAACAGTTTCCCTTTCTAACCCAGTCATGGTATGTGTAAAGAGCTCCATGGAGTAACCCGTTGTGTCACCTGATGCATCGTTCTCTGTTGTTCTGGGTGAAGAATACAAGGAAGCGACTTGTCCCTGACCGGGAACATCCACTGACGACGTGCTGCTTTTACATTTTGCACTTTCCGAAGAGGAGGCAAAAGAGTTAGAGGCAGAGTCAGCAAGGAAAGCCAAAACTTGTTCCTGCTGCTCCGGCTTTAAAAGCTAAAAAGGAGTGTTCGAGGCTTTGTGTAGCCAGACGATGACGGTGGCTGAACAACTCGAGACTTAGGTGCTATATTGCTTTTCCCACGACCACCTAATGCTCCACCACCACTACCATCATTACCAGCTGACAATGACCGCCCACGGCCACGACCTCTTCCACCAGACTTCCTCATTCTTGGAAATATGTAACCAAACTAACAAACGGTATTTGGTACTGTAAAACCAGTTACAAGGTGGACGCAAACTTGTTGTAAATTTAAATCTCCCTTTATAGGTGTGTGAGACTGCAGGGAAAATCAGGCCCACTGTATTACAGTACACAGCTTCAGTGGCAGACAGTGGCTGACAGATATGCCACTAACAGGACTGACGCAGATGCACACACTGGAAATAAAAATCTCCCCTTCTTTTTTTTTTATATGGAAGACTAGTGAATAAATCTGGCCCACTGTATTACAGTATATTTTCTGTGGCAGAAAATGACTGACAGATACCACAGACTGGACTGGCACAGATGCACAGATTAGCCAATATTAATCTTCCCTTCTTTTTTTTATGGGAGACTAGTGTATAAATCTGGCCCACTGTTTTATAGTATAGTTTCTGTGGCAGAAAATGACTGACAGATAACACAGACTGGACTGGCACAGATGCACAGATTTGCCAATATTAATCTCCCCTTTTTGCTTTTATATGGAAGACTAGTGAATAAATCTGGCCCACTGTTTTACAGTATTGTTTCTGTGGCAGAAAATGACTGACAGACACAGCAGACTGGACTGGCACAGATGCACTGATTGGCAATATAAATCTCCCTTTTTAGGTGTGGGACAATGCAGAAAAATACAGGCCCATTGTTTCACACTACACAGTTTCAGGGGCAGAAAGTGGCTTGAAGATATATATATATATATATACTAGCTGAAGAGCCCGGCGTTGCCTGGGCATAGTAAATATCTGTGGTTAGTTATAGCACCTCACTTCTCTTATTTTCCCATCACGCCTCTCATTTTCCCAATCACATCTTTCATTTTCCCCCTCATCTCTCATTTTCTCCCTCACATCTCTCATTTTCTCCCTCACTCCTCTCATTCCCCCCTAACACTTGTCATTTCAACCTCACATCTGTCATTTTCTGATCACTCCATTATTTTTCCTCACTCCTCTCATTTTGCACTCACACCTTTTCATTTTCACCTCACACCTCTCATTTTCACCTCATCACCTCAGTATATACATGTTTGTCATCTCCCTTATATATAGTATACATCTGTGTCATCTCCTGTATATAGTATATACCTGTATGTCATCTCCCCTGTATATATTATATACCTGCTGTGTGTCATCTCCCCTATATATAGTATATACCTGAATGTGATCTCCTTCTATATATAGTATATACCTGTATGTCATCTCCTCCTGTATATAGTATATACCTGTGTGTCATCTCCCCTGTATATAGTATATATCTGTGTGTCATCTCCTCCTGTATATAGTATATACCTGCATGTCATCTTCTATATATAGCATATACCTGTATGTCATCTCCTCCTGTATATAGTATATACCTGTAGGTCATCTGCTCCTGTATATAGTATATACCTGTGTGTCATCTCCTCCTGTATATAGTATATTCCTGTATGTCATCTCCTCCTGTATATATATGTACCTGTATGTCATCTCCTCCTCTATATAGTATATACCTTTGTGTCATCTCTCCTGTATATAGTATATATCTGTGTGTCATCTCCCCTGTATATAGTATATACCTGTGTGTCATCTCCTCCTGTATTAGACCTCGTTCACACGTTATTTGCTCAGTATTTTTACCTCAGTATTTGTAAGCTAAATTGGCAGCCTGATAAATCCCCAGCCAACAGGAAGCCCTCCCCCTGGCAGTATATATTAGCTCACACATACACATAATAGACAGGTCATATGACTGACAGCTGCCGAATTTCCTATATGGTACATTTGTTGTTCTTATAGTTTGTCTGCTTATTAATCAGATTTTTATTTTTGAAGGATACCAGACTTGTGTGTGTTTTAGGGTGAGTTTCGTTTGTCAAGTTGTGTGTGTTGAGTTGCATGTGGCAACATGCGTGTAGCAACTTTTTGTGTGTCAAATTGCATGTGACAGGTTAGTGTAGCAAGTTGTGTGCAGCAAGTTTTGAGCATGGCGAGTTTTGCGCGTGGCGAGTTTTATGTGTGGTGCCTTTTGAGTACGTGCAAGTTTTGTGTGAGGCAACTTTTGCATGTGTTGCAACTTTTGTGCATGTGGCAATTTTTCAGCGTGTGCAAGTTTTGTGTGTGGCGAGTTTTCCATGAGGTGAGTTTTGCACTTGTGGCGATTTTTGCGTGAGCCTAGTTTTTGCATGTGGCGAGTTCTGCGCGTGGCGAGTTTTGAGCGCCGACTTTTGTGTTTCGACTTTTATGTGGCGAGGTTGGTGTATGTGTGGTGAAATGTGTGCTGAGGGTAATATGTGTTCATGCACGTGGTAGTGTGTGGCGCATTTTGTGTGTGTTCATATCCCCGTGTGTGGTGAGTATCCCATGTCGGGGCCCCACCTTAGCAACTGTACGGTATATACTCTTTGGCGCCATCGCTCTCATTCTTTAAGTCCCCCTTGTTCACATCTGGCAGCTGTCAATTTGCCTCCAACACTTTTCCTTTCACTTTTCCCCATTATGTAGATAGGGCCAAAATTGTTTGGTGAATTGGTAAGCGCGGGGTTAAAATTTCACCTCACAACATAGGCTATGACGCTATCGGGGTCCAGACGTGTGACTGTGCAAAATTTTGTGGCTGTAGCTGTGACGCCTCCAACAATTTTCCTTTCATTTTCCCCATTATGTAGATAGGAGCAAAATTGTTTGGTGAATTGGAAAGCGCGGGGTTAAAATTTCACCTCACAACATAGACTATGATGCTCTCAGGGTCCAGACGTGTCACTGTGCAAAATTTTGTGTCTGTAGCTGCGACGCCTCCAACACTTTTCCTTTCACTTTTTTCCCCATTATGTAGATAGGGGCAAAATTGTTTGGTGAATTGGAATGCGCGGGGTTAAAATTTCGCCTCACAACATAGCCTATGACGCTCTCGGGGTCCAGACGTGTGACCGTGCAAAATTTTGTGGCTGTAGCTGCGACGGTGCAGATGCCAATCCCAGACATACACACATACACACACACACACACACATTCAGCTTTATATATTATATATATATATATATATATATATATATATATATATATATATATAAGGGACTGTACTACAATTACTACCTCCCTACAGTAATCTCAGAAAAGCAGAAAAGTATGGCAGGCAGCAATAAAAAGGACTGCTGCACACAAAAGTGTGGACAAGCGAACAAGATAGCTGTGCAGAAAGGAAGGAACAACAGGATTTGTGCTTTGAAAAAAGCAGTTGGTTTGCACAGTGGCGTACAAACAGCAATGCAGCTATCAGGGAGCCTTGTAAGGCAGCCTTATAAGCTACAGAGCTGATGCACAGAAATATAGCCTCCACTGTCCCTGCAAGGAAAAGAAGGTGTTGGACAGTGGAAATCGCTACAGTACAAGCGGTTTGGGGGTTTATATTCCATGCCTAACGCTATCCCTGCTTCTGACGAAGCGGAAGCAACCTCTCCCTATGCTCAGATCAGCAGCAGTAAGATGGCGGTCGGCGTGCACGCCCCTTTATATCCCCTGTGCCATGCCCTTCTCTAAGATGGTGGGGACCGAGAACTATGTCTTCACGCTGCCCACACTCTGCGTCCTCCTTCATTGACTTAGAAATGACGCTGAACGCATCATATGAAACACGACTTTGGCGCGAAGGTCACCGACCGCGTGGCCGACCCCACACAGGGATCGGGTCAGGTTTCATGAAACCCGACTTTGCCAAAAGTCGGCGACTTATGAAAATGACCGATCCGTTTCGCTCAACCCTACTTACCATACTTGATCGCCTGCAAAAATTTTAAAATAATTAACCAACCGTATACTACCTGTCTGCCATAGTCCAATTAATCATGTATTGAAAAGTCACCGCACACTCAGAACCGGTATAATGCAAAATATTACACAATTTTATTGTGTTTACAGTCAATGTTGCCACAAAAGAAAACGTGCTGATAGGAACCCAACATTTCGACCCTCCCGGGTCTTAATCATGGGGTTGCCATGGAAACAAAGAAACAATATCAGATATGAATAACGTAACATCGACAAAGGCAAAGAAGATGTAGCGTGAAAGTAAGCTAAATCATGATATACTGTACATATACAGTGGGGCAAAAAAGTATTTAGTCAGTCAGCAATAGTGCAAGTTCCACCACTTAAAAAGATGAGAGGCGTCTGTAATTTACATCATAGGTAGACCTCAACTATGGGAGACAAACTGAGAAAAAAATCCAGAAAATCACATTGTCTGTTTTTTTAACATTTTATTTGCATATTATGGTGGAAAATAAGTATTTGGTCAGAAACAAACAATCAAGATTTCTGGCTCTCACAGACCTGTAACTTCTTCTTTAAGAGTCTCCTCTTTCCTCCACTCATTACCTGTAGTAATGGCACCTGTTTAAACTTGTTATCAGTATAAAAAGACACCTGTGCACACCCTCAAACAGTCTGACTCCAAACTCCACTATGGTGAAGACCAAAGAGCTGTCAAAGGACACCAGAAACAAAATTGTAGCCCTGCACCAGGCTGGGAAGACTGAATCTGCAATAGCCAACCAGCTTGGAGTGAAGAAATCAACAGTGGGAGCAATAATTAGAAAATGGAAGACATACAAGACCACTGATAATCTCCCTCGATCTGGGGCTCCACGCAAAATCCCACCCCGTGGGGTCAGAATGATCACAAGAACGGTGAGCAAAAATCCCAGAACCACGCGGGGGGACCTAGTGAATGAACTGCAGAGAGCTGGGACCAATGTAACAAGGCCTACCATAAGTAACACACTACGCCACCATGGACTCAGATCCTGCAGTGCCAGACGTGTCCCACTGCTTAAGCCAGTACATGTCCGGGCCCGTCTGAAGTTTGCTAGAGAGCATTTGGATGATCCAGAGGAGTTTTGGGAGAATGTCCTATGGTCTGATGAAACCAAACTGGAACTGTTTGGTAGAAACACAAATTGTCGTGTTTGGAGGAAAAAGAATACTGAGTTGCATCCATCAAACACCATACCTACTGTAAAGCATGGTGGTGGAAACATCATGCTTTGGGGCTGTTTCTCTGCAAAGGGGCCAGGACGACTGATCCGGGTACATGAAAGAATGAATGGGGCCATGTATCGTGAGATTTTGAGTGCAAACCTCCTTCCATCAGCAAGGGCATTGAAGATGAAACGTGGCTGGGTCTTTCAACATGACAATGATCCAAAGCACACCGCCAGGGCAACGAAGGAGTGGCTTCGTAAGAAGCATTTCAAGGTCCTGGAGTGGCCTAGCCAGTCTCCAGATCTCAACCCTATAGAAAACCTTTGGAGGGAGTTGAAAGTCCGTGTTGCCAAGCGAAAAGCCAAAAACATCACTGCTCTAGAGGAGATCTGCATGGAGGAATGGGCCAACATACCAACAACAGTGTGTGGCAACCTTGTGAAGACTTACAGAAAACGTTTGACCTCTGTCATTGCCAACAAAGGATATATTACAAAGTATTGAGATGAAATTTTGTTTCTGACCAAATACTTATTTTCCACCATAATATGCAAAAAAAAGATAAAAAAAACAGACAATGTGATTTTCTGGATTTTTTTTTCTCAGTTTGTCTCCCATAGTTGAGGTCTACCTATGATGTAAATTACAGACGCCTCTCATCTTTTTAAGTGGTGGAACTTGCACTATTGCTGACTGACTAAATACTTTTTTGCCCCACTGTATATACACACCAAACAAAATAAAGTAAAGAATAAAAATACCTGGCCAAACATACAAAATAATTACAGATATTTACAAAAATTAACAGATATAAATACAAAAGGGGGAGGAGCACAAGATGGTAGGAGACTAACATTGTAGCGCAACAGTATTAGATCCAAAAATATATGTCACATTAGCCTAAATAGGGAATGATTGCTGTCTGATTATGTTGAGGAAGTGTCATGTGTCCAGTAAGTATGATCTGGTGGTCCTGACTAGTGGTGTTAGAACCTTTTCTAGGAAGATAGAGGTGAAAGTATGGAGTCTATAGATGCCACGATGGGACGGCCCGGAGGATTGGTTAGAGATTTATGAATTTTAGGGAGAACGTAAAAACTGGGGTTATAGGATGAGGGTTGGAGAGGAACTTGGCTGTCTGTTGATCCATCGTGCCGTTGCCAGTGTAGGTGTTGATAACTGACTGAATTTTGTCGCTTTATGGCAAAGCTGTGTGGGAATTTTCCCACACAGCAATGCCACAAATGAGAGTAGGGACTATTTCTCACAGCGGCAGAGGAATACAGTGCGGAAGGATACCTTCCATCATAGTATTCCTGGAGCCCCTGGAGAGTGTGGTTGCATCAGCTGATGCTGCTGATCTCCATGGGAGATCGTCGTGGGACACTTGTTTTAATTGGATATCTGCGGATCAGGGAGTATATTGTTTGTTTATTATTTTAATATTTTTTACAGGAGATCAATGGCTCCGGGGATCAAAGTGACAAGGTGATGGTGAGTATATACTCTATGTTGTATATATTGTATGTCTATACTGCATGTTGTATGCCTATATGTATGTTGTATGTACTGTATGTATGTTGTATGTACTGTATATATGTTGTATGTCTATATGTATGTTGTATGTACTGTATGTCAGTTGTCTGTACTGTATGTATGTTGTATGTCTATATGCATGTACTGTATGTCTATATGTATGTTGTATGTACTGTATGTATGTTGTATGTACTGTATGTATGTAATGTATGTTGTATTTATATTGTATGTCTATATGTATGTTGTATGTCTGTATGTATATTGTATGTACTGTATGTATGTTGTATGCCTATATGTATGTTGTATGTACTGTATGTATGTTGTATGTACTGTATGTATGTTGTATGTCTATATGTATGTTGTATGTACTGTATGTCAGTTGTCTGTACTGTATGTATGTTGTATGTCTATATGCATGTACTGTATGTCTATATGTATGTTGTATGTACTGTATGTATGTTGTATGTACTGTATGTATGTAATGTATGTTGTATTTATATTGTATGTCTATATGTATGTTGTATGTCTGTATGTATATTGTATGTACTGTATGTATGTTGTATGTCTATATGTATGTTGTATGTACTGTATGTATGTTGTATGTACTGTATATATGTTGTATGTACTGTATGTGTGTAATGTATGTTGTATGTACAGTACAGACCAAAATTTTGGACACACCTTCTCATTTAAAGATTTTTCTGTATTTTCATGACTATGAAAATTGTACATTCACACTGGAGGCATCAAAACTATGAAATAACACATGTGGAATTATATACGTAACAAAAAAGTGTGAAACAACTGAAATTATGTCTTATATTCTAGGTTCTTCAAAGTAGCCACCTTTTGCTTTGATGACTGCTTTCCACACTCTTGGCATTCTCTTGATGAACTTCAAGAGGTAGTCACCGGGAATGGTTTTCACTTCACAGGTGTGCTCTGTAAGGTTTAATAAGTGGGATTTATTGCCTTATAAATGGGGTTGGGACCATCAGTTGTGTTGTTCAGAAGTCTGGTGGATACAGCTGATAGTCCTACTGAATAGACTGCTGGAATTTGTATTATGGCAAGAAAAAAGCAGCTAAGTAAAGAAAAACGAGTGGCCATCATTACTTTAAGAAATGAAGGTCAGTGAATCCGAAAAATTGGGAAAACTCTGAAAGTGTCCCCAAGTGCAGTGGACAAAAACCATCAAGAACTACAAAGAAACTGGCTCACATGAGGACCGCCCCAGGAAAGGAAGACCAAGAGTCACCTCTGCTTCTGAGGATAAGTTTATCCAAGTCGCCAGCCTCAGAAATCGCAGGTTAACAGCAGCTCAGATTAGAGACCAGGTAAATGCCACACAGAGTCCTAGCAGCAGACATATCTCTACAACAACTGTTAAGAAGAGACTTTCTGCAGCAGGCCTTTATGGTAAAATAGCTGTTAGGAAACCACTGCTAAGGACAGGCAACAAGCACAAGAGACTTGTTTGGGCTAAAGAACACAAGGAATGGACATTAGACCAGTGGAAATCTGTGCTTTTGTCTGAGGAGTCCAAATTTGAGATCTTTGGTTCCAACCACCGTGTCTTTGTGCGACGCAGAAAAGGTGAACGGATGGACTCCTACATGCCTGGTTCCCACCGTGAAGCATGGAGGAGGAGGTGTGATGGTGTGGGGGTGCTTTGCTGGTGACACTGTTGGGGATTTATTCAAAATTGAAGGCAAACTGAACCAGCATGGCTACCACAGCATTTTGCAGTGGCATGCTATTCCATCCGGTTTGCGTTTAGTTGGACCATCATTTATTTTTTAACAGGACAATGACCCCAAACACACCTCCAGGCAAGAGCTGCTGGATTCGAGTCCTGACACTGATGATCTGCTGACTCAGGTACTTGCATGTTCCGAACCTCCTCTGGCATACATCCACAATGCAACTGCTAGACAGTTGCACGCAACCTCCAACAGAGGGCACAGGTAAGGGGAAACAGATAGCACTCACAGTGTAGGACCACAATGCAAAGCGTGGAGCGCCACTAGGAGGCAGCAGAGTTGTCAGGCCGGTCAGTACCAAACAGGAAGACGAAGTACCAGAGGTCACAGCAATGCAAGTGGTCAAAGACAAGCCAGAAATCGGAATCAGATGGAAGCGCGGGATCCAAAACGTGAGACAGAAGACGTAGTTGGGTTACGAGCCAAAGAGTCAAAGCCAGATGGGAAATGCAGTAAAAGTGACAGAAAGTAGGAGGCAGGGTTCAGAATTCAAGCCGAGTCATACACTGTAGAGAACCACCAAACACATACTAAGTCAAGGATCGGGAACGGGTCAGGCACAAATATGGGTAGTCAGAGCCAGAAGGATCACTAGGGTATACGGGTCAGCTGCTCAAGACAGAAACTGGAACTATCACTGACAAATGCTACCAGAAGTGGCACAAATAAAGAGCCATCCACGAACCAAAGGGAGGCAGGAAAGGTTAACCCCATCATAACCAAGCCTGGGAAAGAAAGGCAAGACGCAAACCACGACCGGGATCATGACAGTACCTTTCTCTCAAGGGGGGCCACCAGACCCCCAGGTTTCCCAGGATACAGAGTATTAAAGGCCTGGATCAACCGATCCGCATGGACCAATCGTGACGGTACCCAGGACCGATCCTCAGGACCGTAACCATTTCAATGGACCAGATATTGGAGTGAGAGATGGACCAAGCGAGAGTCCACAATCCGTTCTACCTCATACTCACTCTGACCATCCACCAAAATAGGTGGCTGCAGAGATGGAGACCCCCCTGAGGAAGACCCCAACGGTTTCAAAAGAGCTTTATGGAACACTTTGGGGATTTGTAGTGACGGGGGAAAGTCCAAACAGAAGGCCACAGGATTGACTGCCTCCATAATCTCATAAGGGCCAGTGAACTTGGGCCCCAACTTAGCCAAAGGAACTTTAAGCTTAATATTCCTGGTGGAAAACTCTACCTTATCCCCAACCCGGAATACTGGCTCCACAGATGGTCTTTTGTCAGCAACAAATTTATACCTCCCCAATGTTCCTCTGAACCTCCTGCCACACCTCCAACTGTTGAACAGCAAGATCAGCTCCAGGACCCCCTGAATCCAGTTGGGAAAATTCCCCAAAATGAAGGTTAAACCCATTATTACAGAAGAAAGGGGAGGTGGCTGTGGACTGATTGATGCGATTATTAAAAGCAAATTCAGCCACAGGCAAAGAGGAACACCAATCATCCTGCCGAGCTGTGGTCAGACCGCAAAATTTGTTCCAGGGACTGATTGGTCCGCTCTATCTGACCATTAGTCACAGGATGATATGCTGAAGAAAAGGTTAATCAGATACCCAACCTTTTACAAAAGAACCTCCAAAACTTGGACACAAACTGCACTCCCCTGTCTGAAACCACACTCACAGGCACACCATGCAACCGCACCACATGTTCGACAAACAATTTAGCTAACGGTCTCTGCATTAGGCAGACCTCTTAAAGGTACAAAATGCGCCTGCTTGCTAAATCTGTCCATCACCACCGAAATGACCGTTTTACCACTAGAAGGAGGAAGATCTGTGATAAAATCCATGGACAGATGAGTCCACGGTCTTTCAGGAATTGGCAATGGCACCAATTCCCCGGCCGGCTGGCTATGGGAGTTTTTAGCATGAGCACATGCATCACAGGATGACACAAACTTCACCACATCTGAGGCCAACAAGGATCACCAAAACAACCTAGAGACAGCTTTATGGATAGCCAAGATTCCAGGATGCCCACTCAGTGCTGAATCATGAAACTTCCGGAGCATTCTGAGACGAAATTGGACACAAAGAGCTTATTACCGGGCAATGACAGAGGGTCAAAAGATTGGGCTTCAAGAATCTCCCGCTCCAATACAGAAGATACCCCAGCCACCACTACACCGTACTGAAGAATGGAGGGGGGCAGTTCAGGAGGTGATATCGAGTCCAGACTACGAGACAAGGCATCAGCCTTGACATTTTTAGAACCAGGTCAAAAGGTATTAGAGAATTGAAACCGTGAGAAGAAAAGTGACCATCTTGCCACCTGGTGCACAAGAGCTGCTGGATTCGAGTCCTGACACTGATGATCTGCTGACTCAGGTACTTGCATGTTCCGAACCTCCTCTGGCATACATCCACAATGCAACTCCTAGACAGTTGCACGCAACCTCCAACAGAGGGCACAGGTAAGGGGAAACAGATAGCACTCACAGTGTAGGACCACAATGCAAAGCGTGGAGCGCCACTAGGAGGCAGCAGAGTTGTCAGGCCGGTCAGTACCAAGCAGGAAGACGAAGTACCAGAGGTTACAGCAATGCAAGTGGTCAGAGACAAGCCAGAAATCGGAATCAGATGGAAGCGCGGGATACAAAACGGGTTACGAGCCAAAGAGTCAAAGCCAGACGGGAAATGCAGTAACAGAGACGGAAAGTAGGAGGCAGGGTTCAGAATTCAAGTAGAGTCATACACTGTGGGGAACCACAAACACACACTAAGTCAGGGATAGGGAACAGGTGAGGCACAAATATGGGTAGTCAGAGGCAGAAGGATCACTATCGTATGCGGGTCAGTTGCTCAAGCCAGTGACTGGAACTATCACTGACAAATGCTACCAGAAATGGCACCAATATATAGCCACCCAGGGACCAAAGGGAGGCAGGAAAGGTTAACCCCATCATAACCAAGCCTGGGAAAGAAAGGCAAGAAGCAAACCCCTACCTGGATCATGACAAAATCTAAGGACAAGAGATGGGCATTGTGAGCTCCATGGCATAGGTGAGCAGCTGCATGGAAGGCTTTCTTCACTAAGCACAATGCCAAGCATCAGATGGATTAGTATAAAGCATGCTGCCAGTGCACTCTGGAGGTAGGGAATGTGTTCTGTGGAATGATGAGTCATGCTTCTGTATCTACAAGGGCTTCTCACTAAATTAGAATATCAAAAAGTTTATTTATTTCAGTTCTTCAATACAAAAAGTGAAACTCCTATATTATATAGAGTCATTACACACAGAGTGATCTATTTCATATGTTTATTTCTGTTAATGTTGATGATTATGGCTTACAGCCAATGAAAACCCAAAAGCCATTATCTCAGTAAATTAGAATACTTTATAACACCAGCTTGTAAAATGATTTTAAAATCCAAAATGTTGGCCTATTGAAATGTATGTTCAGTAAGTGCACTTAATACTTGGTCGGGATCCTTTTGCATCAATTGCTGCATTAATTCGGCGTGGCATGGAGGCAATCAAACTGTGGCACTGATGAGGTGTTATGGAAGCCCAGGTTGCTTTGATAGCAGCCTTCAGCTTGTCTGCATTGTTGGGTCTAACTTTTTTATTTTTCCAGCCATATAGCCATATGAGGGCGACAAGTTGTACTTTTGAATGACACCATTCATTCTGCCACATAGTGTACTGGGTAAACAACATTCCAAGTGTGTTGAAATTACAAAAGAAAGTGCAATTACATAATTTTTTTCATTTACAATGTTCAATATATGGTAAAACTGACCTGGCAATATGATACCCCAGGTCAATGCAAGTATGCAAATGCCAAACATGTATAGCTTTTTTATTTATCCCCTTCCTCACCTGTGACGCCACGTAGGCGTCATGAAAGTCGGTGCCAATCCAACCTGTGACGCCTATGTGGCGTCATGGAGGGATCGCGTCCCTGCAGATCGGGTGAAAGGGTTAACTCCTTTTTCACCCGATCTGCAGGGACAGGGGGAGTGGTACTTTAGCCCAGGGGGGGGTGGCTTCGCCCCCGTGGCTACGATCGCTTTGATTGGCTGTTGAAAATGTAATATTTCATCTATGAAAACTGGTGAAATATTAAAATCCAGCCATGGCCGATGCTGCAATATCATCGGCCATAGCTGGAAACCCTGATCTGTCCCCCCACTGCCACCGATCTCCTCCCCAGTCCTCCGTCCTGTGCTCCGCCCCCCTCCGTTGTCCTGTCTGCTCCCCCGTCCTGTCCGCTCCCCATGCTTCGATCCCACCCCCCGTGCTCCGATCCCCCCCCCGTGCTTCGATCTCCCCCCCTCATACTTATCAAGCCTCCCGCTGTCTGTCCGTCTTCTCCATGGGTGCCGCCATCTTCCAAAATGGCGGGTGCATGCACAGTGTGCCCGCCGAATCTGCCAGCCGGCAGATAAAACCTATCACAGTGATCAAAATAAAAAAAATATTAAATGAACCCCCCTCTTTAGGTAGGGACAATAATAAAATGAAGAAACTATATTTTTTTCCACTAGGGTTAGGGTTAGAACAGGGTTAGGGTTAGAACTAGGGTTACGGTTAGGGCTAGGGTTAGGGCTAGGGTTATGGTTAGAATTAGGCTATGTGCACACGGTGCGGATTTGGCTGCGGATCCACAGCAGATTGACCGCGGATCCGCAGCGGAATAGCAGTTTTTCATCAGATTTACAGTTCCATGTAAACCTATGGAAAACCAAATCCGCTGTGCCCATGGTGCGGAAAATACCGCGCGGAAACACTGTATTGTATTTTCCGCAGCATGTCAATTCTTTGTGCGGATTCCGCAGCGTTTTACACCTGTTCCTCAATAGGAATCCGCAGGTGAAATCCGCACAAAAAACACTGGAAATCCGAGGTAAATCCGCAGGTAAAACGCAGTGCCTTTTAACTGCGGATTTTTCAAAAATGGTGCGGAAAAATCTCACACGAATCCGCAACATGGGCACATAGCCTTAGGGTTAAGGTTGGAATTAGGGCTAGGGTTGGAAATAGGGTTAAGATTAGGCTTGTGGTTAGAGTTATGGTTAGGGGTGTGTTGGGGTTAAAGTTGTGGTTAGGGTTGGGGTTAGGGTTGGGATTAGAGTTAGTGTTGGAGTTAGAATTGAGGGGTTTCCACTGTTTAGGCACATCAGGGGTCTCCAAACGCAACATGGCGCCACCATTGATTCCAGCCAATCTTGCGTTCAAAAAATGGTGCTTCCTCCCTTCCGAGCCCTGACGTGCGCCCAAACAGTGGTTTACCCCCACATATGGGGTATCAGCGTACTCAGGATGAGCTGGGCAACAAATATTGGGGTCCACTTCTCCTGTTACCCTTGTGAAAATAAAAAATTGCTCACTAAAACATAATTTGTGAGGAAAGAAAAATGATTTTTTATTTTCCCGGCTCTGCGTTGTAAACTTCTGTTAAGCACTTGGGGGTTCAAAGTGCTCACCACACATCTAGATAAGTTCCTTGGGGGGTCTAGCTTCCAAAATGGGGTCACTTGTTGCGGGTTTCTACTGTTTAGGCACATCAAGGGCTCTGCAAACGTAACATGATGCCCGCAGACCATTCAAGCAAAGTCTGCATTCCAAAACATCACTACTTCCCTTCCGAGCCCCGACGTATGCCCAAACTGTGGTTCCGCCCCACATATGGGGTATCAGCGTACTCAGGACAAACTGGACAACAACTTTTGGGGTCCAATTTTTCCTGTTACTCTTGTGAAAATAATAAATTGCAGGTGAAAAAATAATTTTTGAGGAAAGAAAAATTATTTTTTATTTTCTCAGCTCTGCGTTATAATCTTCTGTGAAGCACTTGGGGGTTTAAAGTGGTCACCGCACATCTAGATTAGTTCCATGGGAGGTCTAGTTTCCAAAAGGGTCACATGTAGGGGAGCTCCAATGTTTAGGCACACAAGGGCTCTCCAAACGCGACATGGTGTCCGCTAACTATTGGAGCTAATTTTTCATTGAAAAAGTCAAATGGCACTCCTTCCCATCCGAGCCCTGCCGTGTGCCCAAACAGTGGTTTACCCCCACATGTGAGGTATCAGTGTACTCAGGAGAAATTGCCCAATAAATTTTAGGATCCATTTTATCCTGCTGCCCATGTGAAAATGAACAAATTGTGGCTAAAATAAATTTTTTGTAAAAAAAAAATACTTTTTCATTTTTACGGATCAATTTGTGAAGCACATGGGGGTTCAAAGTGCTCACTATGCATCTAGATAAGTTCCCTGGGGGGTCTAGTTTCTAAAATGGGGTCACTTGTGAGGGAGCTCCAATATTTAGGTACACTGTGGCTCTCCAAATGTAACATGGTGTCCGCTAACGATTGGAGCTAATTTTTCATTCAAAAGTCAAATGGCGCTCCTTCCCTTATGAGCCTTGCCGTGTGCACAAATAGTGGTTTGTGACCACATATGAGGTATCGGTGTTCTCAGGAGAAATTGCTCAACACATTTTGGGATCCATTTTATCCTGTTGCCTATGTGAAAATGAAAAAATTGAGGCTAAAAGAATTTTTTTGTGGAAAAAAAGTACTTTTTCATTTTTACGGATCAATTTGTGAAGCACCTGGGGTTCAAAGTGCTCACTATGCATCTAGATAAACTCCTTGGGGAGGTCTAGTTTCCAAAATAGGGTCACATGTGAGGGAGCTCCAATGTTTAGGCACACAGGGGCTCTCCAAACGCGACATTGTGTCCGCTAAAGATTGGAGCCAATTTTTCATTCAAAAAGTGAAATGTAGCTCCTTCCCTTCCGAGCCCTGTCATGCGCCCAAACAGTGGTTCCCCGCCACATATGGGGTATCGGCGTACTCAGGACAAATTGTACAATAACTTTTGGGGTCTAGTTTCTGTTTTTACCCTTGGGAAAATAAAAAAATTGTTGCTAAAAATCTCACTGCCGCCTCACCGCCGCCAGAGCCCCTGCCTCACTGCCGCCAGAGCTGCCGCCTCACCCCTACCTTCTGTCTCTTCCCCACTATCCCATAGAATGTAAGTCCGCAAGGACAGGGTCCTCTCCCCTCTGTACCAGTCTGTCACTGTAAACCTGTTTACTGTAAACGATATCTATAACCCTGTATGTAAACCTTTCTCATGTACAGCAACATGGAATTAATGGTGCTATATAAATAAATAATAATAATAATAATAATTTTTGTGACTAAAAAGTTAAATGTTCAATTTTTCCTTCCATGTTGCTTCTCCTGCTGTGAAGCACCTGAAGGGTTAATGAACTTTTTGAATGTGGTTTTGAGCACCTTGAGGGGTGCAGTTTTTAGAATGGTGTCACTTTTGGGTATTTTCAGCCATATAGACCCCTCAAACTGACTTCAAATGTGAGGTGGTGCCTAAAAAATTTTTTTTTTAAATTTCGTTGTAAAAATGAGAAATCGCTGGTCAAATTTTAACCCTTATAACTTAATAGCAAAAAAAAATTTGTTTCCAAAACTGTGCTGATGTAAAGTAGACATGTGGGTAATGTTATTTATTAACTATTTTGTGTCACATAACTCTCTCGTTTAACAATAAAAATTCAAAATCTGAAAATTTCGACATTTTCAAAATTTTCGCCAAATTTCCATTTTTGCACAAATAAATGCAAAAATTAACAACCTAAATTTACCACTAACATGAAGCGCAATATGTCACGAAAAAACAATCTCAGAACCGCTAGGATCCGTTGAAGCGTTCCTGAGTTATTACCTCATAAAGGGACACTGGTCAGAATCGCAAAAAACGGACAGGTCATTAAGGTCAAAATAGGCTGGGTCATGAAGGGGTTACTTAACCCCTTAACCCCCAAAAGTGGTTTGCACGTTAATGACCGGGCCAATTTTTACAATTCTGACCACTGTCCCTTTATGAGGTTATAACTCTGGAACGCTTCAACGGATCCTGATGATTCTGACATTGTTTTCTCATGACATATTGTACTTCATGATAGTGGTAACATTTCTTTGATATTATCTGCATTTATTTCTGAAAAATGGAAATTTGGCGAAAATTTTGAAAATTTCGCAATTTTCCAACTTTGAATTTTTATGCCCTTAAATCACAGAGATATGTCAAATAAAATACTTAATAAGTAACATTTCCCACATGTCTACATCAGCACAATTTTGGAATCAAAAGGGTTTATGAGGGTTATAAGGGTTAAAAGTTGACCAGCAATTTCTCATTTTTACAAAACTATTTCTTTTTACGGACTACATCACATTTGAAGTCACTTCAAGGGGTCTATATGATAGAAAATACCCAAGTGTGACACCATTCTAAAAACTGCACATCTCAAGGTGCTAAAAACCACATTCAAGAAGTTTATTAACCCTTCAGGTGTTTCACAGGAATTTTTGGAATTTAAAAAAATAAATGAACGTTTAACCTTTTTTCACAAAAAATTTACTTCAGCTCCAATTTGTTTTATTTTACCAAGGGTAATAGAAGAAAATGGACCCCAATTGTTGTTGTAAAATTTGTCCTGAGTACGCTAATACCCCATATGTGGGGATAAACCACTGTTTGGGCGCATGGCACAGCTTGGAAGGGAAGGAGCGCCATTTGACTTTTCAATGCAAAATTGACTGGAATTGAGATAGGACGCCATGTCTCGTTTGAAGAGCCCCTAATGTGCCTAAATATTGAAACCACCCACAAGTGACACCATTTAGGAAAGAAGACCCCCTAAGGAACTTATCTAGATGTGTTGTGAGAAGTTTGAACCTCCAAGTGTTTCACTACAGTTTATAACGCAGAGCCGTGAAAATAAAAAAAAAATGTTTTCCGCAAAAATTATTTTTTATCCCCCACTTTTGTATTTTCCCAAGGGTAGAATGAGAAATTTGACCTCAAGAGATGTTGTCCAATTTGTTCTGAGTACGCTGATACCCCATATGTTGGGGGGTAACTACCGTTTGGGTGCATGGCAGAGCTCGGAAGGGAAGGAGCTCCGTTTGGAATGCAGACTTAGATGGAATGGTCTGCAGGCATCATATTGCGTTTGCAGAGACCCTGATGTACTTAAACAGTAGAAACCCCCCCACAAGTAACCCCATATTGGAAACTAGACCCCCCAAGGAACTTATCTAGATGTGTTGTGAGAACTTTGAACTACCAAGTGTTTCACTACAGTTTATAACACAGAGCCGTGAAAATAAAAAATCTTTTTTTTCCACAAAAATTATTTTTTATGCCCCAGTTTTGTATTTTACCAAGGGTAGTAGGAGAAATTTTACCCCAAAAGTTATTGTCCAATTTGTCCTGAGTACGCTGATACCCCAATATGTTGGGATAAACCCCTGTTTGGGCGCACGGGTGAGCTCGGAAGGGAAGGAGCACTGTTTTACTTTATCAACGCAGAATTGGCTGGAATTGAGATCGGACGCCATGTCGCGTTTGGAGAGCCCCTGATGTGCCTAAACAGTGGAAACCCCCCAATTCTAACTGAAATCCTAACCCAAACACACCCCTAACCCTAATCCCAACCATAAACCTAACCACACCCCTAACCCTAATCCCAACGGTAAATGTAATCCAAACCCTATCTTTAGCCCCAACCCAACTTTAGCCCCAACCCTAACCCGAACTTTAGCCCCAACCCTATCCCTAACTTTAGCCCAACCCTAACTTTTTGTCCCAACCCTAACTCTAACTTTAGCCCCAACCCTAACTGTAGCCCTAACCCTAACTTTAGCCCCAACCCTATTATGATCCGGTGACCTTGGAGCCAGCCGCATGAATAACTTTCACTGGAGTAGGTGGTAACTGTACTGACCGCAAATCCTGATCTGACACCGCAACTAGAAGTAGCCGTGGGGTGTGCCTAACAAACCCTAGACACCTCGTCACAGCCGGAGAACTAAATACCCCTATAGATGGAAATAGGAATACTATCTTGCCTCAGAGCAGAACCCCAAAGGATAGGCAGCCCCCCACGAATATTGACTGTGAGTAGGAGAGGAAAGACACACGTAGGCAGAAAACAGGATTTAGCAAAAGAGGCCACTCTAGCTAAAATAGGAAAGGATAGGACAGAGTTCTGTGCGGTCAGTATTAAAACTCTTCCAAAAATATCCACAGCAGATTATACAAAAAGTTCCTCCATCTAACTAAAGATGTGGAACGTATATCTGCAACTCCAGAGAATCCTACACACAGAGCAGAAATACCATCAAAAATCCAGCACACAGCATGTGTGCCATAGAAAAAAAAACCAGACACTTATCTTTGCTGAATTGGCAGCTAAGCAGGAGAAACCAGACAGAGGTCCAACACCTCCCAAGAATCATTGACAAGTGGCAAGGACTAATGAATCCTGCAAACTTAAATACCCCAGTCAGAATTGCAATCAGCAGAAACACCTGACCATGACTGCAGCCCTGGGACAACTGCATTACCACCTACAACCACCGGAGGGAGCCCAAAAGCAGAATTCACAACACAACCCTAACCCTAACTTTAGCCCCAACCCTAATTTTAGCCCCAACCCTAACCCTAACTTTAGCCCCAACCCAAGCCCTAACTTTAGCCCCAACCCTAACTTTAGCCCTAACCCTAACTTTAGCCCCAATCCTAACACTAACTTTCGCCCCAACCCTAACCTTAACTTTAGCCCCAACCCTAACCTTAACTTTAGCCCCAACCCTAACCCTAACCCTAGTGGAAAAATGGAAATAAATACATTTTTTAAAATTTTATTATTTTTCCCTAACTAAGGGGGTGATGAAGGGGGGTTTAATTTACTCTTATAGCGGGTGTTTTAGCAGATTTTTTTTGGCAGCCGGTACACACTAAAAGACGCTTTTTATTGCAAAAAATAGTTTTTGCGTCTCCACATTTTGAGAACTATAATTTTTCCATATTTTGGTCCCCAGAGTCATGTGAGGTCTTGTTTTTTGCGGGACTAGTTGATGTTTTTATTGGTACCATGTATGGGCACGTGAATTTTTTGATCGATTTTTATTCCGATTTTTGTGAGGTAGAGTGAACAGAAACCAGCTATTCATGAATTTCTTTTCGGGGGGAGCTTATACCGTTATACTTTTGTATAAATCAGGTTTATTGAAGCAAATAAACAATACAAACAATGGTACAGTGCTGAGACAATTGTTAAACTCAACGGGGTACAATCCGTAGATCATACAAAAAGAGAAAGTCTCAGCAAATATTAAATGTAGTTGGCCACTGCCAACGATAACACTTTCAAGTTAACAATGATATTTTTCATAGTTGAAACATATAAACAGCATCTAAGGCAATCAAGCATTACTAGCTATATTTAATCATTTATATTAGTATAGAATGTCGTTAGATATAAGAAGTAAGCAGAAGTAGAAAGAATTAAAGAAACGGAAAGAGAAGGAAAGAAAGCAAAGGAAAAAAAAGAAAGAGAAAGAGAGGAAAAAAAAAAAAGGGGGGGGGTGGTGGAGGAAAGGAGGGGGGGAGGGGGGGAAAAGGAAAGCGGGCGAAGGTAAGAGGGTACACTAGGTATGAGGAATGCGGCACTTCCTCCGGGCTGACCCCAGGCCCCATGTAGTGGAGAGAAGATCATTAAGTCACCAATATTGGCTTTAAGCCACGACAGCAGGCCAGAGGACAGGGGTAACAACCATTACGCGAACGATCCCATATCAGCTCCAGATATGAATTAGGACCTGGACAACCATACGTCCAACTCTGGGGTCTCCCTGAATACAATCCATGAAGCCCAAGTGTTAAAAAATTTCGTCAAATCCCCTATGGATTCACTTATCAATTGTTCCATTCTGTAAATGTTGTTAAGCTCCGCAACAAAATCGGAGCCTGAGGGGTAACGATCCTGCTTCCAGTATCTAGGAATCAAATTCCTGGCAGCCGTAAGAAAATGTCTGAGAAGACTCCTCTTAAAACCAGATATCGACATGTCACACAGAGACAAGAGGGCTAGTTCCACTGTGGGTTGTATTTTGCGAAAGGATAATTTGTTATGGAGATCGAAAACTAGCATCCAGAATTTCTTTATGGGTGGACATTCCCACCAGATATGGACATAAGTCCCTTTCTCTGATGTGCATTTCCAACAAATATCCGGGATCACCGGGAACATAGCATGAACCTGGCAGGGGCATCTATACCACCTCGACAGAACCTTGTAACTCCTCTCCTGTGACACAGCCGACAGCGAAGTCCTAAAGGTGAACAGAAAAATCTTATCTCTTTCCTCCTGGGACAATGAAATCCCCAAGTCACTCTCCCATCTTGAGAAAAACGTTGGGAAGTCATGTGTTGGGGTCTGGCTCTCCTGGAAAAGATTATATAGGAGAGACACCTTACGAGACGGGGGCTCCTCAGCGAGACAAATTTTTTCGAAAGGGGTTAACACCCCCATAGACTTATTAAGTTTAAATGATGTGCCTATGAAGCTCTTTAGCTGTTCGTAAAAGAACCAAGAGCCCTCAGGAGGTTCCCCCCTTGGTATATTTCGTGTAGGGACTTAATACCTGTCAGATTTATGAAGTCAAATATAATGGGTCTTGAGGCTCTGTTTTTACTCAGGAAATTTTCCCTACGGAGACCTGCGGGGAAGTGAGGATTGTCATAAATTGGGGTTAGTGGACCCGGGGCTGTAGAGGTTATAGTATTTCTGCCACTCTGTCGTACAAGTAAAAGCATGTTCCTAGTCATGAATGGAAGGTTCGACCTCAACCCCCCCCCTCCCGTGTTCCACAGTATCGTCTGAGGATCCCCGCCAACGAGATCACCCTCCAGGCCCACCCATTTCTTGTTGTTACTGCTGTGGTATAAGTCTAAAATGCAAGTACCTAATGAGGCACGACTATATACTAGGAAGTCTGGTAGGCCAATTCCCCCCCTCCTCTTGGACCTGCTTAATACAAAATGTGATATTCTTGATCTAGCATGAGACCAGACCAATCGGATGACCGCTTTCTTGAGTCGCGAGAAGAAGGATGCGGGAAGATATAACGGGATTGTCTGGAAATAATATAAAAGGCGAGGCAATAAGTCCATTTTAATTACATTAACTCTACCAAACCAAGACAGTTGAAGTTTATGCCACTTCTCTAAGTCCAGCTCCGCTTTTTGCAACGCCTTTTTAAAGTTTGCATCGTACATACCGTTATACTTTTGATAATACTGGTAAAGCAGTTTTATTCTTTGGGTCAGAACGATTACAGCGATACCTCATTTATATTTTTTTATGTTTTGGTGCTTTTATACGATAAAAACAATTTTATATAAAAAAATAATTATTTTTGCATCGCTTTATTCTGAGGACTATAACTTTTACAATTTTTTAATGATGATGCTGTATGGAGGCTCATTTTTTGCGGGACAAGATTATGTTTTCAGTGGTACCATGGTTATTTACAGTCATGGCCAAAAGTATTGACACCCCTGCAATTCTGTCAGATAATACTAATTTTCTTCCTGAAAATGTTTGCAAACACAAATTATTTGGTATTATTATCTTAATTTAATTTGTCTTAAATGAAAAAACACAAAAATAATTGTCCTAAAGCCAAATTGGATATAATTCCACACCAAACATAAAAAAGGGGGTGGACAAAAGTATTGGCACTGTTCGAAAAATCATGTGATGCTTCTCTAATTTGTGTAATTAACAGCACCTGTATCTTACCTGTGGCACCTATCAGGTGTTGGCAATAACTAAATCACACCTGCAGCCAGTTGACATGGATTAAAGTTGACTCAACCTCTGTCCTGTGTCCTTGTGTGTACCACATTGAGCATGGAGAAAAGAAAGAAGATAAAAGAACTGTCTGAGGACTTAAGAAACCAAATTGTGAGGAAGCATGAGCAATCTCAAGGCTACAAGTCCATCTCCAAAGACCTGAATGTTCCTGTGTCTACTGTGCGCAGTGTCATCAAGAAGTTTAAAGCCCAAGGCACTGTGGCTAACCTACCTAGATGTGGATGGAACAGAAAAATTGACAAGAGATTTCAACGCAAGATTGTGCGGATGTTGGATAAAGAACCTCGACTAACATCCAAACAATTCCAAGCTGCCCTGCAGTCCAAGGGTACAACAGTGTCAACCTGTACTATCCGTCTGCGTCTGAATGAAAAGGGACTGTATGGTAGGAGACCCAGGAAGACCCCACTTCTTACCCCGAGACATAAAAAAGCCAGGCTGGAGTTTGCCAAAATGTGCCTAAAAAAGCCTAAAACGTTTTGGAAGAATGTTCTCTCGTCAGATGAGACAAAAGTAGAGCTTTTTGAGCAAAGGCATCAACATAGAGTTTGCAGGAGAAAAAAAGAGGCTTTCAAAGAAAAGAACACAGTCCCTACAGTCAAACATGGCGGAGGTTCCCTGATGTTTTGGGGTTGCTTTGCTGCTTCTGGCACTGGACTGCTTGACCGTGTGCATGGCATTATGAAGTATGAAGACTACCAACAAATTTTGCAGCATAATGTAGGGCCCAGTGTGAGAAAGCTGAGTCTCCCTCAGAGGTCATGGGTCTTCCAGCAGGACAATGACCCAAAACACACTTCAAAAAGCACTAGAAAATGGTTTGAGAGAAAGCACTGGAGATCTAAAAATGGCAGTTTGGAGAAGGCACCCTTCAAATATCAGGGACCTGGAGCAGTTTGCCATAAAAAAAAATGGTCTAAAATTCCAGCAGAGCATTGTAAGAAACTCATTGATTGTTACCGGAAGCGGTTGGTCGCAGTTATTTTGGCTAAAGGTTGTGCAACCAAGTATTAGGCTGAGGGTGCCAATACTTTTGTCTGGCCCATTTTTGGAGTTTTGTGTGAAATGATCAATGTTTTGCTTTTTGCTTCATTCTCTTTTGTGTTTTTTTCATTTAAGACAAATTAAATGAAGATAATAATACCAAATAATTTGTGATTGCAATCATTTTCAGGAAGAAAATGAGTATTACCTGACAGAATTGCAGGGGTGTCAATACTTTTGGCCATGACTGTATATCCGTCTTTTTGATTGCGTGTTATTCCAATTTTTGTTGGCGGTATGATAATAAAGCATCGTTTTTTGCCTCTTTTTTTTATTATTTTTTAATTTAGATAAAGAAATGTATTTATTGGAACAATATTTTTTTTCTTTATTTAGGAATTTATTTATTTTTTCTCACATGTAAATATATATATATTTTTTTACTTTTTTACTTTGTCCCAGGGGGGGACATCACTATATATTATCAGATCACTGATCTGACACTTTTCAATGCACTGTGCCAGATCAGCGATCTGACAGGCAGTGCAGGGAGGCTTCCCAGCGCCTGCTCTGAGCAGGCACTTGAAAGCCACCTCCCTGCAGGACCCGGAAGTCCCCCGCGGTCATTTTGGTTCTGGGTCTGCAGGGAGGAGGAGGTAGGAGACCAATGGAGCAAGGCGATCACATTGCATTGCTCCAAGGGTCTCAGGGAAGCACGCAGGGAGCCCCCTCCCAGCGTGATGCTTCCCTATACCGCCGGGGTTTAATGTGCCAGGAGCGGTTCGTGACCGCTCCTGGCACATGGTGCCAGATGTCAGCTGCGATAGTCAGCTGACACTCGCCCACGATCGGCTGCGCTCCCCCCGTGAGCGTGGCCGATCCACTATGACGTACTATCCCATCACTGGGAATTAAGTCCCAGGTCTCCTCGATGGGATAGTACGTCATATGGGATAAAGGGGTTAAGTGGTTAAAAAAATTCAGAAATTTGTGAAAAAATAAACAAGAAAAGCTTTTGTTGCCATTTTTCGAGACCCGTAATGTTTTCATTTTTCAAGATCTGGGGCTGAGTGAGAGCTTATCTTATGTGCCCTTAGCTGACGTTTTTGTTTATACCATTTTGAGGTAGACATGATGGTTGCATTTAATTGCAATGTACAGCAACCCAAAAAAAAATAATTCTGTCGTTTTTATTTTTTTTCTCATTACGCCGTTTACCAATTGGATTAATCTTCTTAATATATACTTACCTAGTAATGTCCTCACATCCTGTTCCGTCCAGATGTGTCCTGATCCTAGAATTCCAAGCAGCGGAAGTTCACCGACCGCCATATTGGGACACCCAAGTGATGGGTGTCTCAATATGGAAACTGCTGGTGGTACCAGCCTCTTGCGCGGTACCACCAGCGGAACACCATCACACCACACACACACACACTGTATACGCCGTACGCACCACACACACACAAGCACACACTGTATATGCCGTATGCACCACACACACACACTGTATACGCCATATGCAGCCTCTTGTGCGGTACCACCAGCGGAACACCATCACGAACACTCCGCCGCTGGGATCAGCCGAATGATTCACTGACCGCCGCCATCTTTGTACAGGAGGAGCGCAGTTTTAATGTGACCACCGCTATCAAAGTGAATCATTCGGTTGATCCCGGCGGCAGATACGCGACATGTCTACAGGCAGAGTAAGCCGGTCACATTAACCCCTTAGTGACAGAGCCAATTTGGTACTTAATGACCGAGCCAATTTTTGCAATTCTGACCACTGTCACTTTATGAGGTTATAACTCTGGAACGCTTCAATGGATTCTGCTGATTCTGAGATTGTTTTTTCATGACATATTGTAGTTCATGTTAGTGGTAACATTTCTTCGATATTACTTGTGATTATTTATGAAAAAAACGGAAATATGGCGAAAATTTTTAAAATTTAGCAATTTTCAAACTTTGTATTTTTATGCCCTTAAATCAGAAAGATATGTCACAAAAAAATAGTTAATAAATAACATTTTCCACATGTCTACTTTACATCAGCACAATTTTGGAAACAAAATTTTTTTTTGTTAGGGAGTTATAAGGGTTAAAAGTTAACCAGCAATTTCTCATTTTCACAACACCTTTTTTTTTTAGGGACCACATCACATTTGAAGTAATTTTGAGGGGTCTATATGATAAAAAATAAGGAAGTGTGACACCATTCTAAAAACTACACCCCTCAAGGTTCTCAAAACCACATTCAAGAAGTTTATTAACCCTTACGTGCTTCACAGGAACTGAAACAATGTGGAAGGAAAAAATGAACATTTAACTTTTTTTTGCAAACATTTTAATTCAAAACCATTTTTTTATTTTCACAAGTGTAAAAACAGAAATGTAACCATAAATTTTGTTATGCAATTTCTCCTGAATACGCCAATACCCCATATGTGGGGGTAAACCACTGTTTGGGCGCACCACAGAACTTGGAAGTGAAGGAGCGCCGTTTTACTTTTTCAAAGTAGAATTGGCAGGAATTAAGATTGGACGCCATGTCACGTTTGGAGAGCCCCTGATGTGCCTAAACAGTGGAAACCCCCCACAAGTGACACCATTTTGGAAACTAGACCCCTTAAGGAACTTATCTAGATGTGTGGTGAGCACTTTGAACCCCCATGTGCTTCACAGAAGTTTATAACGTTAAGCCGTGAAAATAAAAAATCGCATTTTTTCTACAAAAATGATCGTTTTGCCCCCAAATTTTTATTTTCACAAGGCTAACAGGAGAAATTAGACCACAAAAGTTGTAGTGCAATTTCTCCTGAGTATGTCGATACCCAATATGTGGGGGTAAACCACTGTTTGGGCGCACCACAGAGCTTGGAAGAGAAGGAGTGTCGTTTTACTTTTTCAATGTAGAATTATCTGGAATTGAGATCGGACGCCATGTCGCGTTTGGATAGCCCCTGATGTGCCTAAACAGTGGAAACCCCCCACATGTGACACCATTTTGTAAACTAGACCCCTTAAGGAACTTATCTAGATGTGTGGTGAGCACTTTGAACCCCCATGTGCTTCACAGAAGTTTATAACGTTGAGCCGTGAAAATAAAAAATCGCATTTTTCTACAAAAATGATCTTTTTGCCCCCAAATTTTTATTTTCACAAGGGTAACAGGAGAAATTAGACCACAAAAGTTGTAGTGCAATTTCTCTTGAGTACGTTGATACCCAATATGTGGGGGTAAACCACTGTTTGGGCGCACCGCAGAGCTTGGAAGAGAAGGAGTGCCGTTTTACTTTTTCAATGTAGAATTGTCTGGAATTGAGATTGGACGCCATGTCGCGTTTGGAGAGCCCCTGATGTGCCTAAACAGTGGAAACCCCCCACAAGTGACCCCATTTTGGAAACTAGACCCCCCATGGAACTTATCTAGATGTGTGGTGAGAACTTTGAATGCCCAAGTGCTTCACAGAAGTTTAGAATGCAGAGTCGTGAAAATAAAAAATATTTTTTTTTCCACAAAAAAGATTTTTTAGCCCCCAAGTTTTTATTTTCACAAGGGTAACAAAAAAAATCGGACCCCAAAAGGTGTTGTCCAATTTGTCCTGAGTATGCTGGTACCCCATATGTGGGGGTAAACCACTGTTTGGGCGCACGGCAGAGCTCGGAAGGAAGGAGCGCCGTTTTGGAATGCAGACTTTGATAGAATGGTCTGCGGGCGTTATGTTGCGTTTGGAGAGCCCCTGATGTACCTAAACAGTAGAAACCCTCCACAAGTGACCCCATTTTGGAAACTAGACCCCCCATGGAACTTATCTAGATGTGTGGTGAGAACTTTGAATGCCCAAGTGCTTCACAGAAGTTTAGAATGCAGAGTCGTGAAAATAAAAAATATTTTTTTTTCCACAAAAAAGATATTGTAGCCCCCAAGTTTTTATTTTCACAAGGGTAACAGGAGAAATTGGACCACAATAGTTGTTGTCCAATTTATCCTGAGTACACTGATGTGCCATATGTTGGGTAAACCACCGTTTGGACGCACGGCAGAGCTCGGAAGGGAAATAGTGCCGTTTTGGAATGCAGACTTTGATAGAATGGTCTGTGGGCGTTATGTTGCGATTGCAGAGCCCCTGATGTACCTAAACAGTAGTAATCCCCCACAAGTGACCCCGTTTTGGAAACTAGACCCCCCAAGGAACTTATCTAGATGTGTGGTGAGAACTTTGAATGCCCAAGTGCTTCACAGAAGTTTAGAATGCAGTCGTGAAAATAAAAAAATATTTTTTTTTCCACAAAAAAGATTTTGTAGCCCAAGTTTTTATTTTCACAAGGGTAACAGGAGCAATTGGACCCCAAAAGTTGTTGTCCAATTTATCCCAAGTACGCTGATGCCCCATATGTGGGGGTAACCCACTGTTTGGGCGCACGGCAGGGCTCAAAAGGGAGGGAGCACCATTTGACTTTTTGAGCGCAAAATTGGCTGTCGTGTTTGGAGACCCCCTGATGTACCTAAACAGTGGAAACCCCCCAATTCTAGCTCCAACCCTAACCCCAACACACCCCTAACCCTAATCCCAACCCGATCCATAATCCTAATCACTAACCCTAACGATAATCACAACCCTTACCCCAAAACAACCCTAATGTCAACCCTAACCATAACCCTAATCAAAACCCTAAATCCAACACACCCCTAATCCTAATCTCAACCCTAACCTCAAACCTAACCCTAATCCCAATACACCCCTAATCACAACCCTAACCTTAACCCTAATCCCAAACCTAACCCTAATCCCAAGCGTAACCTTAATGCCAACCCTAACCCTAATACCAACCCTAATCCAAACCCTAACCCTAATCCCAACTCTAACCCTAACTTTAGCCCCAACCCTAGCCCTAACTTTAGCCCCAACCCTAACCCTAGCCCTAAGGCTACTTTCACACTTGCGTCGTTTGGCATCCGTCGCAATCCATCGTTTTGGACAAAAAACGGATCCTGCAAATGTGCCCACAGGATGCGTTTTCTGCCCATAGACTTGTATTGCTGATGGATCGTGACGGATGGACACACGTCGCATCCATCGTGCACTGGATCAGTTGTGTTTTGGCGGACCATCGGCACAAAAAACGTTCAATGTAACTTTTTTTGTACGTCGCATCCGCCATTTCTGACCGCGCATGCGTGGCCGTAACTCCGCCCCCTCCTCCCCAGGACATAGATTGGGCAGCTGATGCATTGAAAAACTACATCCGCTGCCCACGTTGTGCACAATTTTCACAACGTGCGTTGGTATGTCGGGCCGACGCATTGCGACGGCCCCGTACCGACGTAAGTGTGAAAGAAGCCTAACCCTAAATTTAGCCCCAACCCTAACCCTAAGTTTAGCCCCAACCCTAACCCTAAATTTAGCCCCAACCCTAACCCTAAATTTAGCCCTAACCCTAATCCTAGCCCTAACCCTACCCTAGCCCTAACCCTAGCCCTAACCCTAACCCTAGCCCTAACACTAGCCCTAACACTAACCCTAGCCCTAACCCTAGCCCTAACCCTAGCTCTAACCCTAGCCCTAACCCTAGCCCTAATTTTAGCCCCAACTGCTCCTCTCCTGCCGGCCGGCAGATGGCGATAGATGGCGGGCGCACTGCGCATGCACCCGCCATTTTCTTTTCCCCGGCAGCCAGGAGGAGCAGCAGGAGGACCCAGGGGCACTGGTGAGTATGATAGGGTCCCCGAATCCCCCTATTTCTCTGTCCTCTGATGTGCCATCACATCAGAGGACAGAGAATTACACTTTGCTTTTTTTTTTTTTTTGCGGTCGCCGGTAAACAGTTAAATACCGGCGATTGCAAAACAGGGGTCGGTAAAACCGACCCCGATCATGTTCTTTGGGGTCTCGGCTACCCCCGGCAGCCGAGACCCCAAAGATTCTCCCGGTGCCGGCCGGCGGGCGCACTGCGCATGCGCCCGCCATTTTGAAGATGGCGGCGCCCATCGGGAGCCACGAGGAGCACCGGGAGAGACAGGTGAGTATCGGGGGGCTACCTGGGACCCCATTTCTCTGTCTTCTGATGTGCGATCAGAGAAATCGCATTTTTTTTTTTTTTGTGATCGCCGGTAAACGGTTAATTAACGGTGATCGCAAATGCGGGGTCGGTAAAAAAAAACCCGAATCATGTTCTCTGGGGTCTCGGCTACCCCCGGCAGCCGAGACCCCAGAAAAAATCCGACTCTGGGGGGCGCTATTTACTTTTTCCACAGCGCCGTTAATTAACGGCGCTGTGGTTTAAGTACCCTTAGCGGCTGCCGTTAAAAGGCTTATCGGCGGTCGTTAAGGGGTTAAAGGGATTTTCCCACAAACGAAAGTTCATTTAAAAAATTGTCTATATCTGACCGTGTATGGAGCATACCAAATCACCTGGGCAGGGGAGGAAGCAAAAGACAATACTGACATTACAGCAGGGGATCACAGTGGATTCATTTTGTGATGTAAAATATTTCACTGACTGTTTTTTAAAAATATTTTACCTCACAAAATGTATCCTCTGCGATCTCCTGCTGTAATGTCAGCATTGTCTTTTGCAAGACAGCAGACAAAGGGGATAGCACATGGGGTAGAAAGGTCAAAGAAGAGAGCACAGACAGGAGAAGTCAGCACATGAGGAAAGAGAGAGTTGATAGGTGGGTGAGCACATGAGGGAGAGATTCTCAATGCTGCAAAGCCTGCCCCCATCGTGACATTACCGCCCTCCATCTAGTTTATTTTATATTTTGATAGGACATTTAAGGACGCAGCGATAGCAAGTATGTGTATTTTTTTAATTGCTTCAATTTTAATGGGGCAAAAGGGGGATGATTTGAACTTTTGTTTTTTGTATTTTTATATTTTATATTACCAGACTTGAAACTGTGATCGTCCGATTGCCTGTTCTATACTTGGCAGGGCTTGAGCTTTGCTATGTATAGCAAAAATCACAATCTCCTATGAATGCCAGCCAAGAGTCAGCATTCACAGCAGTATCTTGAAGACAGGCACAGGGATCTTCAGCACATCTCCAGCTGTTATGACACCCCAGCACCCCATGATCACATAACAGGCGACTGATGGGAGGGATCAATGATGCTCTCCCTGCTTGCGCATGTTAAATGCCGCTGTCAGTGATTCATAGAGGCATTTAAGTAGATTAAATCAGGCATCAAGTGCTGAGGAAGATGCAGGTCAGCGTGAGCCAGGGCAGGGATGATCATGTACATGTACGTCATTGATTGTAAAGAAGTTAATGCTTCAGCATCATAGACATTTTGGCAAAAATGTGCAAACTGCACACAAAATCCTTGTAGAAAACCTTCCGAGAGGAATGAAGGCTGGATTTTCTGTCTCAACGCAATTTAAAACTAACGATATTTATCTCATTCCATAACCACTTTTGCTAAGCAATGCTCCCATGTTGTGGAAAAAGTGAGCACACACATATTGAAACACGCAAACAAAACCCAAACATTGATGAGTTTGTGATTACCTGGCTCATGGGAAACAGAAAATGCGTCCAACTTCCCAGGGTATAATCTCACAAGTCTTTCCACACCTTTGTCTAGGAATTTCATTTGTATGTTCCATTTTAGAAAGGGGAATGGGATTCATGTCCAAAAACTATAGTATAGCTAATAAAAACATAAACAGAGGGACCCTGCTGATTATGTGACGGGTATTGTCTGTCTCAATTTGTCACAATGGATTATGTCTAGTATTGCGCACAACCTCACAAAGGAAGAGTATTGCTGGTTCAGGAAAATAAAATAAAAAAACAAAGTTTGGCACAGAAATGTGTATTTGAAATATTCAGAAAATGTTTTTAGGTATTACCCAATTCTGATTCAGGGAATTCCGATGGTTCACTAGGTTACTAGAAGAAAAATGTATCTGCTTATAAAGGGTAGGTTTTGGTTATGTAGCGTGTCTGCCCCTCTAAACACAGGATTTAGGAGGAGCGCTTGGGCACAAGCTCAAGGAGGAAGATGCATGTGCTGTGAGCTACGTGGCATTCACATTTCTAAGCAGGTTTCGTATATGGTAAGCAGTAGCACGACTAATGATGTTATGAGGATGCTAGAAAATGTCTGGCACAAGATGGAGAATAATAGTAAACTGCAAGCTCTGGATATTAAATTAGAGGACTTTCTGAATCACATTGAAAGGTCTAGCACTCTTATCAGGGGTCTCCCTGAAGGTTTTGCCATTTTGAAGTAGTCGATTATAACCATCTTCAAAGATTTACTCCCACAACAGAATATACAAATGTACAGACTTGATCATATTCAGAGCACATTATTTAAGCCTTGCAATACTGGCATCCCGAGAGATGTCATTCTACAGCTAAATGCCAATTGGAAACTACCATAGTCCCCTGGTTTACTGCCATCCGTGCAGTTGTATGCTGACTTTCGCTCCTTGCACCCTGAAAACAAGATTGGTCCTTACCCTGCTTTCATTAATACTAGCTATTGAACCTGTTCTACGCCCGGGTGGCGAGCGTTTATATTGGTATATGGTCTCCATCCTGGTATGTGCTGCTTCCATCTTGCGCCCTATCCGGTCATATGCTGCTCCCATCATTCGCCCTCATCTTGTTTTGTGCGCCTCCATCTTGTCATGTGCTACTCTCTTCCTGTGCCCTCATCCTGCCATGTGCTCCCATCCTGCGATCCCAATCCTATCATGTGCTCCCATCCTGCGCCCCAATCCTGTCATGGGGTGCTCTCATCCTGCGTCCCCATCCTGTCATGTGGTGCTCCCATCCTCTCATGTGCTGCTCCCATCCTGCACCCCCATACTGTTATGTGCTACTCCCATCCTGCGCCCCCATCCTGTCATGTGCTGCTCCCATCCTGCGCCCCCATTCTGTCATGTGCTGCTCCCATCCTGCACCCCCATTCTGTCGTGTACTGCTCCCATCCTACGCCCCAATTCTGTCATGTACTGCTCCCATCCTGCACCCCCATCCTGTCATGTGCTGCTTCCATCCTGCACCCCCATCCTGTCATATGCTGCTCCCATCCTGCATCCCCATTCTGTCATGTGCTGCTCCCATCCAGCGCCCCCATTGTGTCATGTGCTGCTCCCATCCTGTGCCCCCATCCTGTCATGTGCTGCTCCTATCCTGCGCCCAAATCTGTCATGTGCTGCTCCCATCCTGCGCCCCCATTCTGTCATATGCTGCTCCCATCCTGTGCCCCCATTCTGTCATGTTCTGCTTCCATCCTGCGCCCCATCCTGTCATGTGCTGCTCCCATCTTGCGCCCCTATTCTGTCATGTGCTGCTCCCATGCTGCGCCCCCATTCTGTCATGTGCTGCTCCCATCCTGTGCCCCCATTCTGTCATGTGCTGCTTCCATCCTGCACCCCATCCTGTCATGTACTGCTCCCATCTTGCGCCCCTATTCTGTCATGTGCTGCTCCCATGCTGCGCCCCCATTCTGTCATGTGCTGCTCCTATCCTGCGCCCCCATTCTGTCATGTGCTGCTCCCATCCTGCGCCCCCATTCTGTCATGTGCTGCTGCCATCCTGCGCCCCTATTCTGTCATGTTCTGCTCCCATCCTGCGCACCATTCTGTCATGTGCTGCTCCCATCCTGTGCCCCCATTCTGTCATGTGCTGCTCCCATCCTGCGCCCCATTCTGTAATGTGCTGCTCCCATTCTGTCATGTGCTGCTCCCATCCTGCGCCCCCAATCTGTCATGTGCTGCTGCCATCCTGCGCCCCTATTCTGTCATGTTCTGCTCCCATCCTGCGCACCATTCTGTCATGTGCTGCTCCCATCCTGCGCCCCATTCTGTCATGTGCTGCTCCCATCCTGCGCCCCATTCTGTCATGTTCTGCTCCCACCCTGCGCCCCCATTCTGTCATGTTCTGCTCCCATCCTGCGTCCCCATTCTGTCATGTGCTGCTGGAGCGCCCCCAGACACAGGGCCACGAGTTACTCGGTACCGGTCATTTCTGTCTCAGTTCTGGGGTTGTCACGGTGGCTGGACCCGGTCGTGACCCTGCTAAGGGGCGTCCAATAAAGGGTGATGGTGCACAGTGCGAGGAATAACGAGGACACAGGGTTCAGTTTCTTTACCTTTTACTGAAGGTTTCAGGATCCTCAATCCAGGGCACTGTCAACAGGGCTGTCTGAGACCGGCCGGTCCGAAGGCACATCCAGAGTGCCCTTTGCAGGTGGAAATCAGTGTCTACCCACTAGCGCCTGTGTGTTGTAGTGCTTCCCTGCTGAGCATTCAGGATAGTCCTCACAACTTCTGTTCTCGTTCTTTCTAGATCTTTCTCTTCTCCGTCCCCCAGGTATGTTATGGCTAGGACGCACCTTTATGACAGGTAGGCCTGGAGTTATTCTGGAACCCTAGTGTCGCCCCTCTCCCACGATTGCCTCCTGTGTCCTTCTTAGGTGTTGTATGGTAGACAGCCAACCTGTAATTAACTGTCCTGCCGCTGTTTGAAGTAATGTGTGGAGACTGTTACTTCTTCGGTGCTCCGGCCACCGGCTATGCGCCTCAGTAAGATGTTGCCGTTCTCGGGGCACGACTCCTACTGGCTCTCCTTTGTGCTGATCTCGTTTCTCACTGTTCAACAATATCCTTTGCTTCGTGTCTCTTTCTTAGGATACCGCCGCAAGGTAGTGCAGGCGCGGTTCCGTAACAATCTGTCCTTTCGCTAGGTACCTGCCAGATTTCCCAGTTCTGACAGGTCCTCCCTGGAGCTCTCCCAGGCTTCGTTCTCTCTAACTTCCTGTCCAACCCCTAGTTTTACCAATGTGAGGAGTGGCCCAATAAATAAGCCTTTTACTCCCCCTAGTGGCCGGAGTGTGAAGTGTAGTGTGTGCTTGGTGATACCTGGTCAGTAGAACTCCTTTAGTGCCATCAGATGTACCATCACTCCCCTTAGTGGCAGAGCGACGTTACTGCAATGACCAGATCTCTGGGGCGCTGCACTCCCCCCCGGTTAAATCCAGTACTCCCGGACTGGGCAAAGAAGAACACTACATGTTAATAGAAAACACACAAAAATTCTTATATATATACTATGAACAAATAAATATAACAGTGCTTTCCGTTATGAAAGGTAAGGACGCTTGAACGTTGCAAAAGATTGGTCATGCACAGTCCATGACTCCTAGTTCTGTAGGTGCAACCATAGAATAGCAGGGACCCCGGGCAAACAAAGGGGCCCCTGTGAAAGTTTTGGAGTGATTCACTGTCCATCACGCCATTGTCCATTTTTAACATATAACACAGATATTTACACAAGCATTTTCAACCAAATAACAACTATCGTTAATATCGCCAAGGTCTATAACGAAGTGGAGTCTGATTCTTGGTGCTACGCGTGGACCTCCGCAGCGCAGGGGTTGCTACTGGCCTGACAGGACCCGCTACGCTTGCTATCGCTAGTGTAGTGCACTGTCTTCTAGCTACACTTCTAGTGATTCTGGGCAGCACTGGCATACTTGCGTCCTCAGTGCTACCACTATTAGTGGTGGGCATGGCAGATTCACCGATGACAGAGGGAGGACCCGCTGGTTCGACCGTTGGCATCGCATCTTCTGGTGGGGTCGGCTGCGCTGGCGGGTCCAGCTGCCCTGGCACCACATTTAGTTCTGGCGGTCTCGGTTGACGGAACGTTAGGACAGGTACCACAATGGCCTGATTTATTTGAGTCCAGGACTGGGGAAAATCGCCAAGAACAGTGTGTATCATCTTCTCTTCTTCCACGGGCGGAGAAATCCTGGGATCTGTTTCCCCATCTTTCAGCTTATCTGGGCATATTTTCAGGTGGTCTCTGGATATGGCCGCTGAGGTCTCCCCTCCGTCCTTACTGATGAGACAGACCTTTGTATTGTCGAAGTCGGAGGGGAGAATGGTATACGGTTCCGCTTCCCATTGATCATCAAGCTTGTGTAGTCTCCTCTTTCTTTTGAGTACTTGCTCACCAGGTGCCAATGGAGCCGCGGGAGCATGCTGGTTGTAGTCCCTCTCTTGCTTCTGTCTGGCCTGAGCGAGACTCTTTCCCACACATTCCTGTACTTTGCGGTACCTCTGCTGTCTCTCGGTATCCCAATCCGCATCTGGTGATATATCTTCGGGGGTCAGAACCCCCATGTCCAGATCGACGGGTAACTTGCTAGACCTTCCTCGCATCAGGTACGCTGGGGTGCAGTTGGTGGAATTCACCGGAATGTGGTTGTACATGTCCACCAAGTCTGGTAACTTTGTAGGCCACAAGTTCCGCTCCTCTACAGGTAAGGTTTTCAGTAAGTCGATCACCACTTGATTAATCTTTTCACACATCCCGTTGGTCTGTGGATGGTACGGCGTGGTTCTGATCTTCTTACACCCGTGCAAATTGCAGAACTCCTGGAACACCTCTGCTTCAAATGCCGACCCCTGATCGGTCAACACCTTCTTTGGGTACCCATGGGATCGACAGAAGTACTGCTGGAAGGTTTTGGCAGCCGTCCTAGCCGTCAGATCTTTGACTGGTACGACTACCAGGAATCTGGAATAGTGGTCCACAATGGTGAGAGCGTAGATATACCCTGACCGTCAAGGTGTTAGCTTTACGTGATCCAGCGCGACCAACTCGAGCGGCCGTTTGGTGATGATGGGCTGCAAGGGAGCCCGTTGGCTGTCATGATCCTTCCGGCGTAGGCTACAGGGGCCACACTCTCGACACCACCTCTCGATGGCCTTCCTTATGCCGATCCAGTAGAACCTCCCACGGAGTAGCCTCTCCAGCTTCCTCAATCCGAAGTGTCCTGCCCCATCGTGGTACGCTCCCAGGGCCATGGGCACATCTTGTCTGGGGACCACAATCTGCCACACTAATTCGTGAGTGCGAGGGTCGATGCTCCTTCGGCACAGCTTGCCATCGTGAAGAAACAGTTTGCCCCTCTCCTTCCACAACTGTAATGTCTCCGGTGGATCATCCGGGCCAGGATGCAAACCTGCCTGCGTCAGGAGCTCTTTCACCCGACGGACCGCAGGGTCACCATCCTGGTTCTCTGTCCACCCGTGGTGGGGCAGGGGATTCAACGGGGCGCCCTGTTTGTTTCTGCGCCTGTTCTCCACCTGATGGGAACACTGAGTTGCCTTGGGACGATGGAAAGCGGGCAGCTCCACTTCTTCAAATGCTTCTGTGTCTTCCTCCGTTTCGGGTAGGTGAGGCATTCGGGACAATGCATCGGCATTCGCATTCTTGTGCCCCGCCCGGTACTTGATGGTGAAGTTGTAATTGGACAACTGGGCCATCCACCGCTGCTCCAAGGCTCCGAGTTTCGCTGTGTCCATGTGCGTAAGTGGATTATTATCCGTGAAGACGGTGAATTTTGCTGAGGCCAGATAGTGCTTGAACATCTCCGTCACGGCTCAAACGACTGCAAGGAACTCCAGCTTAAAGGAACTGTAGTTGTCTGGGTTCCTTTCAGTGGGGCGAAGCTTCCTGCTGGCATAAGCGATTACTCGTTCCTTGCCCTTCTGGACCTGGGACAGCACTGCTCCCAGCCCCACATTGCTGGCATCCGTATACAATACAAATGGTTGGTCGTATTCCGGGTAGGCTAGTACTTCCTCTCCCGTTAATGCTGATTTTAAGCAAGTGAACGATCCTTCCAGTCTGTCATTCCAATCCAACGGGGTATTCTTACCCTTGGGTTTCTTGGGCTGGCCCACCAACAGGTCTTGCAATGGCGCGGCCTTCTTGGTGAAGTCCTTGATAAACCTCCGGTAGTAACCCACCAACTCGAGGAACTGCCAGACCTCATGAATGTTACTGGGCTGCGGCCAGTCCTTGATCACCGTGACCTTGTCGGGGTCTGGGGCCACTCCTTCGGCACTCACCACATGGCCCAGGTACTGTACTTTAGGTTTGAGCAGATGACATTTGGACGGTTTCACCTTTAAGCCAAAGTTGGACAGCGCTTCAAAGACCTCGGCCAGGTGCTTCAGATGGTCTTCATAGGTCTTAGAGAAGACAATGACATCGTCCAGATACAGCAGCACGGTCTCAAAGTTCTTGTGTCCCAAACAGCACTCCATCATCCTTTGGAACGTCCCCGGGGCATTACACAATCCGAAGGGCATGTAGTTGAACTCGCAGAGACCCATCAGCGTTGTGAAGGCTGTCTTTTCTTTGTCTGCCTCTGCCACGGGAACCTGCCAATACCCACTGGTGAGATCTAAAGTAGAGAAGTAATTAGCAGACTTTAATGCAGCCAAGGACTCCTCTATCCTAGGCAGGGGGTATGTGTCCTTATGTGTAATGTGGTTTAATTGCCTATAATCCACACACATCCTCATGGTGCCATCTTTCTTTCTAACGAGGACTAATGGAGCTGCCCAGGAGCTACAGCTGTCTCTCACTACCCCAGCCTCCTTCATCACTCGCAACATGTCCTTGGCACACTGATAATGAGCTGGGGGTACAGGACGGTATCTTTCTTTTACGGGCGGGTGATCTCCTGTGGGGATGTGATGTTGTATCCCTTTTACCCGCCCAAAATCAAGGGGGTGTTTGCTGAATACCCGCTCATACTCGTGAACCACCCTGTAGGCCCCCTGTATCTGGTGAGATGG
Source organism: Ranitomeya imitator (assembly GCF_032444005.1). NCBI lineage: Eukaryota > Metazoa > Chordata > Amphibia > Anura > Dendrobatidae > Ranitomeya > Ranitomeya imitator. The sequence goes on along the minus strand of NC_091285.1, from coordinate 259,252,997 downwards.
AGTAGCATCAGTGCCCACATGTAATTCTTGGCACCAATCTTTTGATTGCTCTGCAGAGCCGTTGTCCTCCGCCAACTTGGACGGAGCCAAGGGCTCGGGTGCCTCTATCACACTATTATTAACAGTAAACAGCTTGGCAAGTGTGACATATTTAGTTAGGTGGACTTCCTCCTCCCCGCAGTTAACACGTACCGGCACCCTCCCCTTGTGGACGTCAACCACCCCTCTGGCTGTCAGGAGGGTAGGCCTATTCTCCGAATACACAGGTTCTACCAGGGCCTGATAGTCTTTACCCCCGAGACCTATGGCTGCCCAACACCATATTAACATTTCACTCCTGGGGGGTATTGCAATGGGGTTCGAATCACTCACTGTGACCCGGCCAATTTTTCCACCAGTCAGCTCCACTTGCTGTCTCCGCATTAGGGCTCTGGTTTCTTTCTGTAAGGCACGTTGTTCACTGTGACCAGCTGTCTCTGCTACTTGCTGCAACAAAACAATAACTTCTGCAAGACAATTTTGTATGACATTAGTACCGATGGTCATAATGGGGTTACGTTCACGCCGGTCAATATCAACAATGACAATTCCTTGGGCCTCCAATTCTACCCGCCCCACCTTAATAGTGACCTCTTTATATCCCACTTGCGGCTGTGGCTGACCATTGCTAGCTATTATGGTGAAATCACCATCAGGGGCACGGGTGATGTCAGTGTTTTTCCAATAATGCCTATAAAGAATGTAGGGCATAGTTGTCACCTGGGAACCGGTGTCCAGCAAAGCGTTCATGGGGATACCGTCGATCACGATGGGGAGAACAGGACGCCCCCCGACGTATTTGGCTCTCCAATTTTGCGGGCCTGGGCGTTCTACTCCTGGGGGTTGGCCCTTGGCCCCAGGGGTTGCTCATTTAACTGACAGTACCTTGCAAGATGGCCCACCTGGTGGCAGCGGCGGCAGATAGGTCGTCCATCCTGATGAAAACAATCGTCGTCTCTGCCTCTGGTCGATGGAACCCTCCTTGGTCGTTGCCAGGGGACATCCTCCGGTCTGGAAGCCAGCTGGATCTTCTCCTTGGGGGCCTCCTATAGGGACTGGATGGTCCGGGCTAGGGCAGCAACGCTCCTGGTCAGTTCCTGTACCTGGAGGCGCAGTCCTGCAGGGGAGTCGTCTTCCAGGATCTGGGCATCGGCCTCGGCGGAGACAGATGCGTCCGGCGCCACCTCCTGGTGGTATGTGAGGGCTTGCCGCCTGGGAAGTGTGGCACGGCTGGGCTGCCGCTCCGATAGCGCCTGGATAGCTTTATCTTTGAATTGCGCGAAAGTCAGATCTGGATTCTGCATGGCCAGGAAGTGTAGCTGGGCCCTCTGGTTACTGCACAGGAGCCCCTCGATGAACCGCTCTTTCAGCAGTTTATCTTCATCTTGCATGCTGTTTGGGTCACTTTGCTTGATGGCCCGCAGCGCCTCCTGCAGATTAAGGGCATAGTCCCGTAAGCTATCCTGCGGCCGCTGCTTGCACCCATAGAACGTCAATTTAATTTCAGTAGCGGTGCGGGTGTCAAAGGTGGCTTTAAGCTTGGCAAATATTTGTTGCGCAGTTTTCTTGTCCGCAGCGGGCCAGGACTTTACTTCCCTCAATGCTGCTCCAAAGAGTTGGCCAATTATCATATGAACCTTCTGAGGCTCCGTCAAGGGATAAAACTCGAGCAGGCTACAAATCCCTTTAAAGTCAGTTAACGTATGAGCTTCTCCAAAGTATCGCGGGAGCCAGGCGGCCCCTGGTAGGTACGGCATAGAGAAGGGCATGTAGCGGCGGCAGTATCCGGCTGGTTGGTGGGAGCGGTAAGCCCCGCGGCCTCTAGCGGTGATACCGGGTTTGTGGCTGCGCTTACCGCGGAATCCGGAAGTGCTCCCGAGTCTGCAGCTGTGGCCGCCGCCTCCGCTCCTCCGGAATCCGACATGGCCGTTCCTCCCCCTTGCTAATCTGTCGGGGTCAGGGTTCTCCTTCCGGGGTCGGCGCCTCACCGCGTCTTCCGCTCTGCGCGCTTTTCCAGCCGGCTCCACCCACGAAGCTATGGCTCCTCCCTTCGCGCTCCACACGGCACTGCAATGGCGGATTTCTGGCGGCAAATAGCGGTACACAGTCTTTGCAATAAGTCACAGTTCAATCACAGTTCCAAGGCACACATGACCTGATTCTTCAGGCTTAAGTACAATCCTGTTCGTGACGCCAAGTTGGAGCGCCCCCAGACACAGGGCCACGAGTTACTCGGTACCGGTCCTTTCTGTCTCAGTTCTGGGGTTGTCACGGTGGCTGGACCCGGTCGTGACCCTGCTAAGGGGCGTCCAATAAAGGGTGATGGTGCGTAGTGCGAGGAATAACGAGGACACAGGGTTCAGTTTCTTTACCTTTTACTGAAGGTTTCAGGATCCCCAATCCAGGGCAGTGTCAACAGGGCTGTCTGAGACCGGCCGGTCCGAAGGCACATCCAGAGTTCCCTTTGCAGGTGGAAATCAGTGTCTACCCACTAGCGCCTGTGTGTTGTAGTGCTTCCCTGCTGAGCATTCAGGATAGTCCTCACAACTTCTGTTCTCGTTCTTTCTAGATATTTCTCTTTTCCATCCCCCAGGTATGTTATGGCTAGGATGCACCTTTATGACAGGTAGGCCTGGAATTATTCTGGAACCCTAGTGTCGCCCCTCTCCCACGATTGCCTCCTATGTCCTTCTTAGGTGTTGTATGGTAGACAGCCAACCTGTAATTAACTGTCCTGCCGCTGTTTGAAGTAATGCGTGGAGACTGTTACTTCTTCGGTGCTCCGGCCACCGGCTATGCACCTCAGTAAGATGTTGCCGTTCTCGGGGCACGACTCCTACTGGCTCTCCTTTGTGCTGATCTCGTTTCTCACTGTTCAACAATATCCTTCGCTTCGTGTCTCTTTTTTAGGATACCGCCGCAAGGTAGCGCAGGCGTGGTTCCGTAACAATCTGTCCTTTCGCTAGGTACCTGCCAGATTTCCCAGTTCTGACAGGTCCTCCCTGGAGCTCTCCCAGGCTTCGTTCTCTCTAACTTCCTGTCCAACCCCTAGTTTTACCAATGTGAGGAGTGGCCCAATACATAAGCCTTTTACTCCCCCTAGTGGCCAGAGTGTGAAGTGTAGTGTTTGCTTGGTGATACCTGGTCAGTAGAACTCCTTTAGTGCCATCAGACGTACCATCACTCCCCTTAGTGGCAGAGCGACGTTACTGCAACGACCAGATCTCTGGGGCGCTGCACTGCTCCCATCCTGTGCCCCCATTCTGTCATGTACTGCTCCCATCTTGCGCCCGAATCTGTAATGTGCTGCTCCTATCCTGCGCCCCCATTCTGTCATGTTCTGCTCCCATCCTGCGCCCCCATTCTGTCATGTGCTGCTGCCATCCTGCGCCCCCATTCTGTCATGTGCTGCTCCCATCCTGTGCCCCCATTCTGTCATGTGCTGCTCCCATCTTGCGCCCCTATTCTGTCATGTGCTGCTCCCATGCTGCGCCCCCATTCTGTCATGTGCTGCTCCCATCCTGTGCCCCCATTCTGTCATGTGCTGCTTCCATCCTGCTTCCATCCTGTCATGTGCTGCTCCCATCTTGCGCCCCTATTCTGTCATGTGCTGCTCCCATGCTGTGCCCCCATTCTGTCATCTGCTGCTCCCATCCTGCGCCCCCATTCTGTCATGTTCTGCTCCCATCCTGCGCCCCCATTCTGTCATGTTCTGCTCCCATCCTGCGCCCCCATTCTGTCATGTGCTGCTCCCATCCTGCGCCCCGATTCTGTAATGTGCTGCTTCCATCCTGTGCCCCAATTCTGTCATGTGCTGCTCCCATCTTGCGCCCGAATCTGTAATGTGCTGCTCCCATCCTGCGCCGCCATTCTGTCATGTGCTGCTCCCATCCTGTGCCCCCATTCTGTCATGTGCTGCTCCCATCCTGCTCCCCCATTCTGTCATGTGCAGTAAAAAGTCACTGGCTTGCTGCGTTGACATATTCTCTATATGCAGTACAGACCAAAAGTTTGGACACACCTTCTCATTTAAAGATTTTTCTGTATTTTCATGACTATTAAAATTGTACCTTCACACTGAAGGCATCAAAACTATGAATTAACATATGTGGAATTATATACTTAAAGGGCCACTGTCACCCCCTCCAGCCGTGCATGAATTGAGTGACGGCAGAGTAGCGGTTCAAGCTGGGGAGTGAGGACCCGCCTCCATGGACAAAGACAGGTATTTTGGATAAGTTTCAAAACGCTTTATTTTCGGAATACATGAACCAAAAACTAAAAGAGCCACCTTGTTAGAATGCAGCATTACTGCTGCACAAGGTGGCTCTTTTAGTTTATAATGGCTGGAGGGGGTGACAGTGGCCCTTTAACAAAAAAAAGCGTGAAACAACTGAAATTATGTCTTATATTCTAGGTTCGTCAAAGTAGACACCTTTTGCTTTGATGACTGCTTTGCACACTCTTGGCATTCTCTTGATGAGCTTCAAGAGGTATTTACCCAGCGACTCTGATCGCATTACACGTGTGCCTACCTGGACAGGACTTCTTGCTGCATCCAGGCTACTCTACCAATATTGGAATTTATAGAGAACTGCACCAGATCTCTTATATTGGTTTTGATGAATGTCTGGATGTGGACCGAAAACGTTTGACTTGCCTTTATGGATGCACATCAATATACCTTTTGCATATGATAATTATTCATCTAGAGTGCCAAATTTTTTCGGATTTGTACAATTTTCAGTCATGAAAATACAGAAAAATCTATAAATGAGAAGGTGTGTCCAAACTTTTGGTCTATACTGTATATTCAGTAGAAAGTGGCTGGCTTGCTCCGCTGATGTATTTTATATATAGATTCAGTATATAAAAATGGTGCCGGAAAGCGCGGACTTCGCAGGCGCCGATTCCGGCGCCATAACCCTCCTGGGCCACAATACTCATCCCCAGATACGTAACTTACAAAATGGCGCCTGAAGTGCGCTATACGCATGCGCCATTTCTGACGGAGGATTCATGTCCCGGCCTCCGGGCCGAAGAGACCCCGCTGCAGTACTGGAGAGGTAACGTATATTCTCGTGCATAAGCCGACCCGAGTATAAGCCGATACCCCTAATTTTGCCACAAAAAACTTGGAAAACTTATTGAATCGAGTATAAGCCTAGGGTGGGAAATGCAGCAGCTACTGGTAAATTTCAAAAATAAAAAGATACCAATAAAAGTAAAATTGATTGAGACATCAGAAGGTTAAATGTTTTTGAATATCCATATTGAATCAGGAGCCCCATAAGTTGCCCCATACAAAATACGCCTCATATAACGCTCCATAAAGTTCATGATGGGCCTCATAAGATGCTCCATACAAAAATATGCCCCATATAATGCTGCACAAAGGTTAATAATGGCCCCATAAAATGCTCCATATTAAAATACGCCCCATATAATGCTGCACAAAGGTTAATGATGGCCCCATAAGATGCTCCATAGCATAATATGCCCCATATGCTGCTCCATAAAGGTTGAATGCCCCATAAGGTGCTCCATAGCATAATATGCCCCATATGCTGCTCCATAAAGGTTGATGGCCCTATAAGATGCTCCATAGCATAATATGCCCCACATGCTGCTCCATAAAGATTGATGGCCCCATAAGATGCTCCATAAAGGTTGATGGCCCCATAAGATGCTCCATAGCATAATATGCCCTGTATGTTTCTCCATAAAGGTTGATGGCCCCATAAGATGCTCCATAGCATAATATGCTCCATATGCTGCCCATAAAGGTTGATGGCTCTATAAGATGCTACATAGCATAATATACCCTACATGTTGCTCCAAAAAGGTTGATGGCCCCCATAAATGCTCCATAGCATATTATGCCACGTATGCTGCTCCATAAAGGTTGATGCCCCATAAGATGCTTCGTAGCATAATATGCCCCACATGCTGCTCCATAAAGGTTGATGGCCCCATAAGATGCTCTAAAGCATAATATGCCCCACATGCTGCTCCATAAAGGTTGATGGCCCCATAAAATACTCCATAGCATAATATGCCCCATATGCTGCTCCATAAAGGTTGATGGCCCCATAAGATGCTCCATAGCATATGCCCCACATGGTGCTCCATAAAGGTTGATATCCCAATAAGATGCTCCCTAGCATAATATACCCCACATGCTGCTCCAAAAAGGTTGATGGCCCCCATAAACGCTCCATAGCATAATATGCCCCGTATGCTGCTCCATAAAGGTTGATGGCCCCATAAGATGCTCCATAGCATAAGTATGCCCCACATGCTGCTCCATAAATGTTGATGGCACTATAAGATGCTCCATAGCATAATATGCCCCATACGCTGCTCCATAGAGGTTGATGGCCCCTATAAGATGTTCCATAACATAATATGCCCCACATGTTGCTTCATAAAGGTTGATGGCCCCTATAAAATGCTCCATAGCATAGTATGCCCCACATGCTGCTCCATAAAGGTTGATGGCACCCATAAGATGCTCCATAGCATAACATGCCCCGTATGCTGCTGCGATTAAAAAAAAAAATTATATTCACCTCTCATAGCTGGGCACCAAGTGCCTGAGCCAGAGGAGACACCGGCGAGCTATGGGGGCCAGGTTCTGGAGCCGCTGCTGGCTCAGGCCCCCGGCGCATACAATATTCACCTGTCCCCGATCCACCGTTGTGTCTTCCGGGTCCTCTGGCTGTGACTGTTCAGTTCAAAGACACAGCGTGGCAGTGGAACAGGGACAGGTGAATATCGCATGGCTCACCCTCCCCGTCCTACTCACCCCATCCTGGCGCGTCCCCGCTTCTCTGTCGTCCCGGGCCGGCAGGTCCATCCAGTGCCAAGCGGTCACATGGTACTGCTCATTAAAGTAATGAATATGCATCCATACTCATTACTTTAATGAGTGGTACCACGTGACCGCTGAACACATGGAGAGCTGCGGGCGCCGGAGAGATCGCGGTATGCGTTCAGTGCTTACTCATACCGCAATCTCCTGGGCTGCGTCACTCTGTGGGGTCTAGACTGCGCAGGTGCGTCGCGCTTGAGCAATCTATTAAGGCTTCGGACACAGTGACGCTCCCAGCGTTATATTATAAATTGCAGAGGGAACAATTCAGATTTTATTGGGGGTTCCCTTTAGCCTTGATTCCCTGATACAATACGACTCCTTCTCCGGTAGATGCCTGTGAGAAGCCCAGGACTTGCTCCATAAACAAAGCATTAAGTGGAAGCTTTCAACTCCTCCACTGCAACCCTCAAGAAAAACCCTTTGTCGAAAACCAAACTCCATGGCTTCTGACAGAACCATGCTGATGGATTCCTGGTTGAGACACCCTCTCCATTAAACCTACCTGCACCAAGAATGTTTTTTTTTATACCTAGGACAGAGCTGTCGGGTTTTTATTGTGAATGCATTATATTTACTTATTTCAGTTTTGTGAGTTTACAATAGAATGTCCTTTTGGTTAGAAACTTTTGTCTCATCCATATCCCTTTTCTCTTTCCGCTGGGCATTCATTTATTCTTTTTCTATTCATCTTTCTCCTTAAAACTGTATTATACTCTTTCCTTTGGTGAGTGTGTGTTCTAGTACAGCGTCATTGTTTATTAAGTCTTTGCTGCGATATGGACTCTTATTTGTCTCCCACATCTTTTAACTCATTAGTGACAGAGCCAATGACTTGAATGATCAAGCCAATTTTTACAATTCTGACCGCTGTCACTTCATGAGGTTATAGCTCTGGAACGCTTCAATCGATCCCACTGATTCTGAGACTTTATTGTGACATATTGTACTTCATGATAGTGGTACAATTTCTTTGATATGACTTGCATTTATTTATGAAAAATTTAAGATAAAAAAAGTAGACAATTTTGTAATTTTCAATATTTTAATTTTTGCGCCCTTAAAATAGAAAGCTATGTCACACAAAATAGTTAATAAATAACATTTCCCACATGTTTACTTTACATCAGCACAATTTTGGAACCAATTTTTTTTGTCAGGACGTCATAAGGGTTAAAAGTTGACCAGTGATTTCTCATTTTTCCAACAAAATTTACAAAACCATTTTTTTGAAGAGTCACACTTCTCTTCAACCTCTTTTCCTAAATATATCAATAACATATAGTCTTGGCAACCTTGAAGTTGTTCCAAAAATAATGTATTTCTCTCAAATAATTACTGCAGTTATACTTATAAGTATTATGTTTTGTTATACACATGTTTATTTCTTTTGTGTGTATTGGAAAAAAACATAATTAATTGCATTTTAGATCTAATTTAACACAAAACTCAAAAAATGGGCTGGACAAAATTGATATTTTCCTTTGACCACTAGACAGGGTGAATAAATGATGAAGAAATAACTCACCTGTTCAATGGGCACACTCCTGGCTAGTAATTTTATCAAGTCTCTAGCTCGTACAATAATATAAGGATCGTATGTCTTTTTGGTAGTGGTAACAGTCATGCTGCCTTCAATTAAATCTAATTCTTTCACAAACTGAAAACAAAGAAAAATCAGTCATGGCCAAAAGTGCTGGCATCCTTGCAATTAATCCAGAAAATGAAGTATTTCTCCCAGAAAAATATTGCAGTTACACACATTTTGTTATATACATGTTTCTTTTGCTTGTGTGTATTGGAAGAATTAAAAAAAAAAGGTATATTGGACAAAATTTCATACAAAACTCCAAAAATGGGCCTGACGAAAAATTGTTGACACCCTCAACTTAATATTTGGTTGCACTGCCTTCTGAATAAATAACTGCAATCAATCGCTTTCTTTAACCATCAACAAGCTTCTTACACCTCTCAACTGGAATTTTGGACCAATGTTCTTTAGGAAACTTCTCCAGGTCTCTCACATATGAAGGGTGCCTTCTCCAAACAGTGATTTTAAGATCTCTCCACAGGTGTTCAATGGGATTTAGATCCATTCCTGACCCATTGCTGGTCCTGTCAGAACTCTCCAGCGCTTTGCTTCCATTCATTCTTGGGTACTTCTTGAAGTAGGTTTGGAGTCATTGTCCTTTTGCAAAACCCATGATCTAGGACGGAAACCCAGCTTTCTGACACTGGGCTCTACATTGTGACCCAAAATCCTTTGGTAATCTACAGATTTCATGATGCCTTACATACAGTCAAGGCAACCAGTGCCAGAGGCAGCAAAATAACCCGAAAACATCTTTGAACCTCCACCATATTTGTCTGTAGGTACTGTGTTCTTTTCTGTAAAAATGATGTGCTTTATCAAAAAGCTCTATCTTGGTCTCATCTGTCCAGAAGACGCTATCCTAGGATTTTGGCTTACGTACATTTTGACAAACAGCAGTCTAGCTTTTTTATTTCTCTGTGTCAGTACTGGGGTCCTCATGGGTCTCCTTCCATAGTGTTTTATTTCATTCAAATGTTGACAGATAGTTCATGCTGACACTAACGTATCCTGAGCCTGCAGGACAGCTTGAATTTCTTTGGAACTTGATTGAGGCTGCTTATACACCTTCTGGATAATCCTGCGTTGCAACCTTTCTGCAGTCCACGTCCAGGGAGATTAGCTACAGTACCATGGATTGTAAACTTCTTGATTATGTTGCTCACTGTGGAACATCAAGATCCTTGGAGATGGACAAGTATCCTTGACATTGTTGATGTTTTTGAAACAATTTTAGTTCTCATGTCGTCAGTTCTCTTATTCTATTTCTGTTCTCTATGCTTAGTGTGGCACACAGACACACAATGCACAGATTGAGTCAACTTTTTATCTGGTTTCAGGTATGATTTTTATATTGCCCACACTTGTTACTTGCCACAGGTGCGTTTGCACAAGCTTGAAACAAAGTTATTTTCCCACAATTTTGGAAAGGTGCCACAATTTTGTCTGGCCCATCTTTGGCGTTTCGTGAAAAATTATGTCCAGTTTGCCTTTTCTTCTGTTTGTGTTGTTCAAATACACACAAAGGAAATAAACGTGTATAACAAAACATGTGTAAGTAATTGCAATAATTTTCTGGGAGAAATGCTTCATGTTCTGGAACAATTTCAAGGGTGCCAACATTTTTGGCCATGACTGTATTCTAGATTTTTCTTTTAAATTTTAACAGTAGTTGTGTTCTATTACTTAGCAAACATGTCCTTTACCTAGTTATAGGGGTAATGGCCGATCATGAAATGAGTTTCTTTATTCTTGTAGGGTCTCTATGTGACATTTGTTTATTGTTAACACCCAGCTTCTGGGTACAGGGACCGTCAAGACCTGCTTGATTTTGTTGTGATCCTCAGCAAATACTTATTACCAGGTAAATAATTCGCAATATAATTATTACCCATTAATTTAGGAGAGAAGAGGTTTTATTAATAAGGCACCTGCTACAGTAAAATGTGAAAAGAGGTGGAGACATAGTACATATGATCTTTACTCCTATGGCAATTTACTATGTACGAATTCCTATGATCTATACATTTTTCTGGGGTAGCAATATACTTGTTTTTTCAGAAGTGGTCCGGTCATTCTAAGGTATCCTTGTTTTAAATACTTCTCCATTTTATGAAAATTCTTAATAAAACGTAAGATTTTTTTTTCTGCATAAGAGTTATCCCAGATAACATTGGTTTACATACAGATGACCCTATACATTGTTATATTAATATGGGCTCATTGCTTGAAAAGCAAAAATGGGATATGCGAATATGGTGAAGTGACTAACTACAAGGTCGCAAAGCCCCTTTACATCGTACAGGTGCCCAACCATGAGTTGACACAAACAGAAGAGAGCCCCTGTACAAGAATATAAAGGGCCCTTTGCAGTCCAATAGCTCATCATAATGCCCAAGTCCACCTGCTTTGGAGCTGGAAGTGGCCGCTTTACAGCTGCAATCTTTGTACTAATGGTTTGTCCGCCCCTGTGCCCAACTAACTCCTAATTCAAGCAATAGGCTGCAGCAAATGTCTGGAGAGATATAGCATAGTTCACAGGGCATAAGTCTAATAATCTGGTTGGGAGCATATTATCCGGAGAGATACATAGTCCCCCTTTCATTTCATCAGGAGAGCTACAGGACAATACAAATGAAGGTTAAATGGAGGTGTAACCCTTGAAGGATGCAGGCTTTGCCTGCTGCTCCAGTCTCTGGTTCTTACGCTGTGACATCAGTTAGGTTACCGCAGGTCAGACACTGAACTGCGGTAACGTTACTAATGTTACCACTCAGCACAGAAGCTGGGTTCTTGCGCAGAGAGACCTGGCGGTGGCTGCTCCTCCAGTGTATGCTGCTTCATTCATTTAACAGAGCTCAGTAGACGGGACGAAGAAGACGGGGGATTGTTGCGGTATCTCCATATTATGGATTACCCCAGTGCATTTTTTTTAATAACAAGTTGTTAAAAGGGAAATTGTCGGGGAGTGATTTTTACAATTAAAAAAAAAAAACAAAAAAAAACTTGAGCATGTTTTTTCCCCCCCTTTTGACGACCGGGTTAATAATGGAGGTGTCTGAGACACCTCTCCATTGCTAACTCCTGGCTTGATATTATCTGACATTACACAACTAACAACACCAAAACCGTTACCCTGTATGCCAGCGCACCAGAGCAATCGGGGGAAGAATCAAGGCTAAAGTGGCAGAGCTGGCACATCTACTGGATGCACCTTTTCTGGGGCAGCTGAGGGTTGCTCTTATTAGGCTGGGAAGGGGCCAATATCCATGGACCTTCACAGCCCATTAACATCAGTCTGCAGCGGTCTGCTTATCCTTTGTTGGTTATTAAAAGTGTGTGTGTGTGTAGCTCATGTTTGTTTTTTTGAGGGGGGGTCCCTTTGTAGTAACCTGTAAAGGCTAATAAGACAGCTGTGAGCTGATATTAGCTTGGAAAGGGGCTAATATCCATTGAGCTTTCCAGTCTATCAATAAGACCAGCTCACAGCTGTCTGCTTTCCATTAGCTTGTTATTAAAAATAAGAAGGACCCCACACCATTTTTTGCCACTTTTACTCTATTTACTAAATACAAGTACAGAAAAACTACACACAAAGCATGGATTTCTCTTACTGACATTTCTATCTATTCCAGCGGGTTGTGAATTTACTGTACTTGGATAATGCAATGTTGTGTTTCCTTTGAGATGTGTGCTCGGAAAAAAAAAAAAAAAAAAAAAAAAAAACCACCACGAACGGCACATGCATAGCTCATGTGAAGTGCAATTTTCTTTTCCTCGCACACATTGACTTGGTGAACACTGCCTCATTGAATAACATTGGTGCAAGTGCAATGCAATTTGTTTCTGGCATTGTAGTTCCCGCATTTATAAGCAGAAGTGAATGAACCCATACTGTAATGCAATAGTAAAGCTGATACATTTGACATCTGTTATTTTATTGGTCATTTATAATTACATTTCATAAGTGATGCATATAAACCATGTACAGAAGTTTAGAGCTATGAGGAACATAGCTAAAAGGGGCATAGAAGATGAAATTGAAAGGATTGACAAAACTAGCAGTGCAATAAAAGTATCACATTAAGCAGCGCTGAATATGAAAAAACAAGAACCATGAAAAGTGGAAATAGCACCATGTGATTAATGTAAACTTGCTAAAATATTCAAGTATTGACAGTCCTGGTAACACTAAACATATGAAGGAGATGGTTTGGTGACAACCCAGCAATTTAGTCAGTGCAAATAGGCATCACCTTGAAGCGGACAGTGTGATCGCTATTATATAGTGCGCAAGCATATCCACCTTTTGTACATCTGTAACATACATTAAGCTAGCTTTAGCATATGCTAAAGGGTGAAGAGTTTCCTTTAAAAAAGGAAGGGTAATCAAAATTTAGATTAAAATAGTCAAAGTGAATATATCCCTAGAAATACTATTCAAGGCAATAATAAATTGGTAATGACAATAACTACCATTGTAGTGTTAGCACCTATCAAACATAACTTCTGTTCATACTATCCTGCTCAAGTTTTACATGGTCCCGCAAAATGCTCCTTTTGACAGTAAAGAGTCAAAATGGCTCTATACAAATGGAAAACAGAATTAATTAGTCAAAGGGTAGACCATCAGGTACCCATGTACTAATCTCATGACATACATTTATTTAATGAGCATTTACCACCAACATTGTAAGCTTACTTTTATAAAGTAAAAAAACACAACACTAAGAGACACCCTCCATGTAAATATATAAAACAAGACATTTTATATACAGAGTCCCAATTCCATGGGGGTGATGTAACAAGATTCACAGTGAAGTTGTGTGGTCATACGCCGAATACATTCTTTTGCCTTCAGATACTGAGGCTTTTCCTATTCCTTTAGTATGCAAATAATCTTCAAGTAGTAATTCAAGGTTGTACAAGATCGTGTGTTCATGAACAGTACTTCGGGGACAGGTTAAACCAGAATTCATTTAGTGTCTTGGGATTTCAGATTTTGGAATAAGCTCCCATTCACGTTTGTAAGCAGCAGTATGTATGACAGCTGAACAAGGCAAAGCCTAAGTGCTAGGTTGAATTTGTTCATGGTTCATTCCGCCAAAATGGTATGTTACAATTGATCAAGTAAAATCCTAGGCCATTAGGATTATGGTTTAGACTAAAAAGTCAGCATAGGCCATCTACAATTTAGGTAGATTTAGACATGTGACCCCCCCCAAGGGATTTTTTTTTTATAATATATATTTTTTATACATGGAATGTAGCCAAAAATAAGGAGCCAATCACAGTCATTCATAAAGTTAGTCATCAGTTGTACTGCAGATGTCCAGTCTTCTCTGTGCAGTGCTGGAATGTCTAGCACGAGATCTTTCATTTTTCCGGAGCGCTGGAGAAACTGCTAAATTGCCAGGTGTCTTAAAGAATGTGTCTTTGTGAACTGGACGAATGCTCTTTGGTGTTAATGGAGTAGGAGACTAGAAAAGAAGGAGAGAGAAAAAAATAAAATAAAAATTAAGACTTTCTGTATCAAACCAAATAAAATCAAACTTCCAGCTAGTGGAATGTAATCCAACCTGCCTAATACGAAGATAACACGGCTCCAATAAGATGTCACAGATCCAAAGAGATGTAACCAGTGATCATCCATGTATTCGCTCACACTCTTCACATTTGTACAATTTGTTTCTCTGTCACACATTTCTAATAGTTTACAGCAATCAGAATGCTTTGTTTCGGGTCATTACACTGGAAAGCATATTGTCCAAAATGACTTAGGGTTATCTGATGGAGCACACTTCTGCGGAGTAAATCAGTGGTGCCAATGACACCACAGCGCCATATGCATGCATGGCAGGTAGGTTTCCTCCATGTACCCAGCTCTAATAAACAGGTCTAGGCAGGTGCGTGGGATCAGAACGTCATTGACAACGCTCACCTCTGATGCCGAAGTAAGACGCACCAGATATCCATTTGAAAGAGGTTATTACTAGTGATGAGTGAGTATACTCGTTGCTCGGGTGGTCTCCGAGTATTTGTGACTGCTCGGAGATTTAGTTTTCCTTGCTGCAGCTGCATGATTTGCGGCTACTAGACAGCTTGATTACATGTGGGGATTCCCTAGCAACCAGGCAACCCCCACATGTACTCAGGCTGGCTAGTAGCTGTAAATCATGCAGCTGCGTCAAGAAAAACTAGATCTCCAGGCACTAAAATACTCGGGGACCACCCGAGCAACGAGTATACTCGCTCATCACTAGTTATTACAACTTTGAAGTCATTTACAAGTGATTGTTCTGTAAGGCTGAATAGCTACATGCAGCTCTAACATGCCCTTTCTTCAATATTTTAGTGATATTTAGGAGCTTTCTCAGTCTGACATTTCCTTTAGCAGGAAATATTGAGTTAACTATGAAATAGCTGGGATCAAATTTTGTTGCCACAGCAGGTTCTCTTTTGCCCTGGTTTTCAGAAATCAGAGCAAAAAAAAATGCACGAAGTCAGCATTGTGGTGTGACTCCTATCTTGGGGATTGTCGTGGAGAATGCAATTAGTGAATGGAGCAGGCAGGTCCAGATGATGCCCTCAATGTTCCCCCTTGATATGGTAATAGGGAATGGGGCCTAAGGAAGGTTTTTTTTTTTTTTTTTTAAATTAACCCTCTATTACAAAAAAAAAAACAAAAAAAAACCCCGACAAAACATTTCTCTTTGATATTTTGATTGTTACCTTCTGATTTTTAGCAGGAAGTGGGTGAACAGCACAAATGGAGTCGGCTGTTGCAGGACTAGCAGTCTGTGGGTTTGCACTAGCTGGGATACCATTTGGCTGCAGATCTGGAGAGGATGCAGGTACTGAGGAAGATACCATTGAAGGCATTCCGAACAGGATATGAGGTGGTGGTGTGTTCATGCCAGGTGGCAAGCTGAAATTCATGCTTCCAGTACCCAAAGCATGGTCACTGGAGGCAGCAGAAACAGAGCTGCTGACTGCAGGGGAGCAAATAAATGGAAAAGCAGCCAAGGCTGAAGATGGAACCATCACATAAGGTACATTAACATGTGATAAAGGACTTTGAGAAATACTCAGAGCTCCCGTGGCTTGACTGGCAGGCAAAAAGAAATTGAAGCCATTTAATCCTGGAGAAAAAGAGAGAAGATAAAATACTAAATTAAAACAAAATTACAAACCCACAGAAGAAATGACTACTACCAAGCCTTCAAAACAAGGCGATCAAACTCACTGAGCAGAGACGACAATTAGGAACCTAAGTGGTCAATTTTTTAAAGTTTCCCTGTTTAAAGGGAACTGGTCACCTCCCCCCCCCCAGGCTTTTGTAACTAATATAGCCAACCTGTGCAGCACTAATGCACTGTGGCATGCAATTAGGGATCAGCTGACGCCGCTAGTCTGAAGAAGGCGGAAGGAGATGAGTGAGAGGCGAAAATATGCACATCGCATGCCCATGAATCTCAGCCCCGCAGTGTGAATAAATCAGAAGACACTGCGGGGCGGGATCTCGGGCAGCGCGGCCGCACAGGCGCAGTCAGCCTGACATCAAATGATGTCAGAAGATGGGCAGCGCTAACTGCGCATGCCCAAGGGATAACATAACAGCGCAGGCTCCGGGACAGTTTCAAACAATGCTGAGGAGGCGGCGCCTGGCGCCAAGGGGGTAGGAATGACGGCTGTGCTGCGTCTAATTAGGGGGGGAAAGACCCGCCTCCCTGGCGATTTCACGGTATGAAGGGGCACATTGTATAAGTGTTTATTTCAGCGTGTGCAAGGAGCATAACTAAAAGAGCCACCTTGTCCGAATGCAGCATTAGTGCTGCACAAGGTGGCTCTTAGTTACAAATGCCTGGGGGGGGGGGGGGGGGGGGGAGGTGACAGGTTCCCTTTAACCGAAAACTAGTGAGAGTAACGAACAGAGTTCAGTCTCTAGTAGGTGATGGGGTAAATCCCTGCAGAATGTCAGGATAGGTCTCTACTCACCAGTGGAGGAGGGAACATATAGATATTGGGGAAGTGTAGCTGATGAAACTCGCTCTTGTAATTCTTGCCGTTTGGGCACCATCGGCTCAGTGGTTTCTTCTTGGCAGACAGGTGGTGAGGGTACCAAGTGCAGCCTCTCTTCTTTACAAGGGTCTGGCGACTTTCGTGTTACACTTACAGAACACAAATTTCTCTCAGACGAACAAGCCTAAAGTTGAGAAAATAAATAAATTAGTTCAGTGATTAAGTCTCTTTGCATTGTCCAGTGGGTCATTTCCTAGACCAATTAAAATGTACCTTTGGCACCACCAAAGGAAGCGGAACGTCATCAGTACTGCCAATCCTCTGTCGCTTAGCTGGTCGTTCACCATCTTGAATGGTCTTTTGATCTGAAGGAGAGGACCTGCCAGCTCTATGTAGTACATCTACAGATTTTTCTTTGTCAGAGTTTCCACACAGCATGATCGATAACATAGATGTTGATGGTACATACATGTAAGGTTGATTAGGCAAAAATCCATGTTTATTATATTCTACGTTCGAGGAAGCCATAACTTTTAACTTATTTGGAGATACAGATAGATTTTGGTGGTCAGTATCTTGGTTGCAATAATCTGGATCAACTGGGACAGGCACTACAACAGAAAAGGGTTGCTGTTCCACATTTCCAGGGACTGAATTATTTATTGTAGATTTGGAACACCTGAAATGTACAAAGACAAAGTTAGGAAAAGAATATTGTAGATATTTGCTGTGCAATGGTCACACTAATCAGATTTGTGTTCCCCATTTTGCCTATATGGAACGAGTGTTTTTTTTCCCTTATGTATTGTTTAGAGGGGATACGATGGTCGTTAGGATTTTATAAAATTCAGAGAATAGAGTGAAATGGGTTAAACCTGTGATGCTTGTGAATGATGAGTGAAAAGGAGTCAGAAATCCAGGAATGTGGTCTGTCAACACATTTTAAAGTGCCACACTTTCATAAGGACCAACTGCAGTATTTTGTCTTAATGAAATAAGGCACTCAAACGCCTTGACAGAAACCACACTGCAGGATTTCAGACTCCTTTCCCCATCATCATTCACAGGCAGCGCAGACAACCTATTTCACTCCATTCTCTGATGTTCTCCAAGCGGTGTGTCTGCAGCAACCTTAAGCCTTTTTTAGTGGTAGTGATCACACAACCCTACCACGTGAGAACAATTACCTACAAATTTGACATTTTACCCAGATATCAAGCGCAATACAGTCTTCTCTTTCCACCCTATGATTTTTATAAAAAATAACCCATTTTAATCATTAGCATATTCAACAGTAATGCATCCTTAAATCCAAACTTTATAAGCTCAGCCTAAAGAGAACAACTAAAAATACACCTATAACATGTTCTGTCAAGTGTCACAACATGTCCCTCTAGCCAGCTTCGCTCTTCTGACAAACATGTTCCGAGTATGGACTAGGACAACCAGACCAGAGCTCAGCCTTAAAAGGCATATAGATGGCTGTTGAGTTCAGGGCAGGAGAACCACCGCCAATCTGTACTTGTACTGATAAGCTCAGAAGTGTCACAACGGACTTCGTCTTAGCCAAACTGCTAATGTTATGTGAACACGTCACCCAATAGATGTTGTGGCGAAGCCACTTCAGGAAGGAGATGGCAAGAGCCATCCTAAAGCACCTTCAATTGAGGTATTGCTGTAATTTTTGTGGCGATTCCGCAGCCAACATCTTTTGCTCTATGTTTTCAAGTAAACAGAGCAAGTGGCTTCATGGAAGCATGAACACGTCACTATTAAAAGCTTCATAATTTCTGAAGCCTTAAAAGAAGGGACATAAGGGGGAACAGGTGCACAGCAATGTTGTTCTGACATTGCTATGCATTATGTTAATTTTTTTTTTTTTTTATTTACGGGGCACTTTTTCAGGTGGCGTCCTCCTCAAAAAAACGTGTACACATACCTCTAAGGCCTGATTGCCATTTAGACAAAGTGTGCAAACAATCTACAACAAGTCACATGCATTTGTTTATTCTTAACTCACTTGGAACCTTCTTCAATCTTCTGCCTGCAAATAACTGCTAAATGTGACATCTTTGATGAATAGCCATCATGTTCCATCAGATCTTTGGGAAAAAAATAAAAATAAAATAAAAACAAACTCACACAGAACACTACACACTTGTGAAGGTAAATCTGTGCTGCAGTGCCAGTAAGATCAGATGGCTTATGCGAAACTAATGTTTTCCACTTGCACATGAAGAGCAAAACATTAATATATAAATTCATATTACCTTCCTGTACTTTGCGTGGACTGCTTGGCTCAGAACAGACTTTCCTCTTCACAATATTTATGGACTGAATATGATTAAATGATGAGTGACGGAGCAATCTCTGCTGCTTGCTGTTCTCAGATGTAGCATCCCTTTTCAAACCTGGTGATGACGTGATGGCTGAGTCTTCCATCTTTTGGTCTGGAAAACAGGATTTTTGGTTGCTTACCGTAAAATCTGTTTCTTGAAGCCTCCATTGGGGGACACAGGAACCATGGGTGTATGCTGCTGCCACTAGGAGGCTGACACTATGCAAATAAAAAAGTTAGCTCCTCCTCTGCAGTGTACACCCCACCGACTGGCATTATACTCTTCAGTTAGTGAGAAAGCAGTAGGAGATAATGAAACAAGGTTGAAAAACCATAACCACAAACATGAGAACTGTAACGTGAGAACAGTCATAGAACAGATAACAACAGAAAACATTGGGAGGGAGCTGTGTCCCCCAATGGAGGCTTCAAGAAACAGATTTTACGGTAAGCAACCAAAAATCCTGTTTTCTTTATCGCCTCTCATTGGGGGACACAGGAACCATGGGACGTCCCAAAGCAGTCCCAAGGGCGGGAAAACAGACTTCCATCAGGTCAGAGGACTCACCACTGCCGCCTGCAGGATCCTTCTGCCTAGGCTGGCGTCCGCCGATGCGTAGGTATGGACCTTGTAAAATTTGGCGAACGTGTGGATGGAAGACCAAGTTGCCGCCTTGCAAAGCTGTAGGGCGGAAGCCCTGTGGTGCACCGCCCAGGAGGCGCCGACTGCCCGGGTAGAGTGAGCCTTAATCCCAGGAGGGGGCACTCTGTTCTTGACCCGGTAAGCCTCCAAAATTGCCGTTCTGATCCAGCGAGCAATAGTCGCTTTAGAAGCCGGCTGGCCTCTGTGCGTGCCATCAGGAATGACGAAAAATGAATCCGTCTTCCGAAAAGAGGATGTTCTATCCAGATAAATCCTCACTGCCCTGACTAGGTCCAGCTTGTTCAACGATCGCTCCAGAGGATGAGTCGGAGCTGGACAAAAGGAAGGTAGAACGATGTCCTCGTTGAGGTGGAAGGTGGAAACCACCTTAGGAAGAAAAGAAGGTGGAGGTCGGAAGACCACCTTGTCCTGGTGAATGACCAAAAACGGAGGGCGGCAAGACAGTGCCGCCAGCTCGGAAACGCGGCGAATGGACGTGATGGCCACAAGAAAGGCCACCTTCCAAGATAAAACTGATAGAGGAATCTCCCTAAGAGGTTCAAAGGGAGAAACCATCAAAACGTCCAGTACCAGGTTTAGGTCCCATGCCTCCACAGGGGCCCTGTACGGCGGGACGGCGTGGGCTACCCCCTGAAAGAAGGTCTTAATCTGTGGCCGAGGCCAAGGTCTTCTGAAAGAGGATGGAAAGCGCAGAGACCTGACCCTTCAGGGAACTAAGAGCCAGGCCCGAATCCAGTCCTGCCTGAAGGAAGGCCAAAAGAGAAGGCAGGGAAAAAACCATAGGCGGCACGCGGTTGGACTCGCACCAACGGAAGTAGGCCTTCCAGGTGCGGTAGTAGATCCTGGAAGACGAAGGCTTCCGAGCCTGAATCATGGTGTGAATCACCCGGTCCGAAAGGCCGGACGCTCTTAGAACCGCGGTCTCAACAGCCACGCCGTTAAACTGAGCGACCGAGAATTCGGGTGGCAGATCGGACCCTGGGACAGCAGATCGGGCCTGTCTGGAAGGCACCAGGGAGCGTCCGCGAGAAGGTTGACGAGCTCCGCGAACCAAGCTCTCCTGGGCCAATCCGGGGCGATCAGGATGACCGGCACCCCTTACGCTTTGATCTTCTTCAACAGTTTGGGAAGTAATGGAAGGGGTGGGAACAGATAGGGCAGCTCGAACTGTGACCAAGGAATGGCCAGAGCATCGACGCCCACTGCAAGAGGATCGCGTGACCTGGAGACGAATTGTGGAACCTTCCTGTTGATTCGAGACGCCGTGAGATCCACATCCGGAGTTCCCCATCGAAGACAAATCTGATGGAAGACCTCCGGATGCAGGGACCATTCCCCTGCCACGAGACCCTCGCGGCTGAGGAAGTCGGCGGCCCAGTTTTCTACGCCGGGGATATGCACCGCGGATATCACCGGAACCGTTGCCTCTGCCCAAAGGAGGATCTTGGATACCTCGGCAAGGGCCAAGGAGCTCCGAGTCCCCCCCTGATGGTTGACATATGCCACAGCCGTGGCATTGTCCATCTGGATCCGAACTGGAAGGCCCCTGAGGATCCTTTCCCAATGGCGGAGGGACAGAAAGATGGCCCGAATTTCGAGGACGTTGATCGGCAGCGCGGACTCCTGCAGCGACCAACGGCCCTGAACCGTCAGGTGGCGAAAAACCGCACCCCAGCCGATCAGGCTGGCATCCGTTGTCACCACCTGCCAGTGAACCGGAAGGAAGGACCTGCCCTGGGAGATGAGAGGAGACGTCAGCCACCAGTTGAGAGACCGCTTGACCCGAAAGGAGAGTCTGATCGGCCGATCCAGGGAGAAGACCGACCTGTCCCACTGAGACAGAATGGCTTGCTGAAGGGGTCGAGAATGGAATTGGGCGAAGGGAATCGCTTCCAAGGTAGCTACCATCCTCCCCAGAACCTTCATGGCCGATCGGAGGGAGGGAGGCCGAGGACCCTGGAGCAAGAGAATGTCCCGACAAAGGGTGGATCTCTTGTCCTTGGGAAGGAAGACTCTGGACTGACGAGTGTCGTAAAGCATGCCCAGAAAGATGATGCGCTGAGAAGGAATAAGGCAGGACTTCTTCCGGTTGACCAGCCATCCGAAACGGGATAAGGTGTCGAGAACAATGGACAAGCTTTCGTGGGCCTGAGCAAAGGACGGAGCCTTGATGAGGATGTCGTCGAGGTATGGAAACAGAACCAAGCCTCTGACTCTCAAAATGGCCATCAGCGCCGCCATGATTTTCGTGAACACCCTTGGCGCAGTTGCGAGACCGAACGGCAGGGCGACGAACTGAAAATGATCTTGTTGCACTGCGAAGCGCAGGAAACGGTGATGTCCGGGAAATATTGGAACATGTAGGTAGGCGTCCTGGATATCTATAGAGCATAGAAATTCCTGAGCCTCCATGGAAGCAATTACTGAACGAAGGGATTCCATCCTGAAGTGTCTCAGGCGAACCCTCCTGTTCAACAATTTGAGGTCCAGAATGGGACGAACCTTGCCGTCTTTTTTCGGTACCACAAAGAGGTTCGAGTAGAAACCCGTGTACCGTTCCTTTTCTGGGACGGGAACGATTACCCCGGATTTGAGCAGAGAAGCGATGGCTGCGAAGAAGCCCGGAACCAAAGCGGGATCTTTTGGAGGACGAGATTGGAAGAAACGATCTCTGGGTCGGGAGGCGAACTCTATTTTGTATCCCGAAGACACAACTTCCCTGACCCATGCATCCTCTACTGCGGAAATCCAGACGTCCCTGAAACGGAGAAGACGGCCCCCCAACCTGGGAGTTGGGCTGGAGTCTTGCCGAGAGTCATGCGGAAGTGGATCTTCCAGTCCTGGGCCTGGACGATCTACCCTGGGAATAGCGAGGACGCCAGGACGGAGTGGGCCTGAAGGACACCGCCTTCTTCTCTTGACGTGCCTGTGGCCTCTGTTGCTGCTGGGAAAAGGAGTTTGATGCAGCGAAGCGACGAAAAGGCCGGAACGAGCGAAACTGCCGTCTAGGAGGAGGGCGACGAGGTTTAGCCTGGGGGAGAAGGGAACTTGTGCCCCCAGTGGCGTCCTTAATGATCTGGTCCAGCTGGGAACCAAAGAGACGAGAGCCCTGGAAGGGCAGACTAGTGAGGGACTTTTTGGAGGACAAGTCCGCCTGCCAGGCCTTGAGCCAAACGGTCCGGCGGATGGCAACGGCATTGCTGGAAGCCTGAGCCGCACAAGAGGCGACATCCAGGGAGGCGGAAACCAGGTATTCACCCGCGTGGGAAATCTGGTTGGCAAGTTCCGCTAATTGCGCGGGAGGAGCCCCGTCCAGGATACCTCGCCGCAGATCCTTGGCCCATTTTGAGATGGATTTTGAGGCCCAAGTGGAAGCAAAGGCCGGACATAGCGCTGCTGAAGCCGCTTCGAAGGCAGATTTTGCGAAGGATTCTATAACTCTGTCGTTAGAATCCTTCAGAGACGCTCCGCCGGACAGTGGGAGCACCGTGTTGGTGGACAGCCTGGACACAGGTGGATCCACCGAGGGAGAGACCGTCCAATTGGCGGTAAGATCTGGTGAAAAGGGATATAACACCCCCAGGCGTTTTCCCCTCTGAAAACGTCTGGTCGGATTCTCTCTCTCTGGCCAGGATTTCCTCGAATTCAGGATGAGGGGCAAAAAATTTTGAAGGTGGTTTGGCCCGTCTAAACGAAACCGCCTGATCTGCGGGTTCCGTAGAGGGATCCTTAATGCCACAGGTTTGGTTTATAGCCCGAATGAGGTTCTGGACCGACTCACTCATGGTGGCGATTTGGCTAGGGTCCAGCTCCGACATTTCCTCTGAGGGCGCATCAGATAAAGCCTCGCCTGACTCAGGGGAGGAGGAACGGTGCGACACCAACCGCGGGGGAGGGCCGGGCGGCGAGATGGAACGCGAAGAGGACTCAGACCGACGTTCCTGTCTGGACCTTTTGTAGCTTGGCAAGGAGGTCTCGGGTGGCGGTTCCTGCGACCTGCTGGCAACGGCAGGGGTCTGCAGGGGTAACCAATCCAGCGCGGACACCAAGGTTTGAGATACCCGTGTTAAATCGGCCACCGATTGGGACAGAGAGGCGGCCCAGCCTGGGGGGGATCACTCTCGGGCGGAACAGCCGGGGGATCCTGGGCGGTGGGAACAATCGGGTTGCTGCAGGACTGACACAGCGGGGAGGACTGACCTGAGGGAAGTTTGCTGTTACAGGACGAACATGCAAAGTACGTGACTAAGGCAGAAGATGAAGAAGTAGGGGGGCGAGAGCGGCCCCCTTTAGAAGACATTTTGAGAGATCCCTGAAGATGCCAGTGGGTTAGGGGACAGTGGGCAGAGAAGGGTGTCAGTCTGCAGTGCAGCTACTCACGGACCCGGTCCTGGAAGATGTCCCACTTGTCCTCGCGGAGAACTTCCCTGAGGGGCTGATTCTGCGATGCTGAGCCACAGAGGATGCGAGTGAAGGAGCGTGGCGCGCTGTGTGAGGCACTGCGAGGCTGCTGCTGCTCTGGCCAGGATGGAGAAGCGGTGCAGACCGGCCGAGAGACCCACGAGGAAGGGGGTGGGGCCAGACGCAGAGGCGCCGGTGGGCAGGGCGCAGAATGTCGGGCGGGAAAAAACCCGCCTGCAGGAGCGGAAATGGAGGGGCCGCGAAACCGGAAGTAGGCCCCGGCAGAAGCCGGGGCCTAAATTAGTCACCGGTGGCCGAGAAAAGAAGCCGCGGCGCCGAAACAACGCGCCGGAACAATGCGGCGAGGAGAAGGCAGAGCCGCAGGAGCCGCGGCCCGCCAGGCTGCGCCGCTGGAGGACGCCGCAGAAAACACCCTCCTGCGGCGCCAGGGCGATGCGCCGCAGGGGAAGCGGCGCGACCGCCTGCAGGGCCGCGTCGCAGAAGGGGTCGCAGACAACAACCTCCCGCGGTGCCAGAACAAAGCGCCGCAGCAAGAAGCGACGCGACCGCCTGCAGGGCCGCGTCGCAAAAGGGGGCCGCAGAAAACTACCTCCTGCGGCGCCAGAACAAGCAGCGAGAAGTGCTGGGCCGCCCCGCTGAGAATGTGCCCAGAGGAAAAGAAGGCCAAAGGGGCACCGAGAAAGAAGGAATACCGGCCGCGCCATTATGACGGACGATGGCCGGGAAAGCGGTCGACAGGGAGCCCCAAACAAGAACCCCCCTATCAAAGATCTGGGAATGGGAAGGGGGAGAATACTCACCTAAAAACATCCCACGCCGGTACTAACCTTAAAAGGGGGTGAGGCGTCCAGGCTGATGGACGTCCTCATCTCCGCCGACCGACAGGTTCTGGTGGGCGAGTGGGTGGGGGACGGAACCAGGACCGGACTTCTGAGCACGCTTCTGTGCTAGGATCTTGGTCCTGGAGAGGGATCTATGAGGATACGGGGTGGCAGTACACACCGTACTCATAGTCCGTATTGTGGGACTACAGGTGTGACTGTTCACCCTGTATCCCTGCAAGGAAACCTGTAAGGGAAATCGCACATTGAGGTAGATAAGGGTCTAATGAAAGACCCGTGTCCACCTCCTACTGACACTAAGCTAAAACTGAAGAGTATAATGCCAGTCGGTGGGGTGTACACTGCAGAGGAGGAGCTAACTTTTTTATTTGCATAGTGTCAGCCTCCTAGTGGCAGCAGCATACACCCATGGTTCCTGTGTCCCCCAATGAGAGGCGATAAAGAAAAGAAAATACAATTATCTTAATAATATTAAGGGCCTAAATCAGTGCAATTTTCAGAAATAAAAGTGATAATCTAAAAAACACAAGCACATAAAGCACAATTGCAAATTAATATTGTTATTGGTACATAACCAGTCTAAATGTATTATTTTAAGGAAATTAACTTACCACTTTCATTCTTGAAATCAACAGGTCCGATCCACTTGAATGCAGGTTTTCGCCCTCGTTCTTCAGTAACGTGGACCTTCTTGATGAGGCCAAGACTGGTCAAAACATTAGCGATGTCATACAGACGTCGCACTTTGGCTACATGAGGAAGAGATGTAGTTATGTGAGTAACATACCGTAGCATACAACATTGAGGAATACTTGCACAAAAGTTAAAGCTGGACATACACAAATCCCACTGACATCAGGCTTGCCCCTCTCCTCGTCAAACTAATCATGCATGTCCTGCTAAACATGTGTATTTAGGCCAGAGTTGGAGTTAAATACCTGTCAGCTGAAGGGGTTTTTGGCTGACAGCTATTGGATGTGTATGGCAAGGTGTCCAGACATACAGTGGGTACGGAAAGTATTCAGACCCCTTTATATTTGTCACTGTTTCATTGTAGCCATTTGGTAAATTCAAAAAAGTTCATTTGTTTTCTCAGTAATGTACACTCTGCACCCCATCTTGACTGAAAAAAAACCAAAACAGAAATGTAAAAATGTTTGCAAATTTATTAAAAAAACAAAAACAGAAATATCACATGGTTACAAGTATTCAGACCCTTTGCTTAGTATTGAGCAGAAGCACCTTTTTGAGCTAGTACAGCCATGAGTCTTCTTGGGAATGATGCAGCAAGTTTTTCTCACCTGGATTTGGGGGATCCTCTGCCTTTCTTCCTTGCAGATCCTCTCCAGTTCCGTCAGGTTGGATGGCGAACAGCCATTTTCAGGACTCTCCAGAGATGCTCAATTGGATTTAGGTCAGGGCTCTGGCTGGGCCAGTCAAGAATGGTCACAGAGTTGTTCTGAAGCCACTCCTTTGTTATTTTAGCTGTGTGCTTAGGGTTGGAAGGTGAACCTTCGGCCAAGTCTGAGGTCCAGGGCACTCTGGAAAAGGTTTTCATCCAGGATATCTCTGTATTTGGCTGCATTCAGGTTTCCTTCAATGGCAACCAGTCGTCCTGTCCCTGCAGCTGAAAAACACTCCCATAGCATGATGCTGCCACCACCATGTTTCACTATTGGGATGTACTGGGCAGATGATGAGCAGTGCCTGGTTTTCTCCACACATACCGCTTAGACGTAAGTATCACCAAAAAGGTCTTTGTCTCATCAGACCAGAGAATCTTATTTCTCAGTCTGGGAGTCCTTCATGTGTTTTTTTTTTTAACAAACTATGTGGGCTTTCATATGTCTTGCACTGAGGAGAGGCTTCTATCTGGCCACTTTGCCATAAAGGCCCGACTGGTGGAGGGCTGCAATGATAGCTGACTTTGTGGAAGTTTCTCCCATCTCCATACTACATCTCTGGAGCTCAGACAGTGATCTTGGTGTTCTTTACCTCCCTCACTAAGGCTCTTCTCCCACAATAGACTTCTGGTGGTCTCAAACTTCTTCCATTTAAGGATTATGTGCTCTTAGGAATGTTGAGTACTGCAGAAATTCTGTTGTAACCTTGGCGAGATCTGTGCCTTGCCACAATTCTGTCTCTGAGCCCATGGCCAGTTCCTTTGACCTCATGATTCTCATTTGGTCTGACATGCACTGTTAGCTGTGAGGTCTTATATAGACAGGTGTGTGCCTTTCCAAATCAAGTCCTATAAAGTTTAGTTAAACACAGCTGGCCTCCAATGAAGGAGTAGAACCATCTCAAGGAAGATCACAAGGAAATGGACAGCACGTTACTTTAATATGAGTGTCTGAGCAAAAGGTCTGAATACTTATGACAATGTAATATTTCAGTTTTTCTTTGTTAATAAGTTTGAAAAGTTTTCTGCATTTCTGCTTTTTGTTTTTTTTTTTTTTCAGTCAAGATGGGGTGCAGAGTGTACATTAATGAGAAAAAAAATGAATTTTTTTGATTTTAACAAATGGCTGCAATGAAACAGAGTGAAAAATTTAAAGGGGTCTGAATACTTTCCGTACCCACTGTATTATGGTAATGTTACAGTTTCTGAATTGTATAGAAGTCTCAGGTTCACCATAAGCGTTCTGCATTAAATTAAATATCGCTACCACAGACATGATTAATTCCAGTTCACATGGCTATTATGGCGGCATTTTATCTTCTCTACTAATCTTCTATATCATTGTCTAAGGGTCACTTCCGTCTTTCTGTCTGTTTGGTCGCGGTCAAACGGCCACGACCAATCAGCAACAGGCACAGTGCGGCCGCGAAATGGCCGCTCCCTACTTCCCTGCCGACAGTGCCCGCTCCATACTCCCCTCCAGTCAGCGCTCACACAGGGTTAATAACAGCGTTAACGAACCGCGTTATGCCGTGGTGTAACGCACTCCGTTATTGCTGCCATTAACCCTGTGTGACCAACTTTTTACTATTGATGCTGCCTATGCAGATGTAATGTTAAAAATAATGACAAAAAATAAAAAAAATTATATACTCACCTTCTGTTGGCCCCTGGATCCAGCCACGTCATCATCTCGTGAGACCGCAATGCACTCTTGGGACCGGAGAGTCACGAGGAGCATCAGTAAATGCCTGGGCTGGATCCGGGGGCCGACGGAATATAACTATTTTTTATTTTAATTCTTTTTTTTTTTTTTTTTTTACAGGGATATGGTACCCACATTGCTATATACTGCGTGGGCAGTGTTATACACTACATCTGTGCTATATACAATGTGGGCTGTGCTATATATTATGTTGCTGGGCAATATACTACGTGGGCTGTGCTATATTTCTCTGCTGTATCTGTGCATCATGAATCGTGGTATGTGTTAAAGAGGGGGGCCCACTGAGATTCATTCGCCCGGGGCCCTCAAAGACCTGGAGCCGGCCCTGGCTTCACTGATGGTCACGCCCGGCCGCGAACAATCAGCGACAGTCGCAGTCCGCCCATGAATTGGCGCGGAATTTGAACCACGCTTCGCTAATTTGTCGCGGCCGGCCGAATCCTTTGTATAAATTGTATTATTCTGAGAACTTCATAAAATAAACTACATACATATTCTAGAATACCCAATGCGTTAGAATCGGGCCACCATCTAGTCATCATATAACCATATGGTGATATTCGTTAAAATCCGGAAAACTAAGGGAGGCTTGGCATCTACATTGGGAACATATTACAAGGATGTTGGTACATGCATGAATACTTACTTTTAAACTTGCTGTGATCAGAAAGATCTTGGCTCTCTTCAATCAGGATTTTGGCAGCTATCTCCAGAGTGATTATTTTGGTTGTGGACACGAGGAACAGCATCACAAATTTCTGGCTCATGATTCTCAGCGATTTGTCCTTGCGGCTACTTGCTGAAGCTAAGAGAAGACAATAAGTTGAATTTATACATTGCCAACGCAAAAAGGTGTTTTATTTTCACAAAAGCAAATTATTGAAAAACAACATGTCTTAGGAACCTCTATCATTTCATGCTTACCTGATGTGCAGTCCTGTTCTATCAATAGGAGAGGCTGGTTGATGATGGAATGGTCTTTTCTCTGCTCCATACCAAAATCTTTATGCTGAAAGTAAGCAATCTGTGCACTGTATTTTTGTCTCTCTCCTTCCTGAAGCAGGTTTTTTAAAGTTTCATTTAGGCTTTGCTGGCCATGCCAGCAGTATTGATTCTTGGCCACACGACTCACTAAATGTAGGGACTCCAGAACATTCACAATGTCGTAGATACGTCTACGCTCCACCCCTGTTTGACAAAATATGAAGTCTATTGTGAAAAAAACAACTCAAAATTACACATACAAATAGAAGATGATCTCTAAATGTCTACTTTACGCAAGCCCCCATACACATTAAACTAATGTAGTCCAAACCGGCCAATAGCAACAGGTTAGGCGAACAGTCCAATGTATATGGGGGCCCTGGAAAACTGATTGACATCTTTCTCAACAATCAGGTACAGTTGCTTCTCCCAAAATTATAATATCATCAAAAGTTAATTTAATTCAGTTCATCAATACAAAAAGTGTATCTCATATATTATACAGAGTCATTACAAACAGAGTGATCTATTTCAAGTGTTTATTTCTGTTAAGGTTGATGATTATGGCTTACATCCAATGAAAACCCAAGTTATTATCTCAGTAAATTAGATTACTTTATAACGCCAGTTTAAGAAATGATTTTAAAATCTGAATTGTTTGCCTACTGAAATGTATGTTCAGTAAATGCACTCAATACTTGGTTGGGGCTCCTTTTGCATCAATTACTACATCAATGCGGCATGGCAAGGAGGCGATCAATCTGTGGCACTGCTGAGGTGTTATGGAAGCCCAGGTTGCTTTCCTAGCAGCCTTCAGCTCATCTGCATTGTTGTCTGGTGTCTCATCTTCCTCTGGACAACACCCCATAGATTCTCTTTGGTGTTTGGCCAGCAAACTCGCCTATCAAGCACAGTGATACTGTTGTTTTTAAACCAGGTATTGGTACTTTTGGCAGTGTGGACAGGTGCCAAGTCCTGCTGGAGAATTTAAATTTCCATCTCCAAAAAGCTTGTCGCCAAAGGGAAGCATGAAGTGCTCTAAAATTTCCTGTGGTTGTGTGCCTCTCCACTCTTCCTCCAGACTCTGGGTCCTTGATTTCCAAATGAAATGCAAAATTTACTTTCATCTCAAAACATCTTGGACCACTGAGCAACAGTCCAGTTTTTTCTCCCTTTTCCCCAGGTAAGACGCTTCTGGCATTGTCTATTGGTCACGAGTGGCTCGACACAAGGAATATGACACTTGTAGCCCATGTCCTGGATATGTCTGTGTGGTGGCTGTTGAAGCAATAACTCCAGCAGCAGTCCACTTATTGTGACTCTCCCCCAAATTTTTGAATGGCCTCTTCTTAATCCTTTCAAGGCTGCGGTTATCCCGGTTGCTTGTGCACCTTTTTTTACCACACTTTTTCCTTCCACTCAACTTTCCATTAATATGTTTGGATATAGCACTCTGAACAGCCAGCTTCTTTAGCAATGACCTTTTGTGGCTTACGCTCCTTGTGGAGTGTGTCAATGAGTGCCTTCTGGGCATCTGTCAAGTCAGCAGTCTTCCTCGTGATTGTGGAGCCTACTGAAAGTGACTAAGGGACCTTTTTAAACACTTAGAATGCGTTTGCAGGTGTTTTTTGTTAACAAATTAGAATAATTGAGATAATGACGTTTGGGTTTTCATTGGCTGTAAGCCATAATTATCAACATTAACAGAAATAAACACATGAAATAGATCACTCTGTAATAACTCTATATAATATGAGTTTCACTTTTTGTATTGAAGAACAGAAATAAATTAACTTTCGATGATATTCTAATTTAGAGAGAAACACCGGTATGTCTGATTTTGGACTGCTGTTGGCATTGCTCTCCTAAAGCAACATGTTTGGAAAGAGCTCTTGTAGACAACATAGGAGCATTCGGTCAAAAAAGCATTCCTATGTATGGGAGGAGTCGGTCAAGACGGCTGTCAGCCAAACGATTGGTTGTACAATTATTCAGCTGACGGTCATCTAATGTGTATGGTGGCCTTAATCCTTACCCAGACTTGAAGCAGCCTCATCCAAGGAAATTGTTGTTTTTTCAGTAGATAAAGGATAGCTGGGATATCGGGCTAAAAACTTTTGACATAGAAGACCCAAACTTTTTTGCTTTCTGCTTGGTCTCTTTTCCAAGTCATCCAGATCATCTACATTTTCAAACTGGAAAATAGAAATAAAAATCAAAGCCATTTACTTTTGGTATTAGAGATGTGATCAAGCGTTTATGTTGCACTGTGGTGAGGACTGCTGCTGGATATGCATAGGAAAATATTTCAGCACAGTTCAAGGAATTCATACACCAGTGTAGTATGCCAAAAATGCACTGTAGTAGGCTCCTACAAAGACAAGTAAAATCAGATTCAAATGTAAGAAGCTCTGAGCGCTGGCAGATCTGGCACCGATACACAAGACTAGGCAAACTTTGCCATCACCATGGGTGTCACAGAGAAGTCAGTTTGCATGTAAGCAAGTGTCACCATAGACACTTTGCTGGTATCTAGGTGCATTTTGTCAGGAGGTGCTACAGCCAGACAACAGATCCACCTGCCAACATCCCCAGTGCTGTAGTCACCAAGAAGAAGAGTCACTGATCAACTGCCTCGTCGTCTAGTATTGGCACCTTAGTTAAACGCCTCTGCGCCTGTATTGGACGCACTCTGGTTAGAGCACATTTTAGCTTTTCTCCCTGCCCCTAAGCTATACATGAACGTGAAGAGGTACATACAGTATAACATAGGGGAATTCTAATGGAGGTGCTCTGTAACCACCAGCCACAACTGACTCGTCATGCAGGCTACTTCTCCCTCATACCTGTTGAGCATCAAGTCCGGATTCATCTTGCTCATTGTTTTCAATAGGCCGGAATAGCTCTTTCTTCTTCTCTCTGTCCCGGATCTCTGGGCTAGCAACGCTACTAAGCATCTTCAGATTGGCAGTGGGGGTCCATGGATCAGCAGGAGGTCTATCAACTTTTACGGGGGTAATTGGAATTTTTTCAGGGGTGAGGCCTTTTTGTTTTGATAAATCAATAGGCTCCCATTTTATTGGCACCTTTGGGCTTATCCTGAATCGATCACACATATTCTCCTTTAGGGAAAAAAAAACAAAACAGATAATTGTTGCACATTTTTTTTTTCTTTACACATGAATGTGTTTAAGTGTTAATGGGTAGTGATGAGCGAATATACTAGTTACTCGAGATTTCCCGAGCACGCTCTGGTGACCTCCGAGTATTTTTTAGTGCTCGTAAATTTAGTTTTTATTGCCGAAGCTGAATGATTTACATCTGTTAGCCAGCATAAGTTCATGTGGGGGTTGCTAGGGAATCCCCACATGTAATCAAGCTGGCTAACAGATGGAAATCATTCAGCTGCGGCAAGGAAAACTAAATCTCCGAGGAATAAAAAATACTCGGAGGACACCCGAGTGTGCTCGGAAAATCTCGAGTAACGAGTATATTCGCTCATCACTATTAAAGGGATTATCCAGGGCTATTTTTTACTAGGAGTCTAAAAAGTAACAAGCAGGTAGTTGCTAACTGCCTATTCTACCCGACACTGGCGCAGAGCAATCACCAACCGCTCCTGCCAGCGATTCAACTGCTCAACGTTAAGTAGGAGTGGTCTGTGATGGCAAAGATCGGCACCGGGCACAGCAGGCAGGCAACAACTATGTGACTGTTTTTGTTTCTATGGGCCTAAACACTAAGGGTACCGTCACACAGTGCAATTTTCATCGCTACGACGGTACGATCCGTGACGCTCCAGCGTCGTAACAATATCGCTCCAGCGTCGTAGACTGCTGTCACACTTTGCAATCTACGACGCTGGAGCGATAATTTCATGACGTATGTGCGATGTAGAAGCCGTTGGTTACTATGCGCACATCGTATACGATATATGTTACACCATGCAATCATGCCGCCACAGCGGGACACTAGACGACGAAAGAAAGTTTCAAACGATCTGCTACGACGTACGATTCTCAGCGGGGTCCCTGATCGCAGGAGCGTGTCAGACACTGCGATATCGTAACTATATCGCTCGAACGTCACGAATCGTGCCGTCGTAGCGATCAAAATTGCACTGTGTGACGGTACCCTAAGCCCTGGATAAGCCCTAGAAGATCAGTTCTGTTCATTAGCTTGGTGAATCATACATGAGACATATATTTAACAATGATGACTCAGATATAGCCTGTGTTATCAGCTATTTCCAGGAGACAGTGAAATAGGTCAATGGAAAGGCGTTGTCTGGGACAACTATTGATGGCCTTTCCACAGGATAGGTCATCAATATGAGATTGGTGGGTGTGACACCTGGTACCACCACCGAACAGTCACCATCTGCTCTGGATGTGACTGGCTCTAAGCAATATACAGTGAAATACAACATTTGTTTACTGGCTAGAGCTGGTCAAGTACATTGACTGATTTTCATAATTAATCCCATGACAATTCTCCTGACATTGAGGGTGCCATCAGAAGAGGTACCAGGATGCTGGAGGCAGCAGAAGGTCCGAATTGCCCTGGTGGTCACGGGCTAACAATGTTTCTGTGGGAGCAGCGTTCTTGTGAATCTATTTGTGACTGCTGCAGATTACGGCAATATAACGGTGGTGACTAAAGTGAAGCTGTCAGCGGATCTGTGCTGCCCACCCACGAGCAGTATGAATCAGACTTGACATTCGTGAAAACCCCACCTGGGAACGAGGTAGACCGTCGCAGGGGTACGTCTCCACCAGTCTCACCCAAACATACACACTGCAAGACAGGCTGGGAGAAGCCCCCAGGAACCGACCTCTTGGACTCCTACTAGCCCCTCATCTCTGGCTGGCGTTTTCAGGTAGGATTTATCAGAAATGCTGCAGTGTAAACCCTACGTGTCTGCAATAATGGAGCTGCTCTCCGATTGATTGAGCAGTATGAATTAGCTGCCAGGCTCTCTACATACAATGTGGTGTTCTACGTCCACCGGCGGCCAGAATGGGTGTGTGAGGGTGCTGGACCCCCTCAATATGTTAATTCCAGACAACCCCTATAATAACCACATGACCCAGAAATACATTATCACTTTATGGCAGCCATACATTTGTTACACAGCACTCAGACATCAGCGCTGTCCCCACTGGGGCTCATAATGTGGATTCCCTATCAGTACGTCTGGAGTGTGGGGGGAAACCACGCAAAGACCTTCCAGATGTGGCGCTTGGTGGGATTTGTACCCAGTGCTGCCCATGACTAATCCAGAACAATCTCCGAGAGTTAGATGAGTTATTTGGGGGTTTATTAGATCTGATGGGAATGGGGAGTGTGGCATTAGTGAGGAGGGCAGACACAGGTGGCACCGGGCTCTTACCTTCTGGGCGCTCCGCGCATCCTTCTCGCTCTTCTTGGCGCTGATCAGGTCTCTCAGTGACAGGCAGCCCGTGGCCTCCATCTGTGGGGATGAAGCACATGTGGCACATTGGTGGCAGCCCACTCAGCAGGACACGGTGGGCGCCCGATCTCCGGGAATTTTGGCGCTAAGGAAATGGCCAAGTCCCGGGCAGGCGAGTTAGGGGAGTGTAACCTGATACCCCGGGGAGCCCGCACATCGTGCGAGCAGGGTTAACCCCCTCCGGGCCGCGCCTGCTGCCCCGCCAATGGAGGGAAAACCGAGGCCGGCGCGGAAGCGGTTAACAGGACTCCGCAACAAGTGCGAAAAAATCCCGAGCCCGCTCCTACTTCTTAGCCCATCCATGGGCGGCTGCTGAGTGACTCACCGTATATCACGGCGCTCGCGATCTGCTACAAGCCACCCGATCGTGCCCGCTGCCGGCACTGAGCGCACTCGCTGTGTAATGGAACGTTCTCACTTCTCTATACATCCCGCTGCAACTTCTATTCTGGCGCCCCGAGACGTGACATTTCCAATCAGCCAATCGGCGGCGCCCGCAGTCACGTGTGAGCCAGTGGCGCCCAGCTGTGGCCCCGCCCACAGCCCCTCCCCCGGCAGCCCGGCAGAGTAGAGTTAGCGCGCTGCGCTGCCTCACTCCCGCCTTCCGTCACCTGGGAGCGGGCGCAGTGCTGGGCGGACGCGCCGTGCTTTGTTATTCATTAGTGGAGGGGGGATGTTTACCGAGAGACCCCGCCAAAGTGGGCTACTTAATTACACGCCTGGCTAATCCTGCCGGCCAGGTAATGGCTGCGGTGGTGTGTTATGTCTGAGAGGACTGGCATTGTGGCAGCATTTGTCTCCAGGGCCGCTAGCGAACCATTGCCACAGCTGGCTCGGCTACCTTGTGCACATGGAGGCTGTGTGTGCTGGTGTTTTTCTGACTGGTGTTTACAGTCCGCAAAATAAATGAGACTGCTAAACCTAGTTCACATGGCGCCTTTTTTTAAACTGCAGCATGGCAAGTTTATTTTTAATCAGTTGACTGCGAATAATGTGCGTAATACAGGCTGCTTATTTTCCTGCCAATGCTGATTTTCAAGCCATTAAAGGAATAAAAATGCTGCAAAGAAAGCACCATGGCTGGGTGTCCACTAGCCAGGCCTCGGCCCCGCTTGGCCCTTATATTTGACATATGGTAAGGTTTTCATAGTAGTAGTTAGGACCGTCCCGAATAGGACACTATCATTTGGTGGGATGGCTTTTAAGTGTTTTTTTTTAACTTATTATGCAGCACCCCCAAGTGCTGTGGGGTACTCGGTACTGGGTCCTTCGGTTCTCGGTGGGGATGTCATGGTGGCTTACCCGGTCTGTGGCCCTAGGGGAACATCTGCTGTAAATTGTGGGGGAAAGGTCTTTAAAGGGATAATGTTTGTGACGTCACGTGTGGTATTCTTTCAGGGTGACAGACGCTGCTTAGGGGTCCGCTGGGGTGATGTTATGGCAGCTAGATGGTATACCTTTCCACAGGTGAAGTATATCCCCAGGGCTTCCCAGAGTGTAGATGGTAGATGATGTAAGGCGCAGTGAATAACACAAGGTTGCAGTCTTCAGCATCCACAGTCCAGGGTAGGGACCACAGGGTAGGCAGAGTCTGGCCGGTCTGAAGGCAAATCCAGAGTCCCCTTATCCAGGTGGAATTCAATAGCTTTCCTCTGGCGCCTGGGCATTTTAGGACCTCCCTGCTGAGCAACTCTGTAAGGTCCTCACAACTATTGTAGATGTTAAGTCTCTTCTCTCTGTCTCCCTGACGGATAGGACAAACCTGTATGACTGGTGGCCTGAGGCTTTTTATAGGGACCCTAGAGACGCCCTGGCCCCCACAAGTTGCCACCCTGCCTCCTGGGTATATGGTCGGGCAGCCAACGTGGAATCAACTGTCCTGCCAGTCTCTGAAGTAATGGCATAGAGATCCTTACTCCCTCGGTATTCTGGCTCCCGGTAGTGCGCTTCAGAAGGAGGCAGCCTGCTTCTAGCTGGTCTCCCTCTGATGTTCCTCTCCTTTTTGATATGACTTTGTTGCTCACTCACTGCAACGCAATTCCTTTCAAAGTCTCTTTCTTGGGATGCAGGCGCAGCTCCGTGTACCCTCGTCTTCCGCAGGCCGTAGTCTGGAACTGGCTGGAACCCACTCCAACCAGCCTCTGCCAAACTCTGTCGGGACTCACTAACTATCTCCTACTCCCTCCAGTCAGCTTCTGTCTAATTTCCTAACCAACCCACCAGTTTTACCTAAGTGTGAGGTGTGCCCTAATAGATAGAAGCATGGCTCCCCCTGGCGGACAGGAGTGTGAAGTGTATGTATGTGGTTGTGATACCTGGACAGAACATCTCCTTCATTGCCTTCAGACGTAACCACTCCCCCCTGGTGCAAGAATAAGGCTAGGGTCACATTGCGTTAGTGCAATCCGTTTAGCGCTAGCGGATTGTGCTAACGCAATGTTTTTAACGGGGCCGCATCCCGGGCTCGCGGTAACGTCCCCACTCGCGCAGATCCCCGATCTGCAAGCAGCGTCCGCGGCGCGCCAGGAAACACCGGCGCGTCGCTAGCGCATGCCGAACATGGCACGCGCTAGTGCTGCGCGTTCCCATTGCCGTGAATGGGCGCGCTAACGGACGCGTTGCACGGCGTTAATTTCGCCGTGCAACGCTGTCCGTTAGCGCGTTCCCATTAATGCAATGGGAACCTAGCTTAACATTAATAATAATAATAATTTTTATTTATATAGCGCCAACAAATTCCGCAGCACTTTACAATTAAGCGGGGGCATGTACAGACAAATTCAGTACAAGTTAAGACCATTTAAACAGTGACATTAGGGGTGAGGTCCCTGCTCGCAAGCTTACAATCTACAAGGAAATGGGGGGACACAATAGGTGAAAAGTGCGTGTTATTTCAGGTCTGGCAATTATAATAAATACTGCAAAAACCAGGACTCTTGGGTGCTGCAATTACATTTTAATAAAGAGGTTGTCCACTACTTTTACATTGATGCACTTGTAGTGGCCGCTATGCGGTTCTACACATCCGTTTCCTATACAATTCAGTGGGAGGCGGGTGTGCAGCAACAAGCCCCGGCCATTAAAGTAGGCGGCCAAGTTCTGCAAGTAAGTACTTCCAGCCACCGATAACAGCTGATGGCAGGAACCCGGTCTATCAGTATCAGGCACTGATGCCCTCTACTAAGAATGGGGCATCTATGTAAAAGTAGGGGACAACTTCTTTAAATACCCTATATGATTTTTATGCATTATTGCTATTTATTTATTGCAGGGTATTTGCTCATTTTGTTTTCATCTTTGGATTTGTCTGTATTAGATGGTATGCTTATGGACCACCCAGTCCAGATCCTTAACAACCCGACCTCATTATGCCTATGTGGCAGGTGATCTGCAGCTGGTTATCATGGTCTGCACTCGGGCTGTGGATTCTTGAATCCAGGCCTAGGCCAGATTTAGCGGAGCATATGCAAAGTGTCTTTTTTTTTTTTAATCTTTTCATCCATGTGCCATCCATATGGTTGGTTCTTACATGCATACAATATCCAGCTGATCTGCAGGGGTGCTGGGTGTCGGACCCCAGCCGATCAGTCATTGACCTATCCTAAGGGTAGAGCATCATTGTACAAGTAGTAGATAACATCATTAAAAAAGGCCAAATATAGTTTCATAATGTTAATTACATTGGGTCCATGAAAAATGTGTGACAAATGGTATATTAGTGATGAGCGAGTATACTCATTACTCGAGATTTCTCGAGCATGCTCGGGTGTCCTCCGAGTATTTTTTAGTCCTCGGAGATTTAGTTTTCGTCACCGCAGCTGAATGATTTACATCTGTTAGCCGTCTTGATTACATGTGGGGATTCTCTAGCAACCAGGCAACCCCCACATGTACTTATGCTGGCTAACAGATGTGAATCATTCAGCTGCGGCAAGAAAAACTAAATCTCCGAGCACTAAAAAAATACTCTGAGGACCCCCGAGCATGCTCGAGAAATCTCGAGTAACGAGTATATTCGCTCATCACTATATATTCATTTTTCCATTCGCCATGACAGCACCCACGAGAGAGGGGATCCGCCCCTAGGAACAGGAAACCTACAGAGAGATAAAAGGGGCGGTCCCCCCTCGCTCCTCAGTTGGTTTCCTGTTCCTAGAAGGGAACCCACAGAGAAGAGCTCTATGGAGTACAGAAGAGGAGAGTCCGCCTGAATGCCGCCTGTCCGTCTCTGCTGAGAGACAGGGGCTCCAGGACGGATGGCAGAGTCGGGGGTTCCTGCTGGTTCCCCCCTCATCTGCTACAGTATAGAGCAACAATGTCCCTGCTGGGGCATCGTTGTAGATGGTGACCAAAGGAAAGTACCTCAGGTAAGGAGCCTCTGATTCGGGTACTGCTTGGCAAATCGGCGACGCTTCTCCATTCCCTTGATGGCGGTGGCGGCGGCCGGCAAATGTCAGGGACGCCAGCACATGCGCAGTGCGGTGGCGCTCCCAGGGCTCTGGGGCACAGGATCACTTCCGGGACGGTACTGCAATGCGAGAGCGGCCGGCAATTGACGGGGACGCCGGCGCAGACGCGGTGCAGCGGCGCTCCCGAGGCTCCAGTGTAAACTGACAGGGAAGGTCGGCGCTTAATGAGGAAAGCGGCCGGCAAGC
Organism: Ranitomeya imitator; assembly: GCF_032444005.1. Taxonomy (NCBI): domain Eukaryota; kingdom Metazoa; phylum Chordata; class Amphibia; order Anura; family Dendrobatidae; genus Ranitomeya; species Ranitomeya imitator. The sequence continues at coordinate 259,213,965 of NC_091285.1, read as the reverse complement.
TGGGGGACGCCGGCGCGTGCGCAGTGCGGCGCTCCCTGAACTCCGGAGTCGCACTTTCACTTCCGGGGGCGCCGCCATATTGAATATTAGGAGCGATCCTCCCCCCTCCTGAACTGCACACGGCACAGGTAAAAAAAAAAAAAAGAGGGAGGGGGAAGGAGTAAACTGGCGCTATAAATTACAGCTCAGCTGTGTAGGAAGTGCGTTTGGAAGGAGACAGCATGTCGTCCCATGAGGAGATTTCTGAGCGCCCTATGGAGGAGTTAATTGTACCCAGTGAGCATGTCAGGAAAAGAAGTGGGAAAGTGAGCGACTCCACTGACAAGTCAGGGAGGAGGTCGTCCCGTGGCACACCCCAGGCCGAACAAATGAGCCGAGACCCGGTATATACAGATACTGCGGGGTGAGTGTTATTTAGCTTTATGAAAAGCTTATGTTGGTCTCCTCTCCTTATGTATTTGTAGGGGAAGAGGACTGGAAAGACCAAGCACGTGCAATGTGCAATATGTACTGAGCCCTTACCTGATGCTTATAGCAAAAAATTATGTCAGGCTTGTATAGATAACACCCTGCGGCAGGAAGAGTCCGTTAAAATGAACGAGATACGTCTTATGATTCGGGAGGAGCTTCAGAGTTTACGAGGCAGTCCGTCTGTAAATATGGAGAGGAGAGTTAGCAGAGCATCCTCGCCTAAAGCTGACACGTCGGCAGAGAGTGGGGAGGTCGAGTCAGATGTCTCTCAGTTATCAGGTTCATCAGATGAAGAGGACTATGTCTGTTTTCCTACTGATGACATAAATAACTTAGTTAAATCCGTAAGGAGTACTATGGGGGTTTCTGAGTTAAAAGAGCCTCAAACCCAGCAGGAGGTGATGTTCGCGGGTCTTTCTCAGCGAAAGGGCCAGGTGTTTCCAGTCAACCAGGCTATAAAGGACCTGGTCAAAAAAGAATGGGGTAAGGGTCAAAAGGGGTTTGTGCCGGTATCCTGTAAGAGACGCTACCCCTTTGATGACGAGGACTTGGCCACCTGGACTAAGGTACCGAAAGTTGATGCGGCTGTAGCATCTACCGCTCGCCGTTCCGCTTTACCGGTAGAAGATGCGGGTTCTTTGTCCGACCCAATGGACAGAAAATCTGATGCGCTTCTCAAAAAATCGTGGGAAGCCTGTGTGACTGCATTTAAACCTGCAATCTCCGCTACATGTACTAGTAGATCCATGTTGGTCTGGCTAGAGCAGCTAGATCAGAACATCAGAAGTGGCGTGTCCAGGGAGAAGTTGCGAGCCTCCATTCCATTGATCAAGGGGGCTGCGGCATTTATATCTGATGCCTCAATAGACTCTCTCCGCCTGGCAGCGAGATCAGCTAATCTCTCAAATACGGCCCGTCGAGCATTGTGGCTAAAGAACTGGAAGGGAGACGCCCAATCCAGAGCTAAGTTGTGTGCCATTCCCTGCCAGGGTGAGTACCTCTTTGGAGCTGTCCTGGATGACATTCTCACTAAGGCGGGCGAAAGGAAGAAGGGGTTTCCTAATCCCTTTATTCCTTCCTACAGAAGGGCGTTCAGGAAGCCACCATTTGGAAGGAAAGGAGGCTTTAAAGACCGCTGGAGTAACAGGGAGTTCAGGCAGAAGGGCAATTTGTTCAACAAGCGCCCCTTCAAACCAGCGGATAAGTTCCGTGAACCCTATTCCACCGGTGGGCGGTAGATTGCTGCAATTTGTTGGACAGTGGAAAGAGATAACGGCCAATACATGGGCCTTAAATTTAATTTCGTCAGGTCTCACCTTAGACCTCATCCGAATACCTCCGGATTCTTTTCTTCTTACCTCCCTAAAATCCAGGCTGCAGCAAGAAGCGCTGGAAACTGAAATCAAATCTCTTTTGTCCAAACAAGTATTAATAAAAGTTCCACCATCTGAAATAGGAAGGGGCTTTTATTCTCCCTTATTTCTAATAACTAAGCCTGATGGGTCCTTTAGGACTATATTTAATTTGAGGAAGTTAAACACCTTCATAAGACCTAAAGCCTTTAAAATGGAGTCCATTCGGTCAGCCATTAAACATTTATTTCCCAACTGTTACATGGTGGTATTGGATCTTAAGGATGCTTACTACCATCTGCCTATACACCAGTTACACCAGCAGTTTCTTAGAGTAGCGGTTGTAATAGATGGTCAGGTTTGTCATCTGCAGTACAGGGCAATGTCCTTTGGCCTATCTATGGCTCCGAGGGTGTTCACGAAATTGTTGTTGGAAGTAATGTCTTTTTTGCGGTTAAAGGACACACTAGTCATCCCGTATCTAGATGATCTGCTAATAGTAGGAAGGAACTCCCTACAATGTGAACAGAGATTGGAAGAGGTAGCCTTTTCATTGCAATCTCTTGGTTGGATTATTAATTGGGAGAAATCCAGACTCCGGCCTGTTACATGTCAAGTTCCTTGGCCTCCTTTTAGATTCAGTTGAACAAATATGTTGCCTGCCAGATAGTAAAAAGACCTCCATAATTGATAAAGTGAACTTAGCAATCAATAGGCGTAGTATGACTTTGAGAAGTGCCATGTCATTACTGGGGTCTTTAACTTCTTGTATTCCCGCGGTTGAGTGGGCACAGTTTCATACCAGGCAGCTGCAAAGATTTATATTACAAGAGAGTATTGAAAATCAGGGATGTCTAGATCAGATAGTTTTTCTTCCGTCAGAAGTGGTACACTCCCTCACTTGGTGGTTAGATTGGGGAAATCTGTCAAAAGGAGTCCTGTGGGTAATCACTCCTTCAAATATAGTTACCGCAGATGCTAGGCCTGATGGTTGGGGAGCACATTTTCGGGATCAGATGGTCCAGGGTCTCTGGTCCAGATCGGAGTATAGTAATTCTTCTAATGTAAAAGAATTGAGAGCTGTATATTATTCCCTGCTCCACTTTCTTCCTCAGCTACGAGGCTCTCACACAAGGGTCCTCTCCGACAACACCTCTGCGGTGGACTATCTAAACCGTCAAGGAGGTACACGGTCAGACACTCTTATGGAGGTGGCGTCAGACATCATAAGGCTAGCCGAAGGTCATCTGTTGTCCTTTGTCAGCGGTACACATAAGAGGGGTAGACAACTTTCAGGCCGATTTTCTCAGTCGTCATACTCTTCATCAGGGGGAATGGATGCTCAACAGGAAGATTTTCAGAATAACAACTCGATGGGGCATACCTCAAATAGACTTGTTCTCAACAAGATCCAATCGGCAGGTCAGGATGTTTGCCTCCCTGTGCAGGCTGGACAATCCAGACATATTAGATGCCCTTCAGGTACCATGGACATTCGACCTGGCATACGCATTTCCACCATGGAATCTATTGCCCGTGGTGATAAGGAAGATAAGAGAGGAAGGGGCAAGGGTTCTGCTAATAGCCCCCTTTTGGCCCAAGAGGCCATGGTTTTCATGGCTCAGAGCCATGTCGGTGACAGACCCGTGGATTCTGCCTCTGGCCGACAACATGCTGTCTCAAGGTCCGTTTTTCCATCCTCAGGTGAAGGGCATGAACTTAACTGCCTGGAATTTGAGAGGCAATTACTAAGCAGCAGGGGGTTTTCTAGTGGATTGATAGATACCCTTATGAAGAGTAGAAAGCCTTCTACCACCAAAATTTATGTTAGAATCTGGAAAAAATTTCTTCAATTTCACACTATACAAATTTCTTCAGAGGTGCCTATATTTTCAATACTGGAGTTTTTGCAAAAAGGACTAGAATTGGGACTTTCGGTTAATACTTTGAAAGTTCAGGTTTCAGCGTTAGGGGCCCTCTTCAGTTATGATATCGCAGGTGATAGATGGATATCCCGTTTTATATCTGCATGTGAACGGTCGAAACCAATAAATATTCCACAGGTGCCCCAGTGGGATCTATCTTTGGTCCTGGATGCATTGACACAAAGCCCGTTTGAGCCTATTCATGCAGCCTCATTAAAGAACATCTCGTTAAAAGCGATATTGTTAGTAGCATTGGTATCAGCTAGAAGAGTAAGTGATCTGCAGGCATTGTCAATCGATCCTCCATACCTATCTATAACACCTGATAGAATAATTTTGAAAACAGACCCATGTTACCTGCCTAAGGTGGCCACTAGTTTTCATAGGTCCCAGGAGATCCTATTACCTACCTTTTATAAAGACCACTCATCTCCAGAGGAAGTAAGACTTCATACCCTAGATGTCAAGAGGACTATTCTAGCCTATTTAGAGAGAACTAGGGACTGGAGGAAGAGTAGGGCCCTGTTTGTGTCTTTTCAGGGTAAAACCAAAGGATCCAGAGTCACGAAGGGGACGTTATCTCGTTGGATCAGAGAAGCCATAACCTTGGCTTACAGAGCCAAAGGAAGAGATCCTCCGATGCATGTGGGGGCTCATTCCACAAGGGCCGTATCAACCTCCTGGGCAGAAAGGGCGAACGTGCCAATAGAACTTATATGTAAGGCCGCAACTTGGGCTTCACCAGGCACCTTCTATAGGCACTATAGGTTAGACCTATCCGCGGCTTCTGATCTTACCTTTGGGGTTTCGGTACTTGACTCAGTTAACCCACCCAATCTATAGTCTCTGAAATTCTCTCGTGGGTGCTGTCATGGCGAATGGAAAATACCGGATTACTCACCGGTAATGCTCTTTTATAGAGCCCATGACAGCACCCATTCACATCCCTCCCTTTTCTGTATATAGTTGCACGTGGTGCTTTGTTGGTGAGGTGTAAATATTAGAAGGATATAGTATAAGGTTGTAAATATGTATATATGTATATATACCTGAACCTATTAACTAAAAAACCTGGCGGCGGTTCCTCCTATTCTCTGTAAAAACTGAGGAGCGAGGGGGGACCGCCCCTTTTATCTCTCTGTAGGTTTCCTGTTCCTAGGGGCGGATCCCCTCTCTCGTGGGTGCTGTCATGGGCTCTATAAAAGAGCATTACCTGTGAGTAATCCGGTATTTTTTGCTCACCCATTGACTCATAAGGAGTAAGGCCGGCGTCACACTACCGTGTTTTACGGACGTAAGAGAGGTGCTGAAAATACGGATTGCATACGGTACAATGCTTCTCTATGCCCCAGCTCCTATCAGCCGTATTTTACTGATCCGTATTATACGGTCTTCTACGGCCGTAGAAAATCGCAGCATGCTGCGTTTGTCACTGTTTTGCGCAAAAAAATACGCCAATGAAAGTCTATGGGGGCGAGAAAAATACGGATTACACATGGACCAGCAGTGTGACTTGCGAGAAATACGCAGCGGTGTTAGAGAGAAAAGCCGGCAATTCAGTGCTGTGTACAGTAAAATCACACTGACAGCTTACAATAGAAAAATCTGTACACATAGAATATGTATATATATTATTTCATCCAGCGCGAGATGGCTTAAAAGCCGGCAATTGAATTACCGGCTTTTAAGCTATCTCCTTCCTAAACCCGACACGATATGAGACATGGTTTACATACAGTAAACCATGTCATATCCCCATTTTTTTTGCATAATCCACACTACTAATGTTAGTAGTGTGTGTGTTGTGTGTGTGTGTGTGTGTGCAAAATTTGGGCGCTCTATTAAATTAAAGGGTTAAATGGCGGAAAAAATTGGCGTGGGCTCCCGCGCAATTTTCTCCGCCAGAGTAGTAAAGCCAGTGACTGAGGGCAGATATTAATAGCCTCGAGAGGGTCCATGGTTATTGTCCCCCCACCCCCCCGGGTAAAAACATCTGCCCCCAGCCACCCAAGAAAAGGCACATCTGGAAGATGCGCCTATTCTGGCACTTGGCCACTCTCTTCCCATTCCCGTGTAGCGGACACCTATCCATTATTAATCCATTTTTTTAACCATTTCATGCTATTGGATTAATAATGGATAGGTGTCATAATTGACGCCTCTCCTCTCCATTATTAATCTGGCTTAATGTCACCTTACAATAGCAAGGTGACATTAACCCTTCATTACCCCATATCCCACCGCTACACGGGAATGGGAAGAGAGTGGCCAAGTGCCAGAATAGGCGCATCTTCCAGATGTGCCTTTTCTGGGGTGGCTGGGGGCAGATGTTTTTAGCCAGGGGGAGCCAATAACCATGGACCCTCTCCAGGCTATTAATATCTGCCCTCAGTCACTGGCTTTACCAGCCCACGCCAATTTTTTCCGCCATTTAACCCTTTAATAGCTAGAGCGCCCAAATTTTGCACATACACACTACTAACATTAGTAGTGTGGAATATGCAAAAAAAAAGGGATATGAGATGGTTTACTGTATGTAAACCATGTCTCATATCATGTCGGGTTTGAGAAGGAGATGGGAAAAGCCGTCAATTAAATTACCGGCTTTTAAGCTATCTCGCGCTGTATGAAAAAAATATAAAAAAATTATATATATATGTATATGTGTGTATATATGTATATATGTATATATATATATATATATATATATATATATATATATATATATATATATATATATATATATATATATATATATATTCATTCTTGGGAGCACATAGATCCATTGTATGTCCGTATGTCTGTTTTGCAAGCCTGCAAGAAAATCTTGCAGTACAGATGCCATACGAATTACATACGGAGGACGGCATGAGCAAAATACGCTGACACACCCTGCCTACAGATGAGATATGGAACACTATTTTGGGGACTTTTCTGCGTATTACGGCCGTAAATTACGGACCGTATTTTTATACGCTGAGTGTGACGCCGGCCTAAGTCTGATCCGAAACACTGATCAAAGCAGTGTATGCTGTGACTTTATTTTTTTGTATACGCAGTATGCATGTAAAAATGGATCACGTGAGCCATTGTACTGCACATGGACCAATTGTACGTCTGTCTGAACAAGCCTTTGTATAGGATACAGATGTGTGACAAGATACATCAGCTTACAGTGGGCTCCACTGAATAACTTATGTTAACTAATTTTGGCGAAAAAAGCGCAGAGCATGTGTTGCAGATGTGAACCAAGCAGCTGATGCGTGCTGCCCGGTACACGAGCAGCATGTATTGGGCGCTGGCTGCGTGAACTCAGCCTGGTATATTTGACTGAAACCTTGCATCAGAGAGAAACACTTTAAGAACGGCTGGGGACCAATCAGTGCTGGATTGACATGTCTCTGCCTATTCGGGCTGTGTCGGCTTTTATAGTATGTATTTCTCTGTAATGACGCAGCGTTTCGGAGTCAGACATACCTAGCTGATTCATACAGCCAGTGCCCAGTACGTGCCACCATGGGCCGCATATATCAGCTGTCGGGTTCTCTTTAATGTTAGTGTTACTAGAACAGGAGCCAAGACGGATCCCATTGATCTTTAGGCTGCTGTCACACTAGCAGTATTTGGTCAGTATTTTACATCAATATTTGTAAGCCAAAACCAGGAGTGGAACAAATAGAGAAAAAGTATAATAGAAACATATGCACCACTTCTGCATTTATCACCCACTCCTGGTTTTGGCTTACAAATACTGATGTAAAATACTGACCAAATACTTCTAGTGTGACAGCAGCCTTAGGCCATGTTCACACAGTGCGTTTTTTACTGCGGAACCGCAGCGGTATTGCCGCTGCGGTTCCGCAGCTGTTTTCCATGCAGGGTACATAACAATGTAACCCTATGGAAAACAGTCACTGCTGTGCACATGATCCGGAATTTCGTGTAAAAAGCCGCGCAGAATAGCTGCGGCAAAAAAGAAGGAGCATGTCAATTCTTTTTCCTGAACCGCAGCGGTTCTGCACCCATAGACCTCCATTGTGAGGTCAAAATCGCAGTAAAACCCGCAGATCAAAAATATATCTGCGGGTTTTACTGCGATTTGATGTGCAGAACCGCTGCAGCAGGAAGTGCGGGGGAGCGGGCGGAAGTGCGTGGGCGGAGTGTGGCTGCCCCCCCGTGCTCCGATCCCGCCCCCCCGTGCTCCGATGCCCCCCCCCCGTGCTCCGATGCCCCCCCCAGTGCTCCGATGCCCCCCCCGTGCCCTAATCTCCCCCCCTTATACTTACCCGGCGTCCCGGTGTCCGTCCGGCCGTCTTCTCCCTGGGCGCCGCCATCTTGCAAAATGGCGGGCGCATGCGCAGTGCGCCCGCCGAATCTGCCGGCCGGCAGATTCGCTCCAAAGTGCATTTTGATCACTGAGATAGGTTATATCTCAGTGATCAAAATAAAAAAAATAGTAAATGACACCCCCCCCCCCCACTTTGTCACCCCCATTGGTAGGGACAATAAAAAAATTAAGAATTTTTTTTTTTTTTTTTTCACTAAGGTTAGGGGTAGGGTTAGGGGTAGGGTTAGGGTATTTTCAGCCATTTTAGCCCTAAAAAGCTTCCCAGGAAACACACAGTCTCTGCATAGAAAACTGCATAAAAAAAGGATCAAAAAACGCCTCAAAATACGCATCAAAAAACGCATCAAAAACGCATCAAAAAAGGACCAAAAAAAGGACCTGCGTTTTCTGCCAAGAGCTGCAGTTTTTAAAAAAACTGTCCTGAAAAAAAAAAGGATGGAAATCCTGAACGTGTGAACATACCCTTAAGGTTATTGCACACAGTGTTTTTTTGCGAGGAGAAAAAAAGGCAGGGAATAAATGCCAGTCAAGTAAATAAGATTTGTAAAGTCTCTTATACCGTACACGTTGCTTTTTTATTAACCCAATACATAAGTTGACCTCCGGTGCTCATCTAAACGTCTGCAGCATGTCAATTGCTTCTTCGATTTTGTTGCTTTCTTTTTCTCTTCCCCTCATAGACTTCACTTGAGCTCATTTCTGCCCATGAAAAAGAACGCATGCACAAATGTGGCAATTTTTTGTGCCTGTATGATTGTGCATCTGATTAATGGATTATTATTAAATTATGGATTCATTTCTATTCTAGAAGATGGGGAAACTGTAAATGATTAATGACTGCTGAGTGAACAAAACAAAACGGGTTGCTTACTGACCATGCAGATGAAGTGAGGAAAAATAAATGTGAGAATGGGACAGACTGACAGCCACAACACATGCAGGGATTGCCTAATAGACGTGGCTAGGTGAGCGTTTTTTCGAGCACGCCGAAAATACTTGATTAGGACACGAGCGTGCCCAGTTAGGCTGCCGTCACACTAGCAGTATTTGGTCAGTATTTTACATCAGTATTTGTAAGCCAAAACCAGGAGTGGGTGATAAATGCAGAAGTGGTGCATATGTTTCTATTATACTTTTCCTCTGATTGTTCCACTCCTGGTTTTGGCTTACAAATACTGATGTAAAATACTGACCAAATAATAATAATAATAATCTTTATTTATATAGCGCCAACATATTCCGCAGCGCTTTACAGTTTAACAGTTTCAAACACAAAAGTCATAAGTAACAACGTTAACAATACAATAATTAAAGCAAAATAAGACGACCCTGCTCGTGAGAGCTCACAATCTACAATGAGGGGGAGATGCAAAGTACAGGTGTGTATTTACAATGATGTATTTACAATCATGGTCCAGCCATCTTCAAGGGTTGGGGAATAGATGGGGATAGTGAATGGGCTACACACACACACAAACATAACATAACTTTGATTAGTGAACGTGATAGGCCGCTCTGAACAAATGTGTTTTGAGCGAGCGCCTAAAACTATGCAAATTATGGATGGTCCTAATATCTTGGGGTAGAGCATTCCAGAGGATTGGCGCAGCACGGAAGGAGTCGGGAGTGGGAGGTACGGATTAGTGCAGAGTTTAATCGAAAGTCATTTGCAGAGCGCAGTGGTCTGTTAGGCTGATAGACAGAAATGAGGGAGGAGATGTAAGGGGGTGCCGCACTGTGGAGAGCTTTGTGGGTGAGAACAAGTACTTTGAATTGTATCCTGTAATGAATGGGTAGCCAGTGTAACGACTGGCGAAGAGCGGACGCGTCCGAGTAACGATTAGCCAGATGGACGACCCTGGCTGCTGCATTAAGGATGGACTGGAGAGGGGAAAGTCGAGTGAGGGGGAGGCCAATTAATAGAGCGTTACAGTAGTCCAGGCGGGAGTGGATCATGGCGACAGTGAGGGTTTTAGCTGTCTCCAAGGTGAGAAAAGGGCGGATTCTAGAGATGTTCTTTAGGTGTAAGCGGCACGAGCGGGCAAGAGATTGTATATGGGAGGTGAAGGAGAGATCGGAGTCAAACATAACACCCAGACAGCGCGCCTGCTGCCGGGGTGTTATTATGGTGCCACCCACGGAGAGGGAAATGTCAGATGGTGGGAGCAGAAGAAGTTCAGTTTTGGAGAGGTTGAGTTTCAGATAGAGAGCGGACATGATGTTGGAGACTGCGGACAGACAGTCAGTGGCGTTCTGTAGTACAGCGGGGGCAAGGTCAGGGGATGACGTATATAGTTGTGTGTCGTCGGCATAAAGATGGTACTGAAAGCCAAATCTGCTGATGGTCTGTCCAATTGGGGCCGTGTAGAGAGAGAACAGAAGGGGGCCAAGGACTAAGCCCTGAGGTACCCCAACAGTGAGAGGAAGAGGAGATGAAGGGGAGCCAGAGAACAGAACACTGAAGGAGCGGTCAGAAAGGTAGGAGGAGAACCCGGAGAGAGCAGTGTCCTTAATGCCTAGTGACTGGAGCCTAGAGAGAAGGAGAGGGCGGTCAACAGTGTCAAAAGCTGCAGAAAGGTCGAGAAGAATGAGCAGAGAGTGGTCACCATTACGTTTTGCTGTCAGAAGGTCATTGGTCACTTTGATGAGTGCAGTTTCTGTCGAATGTAGGGGGCGGAAACCGGACTGTGAAGGGTCTAGGAGGGAGTGAGTGGAGAGGTAACTGGTAAGGCGGGAGTATATCAGGCGCTCCAAGAGTTTAGAGATTGGGCTCCAAGAGTTTAGAGAGGGGAGATTGGAGACCGGTCTGTAGTTGTTTGTGCAGGATGGGTCGAGGGTGGGTTTCTTTAGTAATGGAGTAATGATAGAGTGTTTGAAGGAGGAGGGGAAAATGCCAGAGGAGAGGGAGAGATTAAAGATTGTAGTTAGGTGACTTGTGACAACTGGAGAGAGAGACTGGAGGAGATGTGAGGGAATGGGGTCGGTAGTGCATGTAGTCGGACGAGAAGAGGAGAGGAGCTTGGAGACTTCGTCTGTGATGGGATCGAATGTGGAGAGTGAGCCAGGGGCAATGAGGGGAGGGATGGGAGTCACTGAACTTAGTTGTTGGGAGCGGATTTCCTGACGGATATTGTCTATTTTCTCTATAAAGTGGGAGGCCAGGTCACCAGCACAAATATCTGTGATAGGGGCTTGTGCTTTTGGCCTGAGGAGGGAGTGAAAGGTGGTAAAAAGTTTCTTGGGGTTGTTGGATAGTGAGGAGATCAGAGTCGTAAAGTAGGTCTGTTTAGCGAAGTGAAGGGCAAAGTTATAGGTCCTTAACATAAATTTGAAGTGTATGAAGTCTTCTGGTGTGCGTGTTTTCCTCCATAAGCGTTCAGCACACCTAGAGCATCGCTGGAGAAATCGGGTTTGCGATGTAAGCCAGGGCTGTTTCATTCTGTGTTTGGAGGTTCTGAGGGTGAGGGGAGCTACTTGGTCAAGGGTGCTTCTAAGAGTGTCATTGAAGTGATGTACAGCCAGATCAGGACAGGAAAAGGAAGAGATTGGGGACAATGATGAGCGTAGGGAGTCTGAAAGTGTAAGAGGGTTAATGGCTTGTAGATTTCTGACTGAATGGTGTGCAGGAGGGTGCTGGGGTGAGCGAGGATATGCGAGTGTGAAGGAGAGAATGTTGTGGTCAGAGAGGGGAAGCGGTGAGTTATCTAGGTAGGAGATTGAGCAGAGCCGGGCAAAAACCAGGTCCAGGGTGTTACCGTCTTTGTGTGTTTCAGAGGTTGAGAGCTGTGAGAGGCCTAGAGAAGTGGTTAGTGACAGAAGCTGGGATGCAGATGTGGAAGTGGGGCTGTTAATGGGGATGTTGAAGTCTCCCAGGATAAGGGTTGGTAGTTCTGAGGACATGAAGTGCGGCAGCCAGGCAGAGAAATGGTCCAGGAAGCGGGTGGGTGAGCCTGGGGGCCGGTATATGACCGCTACTCTGAGGGAGAGGGGACGAAAAAGCCTGATTGTGTGGACCTCAAAAGAAGGGAATGAGAGTGATGGAACTGAGGGGATGACCTGGAAAGTGCATTGTGGGGACAGGAGTATGCCAACTCCACCACCAGGTCTGTTTGTTGGTCTCGGGGAATGGGAGAATTGTAAGCCACCATGGGTAATGGCAGCAGGAGAGACAGTGTCAGAATCCTGAATCCAGGTTTCCGTGAGGGCCAGCAGATTCAGAGAGTTTTATACTGCTAGTGTGACGGCAGCCTTATATATAATTGTGTGCACCTCAAAAAACGCTGCGGATCCGTGTGCACATACCCTAAGAATGTCTATGTGAAACTCATAAGTTGAATTAGTTTTATGTCTGAGTGGGTTTTCTTTTCCTCTCACTTGTCTGTGGTGTAGGGAGACTTCTGAAAATTGGACCAAATTAGTGTTCACTGCTGTTTTTTGGGTACGGATCAACTGTCTGTGTAGAAAATCTCACATGTGAGTTGGACTTTAAGGGCTCGCTCATGCGAGAGAATCAGATGCTATATGCAAATGACCTTCTGCTCAAACTCTGCTGTGAGCAGTGTCATTTCACTGTTGTCCGTTTCTCTTGCATGTGGGAATTGTATCACAGGTGTGAAGAGGATGGAGAACTTGACTTCTCTATCTTCTCCAGTCTGTGTTCGTATATCAGACTGCACTCAGATGTCATCTGCTTTGCACACACCTGTGTACTTGTCTGGGTTCATGCCGCGTTTTTTTATCTCTCCCTCTCCATGCCGATAGATTTTTTCACATTTTTTTTTATTATTGTTCAGACTATATTCCAAATCCTTTAGGGCCTTTTCAACGAGTTCTTGAAATTTCTCCATACATTCCACTCTAGTCTGTATGGGGTAGAAGTATGGATTTTTGGTCTTAAAATTTTTTGATATGTTTATAGACCCTTCTGTTGTTTCCTCCTCATTTTCTCTAGATAATTTCATTAAACAGTTCAAAGTGACCTGTTCCTTGAAAGCTAGATTTTCAAATTCATTTATTTCCATATCATGATCTTGATTTATGGTTGTTATTTCGTCTGAAAAAAATGCTTTTTTAAAATCAGATTTCTTACAAATTTGTTGATATCCAAAATGGTCATAAACAAATTAAAATCAGCATCTGGCACAAAATTAAGTCCCAAAGCCAATACGTCTAGTTGATCTTGTGTCAGAGTTTGGGAAGATAAATTAACCACATTACTTTTTTTTGTTTCTTTTTGTTGCGAGTCGTTACTCCTGGTAGATTTCTTGTGTTTTCTCCCAGCTCGTCCCTTCCGTTTTTTGACGTCTTTCCAAATCTTCTGTTTTCCAGTGTGTAATTTGGTATAGAAGTATCCGAGGTACTCGCATTTGTATCAGACGAATCAAGTTATGTAGACGAGAAGTTCACCTGAGGTCTGGTAATAGATTTATAACAAGCATGGCTATTTTTTAGGATAGATTTAGGAGATTTATAATTCCTTTCCCACCGACTCCAATCGTACACCCTGTCTGTGGAGTAGTCGTTGAGATCTCTCTCAAATTTTCGTCTTTTGCGGTTCATATATCATCTTCCAATGTGCAGACATTGCCTGTCACTCTATCCAAGGATGACTCATAATGTAGTGATTTATATTCTTCCAAAGTATTTTTTATTTTCTCCACATTTTCTTGAACTTCCTTCAGCTTAGTTTCCTCATTTTTTATTATAAGTTTCAATAACTAATTGCTATAACTACTGCAAACACTTGTTTGGTCCACCGACTGTAAGGATTATGTTTTAACCATTTTAGATTAATAAAGACTTCACTTTTTTATCGGAGCTGGAGTACCTACTTTCTATTGGATTTGCTGCTGCTGGACTTCCAGGTCAGGACGAACTCCTGTGCTCCGTACCTGCTGGTCTGGTCGGTGAGCTGGCTATGGCTTTGTAAGCCGTTTTTCTATTTATGTGTTGACCCTTCACAAGTCCTGGTAATTCTGGTACCGGAAAAGCCTGTACTGGCGAGAGTCCATGTGCTGTCAGTGTGATACGTATGGAATGAAATAAAGCATAGAAAGAGCAATGAGGAATATGCTAGAAATGTCATTGTGATTTCTAATCGGTGCTTTGCGTGCTTATTTTTCTGTACTTGTATTTATTGCTTAAATAAATTAAAAAAAAAAAAATGATGTGGGATCCCCCTTTTATTTTCCTAACCAGCTGAGGGAAACAGCTGGGGGCTGGTGGTAATATTCTGGGAAGGGGCCAATAGCCATAAAGCGTCTCAGGCTATTACTATCTGCTCACGGCTGTTTGTTTATCCTTTACTGGCTTTTAGGCTATGTTCACACTTTGCGGATTTTGCTGCGGATCCGCAGCGGATTTGACCGCTGCGGATCCGCAGCAGTTTCCCATGAGTTTACATTACAATGTAAACCTATGGGAAACAAAAAACGCTGTGCACATGCTGCAGAAACGCTGCGGATTACATTCCGCAGCATGTCACTTCTTTTCTGCGGATTTTCACCTGCTCCAATAGGAAACTGCAGATGAAAATCCGCAGAAGAAACCGCAGTAAAAACCGCGATAAATCCGCAGTAAAAGCCGCGACGGGTTTTCACTGCGGATTTTGGAATTCTGCTGCGGAAAAATCCGCAGTGGAATCTGCAAAGTGTGAACATAGCCTTATAGGAGGAACCCCTACATTTACTAACAAGCAAAGGCTAAATACAGATGCAGGCTAATATTAATAGTCTAGGAAGGAGCCATGGATATTGTCTCCCTCCCAAACTAAGAACATCAGCCCTCAGCTGTCCAATAAATGGTTCATCCATTAGATGCGCAAGATCTGGTGCTTTGCCTTTGCTCTTCCCACCTGCCCTGGTGTGGTGGCAAGGGGGGGTAACAGTTGTGGAGTTGATGTCTACTGACTTTAAGCTCAGGGTTTAGTAATAGAGAGACACCCCCATTACTAAACCCATAGCTTACTCTGTCTTAATTAAATTAAGTCCTTTAATTGCAATAAATAGTGATGAGCGAATATACTCGTTACTCGAGATTTACCGAGCTCGGGTGTCAGATTATTTTTTAGTGCTCGGAGATTTAGGTTTTTTTCGCCGCAGCTGGATGATTTACAGCTACTAGCCTGCTTGATTACATGTGGGGATTCGCTAGCAACCAGGCAACCCCCATAAGTACTTAGCCTGGCTAATAGCTGTAAATCATTCAGCTGAGGCGATGAAAACTAAATCTCCGAGCACTAAAAAATACTCGGAGGACACTCGGGTGTGCTCGGGAAATCTCGAGTAACGAGTATATTCGTTCATCACTAGCAGTAAACACTCCACGACTCTTGAACACATTTATTCACCAAAAAATAAAAATGATCAAAGTAATACTCTACGATAATTGATTAATTATTATTATTATTTATTTATATAGCACCATTGATTCCATGGTGCTGTACATGAGAAGGGGTTACACACAAATTACAGATATCGCTTACAGTAAGCAAACTAACAATTACAGACTGTTTGAGGGGGGCGAGGACCCTACCTTGCGGGCTTACATTCTAGAGGGTGGTGGAGATGGAGACAATAGGTTGAGGGTTGCAGGAGCTCTGGTGTTGGAGAGGCGGTAGCTTCGGTAGTGGTGAGGAGGCAGCAGGGTAAGTGAAGGCTGTAGGCTTTCATGAAGAGGTGGGTTTTCAGGTTCCGTCTGAAGGATCTGAATGTGGTTGCAAGTCGGACGTGTTGGGGCAAAGAATTCCAGAGGATGGGGGATATTTGGGAGAAGTCTTGGAGGCGGTTGGGTGAGGAGCGAATAAGTGTGGAGGAGAGAAGGAGGTCTTGGGAGGACCGGAGATTATGTGAGGGAATATATCGGGAGATTAGTTCAGAGATATGTGGAGGAGACAGGTTATGGATGGCTTTGTAGGTCGGTATTAGTAATTTGAACTGGATACGCTGAGTGAATGGGAGCCAGTAAAGAGATTTGCAGAGGGGGGAAGCGGAGGAGTAGCGAGGAGAGATGAATTAGTCGGGCAGCAGAGTTAAGGATGGACTGGAGAGGTGCAAGGGTGTTAGCAGGGAGGCCACAGAAGAGGATGATGCAATAGTCAAGGTGGGAGATGATGAGGGCATGCACAAGAATTTTAGTAGATTGACGGTTGAGGAAAGGATGGATTCTGGAGATATTTTTGAGCTGGAGGCGACAGGAGGTGGAAAGAGCTTGGATGTTCGGTTTGAAGGACAGGGCAGAGTCGAGGGTTACTCTGAGGCAGCGGACTTCCGGTACGGGGGAAAGCGTGATGTCCTTTAATGCGATAGATAGGTCAGGTATGGAAGATCTATGAGATGGGGGAGGAAAGATGAGTTCAGATTTGTCCACATTGAGTTTGAGGAAGCGAGAGGAGAAGGAGGATATGGCTGATAGACACTCCAGGATTCTGAACAGCAGAGGTGACGTCTGGGCCAGAGAGGTAGATCTGAGTGTCGTCAGATAGTACTGGAATCCATGAGACTCAGTTGTCCCAGGCCTAGTGTATAGACTAAGAAGAGTAGGGATCCTAGAACAGAGCTTTGGGGACTCCAACAGAGAGAGGGTGGGATGAGGAGGTAGTGTGGGAGACGCTGAATGTGCGGTTGGAAAGGTATGAGGAGATCCAGGATAGGGTGAGGTCTTTGATGCCAAAGGATGAGAGGATCTATAGTAGGAGGCAGTGGTCAATTGTGTCGAAAGCGGAAAACAGGTCTAGAAGGAGGAGTACAGAGTATTGTCCATTAGCTTTGGCTGTAAGTAGGTCGTTAGTGATTTTGGTTACGGCTGTCTCAGTTGAGTGATGGGGGCGGAAACCAGATTGTAGATTGTCAAAGAGCAAGTTAGATGAGAGGTGGGAGGAAAGTTCAGCGTGGGCGTGCTGCTCCAGGAGTTTGGAAGCAAATGGAAGCAGCGATATTGGGCGATAGCTGGACATAGCTGTTGAATCGAGGGTTGGCTTTTTAAGGATAGGCGTGATTATGGCATGTTTGAAAGCAGAAGGGAAGGTGCCAGAAGTTAGTGATGGCGATTAATGCCTATGTTCCATGACGTTCGGGATTGTTTGGTGAGCTGTGACATCAGTGATGCGACCACTCGTCATGACAGCCGGAACAAACTGAGCTGAATGAGAGAGAGCGGCTGCTTGTGACCAGCGGTCATGTTATTAAGGTTACCGCCAGTCACAGGTAGTGGTTCTCACTCTCGGCTCAGTATGTTCCAGCTGACGTGTTGAGTGGTCGCAATGTCACAGCTCACCAAACAATCCGGATCGTCGTGGGAATTGGCCATTAATGTATTCTCAGCAGATAGGTGATTATTTTATTTATTTTTTGGGTTAATAAATGGGTAAAAGAGGGTCGGGGATTGTTTATTTTAATTAAAGGATTTTACTTTTTTTATTTTTTATTTGCCTATGCGGTTAGTAATGGGGGCTGTCTAATGGACACCTCCATTACTAACCCCTAGGCTTGATGTCAGCATAAAACAGCTGACATCAACCCCACAACTATTACCCTATTTGCAACTGCACCAGGGCAGGTGGGAAGAGCAGACGCCAAGCTTCAGAATTGGCACATGTAATGTATGCGCAGGTTTAGGTGGCGGGGGGCTGATGTTGTTAGTATGGGTCCTTTCCTAGGCTATTAATATCACCCTGCAGCTGTCTGTTTAGCCTTTGCTGGTTAGTAAATACAGGGGGTACCACATTTTTTTTTCTATTTCCCACTCCCCCTTTTAATAACCATTAAAGGCTAAGCAAACAGCTCTGCATTGATATTAATAGCCTGGGAACCTTAATGGCTTTTAGCCTTGTCCCGGAATATTCACATCAGTCCCCAGCTGGTTAGGAACATGAAGGAGACCCCACTCAGTTTAAAAAATATAATATAAAAATAAATAAATGTATGTGTGTGTGTGTGTATGTGTATATATATATATATATTTAATTTTTTATTCATTGCATAGTGAAATGTGTTCAGAGCAATAAAACATAACAATTATCAATGTAAATCAAAATGAATATCCCATGGAGGTCTGGATTTGGAATGACACTCAAAATCAAAGTGGAAAATCAAATTACAGGCTTATCAGTGGAAATGCCTCATGATAAGGAAAAGATACTCAGTATTGTGTGTGGCCTCCACGTGCCTGTATGACCTCCCTAGTGTACAACACCTGGGCGTGCTCCTGATGTGGCAGCGGATGGTCTCCTGGAGGATCTCCTCCCAGACCTGGACTAAAGCATCTTCCAACTCCTGGACAGTCTGTGGTGCAACGTGACATTGGTGGATGGAACGAGACATGATGTCCCAGATGTGCTCAATCGTACTCAGGTGTGGGGAACGGGCAGGCCAGTCCATAGCTTCAATGCCTTCTTGCAGGAACTGCTGACACACTCCAGCCACATGCTGTCTGGCATTGTCCTGCGTTTGGAGGAACCCAGGGCCAACAGCACCAGCATACGGTCTTACAAGGGGTCTGAGGATCTCATCAGGGTACCTAATGGCAGTCAGACACGCACATTTGTGGCTTGCTGGAAGTCATTTTGCAGGGCACTGGCAGTGCTCCTCCTGTTCCTCCTTGCACAAAGGCTGAGGTAGCGGTCCTGCTACTGGGTTGTTATCCACCTACAGCCCCCTCCACGTCTCCTGGTGTACTGGCTTGTCTCCTGGTAGTGCCTCCAGCCTCTGGACACTACGCTGACAGACACAGTAAACCACCTTGCCACAGCTCGCATTGATGTGCTATCCTGGATGAGCTGCACTACCTGAGCCACTTTTGTGGGTTGTAGAGTCCGTCTCATGCTACCACGAGTGTGAAAGCACAACCAACATTCAAAAGTGACCTAAACATCAGCCAGAAAGCATTGGTACTGAGATGTGGTCTGTGGTCCCCACCTGCAGAACTACTCCTTTATTAAGGGTGTCTTGCTAATTGCCTATAATCTCCATCTGTTGTCTATTCCATTTGCACAACAGCATGTGAAATTGATTGTCAAAAAGTGTTGGTTGCTAAGTGGACAGTTTGATTTCACAGAAGTTTGATTTACTTGTATTCTGTGGTTTGTGTTCCTTTTATTTTTTTTGAGCAGTGTGTGTGTGTATGTATGCATGTGTGTGTGTGTATATATAATCACAGAAAATGCATACACCTCGGGTGCTGACTCCAACTCCCATCAGCGTCGCCTAATCTCGCTGATCGCAGGGAGACCAAGTGACAATGATGACAGCTGGATCCAGCTCCTGGGAATAGCGCTAACTATAGTGCTTTCCCCTGAAGTCAGAGCATGCCACTGGAGCAGTAGCATAGCTAATGGGGGGACAGAGGGGGCCATCGCCCCTGGCCCAGTGCTCAGAGGGGGCCCACCCGGAGCTACGCTACTGCAGCTGTATCGGCGCACGCAGCGCTCCAATACAGTTGCATTCTGCGGCAGGGCAAGGAGAATCTATCTCCCTGCTCTACCGCTATGGGGCCCCTGAGCAGGCGGGGGGGCCCGGTGCCATCAGTGGGCCCCCTGCCCGCCATCGCAAGGTCAGCCGATACAGCTGACCGCCTTGATGAGGGAAGGAGCGCTACGCTCCTCCCATCATCCCCCTGTCAGCGTCTGACGTCACCGACACTGACAGCGGGTGTGATGACATCCCTATCCGGTGCCCGCTGTCAGGAGATGAGCTGGAGCAAGGATGAAGAGGGGTGAGTATTTACTGTTTTTTTATGGGGGCTGCCTTATACCACAGGGTCTGCCTATGGGGTTGCTGCCTTATACTACAGGGCCTGCCTATGGGGGTGCTGCCTTATACTACAGGGTCTGCCTTTGGGGGTGCTGCCTTATACTATTGATTCTGCCTATTGGTGCTACCTTGTGCTGCAGAGTCTGCCTATGGGTGCTGCCTTGTGCTACAGAGTCTGCCTATGGGTGCTGCCTTGTGCTACAGAAATAAGACGTAGAAGTAAGCACTACTAAGAAGGGGTGGTGCTCAAGTAGTGGTCCAAGCCGTAATGCATATGACAATAAACTTGGCACACACCAATGCGTAAATGCAGTGAAGAAGAGGGGTTTATTAATGAGGTAGAGTACATACAGTAGTAGACGTTTCGGTCTAATCACTAGTCCTTCATCAATGTACCTCACTCTATTAATCAATACGGTACCCCGGGTCAGTGAATGGACAGGGACAAGTGTGACACTGGACAAGCGGTGGATACTGCGTCCATGGTCCGCATACACCAGCCCACCTTCACTTCGCGGACTGCTCCCTTTTAACCCTTAGGAGCCATTCACAGCAACAGGGACTCCCTGTCCATTCACTGACCCAGGGTACCCTATTGATTAATAGAGTGAGGTACATTGATAAAGGTCTAGTGATTAGACCGAAACGTCTACTACTGTACGTACTCTACCTCATTAATAAACCCCTCTTCATCGCATTTACACATTGGTATGTGCCAAGTTTATTGTCATATGCCTTGTGCTACAGAGTCTGCCTATGGGGGTGCTGCCTTGTGCTACAGGGTCTGCCAATGGGGGTGCTGCCTTGTGCTACAGGGTCTGCCTATGGGGGTGCTGCCTTGTGCTACAGGGTCTGCCTATGGGGGTGCTGCCTTGTGCTACAGGGTCTGCCTATGGGGGTGCTGCCTTGTTCTACAGGGTCTGCCTATGGGGGTGCTGCCTTGTGCTACAGGGTCTGCCTATGGGGGTGCTGCCTTGTGCTACAGGGTCTGCCTATGGGGGTGCTGCCTTGTGCTACAGGGTCTGCCTATGGGGGTGCTGCCTTGTGCTACAGGGTCTGCCTATGGGGGTGCTGCCTTGTGCTACAGGGTCTGCCTATGGGGGTGCTGCCTTGTGCTACAGGGTCTGCCTATGGGGGTGCTGCCTTGTGCTACAGGGTCTGCCTATGGGGGTGCTGCCTTGTGCTACAGGGTCTGCCTATGGGGGTACTGCCTTGTGCTACAGGGTCTGCCTATGGGGGTGCTGCCTTGTGCTACAGGGTCTGCCTATGGGGGTGCTGCCTTGTGCTACAGGGTCTGCCTATGGGGTGCTGCCTTATACTACAGGGTCTGCCTATGGGGTGCTACCTTATGCTGTAGAGTCTGCCTATGGGGGCTGCCTTATGCTATAGTCTGCCTATGGGGGTGATTATACATTATAGAGTAAGCCTATAGGGAGTGCATTATACTATATTTAGATGATCTGGTGCATTATACTATATGGAGGCTATCTAGGGGGCCATTATACAGCGTGCGGATTACAGTGAGGGAGCCGCCATACAGTGTTGGAGCCGTCAAACAGTTTGAGGGGTTACTAAGGGGTCAGTATACTGTGTGGATGGTACTATACAGTGAGGGGGCATTATATTGTGTATAAGAGAGCATCATACTGTGTATAGGGGAGCTGTACAGGGGGAGACTCAGTACATTATTAAATGTAAAGTGGGCACTTATTGTTATAGGGGAACTTTGGTTACTGTGACTGTCAAAGGGGCACACAGGGCATTATTACTTTCTAGGGGGCAAAATGTGGGCACTGTTTTCTAGGGCACTTGAGCTACTATATTCTAGTGGGGTAATTTAGAAGGCACAGAGAACCACATATTCGTTGCAGTAATAGGGTCACATACGGCAGCAGTGGATCAGTATTTTTGGGTATCCACAGGAAGAGGAGTTTTTGCAGGTTGGAGATAGATGGTGATGGGGCTGGAATATGAGAAGTGAAATGTGTCTTTGTTGTATTATCTGCAGCCGAGTTGTGGCTGGAAGAAGTTGTCATGTCGATCTGGACTAGATGGAAAAGATGGGAAAAATGAACAATTCTATCAGAAAGAACGTCAGCAGTAAGTCATTATCTGTAACTGTTCTGTGATCTCTTATATGTTCTGTAGAACTGGTATCTACCAATGACCATATGGCGGTAATATCTATGTTGGTCTTTATATAGAGATTATTTTCAGTGCTGTCACCTCCTGAGCTTCTCCACTAGTTGCGTCAACCAGTTGTAAAATCAAGGTTACCTGGTTAGGGGCCCACTCAGAAGATTCGCCCCCCCCCCACCCCCCTCCCTGAACCAAAACCTTAGCTACGCCTCTGAGCTGGAGCTTTTCATTCCGGCACATGTGTGGCAGACATTTTGTCCTTGGTGCGTGAAGAGACTTTTGGCTTTTCACAAGGACACACGGTCCGTGTGGAAAAATCTGACACTTGCGCAGCACCATTGAATAAAATGGGTGTGTGGCTGTCCATAGTTGCAGTCCTTAGAAAATGGATGTGTGAAGGCAGGCCTTGTACAGATGCAACAGATGCCTTTAGTGAAGGGAGACGCCGTTTGGGTGTAATCTTTTGTTGCATAGGGGTGGGACTGTGAGTAGGGTCTTCAGCTCTGCCCTGGCCACTGGCATCATTTTACTGAAGACTGACTGTAGACGAATCTGTGCAAGAGCTGCCTGCGGTGAGAACGGCACAAACTTTAGATACCAGAGTCGGTGTACTAAAGTGCAAGCAGGGAACGTATTTCTTCACTAAAAGGTACCTATTGAATCTGAATAACAAGGCCACTATGGCCATGCCGTTCCTTTAACATGCCTGGAAAAGAGTAACAGCCACACTCAAAAAGGTTCTTTGCTTTTGGAAAATAGTGCTCAAATTTATTTACAGTACACCACAAAAAAGGATAAGTAACATGAGAATGCGGTAACGTTTCGACCCTGATTCGGGTCTTTATCAAACCTCACTTATGCAATAGAGAAGAACAGCCAAGAGGCTGCAGCAGAGGCATATAAAACAGATGTCCCAGCTGGGGCTATTCCTTGTAGCAGGCTGGCACTGTTTGTGGTGATTACTTTAACATGCAAGATTGTAATGACAGGTTCTCTTTCATTTTGGAACAAACCTTGTAGGAAGTGTAGTAACTTGTAAGCCCTTTACTTTAAAAATGGGGTGATTTGGTATTCTTATCACTGTAATAGGCTGTGTTCACATGTAGCAGTCATGCTGCGGCTTTAACTACAACAGCCATGTGCCACTAATCTTTCCACTGTTTCCATGCATATGTTCCATGTGCAAAACTTTGCGACCATCACGATCAGCTTTTCAGATGGAACAGCTATTTCTCTGCAAGATTATATGATTGTGTAGGGAAACAATGGAAAAATTGCAGTGGTACAGGGCTGTTGTAGTTAAAAGTTGCAGCGTGTCTGCAACATGTGAACGCAGCTTATACAGGGTATTTATCCGGTGAGAAATGCTTCTTTAGTTATTACATTTCAATTCCTTCCATTGCCTATATTTTTTGATCCACAAAAACCTCTTTACATGCAAGATGTGAAAAGGAATCCCCCCTCATTAGAATGAATGCAGAATTACATTATGATAGTAAATATTAATGTTCTTGTATCGTACTTCCAAGAGTTTTCTAAAAGTAAGTAGCTGAATAATTTTTTTTTCTACACTTTTTTTTTGTCTCCTTATGGGGTTAAATGCTTTTTCTTCAAGTGGCTATTTAATGAAATGAAAAGGCTAGGTTCATTATTCCTAGAAGAGTGGCACTTGACTTGGTTGTTCCAAATACAATACTCAGTATGGGAATTTTATCTGGTTCCTTATTCAGGCATGAACAAGTTAACTCTATTTTATAAAGTTTTAAAAATAGTTAATTTACTTGTATGCATTGCAGGTATTTGGAGGCTATGCGCTTTTGATTGTCATAGCAAGTTCTGCATGGAATGCTACACTTCAGCACCTTAGTATCCTAGAGAAATCCTACTATAGTTGGATTCATATGCTTAAACAGACTGGTATATGATTGAATGTATGTTTTTGATACATTATTTTTTTGTCAGTGTTGAGACCATGCTAGACTCCAATACAATCGGCTTATATCCCTGCAGAAAATTTTTTTATGTGATGGTGCAGGTCCATGCTTGATCTTATTTTCCCCCATATCTGCAGGTGGGAGCAACCAGTGAGCTAATTATAATCTATTCATGGTATTGTGGTAAGAAGTTATCACCTTTCTATGGGGTGGAAATAACTATTTGGTGCAGGTTTAACTACTGCCATCCTTACCAAACACCAGTATAGTGGATTTTTATCTCCTCACTAAATGGAGCAGTGGGTGAGCAATTACAGTGGTCTCCATTCATCCTCTATGGGAATGCTGAGATAGCCAAATGTACAAATGCTTGCTCATCTCAGTCCCATGGAACGGCAGTGCACACGCTTGACCACCATTGTCAAAACCCTGATGGAACCCAAGTGTAAACCAAATCACATTTTACCAAAAAACTGATTTATAATTTATTCAATTGTTTGAATGGTTGAGAATATTCTTACATACAATATATTTCCTTAATGCTATGCTTCAATTAAACCTGTGTCTGCATCAGTTAAACTGAAAAGGTAAGTCAAGAATATGTGTCATTATGTAAGATGCCAAGATGAATGTAGTTGCAGGTATGTCTGAAATCTATTTCTCTGTTGGTTTCCGTGAACAGTTTGACTAACGGACATTTCAAAAGCAAACCCTCTGTGCATTATGTTCTGTTCACTAACCCTCTATTATCCTAAACCACCTTGCAATCTGTTTTTGCCTCCGCTCAGATTAAAAGCGGCAATATGCTGTCTCTTTTGTAGTGGTTTCTGAATGGATTTGCTCCTGGGAAAAAAATGTAATGCTTTTAAGGTGTATACTTATTGGGCAACTTATTTACAACATGTTAAAAAGACTTAAAACACCAACCATTGTAAAAACAGCTAAATAATAAACAGCCTATTACACAAAATAACTAATCACAGAAAATTGTGCATGAATCCCCTCAAGTAAGACTTGATGTCTGTATGTGCAATATTTTGGGAAATGAACTATGCCTTTAGAATTTAGGAATTTTGTATCCTATTCTCATTATTACAAAAAACATGCCTGCTCAGCCTATCCAAATAAGACTGGTTTCACATTTGCGTTTTTGCGGTAAAAAACGCAAAAAAAAAGCATGCGTTTTTTCCCCCTATACTTAACATTAAAAACACATGCGTTTTGCCGCGTTTTGCCACAGCATGCGTCTTTTTTATGCATGCGTTGTGTTGCAGAAATGCAACATGTAGTAATTTTAGCGGCGTTTTTTTTTTTGCCGCAAAAAACGCGTGCGTTTTTTTGCGGCAAAAAAATGCATTGCTGTCTATGTAAACGCATGCGTTTTTAACCACATGCGTTTGCATGTGTTACAACGCATGCGTTTTTATTAAAAAAACAAAAAAACACATTGATAAACCACCCCACACCATAAAATTGATAAAGGGATCCTACCCCTAACCCTACCCCTAACCCTACACCTAACCCTACCCCTAACCTTACCCCTAACCCTAATCCCTTTAAGGTTAGGGGTAGGGTTAGGGTTAGGATCCCTTTAGGGTTAGGATCCCTAACCATAGCTCTTTCTGTTTATAGTGGGATTTTTTACTTTATTTTGATGATTGGCAGCTGTCACACATTTATCTGCATGCGTTTAAAAAACGCAAACGCATGAAAAATCGCATGTAAACGTGTTAAAACGCTGTGGTTTTTTCACCACATGCAAAAACGCATGCGTCAAAAAAACGCAGCGTTTGCACGCGTTTACATGCGTTTTTTCACCATGCGGTTTTTTTAAAAAAACGCATGCATTTTAAAACGCAAGTGTGAAACCAGCCTAAGCAAGTTATATAGGTGTCCATGTGGATAGCTGCAAGCTTTATGGACTTTTGAGTAAAGCTTCATTTATACTGAAAGATAATTGTGAACCAGTGTTCTTAAACACTGTCTCACAATTATCTTGCAGTGTAAACAGACTGATGCACAAGCAAAATACATTTATTAGGTCAAATGATCTTTTGTGCAGCCCTAAAGATGATTGTTCTTGGTGCATCGGTGTGTGAAAACAGGATTCGCGCTGCCAAGAACCATGCCAGCATAGGTTCATTGAGCAATCTTCTACAGATCGCTTAGCGCTCATCATTTACTTTGGTCTGCCTGTGTGAACAGGCTGCTAAACGACCGCTAAATGCTAAAGGTCTACCAATCGGTGGTGGTATCGTGTCGATGGTCAGTCCATGTAAACAGACCCTAAGGCACCAACATATGGTTAGGGAGGTAGAGTGATGCAAGTCAATGTAATTTTTAGATTGCATTGCATTTAGTATTGATATTAGTTATTGATTACTAGATGGAGGCTGTAATCGCACCCACCCAAAAAATAAATCCACCTTTTCACTTATATCTTGAACCGCTTGAAAATAAAAAGAACTATTCTTGTACTGTTGTCTATTTGTTCATTCTACCTCCCAAAAATCATAACAAAGCTCTGCTCACATTTATCCTATGCTTTACACTGAGTGCTTCTATCGGGGTTTCTGTCTAAATTGCCCAAAATCGCAATTCATACAAAACCCCTGACACAACCACTCACTTATAAGGCAGATGGGGGTCACTTTGGACTGGTCTGTGTTCTGGCAGTGTCCCATCATTTTAGGCGTCTTTTTAGTTCACAAAGCTGTGGGCACAGCGAAATGCGCGTTGAGGTGCAGTCTGGTGACCACTATCCTATCATTGCGATGGCCGCAGGTAATGTGCCTACTGCCTACATATTCCTAAATATGCTTGATGGGTATCGGCCTACTTATGCAGGTCGTATAAAACTTTAAACTTGGCATATGTATGTTGGATGGCCGTGTTTGAATAAAACCGCTTGAGATATTTGCTAGATTATATTTCATAATATTACTATTTTAATATCTCGCTATATTAGCATAGTTAGGATATGGTGGCCACAGGCTCCAGTCTCTGTTGCTAATAACTTCAGTCCATGGGCAGCAGAATTGTGTTATTGACCTCTGTTGCTATTACTTGTATGTTATTATCTGTATTATTAATATATACATGTTATCCATGTTATTTATGTAATTTTTCTAAGCAATATTTGGAATAAAGTGATTAATTGCTTTTATCAATTTTCATCGTGTTTTTGCTTCACTATCTCCATTAGTTATAGTCTTTTTAGTTCACAAGTGTGGTCGACCACAGATATGTGCACTCCTGAAAAGATGGATACCGCTGGAACAGATGCCAAACAGACTTCAAAGTGTCTCTATCTGCATCATTATGTTGCGTTTTTCCGTCTGAATCGCGTTTTTCTGGGATTTATGCGGACACTCCAACGTAAGTGTTCTGTGTAGAACACAAGAATTTGATCCTAGCCTTGTACTGACAGTGATCGAAAAATACTATGTACCCCAAAATGCTAAAAACCCTAATTTATCCAGCGCAAAAACCAGCCCCCATTCAGGTCCGTCATCTGTTACTGGAACTATAGGGGGTTCCCACATTACTGGTAGAACAAAGACTCAGGAAAAGCGATGTGTCTCCCACCCACTCAAATAAAATCCAGTGAATTCTGTGCTACCAAATCCAAATGCCCCCATCCTTCTGAGCCCCACTGTGCCTAAACCACTGCAAGCGGTGACATGTTTGGCATTATTGCAGAGGGGAGAGAGCACTTAATTTATTGGGTGCGAGTCTCCAGAAGCACAAGCTGGGCACAATGTATGGGGGCGCTGCAATGTATGAGGGCCCTACACTTTATGGGTGCACAATGTATGGACACTAAACTGCCATATTTGCAATTCTGCAGAATAAAGCATAGTGTGGATGTTACAAAATAGTCACTGCAGCCATAGATGAATTCATTGAGAGATGCAGTTTCTACAAAGGGGTTTTTCTGATGTTCTGGCACCTTCGGGGCTCCACTAATATCGTCCATAAACTATTCTACAAAAATTTGTGCTCCAAAAGGCAAACAGTGCTCCTTCAATGCAATACATTATGGGGTTCAGTTTTATCTATTAACAAGTGTAAGTTATAAA
This sequence comes from Ranitomeya imitator, assembly GCF_032444005.1. Taxonomy (NCBI): domain Eukaryota; kingdom Metazoa; phylum Chordata; class Amphibia; order Anura; family Dendrobatidae; genus Ranitomeya; species Ranitomeya imitator. The sequence goes on along the minus strand of NC_091285.1, from coordinate 259,185,967 downwards.
TTTGGTGCTAAAACAGTATTTTAATGGGGAAAAAATTAATTTTTTTGTTTTAGCATCTAAATGTTGTAAAGTTTTGTATAACTCCTGTAGGTTGAAATGTTCAGTACACCCATAGATGAATTGCTTGTGGGGTTTAACTACCAAAATGGTGTCACTTGTGGGGAGTTTCTGCTGTTTTTGCATGTCAGGGACTCTCCAAATGCGTGCGATATGGCATTCACAATCTATTCTAGACAAATAGCGCTCTTTCCTTTACTATCCCTGCCATGTGCCCAAACACAAGTTTTTGTAAATTCTTTATTTAAAGCAAGCATTGAAAAACATCACAGGCATTGCATCGTAACATAGTTAAATCATGGTTATTTCAGTGAAAGCCGTGAGCAACAATAGCTAATAACTTTAGGGGAGGAGAAAGGAATGAAGGGGAGGGAAATGGAGGGTCAGGGAGGAAAGTCATAGGGGTCAAAGGCGGGGAAATAGGGGTAGTAACAAAAATATGTAGAACACAAGTACACATGTGAACACATCTCTGGAAATGGCAAGATTGTAAAGGGTAAAATGCTAAAGGGCAGGAATATACCAAGAAGCGTCATCAAGACGTATCAGGTCTTGGTGCTTTCCAGGGGAGCCAGGTAGCCAGAAATCGGTCATGGGCATGCACTTCCCAACTTGAAAGTTCATCCAGTCTGTGAATGTGATCTATTTTGGTGAACCATTCTCCTAGTGTTGGGGGGGTGTCTCGCACTTCCAGTGAATGGTTATTAAGTGTTTGACAGCGCATAGTAATAGTGGGAGAAGACCATGTTTAGATGGTCTAAAGGTGTTCATCGGGCATGAGAGGATGGCCTCAGAAGCTGTCAAATTAGATTTAATTAATTTAAATTTTTTTAAGGATAAGGTTTATTTCATCCCAGAAATTTCTAATCAATGGAGAATCCCAGAATATATGTGCATGGTTACCTCGGTGGACATGACACCTCCAGCATAAGTCAGAATCAAAGAGTCCCAAATGGTGAAGTTTAACCGGGGTCATATGCCATCTGGTTAATATCTTGTATGAGTTTTCCTGAAGTAGGATACATCAAGAAAAACCTCGGGCATACAACAAAATCTTAGATATCTGTTCTTCTGAGAACTTAGTATTGAGTTCGGATTCCCAGGAATAAATAAAAGAGGGTTTAAAGTTCTGGGGGGGGGGGGTAATGAGGCGAGAGTATATTCGTGATATGACTCTAACTCTAGCTAATCCTGTTTTAAGCATAAGGTCTAACCATGACCAGCTGGACCTAGGCGGAAATTGTTGTCTGAATTGTAAAAGAATACGTTTAATATGATGTTCCTGAAGAAAATTAGTTGGGAAAGTCTGAGCGTTACAAGGCCAGGCATCATTTATGAAGATTTTTCCTTTGTAGAAATTATTCAGGGAATCCGCAGGTAGCTTCGACCATAAGTTGTATGAATCCACAAAATTGGGTATTAACAAGGTATGGAATAGCCATAATAGGGGTAAGTGAAGAGGGAAATGACTCTGGTGGTAAATCATTTAATATCAAGCACCTAATATGTAGGGTAGCCAAGGCTATATCATCTAGTCCGAACGATTCCAGTGGTTTTTGAGCGAGACCATAAGAAATGTATTCCCTTGGTGCCCAATAAGGCTATATCTATACTGTCTAGTATTCCTTTTTCAAAGCTGAGTGTATTTCTTAACCATCTACTTAAATGTATAGCTTTATAAAAGGCGTGAGGGTCAGGAACCCCCAAACCTCCACAGGAGGTGGGGTATGTTAATAATTTGAAGGGTAATCTAGCTGTTTTATTCCTCCATATAAATTTAGTTATTAGGGATTTTAGATTTTTGAAAAAAGTTATGGGAAGACGAATGGGGACCATATTCATGCAGTATAGTAATAAAGGCATCAGATATGCTTTGAATAAATTGATACAACCTATCCACGATAAAGTGGGGAAGTCATAGGATTTCATCAGCTTGTCAACTTTTTTTATTAAGGGTGTAAAATTAAGACTGAAGATATCGGTGGGTTTTTAGTAATCCAAATTCCCAAATATTTTATGGAGGATGTAGACCATGTGAAGGGGGTTAATTTCCGCAAACTAGATAGCTGAAAATCTGATAGGGTAATATTAAGGGCTTCCGATTTAGAATTATTAATTTTGAAATTTGATAGCATACCAAAATAATTAAGTATATTAAGAATAATAGGGAATGTTTTAAGAGGATTAGAGATGAGGAAAAACAAGTCGTCTGCAAAGGCTAGCGTTTTCAATTCCAGTCCTCCTATCTGCAACCCCTTAACTTGATCTTCTTGTCTGATTCTTTGGATCAGCGTTTCGATAACCAATATAACTTAAGATGGAGATAGGGGGCACCCCTGCCTGGTACAGTTGTTAATATTAACCCCTTAACGACCGCCGATATGCCTTTTAACGGCGGTCGCTAAGGGTACTTAAACCACAGCGCCGTTAATTAACGGCGCTGTGGAAAAAGTAAATAGCGCCCCCCAGAGTCGGATTTTCTCCGGGGTCTCGGCTGCTGGGGGTAGCCGAGACCCCAGAGAACATGATTCGGGGTTTTTTTTACCGACCCCGCATTTGCGATCGCCGGTAATTAACCGTTTACCGGCGATCGCAAAAAAAACAAAAAACAAACGCGATTTATTTTTAATTTCTCTGTCCTCCGATGTGATCGCACATCAGAGGACAGAGAAATGGGGTCCCAGGTAGCCCCCAATACTTACCTGTCTTCCCCGGTGCTCCTTGTGGCTCCCGATGGGCGCCGCCATCTTCAAAATGGCGGGCGCATGCGCAGTGCGCCCGCCGGCCGGCACCGGGCGAATCTTTGGGGTCTCGGCTGCCGGGGGTAGCCGAGACCCCAAAGAACATGATCGGGGTCGGTTTTACCGACCCCTGTTTTGCGATCGCCGGTAATTAACTGTTTACCGGCGATCGAAGAAAAAAAAAAAGCGAAGTGTAATTCTCTGTCCTCTGATGTGATCGCACATCAGAGGACAGAGAAATAGGGGGATTCGGGGACCCTGTTATACTCACCAGTGTCCCTGGGTCCTCCTGCTGCTCCTCCTGGTCTTCTTAGCAAAAGAAAATGGCGGGCGCATGCGCAGTGCGCCCGCCATCTGTCGCCATCTGCCGGCCGGCAGGAGAAGAGCAGTTGGGGCTAAAATTAGGGTTAGGGCTAGGGTTAGGGTTGGGGCTAAATTTAGGGTTAGGGTTGGGGCTAAATTTAGGGTTAGGCTTTCACACTTATGTCGGTACGGGGCCGTCGCAATGCATCGGCCCGACATACCGACGCACGTTGTGAAAATTGCGCACAACGTGGGAAGCGGATGTAGTTTTTCAATGCATCCGCTGCCCAATCTATGTCCTGGGGAGGAGGGGGGAGTTACGGCCACGCATACGCGGTCAGAAATGGCGGACGCGACGTACAAAAAAGTTACATTGAATGTTTTTTGTGCCGACGGTCCGCCAAAACACAACTGATCCAGTGCACGACGGACGCGACGTGTGGCCATCCATCATGATCCGTCGGCAATACAAGTCTATTGGCAAAAAACGCATCCTGCGGGCACATTTGCAGGATCCGTTTTTTGTCCAAAACGACAGATACCAAACGACGCAAGTGTGAAAGTAGCCTTAGGGCTAGGGTTAGGGTTGGGGCTAAAGTTAGGGCTAGGGTTGGGGCTAAAGTTAGGGTTAGAGTTGGGATTAGGGTTAGGGTTTGGATTAGGGTTGGTATTAGGGTTAGGGTTGGCATTAGGGTTACGCTTGGGATTAGGGTTAAGGTTAGGGTTGTGATTAGGGGTGTAATGGGATTAGGGTTAGGTTTGAGGTCAGGGTTGAGATTAGGATTAGGGGTGTGTTGGATTTAGGGTTTTTATTAGGGTTATGGTTATGGTTGACATTAGGGTTGTTTTGGGGTAAGGGTTGTGATTATCGTTAGGGTTAGTGATTAGGATTATGGATCGGGTTGGGATTAGGGTTAGAGGTGTGTTGGGGTTAGGGTTGGAGCTAGAATTGGGGGTTTCCACTGTTTAGTTACATCAGGGGGTCTCCAAACACGACAGCCAATTTTGCGCTCAAAAGGTCAAATGGTGCTCCCTCCCTTCTGAGCTCTGCCGTGCGCCCAAACAGTGGGTTACCCCCACATATGGGGCATCAGCGTACTCGGGATAAATTGGACAACAACTTTAGTGGTCCAATTTCTCCTGTTACCCTTGTGAAAATAAAAACTAGGGGGCTACAAAATCTTTTTTTGTGGAAAAAAAATATTTTTTTATTTTCACGACTCTGCATTCTAAACTTCTGTGAAGCACTTGGGCATTCAAAGTTCTCACCACACATCTAGATAAGTTCCTTGGGGGGTCTAGTTTCCAACATGGGGTCACTTGTGGGGGGTTACTACTGTTTAGGTACATCAGGGGCTCTGCAATCGCAACATAACGCCCATAGACCATTCTATCAAAGTCTGCATTCCAAAACGGCGCTCCTTCCCTTCCGAGCTCTGCCGTGCGCCCAAACAGTGGTTTACCCCCACATATGGCACATCAGTGTACTCGGGATAAATTGGACAACAACTATTGCGGTCCAATTTCTCCTGTTACCCTTGTGAAAATAAAAACTTGGGGGCTACAATATCTTTTTTGTGGAAAAAAAAATATTTTTTTATTTTCACGACTGCATTCTAAACTTCTGTGAAGCACTTGGGCATTCAAAGTTCTCACCACACATCTAGATAAGTTCCTTGGGGGGTCTAGTTTCCAAAATGGGGTCACTTGTGGAGGGTTTCTACTGTTTAGGTACATCAGGGGCTATGCAAACGCAACATAACGCACGCAGACCATTCTATCAAAGTCTGCATTCCAAAACTGCGCTCCTTCCTTCCGAGCTCTGCCGTGCGCCCAAACAGTGGTTTACCCCCACATATGGGGTACCAGCATACTCAGGACAAATTGGACAACAACTTTTGTGGTCCGATTTCTCTTGTTACCCTTGTGAAAATAAAAACTTGGGGGCTAAAATATCTTTTTTGTGGAAAAAAAAATTTTTTTTTATTTTCACGACTCTGCATTCTAAACTTCTGTGAAGCACTTGGGCATTCAAAGTTCTCACCACACATCTAGATAAGTTCCATGGGGGGTCTAGTTTCCAAAATGGGGTCACTTGTGGGGGGTTTCCACTGTTTAGGCACATCAGGGGCTCTCCAAACGCGACATGGCGCCCGATCTCAATTCCAGACAATTCTACATTGAAAAAGTAAAACGGCACTCCTTCTCTTCCAAGCTCTGCGGTGCGCTCAAACAGTGGTTTACCCCCACATATAGGGTATCAACGTACTCAGGAGAAATTGCACTACAACTTTTGTGGTCTAATTTCTCCTGTTACCCTTGTGAAAATAAAAATTTGGGGGCAAAAAGGTCATTTTTGTAGAAAAAATGCGATTTTTTTTATTTTCACGGCTCAACGTTATAAACTTCTGTGAAGCACATGGGGGTTCAAAGTGCTCACCACACATCTAGATAAGTTCCTTAAGGGGTCTAGTTTCCAAAATGGTGTCACTTGTGGGGGGTTTCCACTGTTTTGGCACATCAGGGGCTCTCTAAACGTGACATGGCGTCCGATCTCAATTCCAGCCAATTCTGCATTGAAAAAGTCAAACGGCGCTCCTTCACTTCCAAGTTCTGCGGTGCGCCCAAACAGTGGTTTACCCCCACATATGGGGTATTGGCGTATTCAGGAGAAATTGCATAACAAAATTTATGGTTACATTTCTGTTTTTACACTTGTGAAAATAAAAAAAATGGTTCTGAATTAAAATGTTTGCAAAAAAAAGTTAAATGTTCATTTTTTCCTTCCACATTTTTTCAGTTCCTGTGAAGCACGTAAAGGGTTAATAAACTTCTTGAATGTGGTTTTGAGAACCTTGAGGGGTGTAGTTTTTAAAATGGTGTCACACTTGGTTACTTTCTATAATATAGACCCCTCAAAATGACTTCAAATGTGATGTGGTCCCTAAAAAAAAAAAGGTGTTGTAAAAATGAGAAATTGCTGGTCAACTTTTAACCCTTAACTCCCTAACAAAAAAAATTTTGTTTCCAAAATTGTGCTGATGTAAAATAGACATGTGTGTGGGAAATGTTATTTATTAACTATTTTTCGTGACATATCTCTCTGATTTAAGGGCATAAAAATACAAAGTTTGAAAATTGCAAAATTTAAAAAATTTTCGCCACATTTCTGTTTTTTTCCATAAATAATCACAAGTAATATCGAAGAAATGTTACCACTAACATGAAGTACAATATGTCACGAAAAAACAGTCTCAGAATCAGCGGGATCCGTTGAAGCGTTCCATAGTTATAACCTCATAAAGTGACAGTGGTCAGAATTGCAAAAATTGGCTCAGTCATTAAGTACCAAATTGGCTCTGTCACTAAGGGGTTAAAAGTATCCGATAGGATACCGTTCACCCGGACCCTGGCAGTGGGAGAGGAATACAGAGAAAAGATCGCTGCAACAAATTGTGGAGGGAAGCCAAACTTTTGCAAGACTCTCTCCATATACCCCCAACTCACACTATCAAAAGCTTTCTCAGCATCTGTGGACAAAAGAGCCAGAGGCACATTTTGTTTCTTTGCATACATTATGGATTGGAGGGCCTTAGTTGAGTTATCTTTGCCATCTCTTCCTCTTACAAACCCTGCCTGGTCCGAGTGAATTATTTTAGGAAGGATGTTTCCCAGTCTATTCGCTAAGAGTTTTGCCCACAATTTCGTGTCTGTATTAAGGCGGGATATCGGTCTATAACTTGAGCAGAGATTGGGTCTTTGCCTTCTTTCGGCAATACCGTAATAAAGGCTTCCAGGGCTTGTTTCGGGAGAGGTTGTCCTGTAAGATATGAGTTAAATAGGTTTACTAAATGGGGCAACAGGGGTTTAATTAACTTTTTGTTGTAGATAATTGGGAGGCCATCGGGGCCTGGGGCTTTCCCATTCGGAATGGTGGATAGAGTGTCCAACACCTCTTCAAGGGTAATTGGGGCCGTTAAAGATGAAATGTCATCCACCGATAATGAGGGGAGCCTCAAAGAGGAGAGAAAAGAGTATTGCTTCCGAGGCCACCACAGGATCCCTCATGCCTTCTGGTATGTCTAGATTCTAGAGGTTTTCATATAAACGTTTAAATTCTCTAGCAATATCTGCGGTCTTAGAAATATTTGAACCATCTGTAGCTTTTAATTGTGAGATAAAGGTTTGCCCACTACCTTTTTTAAAAAGGGAAGTCATGAGTCTGCTGCCTCTATTTCCATGGAGGTAGAACTTCTGTTGGCTTCTCATATATATTTTAGCTGACTATACAGTTATATGAAAAAGTTTGGGCACCCCTATTAATCTTAAGCTTAATGTTTTATAAAAATTGTTTTTTTTTTGCAACAGCTATTTCAGTTTCATATATCTAATAACTGTTGGACACAGTAATGTTTCTCAACAAAAAGGGAGAAGCCAGAGCTGCTTGTGGTCAGAACGCAATTTGAAAAGTGCAAATGCACATATTAATTTCTGACTGTATATCAAAATGAGATATTTAGCAAACAATTGATCAATTCTTTGAGCCACCCCGTCACGTCACGGCAATCTCTTGGGGCAGTCCTGCTCTACGTTTTTTATATTCGCTGTGCCATTACGGCCTCCTTAATATGTTAGGAGAAAGACCACGTTAGTCCCGCTGTACGTTTTTTTTATGTTTTACTCACTGTGCCATTACGGCCTCCTAAATGTGTTAAAAGCGGGACCATATTGAATGCAAACCGTACCTGTAGCTTTTCCGAATCACTCCCATGGCGCCAGAAAGGATATGCGACAATAACGGTCGACCAGGTCCAAGCATGGACATTTCAGGTCTGACCTCCACAATGCCTGGCCAGCACCATGGCTAAAGAGAGAGAGACAGGCCCAGGCACAGGTGCACTAATTAAAACAGGGCCCGGGCAGGGCAGGGCTGCTGTAAGTGTGTACAGCAGCCTAGATCAATCACAATGAAAACAGAAAGAATGGCGTAAATGACCCAAGCGTGCACGGCAACAGTGGTGGTCAGCCACAAACCAATACAAAACAAAAAGGGAGAAGCCAGCGCTGCTTGTGGTCAGAACGCAATTTGAAAAGTGCAAATGCACATATTAATTTCTGACTGTATATCAAAATGAGATATTTAGCAAACAATTGATCAATTCTTTGAGCCACCCCGCCACGTCACGGCAATCTCTTGGGGCAGTCCTGCTCTACGTTTTTTATATTCGCTGTGCCATTACGGCCTCCTAAATGTGTTAAAAGCGGGACCATATTGAATGCAAACTGTACCTGTAGCTTTTCCGAATCACTCCCATGGCGCCAGAAAGGATATGCGACAATAACGGTCGACCAGGTCCAAGCATGGACATTTCAGATCTGACCTCCACAATGCCTGGCCAGCACCATGGCTAAAGAGAGAGAGACAGGCCCAGGCACAGGTGCACTAATTAAAACAGAGCCCGTGGAGGTCAGATCTGACATGTCCATGCTTGGACCTGGTCGACCGTTATTGTCGCATACCCTTTCTGGCGCCATGGGAGTGATTCGGAAAAGCTACAGGTACGGTTTGCATTCAATATGGTCCCGCTTTTAACACATTTAGGAGGCCGTAATGGCACAGTGAGTAAAACATAGAAAAACTTACAGCGGGACTAATGTGGTCTTTCTCCCAGCATATTAAGGAGGCCGTAATGGCACAGCGAATATAAAAATCGTAGAGCAGGACTGCCCCAAGAGATTGCCGTGACGTGGCGGGGTGGCTCAAAGAATTTATCAATTGTTTGCTAAATATCTCATTTTGATATACAGTCAGAATTTAATATGCGCATTTGCGCTTTTCAAATTGCGTTCTGACCACAAGCAGCGCTGGCTTCTCTTTTTGTTACAGTAATGTTTCTGCCTTGAAATGAGGTTTATTGTACTAACAGAAAATGTGCAATCTGCATTCAAACAAAATTTGACAGGTGCATAAGTATGGGCACCCCACCAGAATAGTGACATTAATATTTAGTAGATCCTCTTTTTGCAAAAATAACAGCCTTTAGTCACTTCCTGTAGCATTTAATGAGATCCTGGATGAAGGTATTTTTGACCATTCCTCTTTACAAAACAATTCCAGTTCAGTTAAGTTTGATGGTCGTCGAGCATGGACAACTCTCTGCAAATGATCCCACAGATGTTCAATGATATTCAGGTCTGGGGACTGGGATGGCCATTCCAGAACAGTGTAATTGTTCCTCTGCATGAATGCCTGAGTAGATTTGGAGCGGTGTTTTGGATCATTGTCTTGCTGAAAGATCCATCCCCTGCGTAACTTCAACTTTGTCACTGATTCATGAACATTATTGTCAAGAATCTGCTGATACTGAGAGGAATCCATGCGTCCCTCAACTTAACAAGATTCCCGATGCCGGCATTGGCCACACAGCACCAAAGCATGATGGAACCTCACCAAATTTTACTGTGGATAGCAAGTGTTTTTCTTGGAATGCTAAGATTGCCTTGTACAGGCGTGTACTATGGAGGACAGAAAATGAACTTCATTCCAATATTGCAGCCAGCATGCAGCCAGCGGGAAAGGAAAGGGAGAATCAAACACCCGAAAACCCCGCCGCTATGGCTGAAGATTGTTCCCTCCAAATTCAGGTGACAGAGTCCCTTTAAGGAAAGATTTTGAAATTCCCCCAGAGTTTGTGTGGGCATTGTCACTTCCAGAGGCATCATCGTACGAGTCATAGTTACATAGTTATTAAGGTTGAAGGAAGACTATATGTCCATCTAGTTCAACCCATAGCCTAACCTAACATGCCCTAACATGTTGATCCAGAGGAAGGCAAAAAAAACCCATGTGGCAAAGAGTAAGCTCCACATTGGGGAAAAAAATTCCTTCCCGACTCCACATACGGCAATCAGACTAGTTCCCTGGATCAACGCCCTATCAAGGAATCTAGTGTATATACCCTGTAACATTATACTTTTCCAGAAAGGTATCCAGTCCCCTCTTAAATTTAAGTAATGAATCACTCATTACAACATCATACGGCAGAGAGTTCCATAGTCTCACTGCTCTTACAGTAAAGAATCCGCGTCTGTTATTATGCTTAAACCTTTTTTCCTCCAACCGCAGAGGATGCCCCCTTGTCCCTGTTTCAGGTCTATGATTAAAAAGATCATCAGAAAGGTCTTTGTACTGTCCCCTCATATATTTATACATTAAAATAAGATCACCCCTTAGTCTTCGCTTTTCCAAACTAAATAGCCCCAAGTGTAATAACCTATCTTGGTGTTGCAGACCCCCCAGTCCTCTAATAACCTTGGTCGCTCTTCTCTGCACCCGCTCCAGTTCAGCTATGTCTTTCTTAAACACCGGAGACCAGAACTGTGCACAGTATTCTAAGTGTGGTCGAACTAGTGACTTGTATAGAGGTAAAATTATGTTCTCCTCATGAGCATCTATGCCTCTTTTAATGCATCCCATTATTTTATTTGCCTTTGCAGCCGCTGAGTCAGAGTCTGCAATATGGTCATCTGCTGTAGTAGTAGAGTGGAAATTTTTACGGACAGTTCGGGTCGTCAAGGGCTTATGTTTCAGATATTTCTCCATGTCACTTTGTTTGTCTTGTGCAAGAGAGGTAATAGAGGATTTGCGGCGCTCTTTATGAAGCTTAACCATTCTATCTAGATATAGCACTCGCTGTTAAGATCACCACATGTGCGCCACCGTAGCGTTTAAGGCATCATACTTGTAGCTGAAGGTGAAAGGGGCCTTACAGTTTTATAGTTTGGACAGAAAAGAAGATTCCCACAAAACTGTCTATTAAGACAAACCAAAAATGTTGCAGAGTAAAATAGCAAGATATTAGGGGGGGTTCAGTCACCCCTATGTCCACTTCTCACTTGTGGGCCCGAGTCAATAGCAATAGAGTGGTGCAGAGCAGTCAGGAGGTACTTTGCCTTCCAAGAAGGGCGCAGATAATGAATCCAAGGGGGGTAAGTTCCCCAGGAAAGGATAGATAATTCTTCTGAGTGGCGCTGTGCAGGAAGAAGCTAAAGGTGGGGAGGGATGAGACAAGGAGTTAAAGACTCACCCCCTCTTGTGCACCGCAGTAGACTTCCCACCAAAGGACCTCAGTATCCCCCTCTCGGGCGCACACTTCTCCTTCCCATGTCAGGGATAAGCGGGCCTCACCTCCCTTCTTCCTTCTCTATCTTATTCAGCTCCCAGGTGTCTCGTCCTTGTGATATGTGCACTCTTGGAGCGCCGGGCACAATTACCCACTCAGTCTGCCAGGGAAGCCCTATATAGGCCGACAGGCAATTAATTTTGCGCTCTGGATTTAGCGCGACCTAAGTAGGGACTTGCTTTTTTTGTGAATTGAGTTGAAGCTTTTATTGGGAACATTTTATCACATTCCATCTAAAGCTCTGAGTGACTTGATTCAGTTGAAACCCCAAGAAGGATCTATTCATTATAGTGGGGCAGCAGAGTTACTCTGGACTCTGTCTGGCCTCTGTTCAGTGTTCTCCTTCTTTTCAGAAGTGCTCAAAACTGTGGCAGACATCACTTTAATGCAATCCTAAAAATACGGACACCGCTCGATCACAGGTCAGACGACGTCCAGTGTCTCAATCTGCCTCATTATAGGGAATCTTTCGTTGAGGGTTGCATCTGAATCGCGTATTTCAGAAATTTACAAGTAAACCCTGGTGGAGCGCTCAGCGCAGAGTGCAGGACAAATGTGCCCTACTGCGATCTTTGGGAGACAATGAAAAAATCAATCGCAGGAGAAGGATTGGTTTTATTTTTTACACCGTTTATCATGTGGTATAAGTGATATGACGACTTTATTCTTTGGGTCGGTGTGATTACAGAGATCCCAGATTTATATCGGGCTTTTGTTTGGCTGCTGTCACACATTAAAAGACACTTTTTATTGCCAAAAAATTGTGTTTGCATCACCATATTTTGTGAGCTATAATATTTCTATATTTTAACACAAAGTCATGTGAGGGCTTATTTTTTTGTGGGACTAGTTGACGTTTTTATTGGTACCATTTTCAGACACTACATTTTTTGATCGCTTTCTGTTCTGATTTTTGGGTGGCAATATGCACAAAAAACAGCAATTCAGGATTTTTTTAGAGGGAGGGTTTTATGTCACTCCACGTGGTAAAATTGATAAGGCAGTTTTATTCTTCGGGTTAGTACAATTGCAGTGATAACACATTTATATATTTTTTTCTTTGTTTTGGCACTCTTTCACAATAATGTTTTTTTTTTCTATAAAATAGTTTTTATTTTTGTATCTCTTTATTCTGAGAGCTATAACTTTTTTTCATTCTTCTGCTGATAGAGCTGTATGGCAGCATGTTCATTGCGGGACTTTTGTTCGAAGGTATGATGAAGCATTTTTTTTGCATTGTTTTTTATTTTTTGTGGTGTTCACTAAAGGAGTTAACTAGTGGGACAGTTTCAGAAGTCTAGTCATTTCGGTCGCAGCGATACCAAATATGTGTACTTTTAGTGTTTATATTTTTTTTCATACAAATATTTATTTATGGGTACAATATCATTTGATTTTTTGATTTTTTACTTTGTCCCGTGGATGATCTGGTTCTGTATAATTGTAGTCCAAAGTTCCGTTTGGGTATCAGAACTCGACCCGAACCCAATAAAAGTCAATGGGGACCCAAACTACAGTACTGTAAAACAGTCATAGTAAGGGCTATGGGGAAGCAAAACTGGGGTAAGAGCAGGACAATTGCCCTGCATACAAATGTAGATAAAAAAATGACTTAAAATAATACAGAATAAAAAAAAAAAATCTTGAGGTGGGTGTGGCTGTGTAGGTGGAAGAGGAGGAGGTAGCCAACACTTTATTTATTTTTTTTTTTTTTTGGGGGGGGGTTACTCTGAAAGCAGGTTCTGTGGGGGCATGCTGCATACACTCAGTGTAATAATCTGCTGGCCACTCTCTCTGTATATGGGGGCATGCTGCATACACTCAGTGTAATAATCTGCTGGCCACTCTCTCTGTATACAGGCTATGGCCGCGTTGCTGGTGAAGCTGATGCAGAGAGGGGACGTGGTCGATCTGTGCCTGCTATATGCCTAATGTAATACATTCCTCTGGTGCATGCAGGCAACAAGGCATTCTGCGTAATTTCGCAGGCCAAGTATCGCTGGATGAATGGTGAGGACAGAACAGGTAGAGGCGGTTTAAGATTGGATGGCTGAGCGTGCCTCCAGATCCTTCACTTTGTCTTCACTGTGTAGTAAGTTATCATTAATGGTTTCAAACACTGCAATTCATTAAATATTGATATGGTTTCATATATATATATGTATATATATATATATATATATATATATATAATTTTTTTTTTCTATTTCTCGGTCTCCCATGAAAGCACCATGGAGAAAGCGGATCCGCCCTTCAGGGACAGGAAACCTACAGATAAAAAGGGCGGTACCTCTCCCTCGCATCAGTTGGTTTCCTGTCCCTGACGGGGAACATTTCTTTCGGTGCAGTAACTGCAAGAAGATGCCGTATCCAAAGGAACGGGGCCGGTCAGTCGGGTTCCGGCAGCGAGGAGGCTCCTGTCGCAGCTGGTCCGGTTCCCAAAGCCGCCATCGCTGGAACCGAGGGGTTCTACAGGGTGTGCGGGGGGAGAATTGCCGCCACTCAGAGAGGAAGGGGCGCTGACATACCCGGAGCGCTAAGAATCTTCATTTTATCTATAACTGTAAGTTTTAAGAAAAAAATGTTTTTGCTAAATTTTTTATGAAAAAATATTTTTGAATAGTATGATTCATATCAAACATTTGTCTGTGTTTTCACATGGCCTAGATTCATGTACATGTGCTGCTGTGTTCTTTTATATCTATATGATACAGATTGCAGCTTGCATGTGTTCACATTGGGAGTGCTGGTTGGCTTTTTTTTCTTTGTTTAGTGTATGGATGTGGCTGCATCCAGACTGATCTTGAACTCCTCCCATTGACCTTGCAGGTGGCGGTAATCAACTCTACCTGCCCATAAATTGTAGGTTTAGCCCAGAGTGACATGTTTGTCCAAAGTTGTAGGCTGGTGGCCCAAGAGTGGCATGTAGAGTAGGACCCATCAGGGGGAGATCACCTTGCCGTGGTTGATAGGCACTTATGAATTGGCCAATTTACGCTAAGAATCTTCATTTTATCTATAACTGTAAGTTTAAAAAAAAAAATTTTTTATGAAAAAATATTTCTGAGTAGTATGATTCATATCAAACATTTGTCTGTGTTTTCACATGGCCTAGATTCATGTACATGTGCTGCTATGTGTATATATATATATATATATATATATATATATATATATATATATATATAATGTATATATGTATATATTGGTTTCCTGTCCCTGACTGGGAACCTTTCTTTCGGGGGAAGTACCTGCAAGAAGATGCCGTATCCAAAGGACCGGGGCCGGTCAGCCGGGTTCCGGCAGCGAGGAGGCTCCTGTTGCAGCTGGTCCGGTTCCTGAAGCCGCCATCGCTGGAACCGAGGGGTTCTCCTGGGTGTGCGGGGGGAGAATTGCCACCACTCAGAGAGGAAGGGGCGCTGACATACCCGGAGCTCCTGTGCTGACAAGCGCACACTCCAGGTGCACAAAGATGGTCGCCGCTCCGGAAATGCGGTAGGACTTCCGGGGAATCGCCGCGCGGTAGCGTTTTCTCCCCGGGGACGTGACGTACGGACCGGAAGGACGTCGGACGCTGGGAGGTGGCGCCAAACTCAAATAGGGAGATAGTGCACACATGCTTGTTGCACATATTACCTGGAAACATAGAGGACAGCGACGCACAGCAGGAGCAGCCTCCTAGGCAGCAGCACCAGCATCATAAAAAGCAGGCAGACCCCAAGGGAACCAGGAGAAGTGGGTCCAGCAGTCGTTCAATGCAGTGCAGCAGATCTGCAGTGACCAAATCTTCCCAAGAGTCTCCTCTACCAGATCCGGGCCCCCCTCCAGAACGGGTACCTACGTCCACGTCTGAATGGTGAGTGACCTCCGAGAAAGTTCATTTTTTGTAATGGGGTTCCTTCTTCTCCCTTAATAGGGAAAGAAGAGGTTGGAGAAAGCGAAAAATAAATCCTGTCCCACCTGTAACAAAGCTTTGCCGGTAGCCTGGAACAAAAAACTTTGTAACTCATGTAAACAAGGCTTATTATGTGAAGAGACCCCCGATTTTGCATCTGAACTGAAAACGATAATCAGATCTGAGGTTCAGAACGCCCTCACATCTTTCAAAAAGGTGAAAGATAAGAAAAAAGAAGTGGTAGATTCCCACTCTGACCAGTCTACATCTGAGGACATGGATTCCAATAAATCTGATTCCTCTTTATCTTCCTCCGATGAGGATTCAGGCCGTCACTGCTTCCCACTAGATGAGGTAGATACTCTGGTAAAAGCTGTTAGAGCTACTATGGGGGTAGAGAATCCCTGTCCCGATAGAACGCCTCAAGATATAATGTTTGGTGGCTTGGGGCAGAAAAAGTGGAGAACATTTCCCCTAAATTTTAACGTCCAAACATTGATTAAAAAAGAATGGGAGAAACCTGATAGGAGAAATTCCTCAGCCCCCTTACTTAAAAGAAAGTATCCTTTCGAAGACGAAGCATCCACTTCTTGGTACAAAGCGCCTAAATTAGACGTCGCTGTAGCCAAGACCTCAAAAAAAATCGCTCTCCCATTTGAGGATATGGGTACCCTTAAAGACCCTTTAGACAAAAAAGCGGATACCTTTCTTAAGGTGGCCTGGGAATCGGCTGGGGGTAGCTTGAGACCTGCAGTTGCAGCGACATGCACCTCTAGATCTTTAATGGTGTGGATTGGCCAGTTGGAAAATAAAAGACTGGTCACCCAGGAATAAAATGCTAGATTCAATCCCTGTAATTAGAGCTGCAGCAGCATTCTTAGCTGATTCCTCAGCGGACTCCATGCGCTTAACATCCAAGGCTGCAGCCCTCTCCAACGCAGCCAGAAGAACATTATGGCTTAAAAGTTGGCCGGGGGATCTCCAAACAAAACTCAAATTATGTTCCATTCAATGTGAAGATAACTTCTTGTTTGGGGAGACCTTTCATGACATCCTCCAGAAAGCTGGGGATAAAAAGAAGGGATTTCCAAACCTGGGACCAGCTCCATTCAGACAGTCCTTTCGGAATCGGAGATTTTTTTGCCGAAGGCCCCCCAGAGAACAAAGTAAATGGGATGAAGGAAGAAGAAGGGCAAGGGTTACCTTTTTGGCAACACCTCCTGTGACAAAAACCCCTCTAAATTACATTTTTCCCGCGGTGGGGGGGAAGACTCACTTCATTCCTCCCCGCCTGGAAGAAAATATCCAACAATGCTTGGATTTTAAATCTAATTCACTCCGGTCTAAAAATAGATTTTCTTTCTTTACCCCCCCAAAATTATGTAGTAACAAGAACAAGGTCCTCAGCAACAGAGCAAACTGCACTAGAAAAGGAAATTATATCCCTATTACGGAAGTCTGTAATTCAGGAGATCTCCCCTCAAGAAATAGGAAGAGGTTTTTACTCCCCACTATTTCTAGTGCCAAAACCCGATGGCTCATATCAAACGATAATAAATCAAAAAAACCTGAACAAATACGTAAAAAAGCAAAAATTCAAAATGGAAACAATAAAATCCACGATAAAAATCCCCTTCCCGAACTGCTACATGGTCATGCTAGACTTAAGCGACGCATATTACCATGTGCCCATCCACAAACAATCCCAAAAATTTCTCAGGATGGCAGTCTCCGTAGATGGACAAGTAAGAAATTTCCAATACAGAGCCCTCCCGTTTGTAATATCAATAGCTCCACGGGTATTCACAAAAATAGTGGCGGAAATGATGGCTCACATAAGGGAACAAATATATTAATAGTCACTTACTTGGACGATTGCCTTATTGCGAGCGACTCGGCTCAAAGTTGCAGGGAACAGCGGGACCGAGTGAACACTATTCTGACAGACTTAGGCTGGCTCATAAATACAAAAAAATCAAGGTTAGAACCCTGCCAAATTCAGGAGTTTCTGGGACTAACATTAGACTCCCAGGTTCAAGAATGCCGGCTTCCAGTTTCCTAAAAAAGACAATATAATGAGTATGGTAGCGCAAACTCTACACAATCCCTCCTTGACACTAAGGAGGGCGATGTCACTACTGGGCTCTCTCTCTTCATGCCTGCCAGCAGTACCTTTCGCTGAATTCCACACGAGAGCGCTTCAGTGGTTTATACTGGAAATGCAGTCAATACTAAAAAACAATTTAGAAGGTCGCATCACTCTAAATTATTTAGTTATTCATTCTCTTCCCTGGTGGGGAAAGGTCCAAAACCTTTCAAAGGGAATCCCTTGGATAGCAAAAATATCTCGTGTAATAACAACCGATGCGAGTCCCATTGGGTGGGGGGCTCACATGGGAGACAGAGTGGCTCAGGGAAATTGGACAGATCAGGAACTATCAGCATCCTCAAACCAAAAAGAACTTTGGGCGATGTATCAAGCTCTCCTATTTTTTCTAACTTACATTCAAGGACATCGTGTCCGAATTTTTTCGGACAACAAAGTGACTGTAGCATATATAAATCATCAGGAAGGAACAAGGTCTCGATCACTGAGTTCCTCCGCCAAAATTATCAATCTTGCAGAGGAAAATCTACTATACCTTTCAGCACTACATATTCAGGGGTCAAACAACGAAAAAGCAGATTACTTGAGGTGTACTCAGTTAAAACAGGGCGAGTGGTCCCTAAACCAATCTATCTTCAACCAGATTACAGAAATGTGGGGGACCCCAACAATAGACTTGTTCGCCAATTTCTAAAACAAAAAAGTAAACATGTTTTGCTCACTGAATCCGAAGGGGAATCCCCAGGCTCTGGATGCTTTTCTAATTCCGTGGACCCACAAGCTGACATATGCTTTATCAAACAATGAAGAAGAAAGGAAAGGCGGCACTCACAGATCCATTCCGAGCGGTTACTTTATTGCTTAAAAAGCCATCACAGCCGGGGGTACTGAACAAACAGTGCGGCAAGCCTGACGACGGCCGTTTCACGCCCTCTTGGTGCTTCTACGTCCTTATATCGTAAGCCACTCGCATCCAATTCATTGCTCCATTTTAATAGTTACCACCCACCTCACACGAGACAATCGCTACCCTATAGCCAACTTCTGCGAGTCAGAAAGGTGAACAGCACAGTTGAGGGGTTTGATTTACAGGCAGGAGCTCTATGTCAGCGTTTGACATTGGACTTGTTCAGTGGCTGGAGCACCTCAGATCTGGCGGTCAGGACTCCCATCACAGGTGAACAGGCACAAGTTATTTCCCTAGTACGGTGGTGCTGTCAGCTGAGTTTCTTTTGGATTGACTTTGACATATGCTTTTCCTCCAATCATTCTGATTCCGGCAGTCATTCGGAAAATCAGAGAGGACAAAACAAAAATGATCCTTATAGCTCCATTCTGGCCAAAAAGGACATGGTTTTCCTGGCTAAGGATACTATCGGTCTCAGACCCATGGATCCTACCGAATATACCAGACCTACTACAGCAAGGACCGATCTTCCACCCGCAGGCAACAAACTTACATTTAACAGCCTGGATTTTGAACGGAGACTATTAAAAAAAGAAAGGGGGCTTTCGGACAACCTAGTAGCTACATTATTAAAAAGTAGGAAACCTGTTACTACTAAAGCCTACGGGAAAACTTGGAGAAAACTCTTATCTGTCTCCAAGGTGAAAGTCCAGGATGGGCCCTCAATTAATAAAATACTTGAATTCCTACAAAAGGGTCTGGAACAGGGGTTGTCGGTCAGTACTCTAAAAGTACAGATAGCAGCTCTGGGAGCACTCTATAATCAAAATATTGTGGCCAATCCATGGGTAATAAGATTTATTAAAGCGGTAACAAGATCAAAACCTCTAGTTACTCAAACAATACCCTCGTGGGACCTAAACCTAGTCCTCTCTGCACCAACGGGTCCTCCATTTGAACCCATAGACACAATTCCCATAAAACACTCTCTTAAGACCATTCTTCTGGTAGCCTTAACATCTGCATGCAGAATAAGTGACATTCAAGCCCTGTCTGCTAACCCACCTTTTACAAAAATATTAGATGACAGTCATTCTTAAACCTGACCTATTTACCAAAAGTGGCATCCAAATTCCATAGGTCACAAGAAGTATCCCTGCCGTCCTTTTGCCCAAACCCAAAAAGCGAGAGAGCGAGATTTCCATAATTTAGATGTCAGGAGATGTCTAGTCCAATATTTAGATTCCACCTGGGAGTATAGGAAGAAAGGCTCTTTGTTTGTCTGTTTTCAGGGTCCCAGGAAAGGATTCCGGGCATCCAAAGGTACCTTGGCAAGGTGGATAAAGTAGGCAATAACCTTGGCGTATTCATCCATGGGGAATACAATCCCGGATGGTATAAAAGCACATTCCAAAAGAGCAGTAGCTACCTCATGGGCTGAGAGGTCAGAGGTATCAATTGAACAAATCTGCAAAGCGGCCACCTGGTCATCACCATCAACCTTTTTTAGACACTATAGATTAAATCTAGCCTCTGTGTCTGATTTGACCTTTGGGCGAAGGGTTCTCGAGGCTGTGGTCCCTCCCTAAGCTTAGTGTCTGCAATTCTCTCCGTGGTGCTGTCATGGGAGAACGTGAAAGTCATAGTTACTCACCGATAACGGTGTTTCTCGGAGCCCATGACTGCACCCGCTTATTCCCTCCCATCACGAGTGCGGTGAGCACTTACTTATATATAACTAACGTATCATAATATAGGAATGGTGTTCCTCTAATAAGCAATGTTATAATATGTTTTTCTCTGTTGTAACTAACCTGGAGGACCTCCGATGCTCTGTAATCCAATTGATGCGAGGGAGAGGTACCGCCCTTTTTATCTGTAGGTTTCCTGTCCCTGAAGGGCAGGTCCCCTCTCTCCGTGGTGCTGTCATGGGCTCCGAGAAACACTGTTATTGGTGAGTAACTATGACTTTCCTCCACATGTGCTCAGAAGCCCCTCCTCCAGCTTGCTGTGTTTCTGCCATGTGTTCCACATGAGACCCCCTCCTCCAGCTGCCATGTGCTGGTAAAACAGGTTTCATTGAGGATTGAGGGGATGTACCTTTGCCACTTGACAATATACTTGTGACATCATTCCCCACACATGGGGATGGACACACCTTTTTTGGGCTGGACATATAAAAGAGACAATACAAGTGGTTCTGACTCTCTCTTGCTTCCCGGACGATCAGTGATTGACTACTACTTTGAGAATGTAATGTATGAATAATGCTTTGTATTTATTATTTTCTTATTATTTATCAAGTAAATTCATTTTTTGTTTATTCAATTCTTGTGTGAGCATTTATTCATCACAATTCCTTGAATCCTTAACAAAACATCCACCTGGTTCCTTTCTGAAAGTGCTGAGTTAGCACCTGCTGCCCATGGGCATCTGTCTCCTACCTCAACCCTTTGCAAATAAGGCAAGCAGTCTGAGCCCCTAGTCATGCAGCAGTCACTTCTGCTTTTTGATGACTCTGCTGGCTGTGGTTCCATGGGCCATCCACCTGGCCATGGCCTACAAGTGGAAGAGATAGTGCACTGATGTCCAACTTCTTGTTCTGTTATAAGAGGAGTTCATAGGAAGGGTAATGCAAACTGTCAGCGGACCACTACAACACATACCTGATGATGCTGAAGAAACACAGGTGCCAAATACTGTGGTTTTCTGCTGTGTCCTGTGTGGAAGATTATGCATGGGATTATTTTTAGCACAGCATTGATTCCATGGTGCTGTACATGAGGAGAGGTTACATACAAAACACAAATAGAAATTACAATGAAGAAACTAATGGTGACAGACAGGTACAGTGGGGACAGGTAGGACCCTACTCTCGTGGCCT
This sequence comes from Ranitomeya imitator, assembly GCF_032444005.1. NCBI lineage: Eukaryota > Metazoa > Chordata > Amphibia > Anura > Dendrobatidae > Ranitomeya > Ranitomeya imitator. The sequence goes on along the minus strand of NC_091285.1, from coordinate 259,164,890 downwards.
TAAAAAGCACAGGATAATGGGGAAGGAGACAGTGGCTTTGGTGGTTGCAGCAGCTCCTTTGTTGGTGAGGCGGCAGCTCTGGTGTTGAAGTGGCAGGGGGGTCATTGCAGGCTTTAAGCTGTTCTGGAAAGATGAATTTTCAAGTTCCGCTTGAAAGTTGCAAATGTAGGGGATAATCTAACGTGTTGGGGCACAAACTTCCAGAGGATGGGGGAAGTCTTGTAGGTGATTGGTTGAGGAACTTACGATTGGAGAGAAGAGAAGAAGGTCTTGGAAACACCGGATATTATGTGGTGGGAGATATCTGGAGATTTGTTCAGAGATATATGGGGGAGACATTATAGATGGCTTTGTAGGTTAGTGTTAGTAGCTTGAAGTGGAAACCTTGTGCAATTTGGAGCCAATGAAGAAATTAGCAGAGGGGAGAATCAGAGGAAAAGCGAGGAGAGAGGTGGATTAGTTGGCAGCAGAGGTAAGGACAGACTGCAGACTTGTGATAATGAGGTCCTAGACCACACAAGGAGTCAAGACAATCCAAGTGGCATGGGCTGTTCATGTAGGGGGTGTGTGAGGGCTAGTCTGTGCCCCACTCTCCCTGCCCATGTTTCCCTATGTACATGTAAAAGCTGATATGCCTCATGTGTTTTATAATGTTATTATAATGTGTAATGCAATATATATATATATATATATATATATATATATATATACACAGTACAGACCAAAAGTTTGGACACACCTTCTCATTTAAAGATTTTTCTGTATTTTCATGACTATGAAAATTGGAAATTCACACTGAAGGCATCAAAACTATGAATTAACACATGTGGAATTATATACTAAAAAGTGTGAAACAACTGAAAATATGTCATATATTCTAGGTTCTTCAAAGTAGCTACCTTTTGCTTTGATGACTGCTTTGCAAACTCTTGGCATTCTCTTGATGAGCTTCAAGACGTAGTCACCGGAAATGGTCCTCCAACAATCTTGAAGGAGTTCCCAGAGATGCTTAGCACTTGTTGGCCCTTTTGCCTTCACTCTGCGGTCCAGCTCACCCCAAACCATCAGTTCATCTGGCGTAGCACCCCATCACTCTCCTTCTTGGTCAAATAGCCCTTACACAGCCTGGAGGTGTGTTTGGGGTCATTGTCCTGTTGAAAAATAAATGATGGTCCAACTAAACGTAAACCGGATGGAATAGCATGTCGCAGCAAGATGCTGTGGTAGCGATGCTGGTTCAGTATGCCTTTAATTTTGAATAAATCGCCAACAGTGTCACCAGCAAAGCACCCCCACACCATCACACCTCCTCCTCCATGCTTCACGGTGGGAACCAGGCATGTAGAATCCATCTCTTCACCTTTTCTGCGTCGCACAAAGACACGGTGGTTGGAACCAAAAATCTCAAATTTGGACTCATCAGACCAAAGCACAGATTTCCATTGGTCTATCGTCGATTCCTTGTGTTCTTTAGCCTAAACAAGTCTCTTCTGCTTGTTGCCTGTCCTTAGCAGTGGTTTCCTAGCAGCTATTTTACCATGAAGGCCTGCTGCACAAAGTCTCCTCTTAACAGTTGTTGTAGAGATGTGTCTGCTGCTAGAACTCTGTGTGGCATTGACCTGGTCTCTAATCTGAGCTGCTGTTAACCTGCGATTTCTGAGGCTGGCGAATCGGATGAACTTATCCTCAGAAGCAGAGGTGACTCTTGGTCTGCCTTTCCTGGGGCGGTCCTCATGTGAGCCAGGTTCTTTGTAGCGCATGATGGTTTTTGCAACTGCACTTGGGGACACTTTCAAAGTTTTCCCAATTTTTCAGACTGACTGACCTTCATTTCTTAAAGTAATGATGGCCACTCGTTTTTCTTTACTTAGCTGCTTTTTTCTTGCCATAATACAAATTCTAACAGTCTATTCAGTAGGACTATCAGCTGTGTATCCACCAGACTTCTGCACAACACAACTGATGGTCCCAACTCCATTTATGAGGCAAGAAATCCCACTTATTAAACCTGACAGGGCACACCTCTGTGAAGTGAAAACCATTCCCGGTGAATACCTCTTGAAGCTCATCAAGAAAATGCCAAGAGTGTGCAAAGCAGTCATCAAAGCAAAAGGTGGCTACTTTGAAGAACCTAGAATATAAGACATAATTTCAGTTGTTTCACACTTTTATGTTAAGTATATAATTCCACATGTGTTAATTCATAGTTTTGATGCCTTCAGTGTGAATTTATCTAGTGTAGCCCGATTCTAATGTATCGGGTCTAGATTATGTATGTAGTTTATTTATGAAGATTTTAGAATAATACATTGAATACACAGGATTCGGCCGGCCGCGACCAATTAGCGAAGCGTGGTTCAAATCCCACGCCAATTTGCGGCCGGACTGTGCCTGTCGCTGATTGTTCACATCCGGCCACGTATATAACAGCCCATGGAGTATATAGCACAGCCACGTAGTATATTGCACAGCCCACGGAGTATATTGCACAGCCCACGGAGTATGTTGCACAGCCCACGGAGTATATTGCACAGCCCACGGAGTATATTGCACAGCCCACGGAGTATATTGCACAGCCCACGGAGTATATTGCACAGCCCACGGAGTATATTGCACAACCCACGGAGTATATTGCACAGCCCACGTAGTATATTGCACAGCCCATGTAGTATATTGCACAGCCCGCGCAGTACCACGCATGCAGTATATAACACAGGCCACGAAGTGTATAACACAGGCCACGTAGTGTATAGCACAGCCCGCGTAGTACATTGCACAGGCCGCGTACTATATTGCACAGGCCGCACAGTACATTGTACAGCCCACTCAGTACATTGCACAGCCCGCGCAGTACATTGCACGGCCCGCGCAGTACATTGCTCGGCCCGCGCAGTACATTGCACAGCCCGTGCAGTACATTGCACAGCCCACGCAGTACATTGCACAGCCCGCGCAGTACATTGCACAGCCCGCGCAGTACATTGCACAGCCCACGCAGTACATTGCACAGCCCACGCAGTACATTGCACAGCCCGTGCAGTACATTGCACAGCCCACGCAGTACATTGCACAGCCCGCGCAGTACATTGCACAGCCCGCGCAGTACATTGCACAGCCCACGCAGTACATTGCACAGCCCACGCAGTACATTGCACAGCCCGCGCAGTACATTGCACAGCCCGCGCAGTACATAACACAGCCCACGTAATATATTGCACAGCCCATGCAGTATATACGGTAGCAATGTGGGCACCATATCCCTGTTAAAAAAAAGAATTACAATAAAAAAAGTTATATACTCACCCTCCGTTGGCCCCCGGATCACCCTCCGTTGGCTCCTCGCGCCCTCTGGTCTGAAGAGTGCATTGTGGTCTCACGAGATAATGATGTAGCGGTCTCGTGAGACTGCACGTCATCATCTCGCAAGACCGCAATGCATGGAGTGGTCACCGGGGCATCGCGAGGAGCGGGAAAGGCATGTTCCTGATCCGGGGGGCCGACGGACAGTGAGTATATAACTATTTTTTATTTTTTAAATTATTTTTAACATTAGATCTTTTTACTATTGATGCTGCATAGGCAGCATGAATAGTAAAAAGTTGGTCACACAGGGTTAATAGCAGCGTTAACCGAGTGCGTTACACCGCGGTCAACGCTGCCATTAACCCTGTGTGAGCGCTGACTGGAGGGGATTATGGAGCGGGCACTGACTGCGGGGAGGAAGGAGCGGCTATTTTTCCACCGGACTCTGCCCGTCGCTGATTGGTCGTGGCTGTTTTGCCACGATCAATCAGCGACTTGGATTTCCATGACAGACAGAAGCCGCTACCAATGAATATCCTTGACAGACAGACGGAAGTGACCCTTAGACAATTATATAGTAGATTCCTGTACTGTGTAGATGTAAAGAAAGCGTATGATATAGATTTAGCCCACTAGGGGGGCACAATATTAATTAGATAGACCAATAGGATCTAGTTAGTTAGGAGGGGCCAACTTAGAGTAGTTGGGGAGCTTCTTGGAGTTAGTCAGTAGGGGCTGGGAGCTCAGATACGACAGTTGAGTCCCGCAACATTTAAGGGGAAAAGCCCAGTTGTCCAGGGCCTATGGGCTGACAGTCACACGGTGGTGGAGGAATATAGGGCAGCATCAAAATGGTAGCAGCTAATTTCGTGGGATCTACCTCAAGCGTCCGGCGCAAAACAGACGGGAAACTCCTGAAGCGAGCTAGTCTGGCCAGTCAAGAAGCTGCGGTACCGAAGGTGACGGTATGACCCTGCGATATTCCTGGAGAGGTGAGAGGCAGTACAGGGAATGGAATGTTGATGTTCTGCAAGTAACCTTGTGCTGTTTTTGTGACTGAACTAGGCGAACTGAGTAAAGTTGTTTTGTTGAAACTGGATTTGGACTCTACCTGTCATTACGTGGTGCTTAATGGAAAGGAACCCCAGCAGAACGAGATGGACCCTGCTGTACAAGTAAGTGGACCATCAAGTGCACCACAGAAGGGACAATGTTTTTCTGCGATGGAGGGCAAGGGTGTCACAGTACTGCCACCCTCAGCCACGACTACCCCCTTGGCTTCTGTTACATTCAGAAGAAAAGGCGGTGGTCGTACTGCCCCTACTGCACAGCAAAAGAGGGAGCAGGGTACAAAAGCATAGTGGCCGGCCCCTAACCAGTAGAGATGAGCAGTGTTTGAGTCGAACTGTTCGCCAATTTCAAATTCGAGCTGTTTTGGGCGGTGTTCAAGTCGGTCAACGAACCTGAACAATTTGCTTAAAATTCAGTTCTTTGAATTTCTGTTCGATAAATGCTCGTTCACCAAAAGCCTAGCTTGATTTGCACATTAAAACTGTTTATCATTGTTAATAGACTGTTTCAGTGTATAGTGGGCGGGGGGGCAGATAGATCTGTGCTGAAATAACGCAGATCTCCATTTTTTTTTTATTTCCCGCATTTACAGTGCGGTGGTGCAGTCTCTCAGCCTATCAGCAGTGCACACACACAGCAATGTGCATGTGATGCACACAAGCAAGGGCATGTGTCATTGGCTGTGTATGTTACATGTCCTTGCCCTATAAGAACCAGCCATTTGCCCCGTCGCCACCATTTCCTCACTGCTGCAGCTTAGTGTTAGACGGCACCGCTGCTGCTGTGGGCACCATACAGACTAAGAGTGTTTTTTGGAGCGAATTGTCAGAAAGATAGGTTTAGGGAGTCGGGAGTAGTCGGGACTAGTTGTAATATCAGCCCTTTTCAGGGTAGGTTACAGTAGTTCATAGCACTGATTGCCAGACAGGTCTGTGCCAGTGCTGTGCAAGTGTTTGTCACAGCATTTGGTGTAATCTAGCTCAGCCAATCCTTTTGGGCTAGTAGCATTGTCTGATAGTCAACTGAGTAGCCTGCCTGTGAAGCTAGCTACACCACCTGTGTATCTCAATTTTCACTGCATCTAATCCGGTTGATAGTTTAGGGCCTAGGAGCAGTGTCTGCACGTCAGCAGAGTAGCCTGCCTGTGAAACAAACTATACCGCCTGTGTATCCCAATTTTCACTGCATCTAATCCAGTTGATAGTTTAGGGCCAAGGAGCAGTGTCTGCACGTCAGCAGAGTAGCCTGCCTGTGAAACAAACTATACCGCCTGTGTATCTCAATTTTCACTGCATCTAATCCAGTTATTAGTTTTGGGCCTAGGAGCAGTGTCTGCACATCAGCAGAGTAGCCCGCCTGTGAAACAAACTATACCGCCTGTGTATCTCAATTTTCACTGCATCTAATCCAGTTATTAGTTTTGGGCCTAGTACCACAGTTTGGCCACTCAGTTCTGCTCGGTTTTCATCCATCGGTTGTTGTGCCAACAACTACAGATACAGAGTTGCCAATTAGTTAAGCACTAAAATGAGTGGCTAAAGGCCTGCTGCTGGTGGAAAGGGGAATAGGCATGTTGGAAAGGGAAGAAAAGGTTGTGTCCGTGGGGTAGGTGGTCAAGCAACAGTAACATCTGCAGAAGAAAGACCATCTTCCAGCCAAAATTATTTTAGTCAGATCAAAGTATAATACCAGGGAGAAAAAAATCAAAACCATGTATCATGTAATCCCTTTAAAATTCTCTTTAATGAAAAACTATTATTAAAAAACACCCTCCCAGTGCAAATAACACAATATACATATGGTCTATCATAACCTATCAGAGCCCTATTCTTGCTTGCTGTCCCTTCCTATCAGCAGGGGTTGGCGCCCTAGACAGAAACGTTTTTTTGGCGCCCCCACTCCACGGCGGCTGTCCCAAGCTCACCCTGATGATTCCCTGATGTACTATAGGTGGGAAAACAACAAGCAATTCAAAGTGATGAAAGGATAGTACTTAAAATTAAAATAGCATAGGTTATGTGCCACTTGACACATATATATATTATTATTATTTATTTATATAGCACCATTGATTCCATGGTGCTGTACATGAGAAGGGGTTACATACAAGTTACAAATATCACATACAGTAAACAAACTAACAATGACGGACTGATACAGAGGGGCGAGGACCCTGCCCTTGCGGGCTTACATTCTACAGGATTATGGGGAAGGAGACAGTAGGTTTAGGGTTCTTATATATATATATATATATATATATATATAGATAGATATAGATATAGATATAGATATAGATATATATATATATATATATATATATATATATATATATATATATATATATATATATATATATATATATAGATATATAGTACGTGTTAGGTAGCTTTTTCTCAGCGGACCTCAAATGGTTAATAAGAAACCTGCACGCCTAGATCAAAGGGCCTTATGACTAGCTTTGTTACACTTCTTTTCTATATGGTATAGTACCCACATTGGATGCAAACAACAACTAGATGATAGATTTGTGGTTATAAAAAAACAGATAAAGAGTTAATTAAACATAGTCGGGGTTTAGCCCGGAACTTAGCTTCCAGCCTCAACGCGTTTCCGCGTCATTACGGTTCATCAGGGGGCACAGGATAAAGAGTTAGTCAGTGGATGTGAGGCGCCACTACCTGTGCCACTATTCGGAGGCACAGGTAGTAACCGGAATGCCCCCTCAATGTCTGTTTTGGCCATTAGGGTGCCCCTTACCAACTTCTTGACCCGCCTGATTGCCTCGTCAAAGGAGGTACAGTACATATTACTGTACTTGGTTCCGCATCGATGTTGTCGTTTACTGACCTGCCCCTTGGATATGACAAATGGTGGATTAGTCTGAATGTATGGGTTCATTTTTTGGCACAACTCCCAACGGGGGTACCACTACGTCTTCTAAGGAAAGTGTTCTGAATGGACTCGCCGCCATTCTACCTAAAGATATTTATTTTATTTTTTTGTCAAGACGTCTGGGTGTTGGTAGAGTGAGTTTAGATTTTTACTCCAGCCTTTCTTGATTTTAGAAGGGCATGACATGCCTATATCTGTGTCTCCTCCTTTTACTCCTGCAAGTCTTTTCTTTTCGCATGACTATATGTAGTTGTGACTTTTCCATGTGTTTGTTGTCTTCTGAGCAGTTTGTCAGCTTTTGGACACCTTTTAAGGTGTTTTCTATGTGTTTGTATGTGTTTGTGTTTGCCTGCCATTGGTTTCAATGGGGTTCGACGGTGTTCGTCGAACACGTCCCTGTTCGACGAACCGAACCCGAACACTAGGGAGGTGGCTCAACACTACTAGCCAGCTACTGCCAACTGTGCCGACAAACGGAGCACACCAAAGGCAGCTCAAAGTAGCTCCCTAAGAAGATAAATGTGGTTTGCATGTTGTGCCGTCAGAGACTGAAGCGAGGCACAAATGTTCTTAACAGAGAACAGAAAAATAGTGCGGCACTCACCCTTATTTGCTGTGAAATTCGTGTTCTTTATTTGGAAGTAAAATATAACATCCGTTAAGACATCAGGTCACACAGGAGGGTGCGGGAGTGGAGAGTGGACGACGGCCGTTTCGCACGGTGAGTGCTTCAACGGGTCCAGGTTAGTATAATAAATCTCATTTCAAGGCAGAAACATTACTGTGTCCAACAGTTATTAGATATATGAAACTGAAATAGCTGTTGCAAAAAAAACTATTTTTATAAAACATTAAGCTTAAGATTAATAGGGGTGCCCAAACTTTTTCATATAACTGTATATAATATTTTTGCATAAAATACAAAGGAAATGAGTCATAGTAACATAGTAACATAGTTAGTAAGGCTGAAAAAAGACATTTGTCCATCCAGTTCAGCCTATATTCCATCATAATAAATCCCCAGATCTACGTCCTTCTACAGAACCTAATAATTGTATGATACAATATTGTTCTGCTCCAGGAAGACATCCAGGCCTCTCTTGAACCCCTCGACTGAGTTCGCCATCACCACCTCCTCAGGCAAGCAATTCCAGATTCTCACTGCCCTAACAGTAAAGAATCCTCTTCTATGTTGGTGGAAAAACCTTTTCTCCTCCAGACGCAAAGAATGTGCCCGTCACCTTCCTTGGTATAAACAGATCCTCAGCAAGATATTTGTATTGTCCCCTTATATACTTATACATGGTTATTAGATCGCCCCTCAGTCGTCTTTTTTCTAGACTAAATAATCCTAATTTCGCTAATCTATCTGGGTATTGTAGTTCTCCCATCCCCTTTATTAATTTTGTTGCCCTCCTTTGTACTCTCTCTAGTTCCATTATATCCTTCCTGAGCACCGGTGCCCAAAACTGGACACAGTACTCCATGTGCGGTCTAACTAGGGATTTGTACAGAGGCAGTATAATGCTCTCATCATGTGTATCCAGACCTCTTTTAATGCACCCCATGATCCTGTTTGCCTTGGCAGCTGCTGCCTGGCACTGGCTGCTCCAGGTAAGTTTATCATTAACTAGGATCCCCAAGTCCTTCTCCCTGTCAGATTTACCCAGTGGTTTCCCGTTCAGTGTGTAATGGTGATATTGATTCCTTCTTCCCATGTGTATAACCTTACATTTATCATTGTTAAACCTCATCTGCCACCTTTCAGCCCAAGTTTCCAACTTATCCAGATCCATCTGTAGCAGAATACTATCTTCTCTTGTATTAACTGCTTTACATAGTTTTGTATCATCTGCAAATATCGATATTTTACTGTGTAAACCTTCTACCAGATCATTAATGAATATGTTGAAGAGAACAGGTCCCAATACCGACCCCTGCGGTACCCCACTGGTCACAGCGACCCAGTTAGAGACTATACCATTTATAACCACCCTCTGCTTTCTATCACTAAGCCAGTTACTAACCCATTTACACACATTTTCCCCCAGACCAAGCATTCTCATTTTGTGTACCAACCTCTTGTGCGGCACGGTATCAAACGCTTGGAAAAATCGAGATATACCACGTCCAATGACTCACCGTGGTCCAGCCTATAGCTTACCTCTTCATAAAAACTGATTAGATTGGTTTGACAGGAGCGATTTCTCATAAACCCATGCTGATATGGAGTTAAACAGTTATTCTCATTGAGATAATCCAGAATAACATCCTTCAGAAACCCTTCAAATATTTTACCAACAATAGAGGTTAGACTTACTGGCCTATAATTTCCAGGTTCACTTTTAGAGCCCTTTTTGAATATTGGCACCACATTTGCTATGCGCCAATCCTGCGGAACAGACCCTGTCACTATAGAGTCCCTAAAAATAAGAAATAATGGTTTATCTATTACATTACTTAGTTCTCTTAGTACTTGTGGGTGTATGCCATCCGGACCCGGAGATTTATCTATTTTAATCTTATTTAGCCGATTTCGCACCTCTTCTTGGGTTAGATTGGTGACCCTTAATATAGGGTTTTCATTGTTTCTTGGGATTTCACCTAGCATTTCATTTTCCACCGTGAATACCGTGGAGAAGAAGGTGTTTAATATGTTAGCTTTTTCCTCGTCATCTACAACCATTCTTTCCTCACTATTTTTTAAGGGGCCTACATTTTCAGTTTTTATTCTTTTACTATTGATATAGTTGTAGAACAGTTTGGGATTAGTTTTACTCTCCTTAGCAATGTGCTTCTCTGTTTCCTTTTTGGCAGCTTTAATTAGTTTTTTAGATAAAGTATTTTTCTCCCTATAGTTTTTTAGAGCTTCAATGGTGCCATCCTGCTTTAGTAGTGCAAATGCTTTCTTTTTACTGTTAATTGCCTGTCTTACTTCTTTGTTTAGCCACATTGGGTTTTTCCTATTTCTAGTCCTTTTATTCCCACAAGGTATAAACCGCTTACACTGCCTATTTAGGATGTTCTTAAACATTTCCCATTTATTATCTGTATTCTTATTTCTGAGGATATTGTCCCAGTCTACCAGATTAAGGGCATCTCTAAGCTGGTCAAACTTTGCCTTCCTAAAGTTCAGTGTTTTTGTGACTCCCTGACAAGTCCCCCTAGTGAAAGACAGGTGAAACTGTACAATATTGTGGTCGCTATTTCCTAGATGCCCAACCACCTGCAGATTTGTTATTCTGTCAGGTCTATTAGATAGTATTAGGTCTAAAAGTGCTGCTCCTCTGGTTGGATTCTGCACCAATTGTGAAAGATATTTTTTCATGGTTATTAGCAGAAACCTGTTGCCTTTATGGGTTTCACAGGTTTCTGTTTCCCAGTTAATATCCGGGTAGTTAAAGTCCCCCATAACCAGGACCTCATTATGGGTTGCAGCTTCATCTATCTGCTTTAGAAGTAGACTTTCCATGGTTTCTGTTATATGTCATTAAATTTGATCCTTTGTTGATTATCAAATATGATGTAAAATATATTGGCCAAGAGATCTAGATGTAGTTTGATTGTTTGGTCGTCAAAGTTGTTAGTCCTTTAGCGTTACACAGGGTGCACCACGTGGAGGCGGACTAACATTGCAACCCCACTTCCACGGTGACTGTGGAGCTGATTGTCAAACAGATCAGCACATTGTTGAGGAGTATCCCCTCAGATCTTATACTGGTGACAAGAATGATTTCTACACTGCAAATGACAATGTTATTGCATTTATTGCATATATTGAAAACATTGATATTCGACTCTGCTTTCTGCCCCTTTGTTCCTTTCAGTCACTGTTAAATTGTTCGTTATTTATTCTTATATGATGTTAAAATATATGTTCATACGATTAAATAAATATCTTAAATGTTAGGCCTTTTAAAGATCATTTCATCTTCAACTTGCTTAACTGTTCGCAATAACAGTAATTTTGACCAGGGTGCCCAAATTTTTACATGCCACTGTTTGAGAGGCCTTCCACCCCCTGAAATAATCCAGTTGCCCACCTTTGAACTGACTCTAACTTTTGAATGTCCTTTTTAAAATGTGGAGGCCAAAACTGCAGCCTAATTTCTTTATGTGGCCTCACAAATGATTCATAAAGAAGTAACAATACGGTGTGATTATGGGAACCACAGTATGTGGTTCATAGCCGCCACTACTTTTCCAGGTGTGCAATCCTTGCCCTGCACGAACATGTTGCAGACAAAGTAAGGTATGCACTGCCCAACACCATCAGTGTCAAGGTTCACAGATAATCACTGATACGTGGACCCACTGGTTAAATGTAGTAGCAGCTGGGCCTGAGCCGGAAAGCTTGTTCCACGTCTTCACATCTGGTCAGCGTAACACTAGCTCCATCAGCTTCAACACAGCCAAGGGGAAACAATGGCAGGCTGTTCTGAAGCTCTGGTGTTTGGAGGAATGGTTGGTCCGCTGAACCTCAAGCCTGGCTTGGTGGTGTGCGATAACCGTCGAAATCTCGTAGCAGCTCTGGACCTAGCCAGTTTGATGCACAACCCTTGCCTTGTGTGAATTTGGTAGGGCAGAGCTTTCTGAAAAATTACCCTGTGATGTCAGAGCTGCTACAGAAAGAATGGGCAGTCTGTACTTGCTTTTGGCATTCTCACCCTGCTGTTGTCTACACTGCAGCATAACTTCTGCCTTCCTGCTCATCACCCAATATGCTACTTACCCACAATGTGGAATTCCGCCTTACATATGCTGGAGAGACTGTGCGAGCAGCAGGCAATCGTGGAATTTCAGCTGCAGCATGCACGGGTGATTTGCTTTGCGTAACAACACCACTTCACCAACAACAACTGGCACAGACGTGTGTGCCGTTTTGCGCTTCTTCGAGTGCTCTACGAACATGGTCAGTGCTGATGGCACAATCATCCGCTTTATTATCACACTTTTATGCTTTCTCAAAAAAACATGATGGAAATGATGGATGAGGTGGTGGAAAAGGGATCATTCACACCATTATCAGGCTAGTCATCCACACCTAGCTCGGAGGGTGGGTTCCTGTACCAACAGCGGCCAGATACACAAGTGTCCAGCCAGGGGATAGTTTTGAAGGATGAGGAGGGTGTTCACAGCAGGGTGGTACTCACAGCAGCACTGAAGAGTGGCTGGTGGGATATAGAGGACACAGATGATACATCTTCCACTGAGCTTGTCTTTGCCTCTGGGAAGCCTGCACAACCACCGTAGAGTTGCCTGGGCAGCACGGTTCCTCAGTGGTTAACACTGCAGCCTTGCCGTGCTGGGATCCTCGGTTCAAATCCCACCAAGGACAACAACATGCAAAGAGTTTGTATGTTCTCCCTGTGCTTGCTTGGACTTCCTCCAGGTACTCTGGTTTGCTTCCAGATTCCAAAGACCTACTGATAGACTGTTAGCATCAATAGAGACAGTGATGATAATGTCTGTAAAGCGCTGTGAAACAAACCCCTTAACGTCCAATGATGGGCATGGATGTCAGGTCCTGCACCAGGATGTGCTATGCCCATCATGCATTTAAACTGTTCAGTGCCGACAGCTGTCTGTGACAGCTGAGAGGCACGGGAAGAGGTGCGGAGACCCATGCCATAGGTCCCCGCACCCAAATCACTGTGATCAGTCAGTCAGTCAATCAATCTGACTGACCAATCACAGCATGATTGCGCAGGAGATGCTGAAATATCAGCACCTCCTGCCTGGTCAGTGCAGCAGCTCAGCTCTGCTGGTGGCTGAGCATCTGCACTGACAGCCAGGAGCGGTGTCTGCCCCACCGCTGGCTGTTAACCCCCTAAATGCTGCGATAGAGTGCGATCGCAGCATTCAGGAGGGAGGCAGAAGCACGGGAGCTCCCTCTGCCTTCAGATCGGAGTCATCGCGGGGGCTCGATCGTTGCCATGGTGACCAAGCTACAGAAAGATCCTAAGACCATGCTCACAGCATGGTGTCAGAAAATTTCAGTATAGGTATAATGCAGTGCATTGCAATGCATTATACCTTAAATCAAAGTAAAGAAAAAAAGTGAAAGTCCCATAAAGGGACTAGGTAAAAAAGGAAACTTTTTTTAAAATATGTAAACAAAGTTTGTATACAAATAATAATAATAATAATAATAAATGCACATTTTCATGTAAAAGAATAAACAAAAACACTACAAGCTTGGTATCGCCGCGTTCGGAACAATCCGATCTATAAAAGTGTCATGCTAGTTAAGACCTTCAGTGAATGCCGTAAAAAAACACACACAAAGAGGCAAACTACCATATGTGTGAGGGATGAGTGAGACTCCGTTTTGGATTTATGAATTCAGGCCCAATAGATTATCCAGAGATCTCACTCCACTCCTGAATTGTGGCCCCCACCCTTAGGAAAAGTACCCAATTCCCAAAAGCTCTGAACGTTACCATTTGGCCAGAGAATTAGAGGCCACATGTTAAGGCAGGGAGGAGCAGAGCTGAGACCCCCTGCTGTTTTTGTGCAAGTCTGCTTACATCAAGGGAAAACTCCAGACCGAGCATCACCGACATCTAGAGATGAATTAAGAAAGTGCCATGCTTCTAAGGGTTATGTCCAATATACCACCAGAACCCTGGTAGCCCTCCGCACACACCCCTGCGTCTCATATTTCTCTAGTTGTCCCGGATGCCGAGCCATCGAGACTGGTTTTACAGAACCTCTTTACCGACCCAAGTTTGCACTATCCGTATCTGCCCAGCCCCAATGAACCTGTTGAGATGTCAGTCATCCCGCTTGGACCTCCCCCTGGGAAGTTACGGCCCATCCTAGATATTGGGAATTAGTTCAGCTAGGAGGACAAGGGAGGAGAATTCGGCCCAACCCAGCAGGGCGGTAGCAAATATGGGAGGGGGCGAGCTAGGGGTTAAAAGCCAGCTACACACATTTAGCTTTGTCTTTGTTCTGCCATGGAAGCCACATCCTGGACCAGGAACTAAGAAGGTGCCTGTGGATACGAGAGCTTCCCTGATCCACAAGTGATAAGAACCGGTAACGTGACACATCTGCTAACTGCTATCCCCAACCTGTACCCTACTTTTATCTGTACTTCTGACTGTAATCTCTGTACATTACTCTGTATATATCCCCGTAGAATGTAAGCCCGCTTGGACAGGGTCCTCTCCCCTCTGTACCAGTCTGTCATTGTAAATTTGTTTACTGTAAACGATATCTATAACTCTGTACGTAACCCCTTTCTCATGTACAGCACCAAGGAATTAAAGGTGCTATATGAATAAATAATATTTGTAGTATCTACTGCGCCTTTCGGCAATTAAAATATCAATTAATTTTGGGCTGCTCTTTTATCTCGAAACCCGATTTCCCACATCCGTGAGTGCGGCTGGTACTTAGACGCTACCTGGGGTTAGTTTCTGACCCGATATTTGCTTGTTAATGGACTGGGCTTATATCTAACGAGGAACTGGTGGCAGCATACCGTTCTGGGGTTATTGGGGGATCCTGGCAGTGACAGTGACGGACAAAATTGTTGGTAGCTCTTGCTTAATGACAAAAAAACCCACAATGGTCACAGAAATAACTTGAATTTGACAAAAATAATAAATAAAAGATCTATGAAAATGAACACATGAAAGTTAGACATTGCTTTTCAACCATGCTTCCACAGAATTAAAAAAAAAAATAAACTCATGAAATCGGCCTGGACAGAAATGATGGTACCCCTGAAAATAATGTGACAAAAGGGACATGTTAAATCAAGGTGTGTCCACTACCTAGCATCACAGGTGTCAACAATCTTGGAATCAGTGAGTGGGCCTGTATATAGGACTACAGATACTCACTGTACTGTTTGGTGACATGGTGTGTATCACACTCAACATGGACCAGAGGAAGAAAATGAAAGTTGTCTCAGGAGATTAGAAGGAAAATTATAGATAAACATGTTAAAGGTAAAAGTAATAAGACCACCTCTAAGCAGCTTGATGTTCCTGTGACTACAATTGCCATATTATTCAGAAATTTAAGATCCATGGGACTGTAGCCAACCTCCATGGACGTGGCTGCCGGAGGAAAATTGATGACAAATCAAAGAGACGGATAATGCGAATGGTAGCAAAAGAGCCCAGAAAAAGTTCTAAACAGATTAAAGGTGAACTTCAAGCTCAAGGAACATCAGTGTCAGATCGCACCATCCGTTGTTGTCTGAGCCAAAGTGGACATCATGGGAGACGACCAGGGAGGACACTATTGTTAAAAAAAATCATAAAAACCAGAGTGAAATTTGCCAAACTATGTGTTCACAGGCCACAAAGCTTCTGGGAGAATGTCCTTTGGACAGATGAGACAAAAATGGAACTATTTGGCAAGGCACATCAGCTCTATGTTCATAGACGGAAAAATGAAGCATATAAAAAAAAACACTGTCCCTACTGTGAAACATGGAGGAGGCTCTGTTATGTTCTGGGGCTGCTTTGCTGCATCTGGAACTGAGTGTCTAGAATCTGTGCAGGGTACAATGAACTGTCAAGACTATCAAGGGATTCTAGAGAGAAATGTGCTGCCCAGTGTCAGAAAGCTTGATCTCAGTCGCAGGTCATGGGTTTTGCAACAGGATAATGACCCAAAACACACAGCTAAAAACACCCAAGAACAGCTAAGAGGAAAATATTGGACTATTCTGAAGTGGCCTTCTATGAGCCCTCACCTAAATCCTATTGAGCAACTTTGGAAAGAGCTGAACCTTCAAACTTTTAAACACAAGATAACTGGAGGAATTTGCTTTGAGGAGTAGGCCAAAATACCTGTTGAGAGGTGCAGAGGTCTCATTGACAGTTACAGGAATTGTTTGATTGTAGTGATTACCTCAAAAGGTTGTGCAACAAAATATTAATGTAGCACTCCAGGAGTTTGGGTACCACAGTGGTACTGCCTTCCTCTTGGGGAGGGTGATGCCATGCCTGAAAGCGAGGAGGATCCCTTTGGCAGGTAATCTGTACATGTAACCCTTTCTGACTCCAGGCCGGAAGGGGGAGCTCTAAACCCGGTTTTAGGGGAGCTTCCCTAGATAGATATACATTCTGGTCTGGAGGAGGAGTTAGGTAGTCGGTAGCAGACAAAGAACATTGAACGAGCACAGGAGAAGTCAGGAGCTGGAGGAGACCTCCAGGGAGAAGCGCAGAAACCGGGCACCGGGAGCCCAAGGTTGTGTGGTACACATTGCAAGATTCTGCCATTTAAACGAGCGACCCCTGGGGCAGAGGGCCAACCCCCAGGAGTAAGACAACCAGGAGGCCCACAAAGCTGGTACGTCGGAGTCTGACCAGCCCTCACAATTGTGATTGATGGCATCCCGATGAACTCTTTACTGGACACCGGCTCTCAGGTGATGACTATGCCTTACATTCTCCACAAACGGTACTGGGCTGACTCTGATATTACCCGTGACCCAGATAGTGATTTGACAATAGTAGCCAGTAATGTTCAGCCTTTGCCACAAGTGGGTTACATGGAGGTGACCATTAAGGTGGGGCAGGTAGAATCGAAAGCCCAAGGTCTGGTGATTGTAGATATTGACCGGCGAGAATGTAACCCCATGATGACCTTAGGTACTAATGTAATAGAAAACGGTCTTGCCGAGGTTATTGTCTTGTTACAACAGATGGCCGAAACTGCTGGTTCCAGTGAGCGACGTGTCCTGCAAAAAGAAGTCAGAGCCCTGATGCAGAGACAACAGGTAGAATTGCCTGGTGGAGAAGTTGGCAGTAGGGTTGAGCGAAATGGATCGGACAAATTGAAAAATCGCCGACTTTCGGCAAAGTCGGGTTTCGTGAAACCCGACCCGATCCTAGTGTGGGATCGGCCATGAGGTCGGCGATCAGCGCGCCAAAGTCACGTTTCGTATGATGTTTTCAGCACCATGTGGGCAGCGTGATGACATAGGTCTCGGTCCCCACCATCTTAGAGAAGGGCATGACAGTGATTGGCTTGCTTTCTGCGGCATCACAGGGGCTATAAAGGGGCGTGCACGCCGACCGCCATCTTACTTCTGCTGATCGTAGCATAGGAAGAGGTTGCTGCAGCTGCATCAGAAGAAGGGATATAGTTAGGGAGGGAAGATTAACCCCGAAACTACTTGTGCTGTAGCCATTTCCACTGTTCAACACCACCTTTTCTTTGCAGGGACAGTGGAGTTTATATTTTTGTGCATCAGCGCTGTAGCTTATTAGGCTGCCTTATAAGGCTCCCTTATAGCTGCATTGCTGTTTGTACGCCACTGTGTAAACCAACTGCTTTTTAAAAGCAAAAATCCTGATGCTTTTTTCTGCACAGTTCTCTTGTTTATTTGTCCACACTTTTGTGTGCATCAATCCTTTTTATTGCTGCCATACTTGTCCTGAGATCATTGTAGGGAGATTGAAATTGTACTACAACCCTTGTATTTTTTTTATATATCTTCCAGCCACGTTCTGCCACTTACATTGTATAGTGTAATACACTGGGCCTGAGTTTTGTTGCAGTCTCCCCCCCAAAAAAAGGGAGATTAAAATTGGCACTAAGTGGATCTACGTCACAGTTCTGTTAGTTTGTCGTACATCTTCCAGCCACGTTCTGCCACTTACATTGTGTAGTGTAATACACTGGGCCTGAGTTTTGTTGATCTCCCCCCCCCCAAAAAAAAAGAGAGATTTAAATTGGCACTAAGTGGATCTACGTCACAGTTCTGTTAGTTTGTCGTACATCTTCCAGCCACGCCGATATAGGTAAGCTCCACTGTAGTGCAGAGAGACTGCCTGCACTACAGGTGTCTGTTCTATAGAATTAGACCGGGGACGCTGAATGCCGGCCCGGAACTGTACCTCTGCTGCAGGGGTCAAACTGCAGACACGCCCACATTGCACACTGTGTCTGCAGGGGAGACCTCACAGTGTAGGGCAGTGGGCTCCGGCTTCTTCCTGCTGAGAGGAGCAGGAGAAAGGACAGACTGTGGTGCTGTAAGTAGGAGCTCAGGCTGCTGCCCGCATCAGGGAGCTCGGAGGTGTCTGTGCAGTGAGGAGGTGCCAGGAAGCTGATCACCTCCTGACAAGCCCTGGATGATTTCTTATCTTGTGTTTGGGGTCTTAAATCGCTGGAGCATCACCATATGTGTTAAAGACTTCAATGCAGCCGCCATAAATTTTTGTGCCCCAGATAGAGGGACTGACATGAGTAGTCAATATCATGCCCTGCACTGACAGACGTGACCCCAGCTGCAGCACAGCAGAGATTACAATATGTCCCTTTCCCTTCATATATATACTGTATATAGCAGGGGCGGACACAGACAGCTTGGGGCCCCTGTGCAGGAAATGTGCCTGGGCCCCCCTCCTTTTAAGGTGACAAAGCTAAGGGACTGTGCTATACATAGTAACATAGTAACATAGTTAGTAAGGCCGAAAAAAGACATTTGTCCATCCAGTTCAGCCTATATTCCATCATAATAAATCCCCAGATCTACGTCCTTCTACAGAACCTAATAATTTTTTCCTCTCTGAACCCTGTTCACACAGGTTATATACAGATGGTCAGGTTTTTAAATACATCAGATAGGGATTGCATACATTAGTTAGGACTGCTCTGATAAGGGTATACCGTGAAGATTGGTAGAGCAGCTTAGTATACATTTTTTGCAAAAAACGTATCAACCAAATACCCTGTTTTTTACATCTTTTACTAGCACTTGCGGATTACTGCAACATTTTTTCAAACTGAGTGTTTTTGGTTTTACTATTCTCTTTTGTGTCTTCAGGTTTCTTGGTGGTGTGTGAACATGATCATACAGACTTGTTCACTGTGCAAGTAGCCCATGTGTTCCTGTTTCCATAATTGTTCTCTTGTGTCTACAAGACTGGGGAGTTCCACCACTCCTCTTGGGCTATCTGCACAAAAGCTGTTCTACCCTGTATGCACACATGGATTTTTTCCTCTCTGAACCCTGTTCACACAGGTTATATACAGATGATCAGGTTTTTAAATACATCAGATAGGGATTGCATACATTAGTTAGGACTGCTCTGATAAGGGTATACCGTGAAGATTGGTAGAGCAGCTTAGTATACATTTTTTGCAAAAAACGTATCAACCAAATACCCTGTTTTTTACATCTTTTACTAGCACTTGCGGATTACTGCAACATTTTTTCAAACTGAGTGTTTTTGGTTTTACTATTCTCTTTTGTGTCTTCAGGTTTCTTGGTGGTGTGTGAACATGATCATACAGACTTGTTCACTGTGCAAGTAGCCCATGTGTTCCTGTTTCCATAATTGTTCTCTTGTGTCTACAAGACTGGGGAGTTCCACCACTCCTCTTGGGCTATCTGCACAAAAGCTGTTCTACCCTGTATGCACACATGGATTTTTTCCTCTCTGAACCCTGTTCACACAGGTTATATACAGATGATCAGGTTTTTAAATACATCAGATAGGGATTGCATACATTAGTTAGGACTGCTCTGATAAGGGTATACCGTGAAGATTGGTAGAGCAGCTTAGTATACATTTTTTGCAAAAAACGTATCAACCAAATACCCTGTTTTTTACATCTTTTACTAGCACTTGCGGATTACTGCAACATTTTTTCAAACTGAGTGTTTTTGGTTTTACTATTCTCTTTTGTGTCTTCAGGTTTCTTGGTGGTGTGTGAACATGATCATACAGACTTGTTCACTGTGCAAGTAGCCCATGTGTTCCTGTTTCCATAATTGTTCTCTTGTGTCTACAAGACTGGGGAGTTCCACCACTCCTCTTGGGCTATCTGCACAAAAGCTGTTCTACCCTGTATGCACACATGGATTTTTTCCTCTCTGAACCCTGTTCACACAGGTTATATACAGATGATCAGGTTTTTAAATACATCAGATAGGGATTGCATACATTAGTTAGGACTGCTCTGATAAGGGTATACCGTGAAGATTGGTAGAGCAGCTTAGTATACATTTTTTGCAAAAAACGTATCAACCAAATACCCTGTTTTTTACATCTTTTACTAGCACTTGCGGATTACTGCAACATTTTTTCAAACTGAGTGTTTTTGGTTTTACTATTCTCTTTTGTGTCTTCAGGTTTCTTGGTGGTGTGTGAACATGATCATACAGACTTGTTCACTGTGCAAGTAGCCCATGTGTTCCTGTTTCCATAATTGTTCTCTTGTGTCTACAAGACTGGGGAGTTCCACCACTCCTCTTGGGCTATCTGCACAAAAGCTGTTCTACCCTGTATGCACACATGGATTTTTTCCTCTCTGAACCCTGTTCACACAGGTTATATACAGATGATCAGGTTTTTAAATACATCAGATAGGGATTGCATACATTAGTTAGGACTGCTCTGATAAGGGTATACCGTGAAGATTGGTAGAGCAGCTTAGTATACATTTTTTGCAAAAAACGTATTAACCAAATACCCTGTTTTTTACATCTTTTACTAGCACTTGCGGATTACTGCAACATTTTTTCAAACTGAGTGTTTTTGGTTTTACTATTCTCTTTTGTGTCTTCAGAACCTAATAATTGTATGATACAATATTGTTCTGCTCCAGGAAGACATCCAGGCCTCTCTTGAACCCCTCGACTGAGTTCGCCATCACCACCTCCTCAGGCAAGCAATTCCAGATTCTCACTGCCCTAACAGTAAAGAATCCTCTTCTATGTTGGTGGAAAAACCTTCTCTCCTCCAGACGCAACGAATGCCCCCTTGTGCCCGTCACCTTCCTTGGTATAAACAGATCCTCAGAGAGATATTTGTATTGTCCCCTTATATACTTATACATGGTTATTAGATCGCCCCTCAGTCGTCTTTTTTCTAGACTAAATAATCCTAATTTCGCTAATCTATCTGGGTATTGTAGTTCTCCCATCCCCCTTAATAATTTTGTTGCCCTCCTTTGTACTCTCTCTAGTTCCATTATATCCTTCCTGAGCACCGGTGCCCAAAACTGTACACAGTATTCCATGTGCGGTCTAACTAGGGATTTGTACAAAGGCAGTATAATGCTCTCATCATGTGTATCCAGACCTCTTTTAATGCATAAGTACATAAGTGAGTACATACATAAGTGAGTACACTTTATACTAAGGGACTGTGTTAGACATAATAATTGATAATAATGTCTTCCTCCACCTCTCCCTGTTATTAAACCCATTATAAATCCCCGCATCCCATTATTGCCCTCCACCACGTCCATTATTGCGTTCTCCCCCACCACCCCATATCATTGCCCATTCCACCACCTCCATCATTGCCTCCTCCCCACCACCCCCATCATTGTCCTTTCCACTGCCACCATCATTTCCTCCTGCTCCACTACCCCTATCATTGCCCTCTCCATCAACCCAATCATTGCCTTCGGCCCCGTCACCCCCATCATTGCCCTCTCCTCCACCTACACACACACACACACAGCACCATTCACCTCTCTGCACACACACACTTCACCTCTGCTCGCACGGTATCCTGAAGCCGCACCATCGCTGGCAGCTTCCTGTCTCACACAGCCACGGCGCTAAATTATGATGTCATTCCTACTAAATGATGATGTCTTTCCTTGCTGTGGTAGGAAGCAGGATGGATCCATTCTCTGCAGCTCCACTCCAATGCCTTTTTCTCTTGCAGGCAGCGGAGCTGCAATCCCATGATAGCAATCTGGCCAGGGACCCGCCAGAGCTGGATAAACTGGCCAGTTTGCCCTCATTATTAGCCACGCTGCAGGCAGGGATGGTTTTAGGCAAAGTGGGGCCTCAAATTCTCACATATTGCAGATCACAGAGAAGCATTTCGGTTGTATTTACATGCGCTGATTTCAGGCCACTAAAGGAGTGTGATCGACAATATTGAAATCAATCAGCGCTTGTTTCCCGACCTCTTTACACCGTCTGAGAAAGAATGATGGGGAAAAAAGAATCACTAATAGATCACTAACAGATCACCATACAGTATCATGTTACCAGCAGCACATCTACAGTTTACACCGGCGATGTGCTGCTGAGAACAAAGATTTCTGTTCCGGCATAAACAATCCAATCACTCGATGAATAGACAGCATTTTACTTGTTTAGTATGATACACCCCATAGTCCTCAATATATTATAATGTGCACCAGGGCCCTCCATATTGTAAAATGCACACCGCATAGTCCTCCATATAGTATACTACACTCCTCAGTCCTCCATATAGTATTATACACTCCCCATAGTCCTCCATATAGTATAATACACTCCTCATAGTCCTCCATATATTAAAATACACTGCTCAATCCTCCACATAATATAATACACTCATAGTGCTCCATATAGTATAATGCACCGCCATAGTCATCCATGTAGTACAATTCACTTCCCATAGTATAATGCACACCATAGTTCTTCATATAGTATAAATGTATTTCCCATAGTCCTTGATACAGTATAATGCAGCCCACATATAGTATAATGCAGCCACCCCACAGAGTATGATGTAACCCCAAAGAATATAATGTAGCCCCCTCATAAAGTATGATCCAATCACCCCTCATAGAATATAAATATTATACAGCCCCCCATAGAATATAATACAGCCCACCTCCCCATAGAATATAATGCAGCCCCCCATAGTATATAACACAGCCTTCCCCATAGAATATAATGCACCCCCCATAGTATATAACACAGCCTCCCCATAGAATATAACGTATAATGCCCCCCATAGTATATAACACAGCCTCCCCCATAGAATATAACGTATAATAAGTGTGGATTACAGTAGAATTAAAACCTGAATTGGAACTGAAGGTAACTGACCAATCACTATAAACAATGTTTCTGTTTGTTTTCACTTTCACCCCTATAATCCTTCACTTTCTGCAAACTCCCCCAATCCCCACACCAAGTAAGGAACTGTTTATCTCTGCTTCAATCCTCCCCATCCATCTCACCTCCTCCTCAGAACTGTTCCTTAAATTACAATCCTCTGTCTCCAAACACAGACAGCCCCCTCATGCCCTCTCCTGCTCCCACCTGCTAACACTTTCTCTGCTCCTTCTCACTGCCGGTGATATCTCTCCAAATCCTGGTCCTCCTCACCACATTCCCACAGTCATTTCTACCTCCCATCCACGCTCTATCACAACCTTCCGTAACCTCTCTAACCTTATACCCATTCGACCAGCCCCCGCTTCCCTAGTCCCACTAACAGGAGCTCTGTGGAACGCTCGCTCTGTCTGCAACAAGCTTTCCTACATCCATGATCTTTTTGTTACTACCAAACTTTCCTTCCTTGCCATCACTGAAACCAGGCTCACCCCTTCTGACACAGCCTCCCCTGCTGCACTCTTACGGTGGCTTCCACCTTTCTCACACACCCCGCCCCAGCAGCAAACATGGCGGAGGAGTTGGTTTTCTCCTGTCAGATAACTGCTCCTTCACCTCAATCCCACTGCCACCCTCTGTTACCCTCCCTTCCTTTGAGGTGCACTCTGTGCGCATCTACTCCCCCTCCAACCTCCAACTGGCTGTCATTTACCGCCCCCCAGGGCCAGCCACCACCTTCTTTGACCACCACCTGGCTACTTCATTTCCTTTCTGCGGACATCCCCACTATCATCATGGGCGACTTCAACATCCCCATTGACACTTCCCTCTCAGCTGCCACTAAACTTCTAACTCTCACTTCCTCCTTCGTCCTCACTCAATGGTCTTCTGGACCTCATCTTCACCCGCCTCTGCTCTCTATCTAACCTCTCTAACTCACCTCTTCCACTCTCTGACCACAACCTTCTCACATTCTCATCTCTCTCCACTCCATGTCTACAATCCCCACCCCACAAACTTTCACACCCTCGCAGAAATCTTAAACATCTTGACCTACATTCATTCTCTGAATCCCTCCTCCCTCTCACAGACATAAGTTCCATACACAATGCGGATGATGCTGAGCTCTATATAACACCACAATAGCTGTAGCTTTGGAATCTGCTGCCCCACTAACACATACCAAAGCTCGCAAAATCAACAGACAGCCCTGGCACACCAGCCTGACCAAAGAACTGAGGCGAGCTTCCAGGGCTCTCGCGCAATTTTCTCCGCCAGAGTAGTAAAGCCAGTGACTGAGGGCAGATATTAATAGCCTGGAGTGGGTCCACGGTTATTGGCCCCCCCCCCCCTGGCTAAAAACACCTGCCCCCAGCCACCCCAGAAAAGGCACATCTGGAAGATGCGCCTATTCTGGCACTTGGCCACTCTCTTCCCATTCCTGTGTAGTGGTGGGATATAGGGTAATGAAGGGTTAATGCCACCTTGCTATTGTAAGGTGACAGTAAGCCAGATTAATAATGGAGAGGCGTCAATTCTGACACCTATCCATTATTAATCCATTTGCATTAAATGGTAAAAAAAAACACACACACATTAATAAAAAGTATTTTAATGAAATAAAAACACAGGTTGTTTTAATATTTTATTGTACGCTCAATCCACTCACTGAAGACCCTCGCTCTGTCTCCTGCGTGTGGTACCCAGTCAGCACACGGGCGGCACACGGATGCCGCACGTGTGACACACTGATGTGCCACGTGAGCACACGGACACGGATAATTCCGGTACCAATTTTTCCGGTACCGGAATTATCTGGACGTGTGAGACTGGCCTAATACACAGTTTGCTAGTGCTGCTTTCACATCTCTTTGCTGTATGTACAGTATATATAATATATATATATATATATATAATATATATCGAATATGTACATGTGCAGTATATACACGCCATGTGACGTAGTCCTGTAGTTGGGGTCAGGCTCCCATGATCTCATATTGTAAATCCAGGGTGGCAAGCATGAAAACCCAATTATTTTTATTACAATAAATCCAATAAAGTTGAGGATGAATATATAATATATATATATACTAGATTGTGGCCCGATTCTAACGCATCGGGTATTCTAGAATATGCATGTCCCCGTAGTATATGGACAATGATGATTCCAGAATTCGCAGCAGACTGTGCCCGTCGCTGATTGGTCGAGGCAACCTTTATGACATCATCGTCGCCATGGCAACCATTATGACATCTACGTCGATACTGTGACCGTCGCTGAATCAGAAACGTGGGATTTCTACATCCTTTATGACATCATCGTCGCTGTGCCCGTTGCTGATTGGTCGAGGCCTGGCGGCCTCGACCAATCAGAGACGTGGGATGTCTAAGTCCTTTATGACATCATCGTTGCTGTGCTGGTCGCTGATTGGTCGAGGCCTGGCGGCCTCGACCAATCAGAGACGTGGGATTTCCAAGACAGACAGACAGACAGACAGACAGACAGACAGACGGAAAAACCCTTAGACAATTATATATATACTAGATTGTGGCCCGATTCTAACGCATCGGGTATTCTAGAATATGCATGTCCCCGTAGTATATGGACAATGATGATTCCAGAATTCGCGGCACACTGTGCCCGTCGCTGATTGGTCGAGGCAACCTTTATGACATCGTCACCATGGCAACCATTATGACATCTACGTCGATACTGTGCCCGTCGCTGAATCAGAAACGTGAGATGTCTACGTCCTTTATGACATCATCGTCGCTGTGCCCGTTGCTGATTGGTCGAGGCCTGGCGGCCTCGACCAATCAGAGAGCCGGGATTTCCAGGACAGACAGACAGAAAGACAGACAGACAGACAGAAAGACAGACAGACAGACGGAAAAACCCTTAGACAATTATATATATACTAGATTGTGGCCCGATTCTAACGCATCGGGTATTCTAGAATATGCATGTCCCCGTAGTATATGGACAATGATGATTCCAGAATTCGCGCATCGGGCATTGGGTATTCTAGAATATGCATGTCCCCGTAGTATATGGACAATGATGATTCCAGAATTCGCGGCACACTGTGCCTGTCGCTGATTGGTCGAGGCAACCTTTATGACATCATCGTCGCCATGGCAACCATTATGACATCATCGTCGCTGTGCTCATCGCTGATTGGTCGAGGCAACCTTTATGACATCATTGTCGCCATGGCAACCATTATGACATCATCGTCTGTGTGCCCGTTGCTGATTGGTCGAGGCCTGGCGGCCTCGACCAATCAGAGACGCGGGATTTCTACGTCCTTTATGACATCATCGTCGCTGTGCCCGTTGCTGATTGGTCGAGGCCTGGCGGCCTCGACCAATCAGAGAGCCGGGATTTCCAGGACAGACAGACAGACAGACAGACGGAAAAACCCTTAGACAATTATATATATTGATATATATATATATATATATATATATTTATATATGTATATATATATATATATATATATATATAATAAAGCGCCAAATAGAAGAAAATACAAACAGCCAGTAGGTGCGTATAAATATTCACATATAGGTGTAGACCCCCAAACTTATATTCAGTCTGGACAACAAGACACCCAAAGGCAGAAAAAGGAAAAAAGATGTACCAGGGGTGCACTTTCTTCTTTACATGAGTAACATTCTACCTCCCCCTCTTCAAATTCCCTCATTTCCGTTTCCCTCTTAGGGTTCTTGTCCAGACAAGAGTATTTTTTTAGGGTTACCTGGATACATTCGGGAAGCTCTACCCATATCCTGGACTCTGTATGCACCTACTGGCTGTTTCTATTTTCTTCTATTTAGCTCTTTGTCATATATATCAGGCCTGTGCAAGTTGTAGCACACAGACCAGAATCAAAGGCGTGGGAGCGACTGCGGGGTCCATTACACAGTGTGAGAGCTAATACAGGGGCCAGTATACAACGTGATCGCTATTGCAGGGGCAATTATACAGTTTTAGAACTAATTGAGGGACCGTTACACAGCGGATGAGCAAATGTGGGGGTCCCTATACAGTATTGGGGCTAATGCGGGGGCCAGTATACTGAATTATAGCTATGGAGGGGGCCATTATACAGTGTTGAAGCTATGCGAGGGCCATTATACAGTACAGTTTAAAGGCTACTGTGGGGGTCGTCATCAAAGTATCGGGGCCTATATAAACTGAGGGAGTTACTGTGGGGCTGTCATAAACTGGGGTCTATATACAGTGTGGGAGCTACTGTGAGGGCACAAAAGAGACATTCTACTATGTATATGGCACAGTGGTGGCATTAGTATGAGGCAGAAAGAGGATCTCAGCGCTTGTACCACACAGCAGGTGCAGTAATAGGGACACATACGGCAGCAGCGGCTCAGTATTGGGGTATCAGCTGCAGTAATAAGGACACATACGGCAGCAGCGGCTCGGTATTGGGGTATCAGGTGCAGTAATAGGGACACATACGGCAGCAGCGGCTCAGTATTGGGGTATCAGGTGCAGTAATAGGGACACATACGGCAGCAGTGGCTCAGTATTGGGGTATCAGCTGCAGTAATAGGGACACATACAGCAGCACCGGCTCAGTATTGGGGTATCAGGTGCAGTAATAGGGACACATACGGCAACAGCGGCTCATTATTGGGGTATCAGTTGCAGTAATAGGGACACATACGGCAGCAGCGGCTCGGTATTGGGGTATCAGCTGCAGTAATAGGGACACATACGGCAGCAGCAGCTCAGTATTGGGGTATCAAGTGCAGTAATAGGGACACATACGGCAGCAGCGGCTCGGTATTGGGGTATCAGCTGCAGTAATAGGGACACATACGGCAGCAGTGGCTCAGTATTGGGGTATCAGGTGCAGTAATAGGGACACATACGGCAGCAGCGGCTCAGTATTGGGGTATCAGGTGCAGTAATAGGGACACATACGGCAGCAGCGGCTCAGTATTGGGGTATCGGGCAGTAATAGGGACACATACGGCAGCAGCGGCTCGGTATTGGGGTTTCAGGTGCAGTAATAGGGACACATACGGCAGCAGCGGCTCAGTATTGGGGTATCAGGTGCAGTAATAGGGACACATACGGCAGCAGCGGCTCAGTATTGGGGTGACAGCACGTTGAGGCATTTGTACATGTTGGGAATAGATGGAGATGGTGCTGGAAATGTTAGTCAGATGTGTCTGTTGTAATCTGTGCATACAAGTACTGGCTGGAGAAGTTGTCATGTCGGTCTGAGTAAGATGTCAAAATGAACGACTATCAGAAAAAACGTAAACTGTAAGTTATGTGTAACTCTATTGTAAACTCTTGAATATTCTGCAGCACTGGTATCTACCAGTATATAGTAACCATGTGGTGGTAATATCAGTCTTGGCCATTGTATAGAGATTTTTGTCAGTTATAGCTCTGTCATCTGCTGAAATTCCCCAATACCCACAACTAGAGTGCGCCACCTGAGTTGTAATCAGGATTACCGGTTAGGGGCCCACTCAGATTTTTCGCCCCCCCCCTGAGCTGAACCCTTAGCTACGCCTCTGACTGGGCCTGAGTTTTGTTGCAGTCCCCCCCCCCAAAAAAGGGAGATTTAAATTGGCACTAAGTGGATCTACGTCAGTTCTGTTAGTTTGTCGTATATCTTCCAGCCACGTTCTGCCACTTACATTGTGTAGTGTAATACACTACGCCTAAGTTTTGTTGCAGTCTCCTTCCCCCCCCCCCCCAAAAAAAAGGGGAGATTTAAATTCTCAACAAGTTTATATACACCTTCTACCTTGTTTTAGAGTACCATATCACGGTTGTTAATTTGCAGGGGCAATTATACAGTTTTAGAACTAATTGAGGGACCGTTATACAGCGGATGAGCAAATGTGGGGGTCCCTATACAGTATGGGGGCTAATGCGGGGGCCAGTATACTGAATTATAGCTATGGAGGGGGCCATTATACAGTGTTGAAGCTATGCGAGGGCCATTATACAGTACAGTTTAAAGGCTACTGTGGGGGTCGTCATCAAAGTATCGGGGCCTATATAAACTGAGGGAGTTACTGTGGGGCTGTCATAAACTGGGGTCTATATACAGTGTGGGAGCTACTGTGAGGGCACAAAAGAGACATTCTACTATGTATATGGCACAGTGGTGGCATTAGTATGAGGCAGAAAGAGGATCTCAGCGCTTGTACCACACAGCAGGTGCAGTAATAGGGACACATACGGCAGCAGCGGCTCAGTATTGGGGTATCAGCTGCAGTAATAAGGACACATACGGCAGCAGCGGCTCAGTATTGGGGTATCAGGTGCAGTAATAGGGACACATACGGCAGCAGCGGCTCGGTATTGGGGTATCAGGGGCAGTAATAGGGACACATACGGCAGCAGCGGCTCAGTATTGGGGTATCAGGTGCAGTAATAGGGACACACGGCAGCAGAGGCTCAGTATTGGGGTATCAGGTGCAGTAATAGGGACACATACGGCAGCAGCGGCTCAGTATTGGGGTATCAGGTGCAGTAATAGGGACACATACGGCAGCAGCGGCTCAGTATTGGGGTGACAGCACATTGAGGCATTTGTACATGTTGGGAATAGATGGAGATGGTGCTGGAAATGTTAGTCAGATGTGTCTGTTGTAATCTGTGCATACAAGTACTGGCTGGAGAAGTTGTCATGTCTGTCTGAGTAAGATGTCAAAATGAACGACTATCAGAAAAAACGTAAACTGTAAGTTATGTGTAACTCTATTGTAAACTCTTGAATATTCTGCAGCACTGGTATCTACCAGTATATGGTAACCATGTGGTGGTAATATCAGTCTTGGCCATTGTATAGAGATTTTTGTCAGTTATAGCTCTGTCATCTGCTGAAATTCCCCAATACCCACGACTAGAGTGCGCCACCTGAGTTGTAATCAGGATTACCGGTTAGGGGCCCACTCAGATTTTTCGCCCCCCCTGAGCTGAACCCTTAGCTACGCCTCTGACTGGGCCTGAGTTTTGTTGCAGTCTCCCCCCCCAAAAAAAAAGGGAGATTTAAATTGGCACTAAGTGGATCTACGTCAGTTCTGTTAGTTTGTCGTATATCTTCCAGCCACGTTCTGCCACTTACATTGTGTAGTGTAATACACTACGCCTGAGTTTTGTTGCAGTCTCCCCCCCTCCCAAAAAAAAGGGGAGATTTAAATTCTCAACAAGTTTATATACACCTTCTACCTTGTTTTAGAGTACCATATCACGGTTGTTATTTTGGTTAGATTTTTCCAAAAGTGAGGAAGTCTGGTGGAAGAGGCCGTGGGCAGTCGTTGCAAGCTGGTACTGATGGTGGTGGTCGTGGAGCATCTGGTGGTAGTGGGAAAAGCAAAATAGCACCAAAGGCTCGAGGTGTTGAGCCAGCGTCATCGTCTGGCTACACAAGGCCTCGAAGGCTCCCTTATCTGGGAGTAGGAAAACAGCTTTTAAAGCCGGAGCAGCAGGAAAAAGTTTAGGTTTTCCTTGCTGACTCAGCCTCTAGCTCTTTCGCCTCCTCTTCAGAAGGTTTGAAATCTAAAAGCAGCGAGTCGTCAGTGGATGCTCCCAGTCAGGAACAAGTCGCTTCCTTGTGTCCTTCACCCAAACCAAAAGTGAAGGATGCGGCAGGCGACACTACAGTTTACTCCATGGAGCTCTTTACACATACCGTGCCTGGGTTAGAGAGGGAAATTGTTAAAAGCTCATTACAAGATGAATCGGACATGGAGTGCACAGATGCACAGATGCACAGCCACAGCTAGATTATAATGCTGTTCCATTGACTCAGATCACTACATTGCCCTCGCAGTGTACTGAGCCAGAATCTGACCCTGCTGAGACTATGGTGCCCCGTCCCGAACACTATAGCACCTTACACGGTGACACAGAGGAAGGTGCACATGACATTGAAGAGGAGGTGATAGATGACCCAGTTGTTGACCCAGATTGGCAGCCTTTGGGGAAAGAGGGTGCCGCTGCCAGTAGCTCAGAAGCAGAGGAGGATGATCCGCAGCAGCCATCTACATCACAATAGCTGTCATCTGGCAGGCCCCTATCAGGCCAAAAACGTTTGTCAAAAACAGTTTTAGGACAGTGTGGCCATCCGGTGAAAGTAGCACAGCGTGCAATGCCTGTAAAGGTAATCCATAGTAGGAAGAGTGCAGTGTGGGAATTTTTTAACCAAGATCCGAATGATCAGTGCAAAGTTATCAAAGACCTTTAGCAGAGGGAAGAATCTCCTAAATTTAAATACAACGTGCATGCGTAGACATTTAACCAGCATGCACTTGCAAGCCTGGACTATCTACCAAACGTCCAGTACCGTTGGTGCACCTGCTCAGAAGGAAGGTAGTCAGCAACGCTTCATTTCTTCCCTCATTGTAAGCCCACCGGTTAGGACACCACCAGCAGCAAATATGAAGGTATCGTCGCAAGGCCAAAGCCAGGGAATCACAAAGTTCTTGGTAGGAAACACTGTAGGTAGGCCAACATCAAGAATACCATCACCAACCCTCTCTCAATCTGCCATGTCCACCACCACCCCTGCTAGTTCCACCATATGCAGCTCTCCAGACCAGCTCACCCTACAAGAGACTCTCGTTAGCAAAAGAAAGTACTCATCCTGTCATCCGCGTACACAGGGTTTGAACGCCCACATTGCTAGACTAATCTCGTTAGAGATGATGCCCTACCGGTTGGTTGAAAGCAAAGCTTTCAAAGCCCTGATGGCCTACACAGTACCACGCTATGACCTACCCAGTCTACACTTCTTTGCAAGAAAAGCCATCCCAGCCCTCCACCAGCATGTCAAAGACCGCATTGTCCATGCACTGAGGCAATCAGTCAGTAGAAAGGTGCACCTCACAACAGATGCATGGACCAGTAGGCATGGCCAGGGACGTTACGTGTCCATCACGGCGCACTGGGTTAATGTGGTGGATGCAGGGTCCACAGGGGACAGCCATAGTGGGACAGTTCTGCCCAGCCCACGGTCTAGGAAACAGTTTGCTGTAGGCGTTCGCCACCCCTCCTCCTTCTCTAGAAGTGAAAGCTCGTCCACAGAGCGCAGTTGCACGACCACTCCATCCGCAGCTGCCAGTGTTGCACACGAGGTGTCCCATTATGGAACAGCTAGTGGTAAGCATCAGCAGGCTGTGCTACAAATGAAGTGTTTGGGCGACAACAGACACACCGCGGAAGTACTGGCCGAGTACTTGCAGCAAGAAACTCAAATCATGGCTGGGCAGTGTACATCTTGAGGCAGACAAGGTAGTCAGTGATAACGGAAGGAATTTCATGGCTGCCATAGCCCTTTCAGAACTGAAACACATACCTTGCCTGGCTCACACCTTGAACCTGGTGGTGCAGTGCTTTCTGAAAAGTTATCCGGAGTTACCCGCCCTGCTCCTGAAGGTGCGAAGACTTCGCTCGCACATCCGCCGGTCGCCCATACACTCCAGCCGTATGCTGAACCATCAGCGATCGCTGAATCTTCCCCAGCACCGCCTAATAATCAACGTTGCAACAAGGTGGAACTCCACACTGCACATGGTTCAGAGGCTGTGCGAACAGAGGCGTGCTGTAATTAATTTGTGGGAAGATACACATACACGGGCAGGCAGTTGGACGGCAGACATGGAGTTATCTGGTGTGCAGTGATCAAGGCTCCAAGACCTCTGTCAAGTCCTTCAGTGTTTTGAGGAATGCACATGGCTGGTAAGTGCAGATGACGCCATCATAAGCATGAGCATCCCACTAATGCGTCTGCTGATGCAAAGTTTGACGCACATCAAGGAGCAGGCGTCTGCAGCCGAGGAGGAGGGAAGCCTTGATGACAGTTAGCCATTGTCTGCTCAGGGAACACTCCTGGACGAGGTGGCGGACAAAGAGGAGGAGGATGATGGGGATGAATATTTATGGGAGGAGGATGCTTCTCAAGGGGCAATAGAAACTGGTGGCGTTGCAAGGTCAGGTACAGGGTTTTTGTGGGCCACAAGTGATGTTGATTTGCAAGAAAGTGCTCCTCAACCCAGCACAAGCAGTGAATTGACACCTGGAACATTGGCCCACATGGCAGAGTATGCCTTGCGTATCCTAAAAAGGGACCCCCGCATTATCAAAATGATGACCGATGAAAATTACTGGTTGGCCTGCCTCCTGGATCCATGATACAAAGGAAAATTACAAAATATCATGCCACATGAGAACCTTGAGCAAATATTGGCTACCAAACAGGCAACTCTTGTAGACCTTTTGGTTCAGGCATTCCCAGCACACAGCGGCGGTGATGGTTCTCACATGAGCTGTAGGGGGCAACATGGCAGAGGTGTTAGAGGTGCACAAATCCGAAGTGGCGTTGGAAAGAGGTGTTTTATGACCAGTTTGTGGAGTGATTTAGCAATGACCGCAGACACGACAGGTACTGCTGCATCGATTCAAAGTGACAGGAGACCGCATTTGTCCAGTATGGTTACCAACTATTTTTCCTCCCTTATCGATGTTCTCACTCACAGGTCATTCCCCTTTGATTACTGGGCATCTAAAATAGACACCTGGCCTGAATTGGAAGAATATGCATTACAGGAACTCGCTTGCTCAGCTGCTAGTGTGCTATCAGAAAGAGTCTTCAGTGCTGCTGGTTCAATACTGACCGAAAAAAGGACACGTCTGGCTACCCGAAATGTTGATTAGCTAACCTTCATTAAAATGAACCAATCATGGATTTCAAATTATTTTGCCTTCCCCTGCTGACACATAGCTTGCCTCAAAAATGTGTTGCTTTTGGCCTCCTCTTACTGACTGCTCCAATTCCTCCATTTGCAGCTGCTGAATGTCCACCATAGGCCATTTTTATACGTCCCTAAATGGGCTGACTCCTCCCACAGGGCCATGGTCACCACTTGGCGCAAGCACCCGTGCGAGTGCCGTTTGCCTGGACAGGTGGGTGTGCCCACTCTTGGGCGACGGCACTGGCACAGGGTCCCTCATAGTACAATGAAGTGTCTCTGATGGTGGTGGTGCACAACCAACGTCAGACACACCGTCGTAATATGTGGGGCCCTGTGCCAGTACCGCCGCCCACGAGAGAGTGTTCCCCCCCCAGCTCGAACAGTGCTCTACCACTTGCAAAACTTACGTCTCCCTGCTCCACCACTGTGTAGTCTGTGCTGTTAAATCCTTCAATGGCACTGCCAATACAAATTTGTTGAAATGATAGATGATAGTAAAAATATACAGTGGCCCTGGCCTCTATTTAGACCAGTTAATACTTTGCGCCAACTACCACTGTCTGCTACTCAGCAGAGGAGCCCACTCCTGTACCTAGCTATGCCACCAGTTTATTTATGAACATTTTTTTAGCTGACATTTAGCCCACTTTATTATTTTGGCCCACTAACTGTGTCAGCCACTTATTACAGTGTACTCCTGTTACCATTTTTGAACTGCATTTAGCCTACTTACTTATTTGGGCCTAGTAACTGTGTCAGCCTCTCATTACAGTTGTCCTCCGCTGAACAAAGCTATGCCGTCTGTGTACTCCTGTTACCAATTTTGAACTGCATTTAGCCTATTTTTTTTATTTTAGGCCTACTAAGTCTGTGTGAGCTTCTCATTACAGTTGTCGTCCTCCGCTGAGCAGAGCTATGCCGCCTGTGTACTCCTCCTACCAATTTTGAACTGCATTTAGCCTACTTACTTACTTGGGCCTAGTAACTGTGTCAGCCTCTCATTACAGTTGTCCTCCGCTGAACAAAGCTATGCCGCCTTTGTACTCCTCTTACCAATTTTGAACTGCATTTAGCCTACTTACTTACTTGGGCCTAGTAACTGTGTGAGCCTCTCATTACAGTTGCCCTCCTCTGAACAAAGCAATGCCGCCTGTTTAGTCGTGTTCCCAATTTTGAACTGCTTTTAGCCTACTTTTTCATTTTGGGCCTATATCTGTGTTTCCTCCTCATCCTGCCCATTGCCCAGCCCTGCTAGATGAGTCTGCTGGTACATTGACCCATACCACTACATTCCCCTTGCACTCTACACAGCCAGAATCTGATCCTGATGAAAGTCAGGTTCCCCTTCCCGCATACTATACCACCTTACACGGGGATAAAGAGGAAGATGCAGATGAAAGTGCAGGTTCCTTCATCAGGTGGGGGGGCATACTCGGCACTGGCACAGGGCTCCTCATAGTACGCAAAAGTGTCTCTGGCAGTGGGAGTTGCCGCCCACCGTCAAACACACCGCCGTACTATGAGGGGCCCTGTGCCAGTGCCAACTAGTGCCCCCCCCCCTGCTTGCTCAGGATCACAGCACTTGCAAAGTTGAAATACTTACCTCTCCCTGCTCTACCGCCATGACGTATTCTGCGTTTCCTGGACCCATGAAAATCTTGAGCCAGCCCTACCCCCCCCACAACTTTAACCAAATGATCCCCTGTTTTCAATGCCTATCTATTATTATAAAGTAAATTAAGATTGACAAGCTTAAGAAATAAGAATTGATGTTTTTGGCATTAAAATGGGCACTGTAGGTATTTTCCTGTCCTCCACTCACTGCCAACTTTGATTCCCCATTGATTTGCATTGGGTTTCGTGTTACGGTCGGCCCCTGACTTTTTGCAATAATCGGCCGATTTCACCCGACTCGACTTTTGAGAAAGTCGGGTTTCGCGAAACCCGACTCAATCCTAAAAAAGTATAAGTCGCTCAACTCTAGTTGGCAGCGTCACAGTGAGTGATCCGATCCCCATTGCAATACCTTCCAGGAGTGAAATGTTAATCTGGTGTCGGACAGCAATAGGCCGCAGAAGTAAAGAATACCAGGCCCTGGTAGAACCTGGGTATTCGGATAGTAGGCCACCATCCTGATAGCCAGAGGGGTGGTTGATGTCCTCAAGGGGAGGGTCCCAGTATGTGTCCTTAACTCTGGAGAGAAAGAGGTCCACTTATCCAGATATACCACACTTGCTAAACTGCTCACTGTTAATGATAATGCAAAATACAAGCAACCGAACTCTTGGTCCCTGACGAAGGCAGCATGCCGAAACGCGTGTTGGGGAGGGCGCCTATCCAGGAGACAGGGAGCATATTACACTAATCTGTAAGTTCCAATGTAATTTTGCTAATACACACTGACATTTCTATCTTACAGTAACCGCGCTTCCTGGTCACATAGTATATGAAGTGGTTACACTGACACCTGGTGGTGATTTTTTGCACTGTTTGCACTTCACTTTTTGCCATAGGCTTTTCCTTATTAGGAACATATATATGTTTTTTTTATTATGCACCTTTTATTATGATTGTGTTTGGATTTTTTAGTATTACACTGTATGATATATTTTTAATATACTAACGAAAATAATTTTTCATATTGAAATTTTGTGCACCATATGCACCATGCTTATTTATCATCATAATTGTTTCACTTTTATATATATATATGCAATACTTTTGTTTTAAAGTGTTATCCACATTTATTATATGTGAACTGGATATTTGCGCTCTTGTAACAACATACAGTCAGTTGTTTTTAATCTTTTACATATTTCTTGATTCCATTGTATTAATCTGGTAGAACATATAAATAACTGAAAATCATACAGTGCTTGCGAAAGTATTCGGCCCCCCTGGAACTTTTCAACCTTTTCCCACATATCACGCTTCAAACATAAAGATACCAAATGTAAATTTTTGGTGAAGAATCAACAAGTGGAACACAATTGTGAAGTTGAACGAAATTTATTGGTTATTTAAAATTTTTGTGGAAATTCTAACACTGAAAAGTGGGGCGTGCAATATTATTCGGCCCCTTTAATTATGACAGCCAATACGTCTTTTAACTGACCTGAGATATAAGAGACTAGCATCCCCTTACAGGTGACAATCTCGCAGCTGTCGGCTGTGCACTATAGCTGACAACTTGCTGCATCAGCCACGATCAGTGTTTGCACCGTCCAAATCTGTTTAACCCCTTAGATGCTGCTTTCAACAGTGACTACATCATTATAAATGGTTAACAGACTGTGGGGGCTTCCTCCTAATCCCAATTGGTGCCCTCAGATCATGATTTGTGGTCCTGATGTTTGCCATGGCAATTCATGACCAAATTCTGGCCTTAGAGTCTGTCGGCTGTTGTAACCTGTTCAGAAGTTAGAGGCATTTAGGTGGTAAAAATGCACATTGTCATTTCTGTCATGTCACTTTGCATTAATTCCTGAAAAGCACCTGAAGAGTTAATAAACTACCTGACAGCAGTTTTCAATATGTCAGGGGGTGCTGTTTTTAAAATGGTATCACTTTTGGGGTTTCCAAATATATAGGACCCCTAAACTCACTTCAAACATGGATGAGTCCCTAAAAAAAATACATTTTGTAAATTTCCTTGAAAAAATGAAAAATTATAAAGATATATCTTTCTGTGGAAACTTCCTGAAGAAGAAGCCATGAGCTTCGAAACGCGTTGAATAAACCACCCGAACATCTTATAACTATATCTGGATCCATCATTTGTCGCAGCAGCGCAGATTTTATCCACATTCATCTATTATAACGGTTCTGAGAGGTCGCAGCGCCGACCTGTGGATCTGCAGCAGCTGACAACTACACGCCTTTACTGTGTACCACCATGTGAGCAATTCTCATAATTGATTGGAAACAATCCTGGGGATAAGACCCTATTTGCGCTTTTTTTGTCTCCTATCTTTCTATACTTAGATTGCGTTGTTATATACACTGGGCCTGAGTTTTGGTTCAGTCTCACCACAAAAAAAGGGAGATTTAAATTCTCAACAAGTTTATATACACCTTCTACCTTGTTTTACAGTACCATATAATGGTTGTTATTTTTGTTAGATTTTCCAAAAAATGAGGAAGTTTTGTGGAAGAGCCCGTGGGTGGTGGTTGCCAGCTGGTACTGATGGTGGTGCATCTGGTGGTAGTGGCAAAAGCACAATAGCACCTAAGGCTGAAGGTGTTGAGCCAGCATCATTGTCTCAAATTATTTTGCCCCACCTTCCCCTGCTACACATAGCTTGCCTGAAAAATGTCTTGCTTTTGGCCTCTTCTTACTGACTGCTCCAATTCCTCCATATCAGGGCAAACTATTAGGAGAAACCGCCAGGTGGCACTCCCCAGCGGTTCATGCTGCCCTGACAGTGAGAACCCAGAGTCTCAGACAGCCTGTGACAGCTGTACTCACAGCGCCCGAGAGCTGGGCAAGAAAACACCGTAACAGCAGAGCTGGAGTGAGCAGAACGCCAGATAGTCAGTGTACTGAAAGGACCTGTGGTCACGTGACAACAGGGGGCGGGGCTTATTGTCCTGTAGCAGGAGTATGCAGGATACTACAGGAACAAAGGGTACAGGAGAAGGGAAAGGGAGTCACCAGACACCAGGGAAAGGATGAGGCAGAGGGAGGCGCAATCCAAGACAAGCCGAGATCGATAAACGGGAGCGGTAATGTAGTACACAAGGAGCAAGGAAATAAAGAATAGTCAGGGACGTGGCAGGAGTCAGAAAACCAGAGAAGCAGATACACAGTACCGAATCAAAAGGCAAAATCACACCAGAGAACAGAACCGAGTCAGAACCATACAAACAAACTAGAATACAGGCACAAGGCACAAGCAAACAGAGGTCAACACACTCAGCCAATAGCAAAAGTATAACTGACAGAGATTGGAGCTTCCCAGGGCTAAAAGAAGCTCACCCCGAACCAAAGAGAGGCCAATAATAAGCCCCAGGTGTGCAGGTCAGAACCTGCACTGATCAACACATTAACTCCTGGCGTGCAGGTGAAACCCTGCACTGGGATCATGACACTCCATTTGCAGCTGCTGAATGTCCACCATAGGCCATTTTTATACCTCCCTAAAAGGGCTGACTCTCCCTACAGGGCCGTGGTCACCACTTGGTGCAAGCACCCGTGCGAGTGCCGTTTGCCTGGACAGGTGGGTATGCCCACTCTTGGGCGACGACACTGGCACAGGGTCCCTCATAGTACAATGAAGTGTCTCTGATGGTGGTGGTGTACAACCAACGTCAGACACACCGTCGTAAAATGAGGGGCCCTGTGCCAGTACTGCCGCCCACGAAAGACTGTTCCCACCCCAGCTCGAACAGTGCTCTACCACTTGCAAAACTTACCTCTCCCTGCTCCACCACTGTGTAGTCTGTGCTGTTAAATCCTTTAATGGCACTGCCAATACAAATTTGTTGAAATGATAGATGATATTAAAAATATACAGGGGTCCTGGCCTCCATTTAGACCAGTTAATACTTTGCGCCAACTACCACTGTCTGCTACTCAGCAGAGGAGCCCACCCCTGCACCTAGCTATGCCACCAGTTTATTTATGAACATTTTTTGGCTGACATTTAGCCC
The DNA here is from genome assembly GCF_032444005.1 of Ranitomeya imitator. Taxonomy (NCBI): domain Eukaryota; kingdom Metazoa; phylum Chordata; class Amphibia; order Anura; family Dendrobatidae; genus Ranitomeya; species Ranitomeya imitator. The sequence continues at coordinate 259,125,388 of NC_091285.1, read as the reverse complement.
ACTTATTATTTTGGCCTAATAACTGTGTCAGCCACTTATTACAGTTGTCCTCCACTGAACAAAGCAATGCCACCTGTGTACTCCTGTTACCAATTTTGAACTACATTTAGCCTACTTACTTATTTGGGCCTAGTAACTGTGTCAGCCTCTCATTACAGTTGTCCTCCGCTGAACAAAGCTATGCCGCCTGTGTACTCCTCTTGCCAATTTTGAACTGCATTTAGCCTACTTTTTTATTTTAGGCCTACTAAGTCTGTGTGAGCCTCTCATTACAGTTGTCCTTCTCCGCTGAACAAAGCTATGCCGCCTGTGTACTCCTGTTACCAATTTTGAACTGCATTTAGCCTACTTACTTACTTGAGCCTAGTAACTGTGTCAGCCTCTCATTACAGTTGTCCTCCGCTGAACAAAGCTATGTCGCCTGTGTACTCCTCTTACCAATTTTGAACTGCATTTAGCCTACCTACTTATTTGAGCCTAGTAACTGTGTCAGCCTCTCATTACAGTTGTCCTCCTCCACTGAACAAAGCTATGCCGCCTGTGTACTCCTGTTACCAATTTTGAACTGCATTTAGTCTACTTTTTTATTTTAGGCCTACTAAGTCTGTGTGAGCCTCTCATTACAGTTGTCCTCCTCTGCTGAACAAAGCTATGCCGCCTGTGTACTCCTGTTACCAATTTTGAACTGCATTTAGCCTACTTACTTACTTGGGCCTAGTATCTGTGTCAGCCTCTCATTACAGTTGTCCTCCGCTGAACAAAGCTATGCCGCCTGTGTACTCCTGTTACCAATTTTGAACTGCATTTAGCCTACTTACTTACTTGGGTCTAGTAACTGTGTCAGCCTCTCCTTACAGTTGTCCTCCGCTGAACAAAGCAATGCCACCTGTGTACTCCTGTTACCAATTTTGAACTGCATTTAGCCTACTTACTTATTTGGGCAAATACATCCAAAAGGAGAACAAGAGAGAGCTATGGCCTTTAAATAGTAAACATACTTTATTTCAATCAATAGGTAAACAAGAAAAGACAGTATTATGAAGATAAAATTAAAAAGATATATGCGAATCCAAAGTGCAACAGATATAATCGATCCAGACTCAAAAACAGGCAGTGTCAAGGGTCATTAAATGTAGCGTACATAAGGTGCAAATTGCAACCAAAAGCGTAGGGCTGCTTCTAATATTACAAGGAAAAGTGCTAATGTGCTTTAGTGCAAGAAAGTCTAAGCAGCAAAAGAAGGCTGTAGGAATAGGGACTATGGGACTATACCTAAATGAGAATGATCCTAGTGTGCTATGCGGCCTAGCTAGGCTCCAGAGAGGTGAACAAGTCCTATTCAAACAACCATAGAGAATGACCCTGAAAAATAAGGCACAGTGGCAGAGACACATTACCTGTGAGCCGGGCACTTGCTGCTGGCACCTAAGGACTATATCGAACTCTAATGGAACAATTTACTCTTCTTGGGGACTACACATCGCTATCATGGAATCTTGAAACGTCTATATTATGTTGTTTTTATATGTTTTTTCTGCGCCCTTTTAGACACTTAGCACATGTTCTGCGTATATTGGAATTTACTCATATATACGGAAAATTCTTTATTTAATGTAAAAATTCTTTATTTAACTTAATATGTCATATCTGCCACCTCTTCTTTTTCCTTTCTCCTTCTTACCACCTTTATTTCCTCACACCCCTTTTTATGTTGGCAGGCAGCTTTCCTTTTGCAGCTCTGCCTCCTCCATAATATACTAATTTTTTCACTATTGCGCTGTAACCCTAAGTGCAGGCCACTTTTGGACCCTTGTTTTATATAGTCTTACTATCCGGCGTTCCGTGATAGAGTTGTTCACCCTAGATAGCATTGCACCCCTTTCTCTTAATATGTTCACACTATCTGGCTTTCCCTCATAAAGTCATTCATCTCAGATAGACGTTCTCATTCCCTAGTAGTCCCATGAATACCGCTGTGCATATCTTTCATTTAGAAGCCGCTCTTGCAGCGGTGTGCGCTCCCGCTTGGCTTCCAGCTCTGGCGTTGCCGGGGCAACGCGTCTGCTGTGGAGCGGTACAGCCTCCCAGCTCTGACGCGTCGAACGGGGAGGAGCGCCGCTGCCACATGACGCCGAGGCCCGATGACGTCGGCGGATTCCCCCGGCGGGAGCGCCGCCCCAGCCGCTGCCCCCTATGTCCGCACATGATATAAGCTGCAAACACGCCATCCCTGCACCTCACCCCTCGTAAAAGCTACACGCGAAACGCGCGTCGGGGAATCGCTCCACGGCTCACAGGTAATATGTCTCTGCCACTGTGCCTTATTTTTCAGGGTCATTCTCTATGGTTGTTTGAATAGGACTTGTTCACCTCTCTGGAGCCTAGCTAGGCCGCATAGCACACTAGGATCATTCTCATTTAGGTATAGTCCCATAGTCCCTATTCCTACAGCCTTCTTTTGCTGCTTAGACTTTCTTGTACTAAAGCACATTAGCACTTTTCCTTGTAATATTAGAAGCAGCCCTACGCTTTTGGTTGCAATTTGCACCTTATGTACGCTACATTTAATGACCCTTGACACTGCCTGTTTTTGAGTCTGGATCGATTATATCTGTTGCACTTTGGATCCGCATATATCTTTTTAATTTTATCTTCATAATACTGTTTTTTCTTGTTTACCTATTGATTGAAATAAAGTATGTTTACTATTTAAAGGCCATAGCTCTCTCTTGTTCTCTTTTTGGATGTATTTATCTATTGCAAAAGCTGCCTTCCCTAGGCATGTATTTTTCTGAGGTTATTTTTACTTATTTGGGCCTAGTAACTGTGTGAGCCTCTCATTACAGTTGTCCTCCGCTGAACAAAGCTATGTCGCCTGTGTACTCATCTTACCAATTTTGAACTGCATTTAGCCTACTTACTTATTTGGGCCTAGTAACTGTGTCAGCCTTTCATTACAGTTGTCCTTCTCCGCTGAACAAAGCTATGCCGCCTGTGTACTCCTGTTACCAATTTTGAACTGCATTTAGCTTACTTTTTTATTTTAGGCCTACTAAGTCTGTGTGAGCCTCTCATTACAGTTGTCCTCCTCCGCTGAACAAAGCTATGCCGCCTGTGTACTCCTCTTACCAATTTTGAACTGCATTTAGCCTACTTACTTACTTGGGCCTAGTAACTGTGTCAGCCTCTCATTACAGTTGTCCTCCTCTGCTGAACAAAGCTATGCCGTCTGTGTACTCCTGTTACCAATTTTGAACTGCATTTAGCCTACTTACTTACTTGGGCCTAGTATGTGTGTCAGCCTCTCATTACAGTTGTCCTCCGCTGAACGAAGCTATGCCGCTTGTGTACTCCTCTTACCAATTTTGAACTGCATTTAGCCTACTTACTTACTTGGGCCTAGTAACTGTATCAGCCTCTCATTACAGTTGTCCTCCGCTGAACAAAGCAATGCCACCTGTGTACTCCTGTTACCAATTTTGAACTGCATTTAGCCTACTTACTTATTTGGGCCTAGTAAATGTGTCAGCCTCTCATTACAGTTGTCCTCCGCTGAACAAAGCAATGCCACCTGTGTACTCCTGTTACCAATTTTGAACTGCATTTAGCCTACTTACTTATTTGGGCCTAGTAACTATGTCAGCCTCTCATTACAGTTGTCCTTCTCCACTGAAGAAAACTATGCCGCTTGTGTACTCCTGTTACCAATTTTGAACTGCATTTAGCCTACTTTTTTATTTTAGGCCTACTAAGTCAGTGTGAGCCTCTCATTACAGTTGTCCTCCTCCGCTGAACAAAGCTATGCCGCCTGTGTACTCCTGTTGCCAATTTTGAACTGCATTTAGCCTACTTACTTACTTGGGCCTAGTAACTGTGTCTGCTTCTCATTACAGTTGTCCTCCGCTGAGCAAAGCTATGTCGCCTGTGTACTCATCTTATCAATTTTGATCTGCATTTAGCCTACTGTTTTATTTTAGGCCTACTAAGTCAGTGTGAGCCTCTCATTTCAGTTGTCCTCCTCCGCTGAACAAAGCTATGCTGCCTGTGTACTCCTCTTACCAGTTTTGTACTGCATTTAGCCTACTTACTTACTGTTAGGGCTAGCGGAACGCACCGAGTAACAGATAGATAGCTACAAGGTGCGTTCGCAGCCCGGGATCCACCGTGCAGAGATATCTGCTGCTATGTAAAGGCGGATGGACTCTGAGCTCACACGTGGGTTATGCTTCACCCCGTGTGAACTGATAGTGAACTCTGTTGACTCACAGAATCGCGCTGTACAAAAAACTAAAACCCTAACTAGGCTAATTGCCCCCACTGACGATAGCTGCCTGCCTGAGTGTGCAGCCCCAATGCTACATCTTCACACTACATAAGAACGGAGTGGTACAGTATCCACTGGCATAAGCCAAAACACATTTGATACTAGCGCATGGCCGCACGGCCTTAAATAGTTGCAGCACGTACAGGGCCTTAAAAGAAGGACCAATGGAGTTGCTGCATTACCTGAGCATGTGATCCTAAATCTCCACTGAGAAATCTTGCCCTGGGCATGCTCAGAGTGCAAAGCAGGACTTAGTCCTAGCACCTACAAGGACCTTCCAAGAAGGACCAATGGAAGTTGCTGCAGTACCTGAGCATCTGACCCTAGATCTCCACTGAGAGATCTTGCGCTGGGAATGCTCAGTGTGTGCAAAGTAGGACTTAGTCCCAGAAAAGCCTGCTCGCCGCAGATTAGTGCAGGGTACAATAGTAGAGCCTGGAGAGAGAGTAGTAACTCTTTGCACAGAATCAGTTTTAGTGAGATGCTGGGAGCGACGTCTCCGCTGAGCAGGCTGCACTGCGGCCGATGCAGAATGGGAGACCCCAGCAGACACGGATCGAGATTCCCCCTGTGCAGCAGAGGAAACTCGACTCCTAACACTTACTTGGGCCTAGTAACTGTGTCAGCCTCTCATTACAGTTGTCCTCCGCTAAACAAAGCAATGCCACCTGTGTACTCCTGTTACCAATTTTGAACTGCATTTAGCCTACTTACTTATTTGGGCCTAGTAACTATGTGAGCCTCTCATTACAGTTCAAAAACCTGACCGGCACATCCAAACACAGACTAAGTGTGAACAGGTGCTGAACCTAGAGTCGCCAACTCGTATATAGTTAAGTAAATAAGGCAGCACACTGCAGCGCTAAAACATGTAAACTTGAAAACACGAAATTTGAACTGCATTACTGCACTAGAAATATGAAAAATGAGAGCTTTTAGTGCATAAAAATGGCCAATTTTATGTGTACCTGGTAGCCCCTTTACGGCATCTCTGTTATACCAGGTCCTAAACTTGCCTTACCTCGCTGAGAATAAACGTCTCCATCTGAATGGTGTTTTAATTACAGCAGGTCCAATACCCCTCCACAGAGAGAGAGAATTTTAGTCTAAGAAGGGGTTTCACATGTACCCATTCAGATGGAGACGTTTATTCTCAGCGAGGTAAGGCAAGTTTAGGACCTGGTATAAGAGAGATGCCGTAAAGGGGCTACCAGGTACACATAAAATTGGCCATTTTTATGCGCTAAAAGCTCTCATTTTTCATATCTCTAGTGCAGTAATGCAGTTCAAATTTTGTGTTTTCAAGTTTAAATGTTTTAGCGCTGCAGTGTGCTGCCTTATTTACTTCTCATTACAGTTGTCCTCGGCTGAACAAAGCTATGTTGCCTGTGTACTCTTCTTACCAATTTTGAACTGCATTTAGCCTACTTACTTATTTGGGCCTAGTAACTGTGTCAGCCTCTCATTACAGTTGTCCTCCTCCACTGAACAAAGCTATGTCGCCTGTGTACTCCTCTTACCAATTTTGAACTGCATTTAGCCTCCTTTTTTATTTTAGGCCTTCTAAGTCTGTGTGAGACTCTCATTACAGTTGTCCTCCGCTGAACAAAGTCCTGTTTAGTCCTGTTACCAATTTTGAACTGCTTTTAGCCTACTTTTTCATTTTGGGCCTATATCTGTGTTTCCTCCTCATCCTGCCCATTGCCCAGCCACTGCTAGATGAGTCTGCTGGTACATTGACCCAGACCACTACATTCCCTTTGCACTCTACACAGCCAGAATCTGATCCTGATGAAAGTCAGGTTCCCTTTCCTGCATACTATACCACCTTACACGGGGACAAAGAGGAAGGTGCAGATGAAAGTGCAGGTTCCTTCATCAGGTGGGGGGGCATACTCGTTGGGACTGGCCGCTCAGTACGCAAAAGTTTCTCTGGCAGTGGGAGGCGCTGCCCGCCGTCAAACACACCGCCGTACTATGAGGGGCCCTGTGCCAGTGCCAACGAGTTGGCCCCCCTGCTTGCTAAGGATCACAGCACTTGCAAAGTTGAAATACTTACCTCTCCCTGCTCCATCGCCGTGACGTATTCCATGTTTCCTGTGCCCACGAAAATCTTGAGCTAGCCCTACCCCCCCACAACTTTAGCCAAATGACCCCCTGTTTTCAATGCCTAGCTATTATTATAAAGTAATTTAATATTGACAAGCTTAAGAAATAAGAATTAATGTTTTTGGCATTAAAATGGGCACTGTAGATATTTTCCTGTCTTCCACTCACTGCTGACTTTGATTCCCCATTGACTTGCATTGGGTTTCGTGTTTCGGTCGGCCCCCAACTTTTCGCAATAATCGGCCGATTTCACCCGACCCAACTTTTGGGAAAGTCGGGTTTCACGAAACCCGATTCGATCCTAAAAAAGTAAAAGTCGCTCAACTCTACTCCTCAACCCAGCACAAGCAGTGAATTGACACCTGGAACATTGGCCCACATGGCCTGGAGTATGCCTTGCGTATCCTTAAAAGGGACCCCTGCATTATCAAAATGATGATTGATGACGATTACTGGTTGGCCTGCCTCCTGGATCCCCGATATATAGGAAAATTACCAAATATCATGCCACATGAGAACCTTGAGCAAATATTGGCTACCAAACAATCAACTCTTGTAGACCGTTTGGTTCAGGCATTCCCAGCACACAGCGGCGGTGATGGTTCTCACACGAGCCGTAGGGGGCAACATGGCAGAGGTTTTAGAGGTGCACAAATCCGAAGTGGCATTGGACAGAGGTGTTTTATGACCAATTTGTGGAGTGATTTCGCAATGACCGCTGACACGACAGGTACTGCTGCATCGATTCAAAGTGACAGGAGACATCATTTGTCCAGTATGGTTACAAACTACTTTTCCTCCCTTATCGATGTTCTCCCTCACCGGTCATTCCCCTTTGATTAATGGGCATCAAAAATAGACACCTGGCCAGAATTGGCAGAATATGCATTACAGGAGCTCGCTTGCCCTGCTGCTAGTGTGCTATCAGAAAGAGTCTTCAGTGCTGCTGGTTCAATACTGACCGAAAAAAGGACACGTCTGGCTACCCAGAATGTTGATGATCTAACCTTCATTAAAATAAACCAATCATGGATTTCAAATTATTTTGCCCCACCTTCCCCTGCTGACACGTGGCTTGCCGGAGAAATGTCTTGCTTTTGGCCTCCTCTTATTTACTTCTCCAATTCCTCCATTTGCAGCTGCTGAATGTCCACCATAGGCAATTTTTATACCTCCCTAAATGGGCTGACTCCCCCCACAGGGCCGTGGTCACCACCTGGCGCAAGCACCCGTGCGAGTGCCGTTTGCCTGGACAGGTGGGTGTGCCCACTCTTGGGCGATGGCACTGGCACAGGGTCCCTCATAGTATAATGAAGTGTCTCTGACGGTGGTGGTGCACAACCAATGTCAGACACACCGTCGAAATATGTGGGGCCCTGTGCCAGTACCGCCGCCCACGAGAGAGTGTTCCCCCCAGTGCTCTACCACTTGCAATACTTACCTCTCCCTGCTCCACCACTGTGTAGTCTGTTCTGCTAAATCTTCAATGGCACTGCCAATACAAATTTATTGAAATGATAGATGATAGTAAAAATATACAGGGGCCCTGGCCTCCATTTAGACCAGTTAATACTTTGCGCCTACTACCACTGTCTGCTACTCAGCAGAGGAGCCCACCCTTGTACCTAGCTATGCCGCCCGTTTAGTCCTGTTACCAATTTTGAACTGCATTTAGCCTACTTTAATATTTGGGCCTACTAACTGTGTCTGCCACTCATTACAGTTGTCCTCCACTGAACAAAGCAATGCCGCCCGTTTAGTCCTGTTAACAATTTTGAACTGCATTTAGCCTACTTTATTATTTGGGCCTATATCTGTGTTTCCTCCTCATCCTGCCCATTGCCCAGCCACTGCTAGATGAGTCTGCTGGTACATTGACCCAGACCACTGCATTCCCCTTGCACTCCACACAGCCAGAATCTGACCCCACTGAAAATCAAGTTCTCCTTCCCGCATACTATACCATGTTACACGGGGACAAAGAGGAAGGTGCAGATGAAAGTGCAGGTTCCTTCATCAGGTGGGGGGGCATACTCGTTGACGTCACTGGCACACTCGGTGACGTCACTGGCACAGGGCCCCTCATAGTACGCAAAAGTGTTTTTGCCAGTGGGAGGTGCCACCCGCCTTCAAACACACCGCTGTACTATGAGGGGCCCTGTGCCAGTGCCAACGAGTGGGCCCCCCCTGCTTGCTCAGGGTCACAGCACTTGCAATGTTGAAATACTTACCTCTCCCTGCTCCACCGCCGTGACGTATTCCGCGTTTCCTGGGCCCACAAAAATCTTGAGCCAGCCCTACCCCCCCTTTTGACAAAGTTGGGTTTCGCGAAAGCCGACTCGATCCGAAAAAAGTAAAAGTCGCTCAACTCTAGTGTGAGGTCTCCCAGCAAAGAAGGCTTAGGCTAGTTTCACATTGACGGTTGTGTCTGCAGCGTATCGTCCGCAACCACAAACGTACGGAAAACCGCATGCAAATGCAGCATTTTTAGCCGCATCAGCTTATGCATGTGGTCAAAAAAACACAAGGTTGGCATGCTTTTGCATGCGTTTTGCATGCGTTTGTGCTTTTTATGTACATGAGTTGTAAAGGTGAAAAATGTACCAGGAGAAAAATCTAGATAAACAAACACCACCAAGGGGACACCAATGGGAGTGTCTCATGGAAATTCTTTATATAGACACTTTGTACAGCTGAAATATTCCGATTTTGCTCCTGTATCCTGCTTCACGATGTATCTTTGCATGGAGAGCTTTTATTTCAACCTGGATGTGGCTCTCAAGCTGTTTCTTGCCTTTGCATTTTCTTGTGAGCAACAAAGAAACAGAAAGACAGATAAGAACACGGTGTCGGCGTTTTTGGAGAGACCCCATTATCGAAGTCCGGGAGAGCCGTGGAGCCTACCACACCCTATACAGGGAGCTCCATGCCAACCCTGAGATATTTGTGGAATATACCAGGATGTCTCAAGAGACCTTCTGGGATTTTCTTGGTCGTGTCCAAGGAGCCATCAGGAGACAGGACACCCAGCTCCGTAGAGCGATTCCTGCTGATGAACGTCTCCTGGTCACATTAAGGTACGTAATATTTCAAAACAAACGCCTGTCATAATTATTATTGTTCTGCCATGTATTATTAGTTTTTTTCCTTTATATGTTTAGCAAAACCCCATCATAAATATAATTGTTCGTATTTGTTTATTTCTTTATTTGGCAGATTCCTGGCTACCGGAGAGAGCTCCATTTTCAGTAACAGATTGGAATTTCCACCTTGTCTGGAATAGTTGCAGACACCTGCCGTGCCTTGTGGAACGTTCTCCGGGAAGAATTTATCCCCCTACCCAGCGCGGAAATGTGGCAGTAAATTTCGGAAAAATTCTGGCAAGTTTGTAATTTCTCCACCTGTTTGGGAGCAGTGGATGGAAAACACATTCAGATTACCAAATCCGCCAGAACTGGATCTGAGTACTTCAACTATTAAAAATATTTTTCTATAGTGCTCATCACAATTGTCAATGCTGACTGTCGCTTTGTCACCGTGGACATTGGAGCTTTTGGCCGTGGCAATGACTCCCAGACTTTTAAAAACTCGGATATGGGCCAATGTTTGAATGGAAAAATTTTAATTTCCCCCTGCCACGACCTCTTCCCAACACTGAAGGCCCGCCAATGCCATTTGTTATGGTTGGGGATGAGGCCTTTCAGATGTGTGATAACCTGCAGAAACCATACTCCAGTCGGGACTTGAACCACACCAAAAAAAATGTAAACTACAGACTGAGCAGGGCACGAAGAACTGTTGAGTGTACCTTTGGGATTCTTGTCTCAAAATCGTGCATTCTTGGAACAGCCATTAATCCAAAAATAGAGACAGTCGATGAGGTTGTCAAAGCCTGTGTGGTTCTACATAACTACATAATGGCTAAAGAGTGACCTAACATTGAACTTGATGAACCAGTTTCAAACACCTTGCCAGATTAACATCATCACCCTTTGCGGTCAACAGTAGAAGTTGCCCAAATGAGGGACCAATTTGCTGCCTACTTGGTTTCTGATATTGTACGTGTGGCATGGCAAGATGGAATGGTTTACTAAAATGTTCTGTTGTGTTTGTGTATGTACCTGTAATGTTAAAATGTTCCTGTAATGTTTTTTGTAACTAAAAAACCTGTTTTGAAACCTGTACTGACTGCCCTCTGCCTTTAACCCCTTAATCCCATATGACGTACTATCCCGTCCAGGTGACCTGGGACTTAATTCCCATGGACGGGATAGTACGTCATATGCGATCGGCCGCGCTCACGGGGGGAGCGCGGCCGATCGCGGCCGGGTGTCAGCTGCCTATCGCAGCTGACATCCGGCACTATGTGCCAGGAGCGGTCACGGACCGCTCCCGGCACATTAACCCCCGGCACACCGCGATCAAAGATGATCGCGGTGTGCCGGCGGTGCAGGGAAGCATCGCGCAGGGAGGGGGCTCCCTGCGTGCTTCCCTGAGACGATCGGTACACGGTGATGTGCTCACCGTGTACCGAGCGTCTTCTCCCTGCAGTCCCCGGATCCAAAATGGCCGCCGGGCTGCATTCGGGTCCTGCAGGGAGCACTTCCGGGTCAGGATCAGGCTGCAGCTGCAGCTCTAATCCTGCCCGGCTGTATGTCAGATCACCGATCTAACAGAGTGCTGTGCACACTGTCAGATCGGTGATCTGTGATGTCCCCCCCTGGGACAAAGTGAAAAAGTAAAAAAAAAAATTTCCACACTTGTAAAAAAAAAAATAAAAAAAAAATTCCTAAATAAAGCAGAAAAAAAAAAATATTATTCCCATAAATACATTTCTTTACATAAAAAAAAACAAAAAAACAATAAAAGTACACATATTTAGTATCGCCGCGTCCGTAACGACCCGACCTATAAAACTGGCCCACTAGTTAACCCCTTCAGTGAACACCGTAAGAAAAAAAAAAAAAAAACGAGCCAAAAAACAACGCTTTATTATCATAACGCTGAACAAAGAGTGGAATAACACGCGATCAAAAAGACGGATATAAATAACCATGTTACCTCTGAAAACGTCATCTTGTCCCGCAAAAAACGAGCCGCCATATAGCATCATAACCAAAAAAATAAAAAAGTTATAGTCCTCTGAATAAAGCGATGCCAAAATAATTATTTTTTCTATAAAATAGCTTTTATCGTATAAAAGCGCCAAAACATAAAAAAAATGATATAAATGAGGTGTCGCTGTAATCGTACTGACCCGAAGAATAAAACTGCTTCATCAATTTTACCAAACGCGGAACGGTATAAACGCCTCCCCCAAAAGAAATTCATGAATAGCTGGTTTTTGGTCATTCTGCCTCACAAAAAAATCGGAATAAAAAGCGATCAAAAACTGTCACGTGTCCGAAAATGTAACCGATAAAAACGTCAACTCGTCCCGCAAAACACAAGACCTCACATGACTCTGTGGACCAAAATATGGAAAAATTATAGGTCTCAAAATGTGGAGACGCAAAAACTTTTTTGCTATAAAAAGCGTCTTTTAGTGTGTGACGGCTGCCAATCATAAAAATCCGCTAAAAAACTCGCTATAAAAGTAAATCAAACCCCCCTTCATCACCCCCTTAGTTAGGCTAGGTTCACATTGCGTTAATGGGTTAACGCTAACGGACAGCGTTGCACGGCGAAAATGTCACAATTAACGCCGTGCAACGGGTCCGTTAGCACAACCATTGACAGCAATGTGATTTTCAGGTGTAGCGCATCGCTAGAGCGTGCCATTTTCGGCTCGCGCTAGCAAGGTGCCATTCTTTTGTGGCGCGCCTCAGACGCTGCTTGCAGCGTCCGCGGCGCGCCCGAGGTCCGATCCCCGATCTTCCAGAGCGGGGACGTTAACGCGACCACTAAACACGACACCTAAAAAGACATTGTGTTAGCGCAATCCGCTAGTGCTAAACGGATTTCCCTAACGCAATGTGAACCTAGCCTTAGGGAAAAATAATAAAATTAAAAAAAATGTATTTATTTCCATTTTCCGGTTAGGGTTAGGGCTAGGGCTAGGGTTGGGGCTAGGGTTAGGGTTTGGATTACATTTACGGTTGGGATTAGGGTTGGGATTAGAATTAGGGGTGTGTCTGGGTTAGGTGTGTGGTTAGGGTTACAGTTGGGATTAGGGTTAGTGGTGCATTTGGATTAGGGTTTCATTTATAATTGGGGGGTTTCCACTGTTTAGACACATCAGGGGCTCTCCAAACGCGACATGGCGTCCGATCTCAATTCCAGCCAATTCTGCATTGAAAAAGTAAAACAGTGCTCCTTCACTTCCGAGCTCTCCCGTGCGCCCAAACAGGGGTTTACCCCAACATATGGGGTATCAGCGTACTCGAGACAAATTGGACAACAACTTTTTGGGTCCAAGTTCTCTTGTTATCCTTGGGAAAATAAAAATTTGGGGGGCTAAAAATCATTTTTGTGGGAAAAAAAAGGATTTTTATTTTCACGGCTCTGCGTTGTAAACTGTAGTGAAACACTTGGGGGTTCAAAGTTTTCACAACACATCTAGATAAGTTCCATGGGAGGTCTAGTTTCCAATATGGGGTCACTTGTGGGTGGTTTCTACTGTTTGGGTACATCAGGGGCTCTGCAAATGCAACGTGACGCCTGCAGACCAATCCATCTAAGTCTGCATTCCAAATGGCGCTCCTTCCCTTCCGAGCTCTGCCATGAGCCCAAACAGTGGTTCCCCCCCACATATGGGGTATCAGCGTACTCAGGACAAATTGAACAACAACTTTTGGGGTCCAATTTATTCTGTTACCCTTGTAAAAATACAAAGCTGGGGGCTAAAAAAATCATTTTTGTGAAAAAAAAAAGAATTTTTATTTTCACGGGTCTGCGTTATAAACTGTAGTGAAACACTTAGGGGTTCAAAGTTCTCACAACACATCTAGATAAGTTCCATGGGAGGTCTAGTTTCTAATATGGGGTCACTTGTGGGGGGTTTGTACTGTTTGGGTACATCAGGGGCTCTGCAAATGCAACGTGACTCCTGCAGACCAATCCATCTAAGTCTGCATTCCAAATGGCGCTCCTTCCCTTCCGAGCTCTGCCATGCGCCCAAACAGTGGTTCCCCCCCACATATGGGGTATCAGCGTACTCAGGACAAATTGGACAACAACTTTTGGGGTCCAATTTATTATGTTACCCTTGTGAAAATACAAAACTGGGGGCTAAAAAATTTTTGCGAAAAAAAAATAAATTTATTTTAACGGCTCTGCGTTATAAACTGTAGTGAAACACTTGGGGGTTCAAAGCTCTCAAAACACATCTAGATAAGTTCCTTAGAGGGTCTAGTTTCCAAAATGGTGTCACTTGTGGGGGTTTTTAATGTTTAGGCACATCAGGGGCTCTCCAAACCAACATGGCGTCCCATCTTAATTCCAGTCAATTTTGCATTGAAAAGTCAAATGGCGCTCCTTCCCTTCCGAGCTCTGCTATGCACCCAAAAAGTGGTTTACCCCCACATATGGGGTATCGTCGCACTCAGGACAAATTGCACAACAACTTTTGTGGTCTAATTTCTTCTCTTACCCTTGGGAAAATAAAAAATTGGGGGCGAAAAGATCATTTTTGTGAAAAAATAAGATTTTTTATTTTTACGGCTCTGCATTATAAACTTCTGTGAAGCACTTGTTGGGTCAAAGTGCTCACCACACATCTAGATAAGTTCCTTAAGGGGTCTACTTTTCAAAATGGTGTCACTTGTGAGGGGTTCCAATGTTTAGGCACATCAGGGGCTCTCCAAACGCAACATGGCGTCCCATCTCAATTCCAGTCACTTTTGCATTGAAAAGTCAAATGGCGCTCCTTTCCTTCCGAGCTCTGTCATGCGCCCAAACAGTGGTTTACCCCCACATATGGGGTATCGTCGCACTCAGGACAAATTGCACAACAACTTTTGTGGTCTAATTTCTTCTCTTACCCTTGGGAAAATAAAAAATTGGTGGCGAAAAAATTATTTTTGTGAAAAAATATGATTTTTTATTTTTACGGCTCTGCATTATAAACTTCTGTGAAGCACTTGTTGGGTCAAAGTGCTCACCACACCTCTAGATAAGTTCCTTAAGGGGTCTACTTTCCAAAATGGTGTCACTTGTGGGGATTTCAATGTTTAGGCACATCAGGGGCTCTCCAAACGCAACATGGCATCCCATCTCAATTCCAGTCAATTTTGCATTGAAAAGTAAAATGGCGCTCCTTCCCTTCCGAGCTCTGCCATACGCCCAAACAATGGTTTACACCCATATACGGGGTATCAGCGTACTCAGGACAAATTGGCCAACAATTTTTGAGGTTCAATTTCTTCTCTTACTCTTGGTAAAATAAAAAATTGGGGGCGAAAAGATCATTTTTGTGAAAAAATATGATTTTTTATTTTTACGGCTCTGCATTATAAACTTCTGTGAAGCAATTGGTGGGTCAAAGTGGTCACCACACATCTAGATAAGTTCCTTAGGGTGTCTACTTTCCAAAATGGTGTCACTTGTGGGGGGTTTCAATGTTTAGGCACATCAGTGGCTCTCCAAACGCAACATGGTGTCCCATCTCAATTCCTGTCAATTTTGCATTTAAAAGTCAAATGGCGCTCCTTCCCTTCCGAGCTCTGCCATGCGCCCAAACAGTGGTTTACCCCCACATATGGGGTATCAGCGTACTCAGTACAGATTGTACAACAACGTTTGGCATCCATTTTATCCTGTTACCCTTGGTAAAATAAAACAAATTGGAGCTGAAATAAATTTTGTGTGAAAAAAAGTTAAATATTCATTTTTATTTAAACATTCCAAAAATTCCTGTGAAACCCCTGAAGGGTTAATAAACTTCTTGAATGTGGTTTTGAGCACCTTGAGGGGTGCAGTTTTTAGAATGGTGTCACACTTGGGTATTTTCTATCATATAGACCCCTCAAAATGACATCAAATGAGATGTGGTCCCTAAAAAAAAATGGTGTTGTAAAAATGAGAAATTGCTGGTCAACTTTGAACCCTTATAACTCCCTAACAAAAAAAAATTTTGGTTCCAAAATTGTGCTGATGTAAAGGAGACATGTGGGAAATGTTACTTATTAAGTATTTTGCGTGACATATCTCTGTGATTTAAGGGCATAAAAATTTAAAGTTGGAAAATTGCGAAATTTTCAAAATTTTCGCCAAATTTCCGTTTTTTTCACAAATAAACGCAAGTTATATCGAATAAATGTTACTACTAAAATGAAGTACAATATGTCACGAGAAAACAATGTCAGAATCGCCAAGATCCGTTGAAGCGTTCCAGAGTTATAACCTCATAAAGGGACAGTGGTCAGAATTGTAAAAATTGGCCCGGTCATTAACGTGCAAACCACCCTCGGGGCTTAAGGGGTTAATCGACTCAAATCCACTTATGATGTCAGTGCCATGGTAGGCGACTTCTGATTCGATCCAGCGTTTCTTAAGTCTGCAGTATCTATTGGACGTAGAATGAAGAGACGATGGAGGTAGTACAAGGCATATCTATACTCACCAGGCCAGGTGTCAGAAATAGTGAATTCAGGACGCTGGGTTTTGTGCATCCTGAATTCACTATTTCTGACACCTGGCCAGGTGAGTATAGATATGCCTTGTATTACCTCCATCGTCTCTTCATTCTGTGTCCAATACATTACGCAGACTGAAGAGATGCTGGAGAAAATGAAAGTCATATTTGTTTTTGACAAATCATAGCTCCATGACAGACACAAGAAACAAAGCTGCAGTGCAGTGTTCAAGTTGTGTCAGTTCTGGACATATGAGGTGGCAAAAACACAAAGTGTACCACACAGTGTGTTTAGTCGGCATATGGTGTGTGTTGCCGGCGGTGGAACACAAAGAACAAAACAGTAGTAGGGGCAAAAAACTACACATTTATATAAAAAAAAATTACATTAACTACAGCGACTTGGGGAAATGTGACGGAACTGGGGTGTGCTTAGCTGAGACGTTGACTGGGTAAAGACGATGAAGGGGTTGCAGGGGAAAGGGCGACAAAAGTAGTGGGGTCAGGGAGGTCAGGGATGGTAGTGGAGGCATGGGACTGGACAGACACACTGGAAGGGAGAGACAAACTGGACATCACAGACACATTTTGAAGTGAGGGGGGAGGGAGTGAGAGTCCGTTGTTTTTTTTTCTTCCTCCCCGGTGTTTTGCGCTGCTGTCTTCTGGGGAGTGATGAGTTATGAACTGGTGGTTTAGGAGCAACATGGGACGAGCTCTGAAGGAAGTGGTACCTGTACTGACCGCAGTCCCTAAGCTCAACACAACACTAGAAGTAGCCATGGGATGCTCCTGACATTCCCTAGGCACCTCGTCACAGCCTGAGAACTAACTACCCCTAAAGATAGAAACAGGAAAACTGTCTTGCCTCAGAGAAAATCCCCAAAGGATAGATAGCCCCCCACAAGTCATGACAGTGAGTGGAGAGGGAAAAGACATACACAGAATGAAACCAGGATGTAGCAAAGGAGGCCAGTCTAGCTAGATAGATAGGACAGGATGGAATACTGTGCGGTCAGTATAAAAACTACAAAAAATCCACACAGAGTTTACAAAAATCTCCACACCTGACTAAAGGTGTGGAGGGTAAATCTGCTTCCCAGAGCTTCCAGCTTCACTGAATTAATTCATACTGACAAGCTGGACAAAACATAGAAAGCACAGAATGGATAAGTCCACAACCTGTGGACAGAAAAGAGCAAGCAAGGACTTAACTTTGCTGAACTGGTCAGGATAACAGGGAAATCCAAAAGAGATGTGAATCCAACCAGGAACCATTGACAAGTGGCACTGGCTGAAGGAAAGAGCCAGGCAAAAATAGCCGAGCAGAAAGACAATCAGTGGAAGCAGTAGCAGACTGCTAAATCCAAGGAGCAGCCATACCACTTAAAACCACCGGAGGGAGCCCAAGAGCAGAACTCACAAAAGTGCCACTTACAACCACTGGAGGGAGCCCAAGAGCGGAATTCACAACAGTACCCCCCCTTGAGGAGGGGTCATTGAACCCTCACCAGAGCCCCCAGGCCGATCAGGACGAGCCAAGTGAAAAGCACGAACCAAATTGGCGGCATGGACATCGGAGGCAACAACCCAAGAATTATCCTCCTGGCCATAACCCTTCCACTTGACAAGATACTGAAGCCTCCGCCTCGAAAAACAAGAATCCAAAATTTTCTCAACCTCATATTCCAACTCTCCCTCAACCAACACCGGGGCAGGAGGATCAACCGAGGGAACAACGGGCACCACATATCTCCGCAACAAAGATCTATGGAAAACATTATGAATGGCAAAAGAGGCTGGAAGAGCCAAACGAAAAGACACCGGATTGATAATTTCAGAAATCTTATCAGGACCAATAAACCGAGGCTTAAACTTAGGGGAAGAAACCTTCATAGGAACATGACGAGAAGACAACCAAACCAAATCCCCCACACGAAGCCGGGGACCAACACACCGACGGCGGTTAGCAAAACGTTGAGCCCTTTCCTGAGACAACGTCAAATTGTCCACCACATGAGTCCAAATCTGCTGCAGCCTGTTCACCACAGAATCCACACCAGGACAATCAGAAGGCTCAACCTGCCCAGAAGAAAAACGAGGATGAAAACCAAAATTACAAAAGAAAGGTGAAACCAAAGTAGCCGAACTAACCCGATTATTAAGGGCAAACTCGGCCAATGGCAAGAAAGCCACCCAATCATCCTGATCAGCAGACACAAAGCATCTCAAATAGGTCTCCGAGGTCTGATTAGTTCGCTCAGTTTGGCCATTAGTCTGAGGATGAAACGCCGAAGAAAAAGACAAATCAATGCCCATCCTAGCACAAAAGGCCCGCCAAAACCTAGAGACAAACTGAGAACCTCTGTCAGACACAATATTCTCCGGAATGCCATGCAAACGAACCACATGCTGAAAAAACAATGGAACCAAATCTGAGGAGGAAGGCAACTTAGGCAAAGGTACCAGATGGACCATTTTAGAGAACCGGTCACAAACAACCCAGATAACAGACATCTTCTGGAAAACAGGAAGATCCGAAATAAAATCCATGGAAATATGCATCCAGGGCCTCTCAGGGACCGGCAAAGGCAAAAGCAACCCACTAGCGTGGGAACAGCAAGGCTTGGCCCGGGCGCAAGTCCCACAGGACTGCACAAAAGCACGCACATCGCGCGACAAGGAAGGCCACCAAAAGGACCTAGCAACCAAATCTCTGGTACCAAAAATCCCAGGATGACCAGCCAACACTGAACAATGAACCTCAGAAATCACCTTACTTGTCCATCCATCAGGAACAAACAGTTTCCCCACTGGACAGCGGTCAGGCCTATCAGCCTGAAATTCCCGAAGCACCCGCCGCAAATCAGGGGAGATGGCAGAAAGAATCACCCCTTCCTTAAGAATGCCAACCGACTCAAGGACTCCAGGAGAATCAGGCGAAAAACTCCTAGAGAGGGCATCAGCCTTAACATTCTTAGATCCCGGAAGATACGAGACCACAAAATCAAATTGGGAGAAAAACAGGGACCATCGAGCCTGTCTAGGATTCAGTCGCTTGGCCGACTCGAGGTAAATCAGATTCTTATGATCAGTCAAGACCACAACGCGGTGCTTAGCTCCCTCAAGCCAATGTTGCCACTCCTCAAACGCCCACTTCATAGCCAACAACTCCCGATTGCCGACATCATAATTGCGTTCCGCAGGCGACAACTTTCTGGAAAAAAAAAGCACACGGTTTCATCAAAGAACCATCAGAATCCCTCTGAGACAAAACGGCCCCTGCCCCAATCTCAGAAGCGTCAACCTCAACCTGAAAAGGAAGAGAAACATCCGGCTGACGCAACACAGGGGCAGAAGTAAATCGGCGTTTAAGCTCCCGAAAGGCCTCAACAGCCGCAGAGGACCAATTCGTCACATCAGCGCTTTTCTTCGTCAAATCAGTAAGGGGCTTAACCACACTGGAAAAGTTGGCAATGAAACGGCGATAGAAATTAGCAAAGCCCAAAAATGTTTGAAGGCTCTTCACAGAAGTGGGTTGAATCCAGTCATGAATAGCTTGGACCTTAAAGGGACACTGTCACCTGAATTTGGAGGGAACAATCTTCAGCCATGGAGGCGGGGTTTTGGGGTTTTTGATTCACCCTTTCCTTACCCGCTGGCTGCATGCTGGCTGAAATATTGGATTGAAGTTCATTCTCTGTCCTCCATAGTACACGCCTGCGCAAGGCAAGATTACCTTGTGCAAGCATGTACTACGGAGGACAGAGAATGAACTTCAATCCAATATTGCAGCCAGCGGGTAAGGAAAGGGTGAATCAAAAACCCCAAAACCCCGCCTCCATGGCTGAAGATTGTTCCCTCCAAATTCAGGTGACAGTGTCCCTTTAACAGCATCCATTTCCATAGACGAGGGAGAAAAAATAAAACCCAAAAAAGAGACCTTCTGAACTCCGAATAGGCACTTAGACCCCTTCACAAATAAGGCATTATCACGAAGGATCTGGAATACCATCCTGACCTGCTTCACATGAGACTCCCAATCATCGGAAAAAATCAAAATATCATCCAAATATACAACCATGAATTTATCAAGATAATTGCGGAAAATATCATGCATGAAGGATTGGAACACAGATGGAGCATTAGAGAGCCCGAATGGCATCACAAGGTATTCAAAATGGCCTTCGGGCGTATTAAATGCAGTTTTCCATTCGTCACCCTGTTTAATACGAACAAGATTATATGCCCCTCGGAGGTCAATCTTAGTAAACCAACTAGCCCCCTTAATCTGAGCAAACAAATTAGAAAGCAAAGGCAAGGGGTATTGGAATTTGATCGTGATCTTATTAAGAAGACGATAATCTATACAGGGTCTCAAGGAGCCATCCTTCTTAGCAACAAAAAAGAAACCCGCTCCCAATGATGACGAAGATGGCCGAATATGCCCCTTCTCCAAAGATTCCTTAACATAGCTCCGCATGGCAGCATGCTCTGGCACAGACAGATTGAAAAGTCGGCCCTTAGGGAACTTACAACCTGGAATCAAGTTAATAGCACAATCACAGTCCCTATGTGGAGGAAGGGAACTGGATTTGGGCTCATCAAATACATCCTGGAAATCCGACAAAAACTCAGGGACCTCAGAAGAGGGGGAAGAGGAAATTGACATCAAAGGAACGTCACTATGTACCCCTTGACAACCCCAACTAGTCACAGACATAGTTTTCCAATCCAGCAGCGGATTATGTTCCTGTAACCATGGAAAACCCAGTACAACAACATCATGCAGGTTATGCAACACCAGAAAACGGCAATTTTCCTGATGTGCTGGAGCCATGTACATGGTCATTTGCGTCCAGTACTGAGGTTTATCCTTGGCCAAAGGTGTAGCATCAATGCCCCTCAAAGGAATAGGGCTCTGCAAAGGCTGCAAGGAAAAACCACAGCGCCTGGCGAATTCTAAGTCCATTAAGTTCAGGGCAGCGCCTGAATCCACAAATGCCATGACAGAAAAGGACGACAATGAGCAAATCAGGGTCACAGATAAAAGAAATTTAGGCTGTACAGTACTGATGGTAACAGACTTAGCAACCCTCCTAGTACGTTTAGGGCAATCAGAAATAACATGAGCAGAATCACCACAGTAAAAACACAGCCTATTCTGACGTCTGAATTCCTGCCGTTCTGTTCTAGTCAAAATCCTATCACATTGCATAGGCTCAGGACTCTGCTCAGAGGACACTGCCATATGGTGCATAGCTTTGCGCTCGCGCAGACGCCGATCAATCTGAATGGCTAGAGACATAGATTCGCTCAAACCAGTAGGCGTAGGGAAGCCCACCATAACATCTTTAAGGGCTTCAGAAAGACCTTTTCTGAAAATAGCAGCCAGAGCATCCTCATTCCATTTAGTGAGCACAGACCATTTCCTAAATTTCTGGCAGTATAATTCTGCCGCTTCCTGACCTTGACACAGGGCCAACAGGGTTTTTTCTGCATGATCCACAGAATTAGGTTCGTCATACAATAATCCGAGCGCTTGAAAAAATGCGTCTACATTCAGCAATGCCGGATCCCCTGATTCAAGGGAGAATGCCCAGTCCTGAGGGTCACCATGCAGCAAGGATATGATGATTTTAACTTGCTGAATGGGATCACCAGAAGAACGGGGTTTCAAAGCAAAAAACAATTTGCAGTTATTTTTAAAGTTCAAAAACTTGGATCTGTCCCCAAAAAACAAATCAGGAGTAGGAATTCTAGGCTCCAAAGCCGGAGTCTGGACAACATAATCTTGGATACTCTATACTCTTGCAGCAAGTTGATCCACACGAGAAAACAAACCCTGAACATCCATGCCAGAGCATAAATCCTGAACCACCCAGAGATCAAAAGGAAAAACAAGACAAAACAGAGCACAGAAAAAACATTTTTTTTTTCCTTCTTTTGAGATGCATTTGATTCATTTTTGGCCACTTGTACATTTATGAACTGTTGGTTTAGGAGCAACATGGGACGAGCTCTGAAGGAAGTGGTACCTGTACTGACCGCAGTCCCTAAGCTCAACACAACACTAGAAGTAGCCGTGGGATGCTCCTGACACTCCCTAGGCACCTCGTCACAGCCTGAGAACTAACTACCCCTAAAGATAGAAACAGGAAAACTATCTTGCCTCAGAGAAAATCCCCAAAGGATAGATAGCCCCCCACAAGTCATGACAGTGAGTGGAAAGGGAAAAGACATACACAGAATGAAACCAGGATGTAGCACAGGAGGCCAGTCTAGCTAGATAGATAACATAGTAACATAGTAACATAGTAACATAGTTAGTAAGGCCGAAAAAAGACATTTGTCCATCCAGTTCAGCCTATATACAGAACCTAATTGTATGATACAATATTGTTCTGCTCCAGGAAGACATCCAGGCCTCTCTTGAACTCCTCGACTGAGTTCGCCATCACCACCTCCTCAGGCAAGCAATTCCAGATTCTCACTGCCCTAACAGTAAAGAATCCTCTTCTATGTTGGTGGAAAAACCTTCTCTCCTCCAGACGCAAAGAATGCCCCCTTGTGCCCGTCACCTTCCTTGGTATAAACAGATCCTCAGCGAGATATTTGTATTGTCCCCTTACATACTTATACATGGTTATTAGATCGCCCCTCAGTCGTCTTTTTTCTAGACTAAATAATCCTAATTTCGCTAATCTATCTGGGTATTGTAGTTCTCCCATCCCCTTTATTAATTTTGTTGCCCTCCTTTGTACTCTCTCTAGTTCCATTATATCCTTCCTGAGCACCGGTGCCCAAAACTGGACACAGTACTCCATGTGCGGTCTAACTAGGTATTTGTACAGAGGCAGTATAATGCTCTCATCATGTGTATCCAGACCTCTTTTAATGCACCCCATGATCCTGTTTGCCTTGGCAGCTGCTGCCTGGCACTGGCTGCTCCAGGTAAGTTTATCATTAACTAGGATCCCCAAGTCCTTCTCCCTGTCAGATTTACCCAGTGGTTTCCCGTTCAGTGTGTAATGGTGATATTGATTCCTTCTTCGCATGTGTATAACCTTACATTTATCATTGTTAAACCTCATCTGCCACCTTTCAGCCCAAGTTTCCAACTTATCCAGATCCATCTGTAGCCGAATACTATCTTCTCTTGTATTAACTGCTTTACATAGTTTTGTATCATCTGCAAATATCAATATTTTACTGTGTAAACCTTCTACCAGATCATTAATGAATATGTTGAAGAGAACAGGTCCCAATACTGACCCCTGCGGTACCCCACTGGTCACAGCGACCCAGTTAGAGACTATACCATTTATAACCACCCTCTGCTTTCTATCACTAAGCCAGTTACTAACCCATTTACACACATTTTCCCCCAGACCAAGCATTCTCATTTTGTGTACCAACCTCTTGTGCGGCACGGTATCAAACGCTTTGGAAAAATCTAGATATACCACATCCAATGACTCACCGTGGTCCAGCCTATAGCTTACCTCTTCATAAAAACTGATTAGATTGGTTTGACAGGAGCGATTTCTCATAAACCCATGCTGATATGGAGTTAAACAGTTATTCTCATTGAGATAATCTAGAATAACATCCCTCAGAAACCCTTCAAATATTTTACCAACAATAGAGGTTAGACTTACTGGCCTATAATTTCCAGGTTCACTTTTAGAGCCCTTTTTGAATATTGGCACCACATTTGCTATGCGCCAATCCTGCGGAACAGACCCTGTCGCTATAGAGTCCCTAAAAATAAGAAATAATGGTTTATCTATTACATTACTTAGTTCTCTTAGTACTCGTGGGTGTATGCCATCCGGACCCGGAGATTTATCTATTTTAATCTTATTTAGCCGGTTTCGCACCTCTTCTTGGGTTAGATTGGTGACCCTTAATATGGGGTTTTCATTGTTTCTTGGGATTTCACCTAGCATTTCATTTTCCACCGTGAATACCGTGGAGAAGAAGGTGTTTAATATGTTAGCTTTTTCCTCGTCATCTACAACCATTCTTTCCTCACTATTTTTTAAGGGGCCTACATTTTCAGTTTTTATTCTTTTACTATTGATATAGTTGAATAACAGTTTGGGATTAGTTTTACTCTCCTTAGCAATGTGCTTCTCTGTTTCCTTTTTGGCAGCTTTAATTAGTTTTTTAGATAAAGTATTTTTCTCCCTATAGTTTTTTAGAGCTTCAATGGTGCCATCCTGCTTTAGTAGTGCAAATGCTTTCTTTTTACTGTTAATTGCCTGTCTTACTTCTTTGTTTAGCCACATTGGGTTTTTCCTATTTCTAGTCCTTTTATTCCCACAAGGTATAAACCGCTTACACTGCCTATTTAGGATGTTCTTAAACATTTCCCAATTATTATCTGTATTCTTATTTCTGAGGATATTGTCCCAGTCTACCAGATTAAGGGCATCTCTAAGCTGGTCAAACTTTGCCTTCCTAAAGTTCAGTGTTTTTGTGACTCCCTGACAAGTCCCCCTAGTGAAAGACAGGTGAAACTGCACAATATTGTGGTCGCTATTTCCTAGATGCCCGACCACCTGCAGATTTGTTATTCTGTCAGGTCTATTAGATAGTATTAGGTCTAAAAGTGCTGCTCCTCTGGTTGGATTCTGCACCAATTGTGAAAGATAATTTTTCTTGGTTATTAGCAGAAACCTGTTGCCTTTATGGGTTTCACAGGTTTCTGTTTCCCAGTTAATATCCGGGTAGTTAAAGTCCCCCATAACCAGGACCTCATTATGGGTTGCAGCTTCATCTATCTGCTTTAGAAGTAGACTTTCCATGGTTTCTGTTATATTTGGGGGTTTGTAACAGACCCCAATGAGAATTTTGTTACCATTTTTCCCTCCATGAATTTCGACCCATATGGACTCGACATCCTCATTTCCTTCGCTAATATCCTCCCTTAAAGTGGACTTTAGACAAGACTTTACATAGAGACAAACCCCTCCTCCTCTCCGATTTTTACGATCCTTTCTAAACAGACTGTAACCCTGTAAGTTAACTGCCCAGTCATAGCTTTCATCTAACCATGTCTCGGTTATTCCCACTATGTCAAAGTTACCTGTAGATATTTCTGCTTCTAGTTCTTCCATCTTGTTTGTCAGGCTTCTGGCGTTTGCGAGCATGCAGTTTAGAGGATTTTGTTTTGTTCCAATCTCCTCGCTGTGGATTGTTTTAGAAATGTTCTTACCTCCCTTCTGAGTATGTTTTCCTGGATCTTCTTTGTTCAAGTCTAATGTTTTTCTTCCCGTCCCCTCTTCTTCTAGTTTAACGCCCTCCTGATGAGTGTAGCGAGTCTTCTGGCGAATGTGTGTTTCCCAGGTTTGTTGAGGTGTAGTCCGTCTCTGGCGAGGAGTCCATCGTACAAGTAATTCACACCGTGGTCCAGGAATCCGAATCCTTGTTGTCTGCACCATCGTCTTAGCCAGTTGTTTGCATCAAGGATCCTGTTCCATCTCCTGGTGCCATGCCCGTCTACTGGAAGGATAGAAGAAAAAACTACCTGTGCATCCAGTTCCTTTACTGTCTTCCCCAACTCTTCAAAGTCTTTGCAGATTGTCGGTAGGTCCTTCCTTGCCGTGTCATTGGTGCCAACATGTATCAGAAGAAATGGGTGGACGTCCTTGGAGCTGAAGAGCTTTGGTATCCTATCGGTCACATCCTTGATCATCGCACCTGGAAGGCAGCATACTTCTCTTGCGGTTATGTCTGGTCTGCAGATGGCTGTTTCTGTGCCTCTCAGTAGTGAGTCTCCCACCACCACCACTCTTCGTTGCTTTTTGGCTGTAATTTTTGCTGTCACTTGTTGCTGTGTGCCCTTTTCTTTTTTGCTTGCTGGTATTGCTTCATCCTTAGGTGTGCCATCTTCATCCTCTACAAAGATTTGATATCGGTTCTTCAGTTGTGTGGTTGGTGATTTCTCCATGGTCTTCTTGCTTCTTTTGGTCACATGCTTCCACTCATCTGCTTTTGGAGGTTCTCTGACACTTTTTTCACCTTCTGTGACCAGTAGAGATGCTTCTGTTTTGTCTAGAAAGTCTTCATTCTCTTTGATGAGTTTCAAAGTTGCTATTCTTTCTTCCAGACCCCGCACCTTTTCTTCTAAAAGGGCCACTAGTCTACACTTCTGACAGGTGAAATTTGATTCTTCTTCTGGTCGATCTGTGAACATGTAGCACATGCTGCAGCTCGCCATGTAGGTTGTCACCTCTGCCATGTTGCTCCTAGATCCTGCTGACTTGCTGTGTGTTATCCTTCTTGTGTAATCTACTCAGCCAAGCTCTCTTGCAATAATGTCCTACAGGCAAAAATTCCCGCGCCGTAAGGCGCGCGGTTTGGTGATGCTTTCCAAGCAGCTGGTCCCGGCTGTACCCAATGATCTTCTAGCTTAGGGAGACTCTTCGCTCTTCCCAGAAGGCACCTGGAATATGCAAATTAGCCTCTTCAAGCTTGAATCCCTGGTTTGGTGATGCTTTCCAAGCAGCTGGTCCCGGCTGTACCCAACGATCTTCTAGCTTAGGGAGACTCTTCGTTCTTCCCAGAAGGCACCTGGAATATGCAAATTAGCCTCTTCAAGCTTGAATCCCTTGAAATAGGACAGGATGGAATACTGTGCGGTCAGTATAAAAACTACAAAAAATCCACACAGAGTTTACAAAAATCTCCACACCTGACTAAAGGTGTGGAGGGTAAATCTGCTTCCCAAAGCTTCCAGTTACACTGAATTAATTCATACTGACAAGCTGGACAAAACATAGAAAGCACAGAATGGATAAGTCCACAACCTGTGGACAGAAAAGAGCAAGCAAGGACTTAACTTTGCTGAACTGGTCAGGATAACAGGGAAATCCAAAAGAGATGTGAATCCAACCAGGAACCATTGACAAGTGGCACTGGCTGAAGGAAAGAGCCAGGCAAAAATAGCCGAGCAGAAAGACAATCAGTGGAAGCAGCAGCAGATTGCTAAATCCAAGGAGCAGCCATACCACTTAAAACCACCGGAGGGAGCCCAAGAGCAGAACTCACAAAAGTGCCACTTACAACCACCGGAGGGAGCCCAAGAGCGGAATTCACAACAGTGATGGCATGGTGTCTACAGGTGGAATTGTGAGGGTGGATGGCCTGGCATGATCCGGTTGCTGCTACTGTGACATGGTGCGGGTGAACAGCCTGGCAGCATCCGGTTGCTGTTGCTGTGGCATGGTGTGAGTGGACGGCCTGTCAGATTAAGGGTGCTGTGCTGCTGTGGCAGCGTACTGGTAGACAGCCTAGCAGGGTCTGCTTGCTGCAGCATGTCGGTGATGTTGGTGGAGGAGGACCGAGCAGGAGCAGCAATTGACATGGTGGTAGCGGTGGACAGTACAGCAGCACTCGGCATAGTGGGGGCGCTGCAGCAGAACTCGGTATTGAGGTCAAGTGTGTCAGTGTTGGCAGAGATGGAAATACCCCCACTGACTGCTGCAAGTACTAAGTCTGCTGCATAGCCTGCATGTAAGCAGCATTGCAGGCATGCATGACATTGAGCTGGAGATCAGAAGTAAGGTGTTCCGACATGCCCTGTTCAATTTGATTAAAGAAATGAGGTGCTAGTCTGTGGAGGTTGGCTTCCAGACGGTTAAGGCACTGGTTGACATCCTGGAAAAGTGTGTTAATATGAGGTAGACCACTTTCCAGTCTACCTCACAGCGCCTTTAAGCCATTCTGGAAGATAGAGCTCAAGTGAAGAAACTCGGGCATGAGTGACCTGTCCGAGGTCTTCTGCCGCAGGTGGGAAGAGCCCCCCAAAAAAGAGGCAGAGGACTGGGACAGGGGAACACCTGATGGACTAGCTTCCTGGTCTCCAGTCTGTGTTGCAGGCCCACTTGCTGCTGCACTGGTGGATGGCTGGGATGGGTCCATGGCTGTTCGATGAAGGACCACTCCAGATCCAGGTTCGAGGGTGCTGCTCCCAGGTTCTGTGAAAATAAAAGAAAAACATTTGTAACAGCGCAGGTAACTGGTTGTTACAGTAATGTTTCCTTCACTTCGGGGAGGGTAATATCATGCTTGGAGGCAAGGAGGATTCTCTTTACCAGGTAACGCACCCACAGTCAACACAATCCGAATCCAGGCCAGAAGGGGGAGCTCTGAACCCAGATTCAGGGGAGCTTCCCTCAGATGGTTATATCCTGGTCTGGGGGAGGAGTTAGAGAGTTGGTCCAGGGAGACCAAGCAGAGCAGTCGGTTGGAGGGAGAGGAGAGAGAAGGAAGTCTGGAACTGAGAGCAGACAGCGGAGCTGTGCAGTCAGGACTGAGCTGCAGCTCCAGGAAAGGAAGTGAACCCGAGGGGTTGAAAGTGGTGGAGCTACTGCGGAAAGGAGCACAGTGGAAAAGGAAAGGAGCTCAGAGGGGAACTGTGACCGGGCACCCTCAGAGCCGAAGCGCAGAAACCAGGCATATGGAGCTCGAGGCTGTGTTGTACTCTAGAACATGGGTGTCAAACTGCATTCCTCGAGGGCTGCAAACAGGTCATGTTTTCAGGATTTCCTTGTACTGCACAGGTAATAATTTAATCACCTACACACATAGCATTGCACAAGGTGCTGCAATCATTAAGGAAATCTTGAAAACACACATGGTTTGCGGCCCTTGAGGAATGCAGTTTGACACTCCTGCTCTAGAACCCATAGCAGAACCGGAGGGCATAGGACTGCATGCTAATTGCACACACCACACCTGGAGGTTAAGTAGCACCTGAAGAGCCCGGGTCATAATAGACACCCTATAAAACGGCGGAGGGAGAGGACTTTGCCAGCAGCTACAGGTAGCAGGGAACTCGCACACTAGCGTGAGTAGGAAGGCTTATGGACCTCACCTGGGAGAGGGATTCACTATTGCCTCCAGGCCGGCAGGGCCATATCATCACCTGTTCCTGGTACCCTGGACTGTGGACTGCTACTGCCAGTAAACCAGGTAAAGACTGCAACTCTGTGTCCTCCGTTATTTAACGGCAACCCACCATCCTTGCCATACACCTTGGGAGCCCTGGGGACCCCACTTCACCTGTGGAAAGCGTCACCATCTTGCTGCAACAACACCCCAGAGGACCCCTTTAACCAGCGTCGGTCCCTCTAACTGAGAACCACAGGTGCCGTCATAAATAGGCTTTATTCCAAAATACCCTTTAAAGACCTTTCCCCTTTAACTGGGCGCCCAGGACCACGGAGCAGGTCGCAGCCACCGTGACATCCCCATTAAGTGCGACCGGACCCGGTATCGAGTACCCCAGGCCCTGGCAGGCATTCCACATTAGTACCAAAATTTACAATAGTAAAAGCACCATCTCCCGCGGACTAGAAAAAAACAGATTAAGGAATACAACACAATATAATACAACCCAAAAATACTTACGTTCTCTGGGCAAGAACCAGTCTCAAATGCGATGATATTTGTACTTTCTTTTTTTTTTTTTTTCCAAACTGTTTTTATTAAACATTTTCAATTAAACATTTTCAACATTAGTATATTAACATGCAAACATAGGTACAAGGAATTACCTCCCTCTTTCCGGTATTACAGAAGCCCATTATTAAAGACGGTAACTATTTTAGCATTCCAATTTGCAAATTAAGGCAAAGTACCTCTCAATCAAGATAAACATAAGGCTAAAAACATAGAATTCAACATGGAAATACAATATTTGTACTTTCTGATCCTTGCTGCAGCACCACTGTTAACCTGGCCTCCTGACGAAGGTCCTTGTTGAAGTGATCCTTCATCAAACGTCAACGGGTTCTGACTTTGTTCACTGGAAAAACAATAAAAAATTTTTAGTCAATGCACTTTTGGTCGTGATCACACAAGTGTGTGATGCGAGAAACTCAAAGGAGTTTATTGCATCACACACAGTTGTGTGATCCCGGACAAGGTGAATGGTACATCACACAACATTTAAATACTTACAAAATTCATTGTGAACCCGTGGTGTGGCGTTGTCCCAGCCATCCATCATCGCTCAGACACTTCATTCCATAGCCGCTGGATGACCACGTTGTTCAAGTGCTGCTGAACCTGAGTGTCCCACAACGGGACTCGCTCCTCGACCAAGGAAATGAGAAGGTCATTATCAAGAAGGTCTTAATCCCATTCTGGAACCTAGAAAAGAAAGAAATACATTAATGTTGTAAAGATAAGAAAAAGAAAGAAAAGAAGAGATACAGAAAACAGGAAAGTCAAGAAAAAAATTGTAGACAAGACAAAAAAGGGAAGATAGAAGCAAAGTGAAGAAATAAAAAAACAGGCAAGAATAGTATAGTCAGGAAAAAACAAACAGTCAAGTATACTTACACGCTGTCTTGCCACCCGAACGTGTGCTGGCTGCTTCTGGTCTGCCTCCGTTGCAGTGGAAGAACTGGTCTGATAAGAAAAAAAAAATGACCACGTTTATGTGACAGAGAATACTTACCAATCAGTAGCTACTCACTTCACTTTCCCGTCCTGCACATTCAGGGCCAGGGTGCTCCTCAGAAGATGATGAAGAAGACATTATGAATGCTGCAAGAAAAAATAGACAGAAATTAGTACATACTAAAGATAGAAAAAAGGACAGACAGACATTCACTTTTATACTCATTAGCCAAAGTTGTGATTCTTCTGGAGAGGTTCCTGGGTCTACTTCCAAGGGCCTGCTTCAAGTCTGTCTGCTTCCAGGGGTCTGTAGAGTAGTGTACTGCCAGTGCCCACACAAGCTGAAACGACGCATGCGTAGTCAAACATGGCCAAAAGCATACAAGTGCATGCACCTGCGTCCACAACATTAAAGATAGAAAAACACAACGCATAAGGATGTATGCGGCCGAAACGCTGCGGACACAACCGCAAATGTGAAACAAGCCTTACACCACTCCTATAACCACCAGGTCCTCATTGAAACTTTAATTCCAAACTGTAAAAGCTGGGCTAGGCCCTTATTTCTTATGCATGGCCCATAGCTGACTGCTGCTGTGCCATTTGCAAATTTCTAATGTGGGTCAATTGATGCCACTTTTCATGGTGTCTGCCCCTAATTTTAGCTGTTTGGAAAACTTTTTGCCACCCCCTAAGGTGTTGTCTATGCGTTTAGTTTAGCACTCCATTGAATCTAATGGGGTTTGGGTACGTTCACCTAACTGTTTGGCGAATTCGAACCGATCCTTTAGGTTTATTCATCTTTTCTGTCCACGACAAGGCAACCGTTCTTTGCTGAGACCCCAACCATTTCTATCATATACACCTCTCCTAGGCTTAGGTCAACATTATTGTAAAGTGCAAGTAGGAACCAGCATGCATTAACCCCTCTCTGACCTTAGACGTACTATCCCGTCGAGGTGCCCTGGGCCTATCTGACCCTCGACGGGATAGTACGTCATAGCGATCGGCCGCGCTCACGGGAAAAGCGCGGCCGATCGCAGCCGGGTGTCAGCTGCCTTTCGCAGCTGACATCCGGCACAATGTGCCAGGAGCGGTCACGGACCGCCCCCGGCACATTAACCCCCGGCACACCGCGATCAAACATGATCGCGATGTGCCGGCGGTGCAGGGAAGCGTCGCGCAGGGAGGGGGCTCCCTGCGGGCTTCCCTGAGCCCCCCCGCAGCAACGCGATGTGATCGCGTTGCTGCGAGGGTCTGCTCACCTCCCTCCCTGCTCCAGGCCCGGATCCAAGATAGCCGCGGCATCCGGTTCCTGCAGGGAGGGAGGTGGCTTCACAGAGCCTGCTCAGAGCAGGCACTGTGAAGCCTGCAGTGCTGCAAGTCAGATCGGTGATCTGACAGAGTGCTGTGCAAACTGTCAGATCACCGATCTGTGATGTCCCCCCCTGGGACAAAGTAAATAAGTAAAAAAAAAAATTTCCAAATGTGTTTAAAAAAAATAAAAAAAATAATTCCTAAATAATGAAAAAAAAAATATTATTCCCATAAATACATTTCTTTATCTAAATAATAAAAAAAAACAATAAAAGTACACATATTTAGTATCACCACGACCATAACGACCCAACCTATAAAACTGGCCCACTAGTTAACCCCTTCAGTATAAAGCGATGCCAAAATAATTATTTTTTCTATAAAATAGTTTTTATCGTATAAAGGCGCCAAAACATAAAAAAATAATATAAATGAGGTGTCGCTGTAATCGTACTGACCCGAAGAATAAAACTGCTTTATTCATTTTACCAGATGCAGAACTGTATAAACGCCTCCCCCAAAAGAAATTCATGAATAGCTGGTTTTCGGTCATTCTGCCTCACAAAAATCGGAATAAAAAGCGATCAAAAAATGTCATGTGCCCGAAAATGTTACCAATAAAAACGTCAACTCGTCCCGCAAAAAACAAGACCTCACATGACTCTGTGGACTCAAATATAGAAAAATTATAGCTCTCAAAATGTGGTAACGCAAAAAATATTTTTTGCAATAAAAAGCGTCTTTCAGTGTGTGACGGCTGCCAATCATAAAAATCCGCTATAAAACCCGCTATAAAAGTAAGTCAAACCCCCCTTCATCACCCCCTTAGTTAGGGAAAAATTAAAAAAATGTATTTATTTCCATTTTCCCATTAGGGCTAGGGTTAGGGCTAGGGTTAGGGCTAGGGCTAGGGTTAGGGTTAGGGTTAAGGCTACAGTTAGGGTTGGGGCTAAAGTTAGGGTTAGGGTTGAGGCTAAAGTTAGGGTTTGGATTACATTTAGGGTTGGGAATAGGGTTGGGATTAGGGTTAGGGGTGTGTCTGGGTTAGAGGTGTGGTTAGGGTTACCGTTGGGATTAGGGTTAGGGGTGTGTTTGCATTAGGGTTTCAGTTATAATTGGGGGGTTTCCACTGTTTAGGCATATCAGGGGCTCTCCAAACGCGACATGGCGTCCGATCTCAATTCCAGCCAATTCTGCGTTGAAAAAGTAAAACAGTGCTCCTTTCCTTCTGAGCTCTCCCGTGTGCCCAAACAGGGGTTTACCCCAACATATCGGCTATCAGCGTACTCAGGACAAATTGGACAACAAATTTTGGAGTCCAATTTCTCCTGTTACCCTTGGGAAAATACAAAGCTGGGGGCTAAAATATAATTTTTGTGGAAAAAAAAATATTTTTTATTTGCACGGCTCTGCGTTATAAACTGTAGTGAAATACTTGGGGGTTCAAAGCTCTCACAACACATCTAGATGAGTTCCTTAGGGGGTCTACTTTCCAAAATGGTGTCACTTGTGGGGGTTTCTACTGTTTAGGTACATTAGGGGCTCTGTAAACGCAATGTGACGCCTGCAGACCATTCCATCTAAGTCTGCATTCCAAATAGCGCTCCTTCCCTTCCGAGCCCTCCCATGCACCCAAACGGTGGTTCCCCCCCACATATGGGGTATCAGCGTACTCAGGACAAATTGGACAACAACTTTTCGGGTCCAATTTCTCCTGTTACCCTAGGAAAAATACAAAACTGGGGGCTAAAAAATAATTTTTGTGGGAAAAACATTTTGTTTTACTTTTTATGGCTCTGCATTATAAACTTCTGTGAAGTCCTTGGTGGGTCAAAGTGCTCATCACACATCCAGATAAGTTCCTTAGGGGGTCTACTTTCCAAAACGGTGTCACTTGTGGGGGGTTTCAATGTTTAGGCACATCAGTGGCTCTCCAAATGCAAATGCAACATGGGGTCCCATCTCAATTCCTGTCAATTTTGCATTGAAAAGTCAAACGGCGCTCCTTCCCTTCCGAGCTCTACCATGTGCCCAAACAGTGGCTTACCCCCACATATGGGGTATCAGCGTACTCAGGACAAATTGTACAACAACTTTTGGGGTCCAATTTCTTCTCTTACCCTTGGAAAAATAAAAAATTGGGGGCGAAAAATAATTTTTGTGAAAAAATATGATTTTTTATTTTTACGGTTCTGCATTATAAACTTCTGTGAAGCACTTGGTGGGTCAAAGTGCTCACCACACCTCTAGATAAGTTCCTTAGGGGGTCTACTTTCCAAAATGGTGTCAATTGTGGGGGGTTTCAATATTTAGGCACATCAGGGGCTCTCCAAACGCAACATGGCGTCCCATCTCAATTCCTGTCACTTTTGCATTGAAAAGTCAAATTGCCCTCCTTTGCTTCCGAGCTCTGTCATGCGCCCAAACAGTGGTTTACCCCCATATATGGGGTATCGGCGTACTCAGGACAAATTGTACAACAACTTTTGAGGTCCATTTTCTCCTGTTACCCTTGGTAAAATAAAACAAATTGGAGCTGAAGTAAATTTTTTGTGAAAGAAAGTTAAATGTTCATTTTTATTTAAACATTCCAAAAATTCCTGTGAAACACCTGAAGGGTTAATAAACTTCTTGAATGTGGTTTTGAGCACCTTGAGGGGTGCAGTTTTTAAAATGGTGTCACACTTGGGTATTTTCTCTCATATAGATCCCTCAAAATGACTTCAAATGAGATGTGGTCCCTAAAAAAAATGGTGTTGTAAAAATGAGGAATTGCTGGTCAAATTTTAACCCTTATAACTCCCTAACAAAAAAAAATTTGGTTACAAAATTGTGCTGATGTAAAGTAGACATGTGGGAAATGTTACTTATTAAGTATTTTGTGTGACATATCTGTTGTGAATTCTGTTGTCGGGCTCCCTCCTGTGGTCATGAATGGTACTTCGGCTGGTTCTGTCCATGGACTTCCTCTGGTGGGTGTTTCTGAGTTTCCTTCCACAGGTGACGAGGTTAATTCGTTAGTGGGCTGCTCTATTTAACTCCACTTAGATCTTTGCTCCTGACCACCTGTCAATGTTCCAGTATTTGTCTAGTTCACTCCTGGATCGTTCTTGTGACCTGTCTTCCCTGCAGAATCTAAGTTCCAGCTTGTAACATAGTAACATAGTTAGTAAGGCCGAAAAAAGACATTTGTCCATCCAGTTCAGCCTATATTCCATCATAATAAATCCCCAGATCTACGTCCTTCTACAGAACCTAATAATTGTATGATACAATATTGTTCTGCTCCAGGAAGACATCCAGGCCTCTCTTGAACTCCTCGACTGAGTTCGCCATCACCACCTCCTCAGGCAAGCAATTCCAGATTCTCACTGCCCTAACAGTAAAGAATCCTCTTCTATGTTGGTGGAAAAACCTTCTCTCCTCCAGACGCAAAGAATGCCCCCTTGTGCCCGTCACCTTCCTTGGTATAAACAGATCCTCAGCGAGATATTTGTATTGTCCCCTTATATACTTATACATGGTTACACACAAGACACCTGTTCCTGTTATACATGGTTATTAGATCGCCCCTCAGTCGTCTTTTTTCTAGACTAAATAATCCTAATTTCGCTAATTTATCTGGGTATTGTAGTTCTCCCATCCCCTTTATTAATTTTGTTGCCCTCCTTTGTACTCTCTCTAGTTCCATTATATCCTTCCTGAGCACCGGTGCCCAAAACTGGACACAGTACTCCATGTGCGGTCTAACTAGGGATTTGTACAGAGGCAGTATAATGCTCTCATCATGTGTATCCAGACCTCTTTTAATGCACCCCATGATCCTGTTTGCCTTGGCAGCTGCTGCCTGGCACTGGCTGCTCCAGGTAAGTTTATCATTAACTAGGATCCCCAAGTCCTTCTCCCTGTCAGATTTACCCAGTGGTTTCCCATTCAGTGTGTAATGGTGATATTGATTCCTTCTTCCCATGTGTATAACCTTACATTTATCATTGTTAAACCTCATCTGCCACCTTTCAGCCCAAGTTTCCAACTTATCCAGATCCATCTGTAGCAGAATACTATCTTCTCTTGTATTAACTGATTTACATAGTTTTGTATCATCTGCAAATATCGATATTTTACTGTGTAAACCTTCCACCAGATCATTAATGAATATGTTGAAGAGAACAGGTCCCAATACCGACCCCTGCGGTACCCCACTGGTCACAGCGACCCAATTAGAGACTATACCATTTATAACCACCCTCTGCTTTCTATCACTAAGCCAGTTACTGACCCATTTACACACATTTTCCCCCAGACCAAGCATTCTCATTTTGTGTACCAACCTCTTGTGCGGCACGGTATCAAACGCTTTGGAAAAATCGAGATATACCACGTCCAATGACTCACCGTGGTCCAGCCTATAGCTTACCTCTTCATAAAAACTGATTAGATTGGTTTGACAGGAGCGATTTCTCATAAACCCATGCTGATATGGAGTTAAACAGTTATTCTCATTGAGATAATCCAGAATAACATCCCTCAGAAACCCTTCAAATATTTTACCAACAATAGAGGTTAGACTTACTGGCCTATAATTTCCAGGTTCACTTTTAGAGCCCTTTTTGAATATTGGCACCACATTTGCTATGTGCCAGTCCTGCGGAACAGACCCTGTCGCCATAGAGTCCCTAAAAATAAGAAATAATGGTTTATCTATTACATTACTTAGTTCTCTTAGTACTCGTGGGTGTATGCCATCCGGACCCGGAGATTTATCTATTTTAATCTTATTTAGCCGGTTTCGCACCTCTTCTTGGGTTAGATTGGTGACCCTTAATATAGGGTTTTCATTGTTTCTTGGGATTTCACCTAGCATTTAATTTTCCACCGTGAATACCGTGGAGAAGAAGGTGTTTAATATGTTAGCTTTTTCCTCGTCATCTACAACCATTCTTTCCTCACTATTTTTTAAGGGGCCTACATTTTCAGTTTTTATTCTTTTACTATTGATATAGTTGAATAACAGTTTGGGATTAGTTTTACTCTCCTTAGCAATGTGCTTCTCTGTTTCCTTTTTGGCAGCTTTAATTAGTTTTTTAGATAAAGTATTTTTCTCCCTATAGTTTTTTAGAGCTTCAATGGTGCCATCCTGCTTTAGTAGTGCAAATGCTTTCTTTTTACTGTTAATTGCCTGTCTTACTTCTTTGTTTAGCCACATTGGGTTTTTCCTATTTCTAGTCCTTTTATTCCCACAAGGTATAAACCGCTTACACTGCCTATTTAGGATGTTCTTAAACATTTCCCATTTATTATCTGTATTCTTATTTCTGAGGATATTGTCCCAGTCTACCAGATTAAGGGCATCTCTAAGCTGGTCAAACATTGCCTTCCTAAAGTTCAGTGTTTTTGTGACTCCCTGACAAGTCCCCCTAGTGAAAGACAGGTGAAACTGTACAATATTGTGGTCGCTATTTCCTAGATGCCCGACCACCTGCAGATTTGTTATTCTGTCAGGTCTATTAGATAGTATTAGGTCTAAAAGTGCTGCTCCTCTGGTTGGATTCTGCACCAATTGTGAAAGATAATTTTTCTTGGTTATTAGCAGAAACCTGTTGTCTTTATGGGTTTCACAGGTTTCTGTTTCCCAGTTAATATCCGGATAGTTAAAGTCCCCCATAACCAGGACCTCATTATGGGTTGCAGCTTCATCTATCTGCTTTAGAAGTAGACTTTCCATGATTTCTGTTATATTTGGGGGTTTGTAACAGACCCCAATGAGAATTTTGTTACCATTTTTCCCTCCATGAATTTCGACCCATATGGACTCGACATCCTCATTTCCTTCGCTAATATCCTCCCTTAAAGTGGACTTTAGACAAGACTTTACATAGAGACAAACCCCTCCTCCTCTCCGATTTTTACGATCCTTTCTAAACAGACTGTAACCCTGTAAGTTAACTGCCCAGTCATAGCTTTCATCTAACCATGTCTCGGTTATTCCCACTATGTCAAAGTTACCTGTAGATATTTCTGCTTCTAGTTCTTCCATCTTGTTTGTCAGGCTTCTGGCGTTTGCGAGCATGCAGTTTAGAGGATTTTGTTTTGTTCCAATCTCCTCGCTGTGGATTGTTTTAGAAATGTTCTTACCTCCCATCTGAGTATGTTTTCCTGGGTCTTCTTTGTTCAAGTCTAATGTTTTTCTTCCCGTCCCCTCTTCTTCTAGTTTAACGCCCTCCTGATGAGTGTAGCGAGTCTTCTGGCGAATGTGTGTTTCCCAGGTTTGTTGAGGTGTAGTCCGTCTCTGGCGAGGAATCCATCGTACAAGTAATTCACACCGTGGTCCAGGAATCCGAATCCTTGTTGTCTGCACCATCGTCTTAGCCAGTTGTTTGCATCAAGGATCCTGTTCCATCTCCTGGTGCCATGCCCGTCTACTGTTAGGATAGAAGAAAAAACTACCTGTGCATCCAGTTCCTTTACTTTCGTCCCCAACTCTTCAAAGTCTTTGCAGATTGTCGGTAGGTCCTTCCTTGCCGTGTCATTGGTGCCAACATGTATCAGAAGAAATGGGTGGACGTCCTTGGAGCTGAAGAGCTTTGGTATCCTATCGGTCACATCCTTGATCATCGCACCTGGAAGGCAGCATACTTCTCTTGCAGTTATGTCCGGTCTGCAGATGGCTGCTTCTGTGCCTCTCAGTAGTGAGTCTCCCACCACCACCACTCTTCGTTGCTTCTTGGCTGTACTTTTTGCTGTCACTTGTTGCTGTGTGCCCTTTTCTTTTTTGCTTGCTGGTATTGCTTCATCCTTAGGTGTGCCATCTTCATCCTCTACAAAGATTTGATATCGGTTCTTCAGTTGTGTGGTTGGTGATTTCTCCATGGTCTTCTTGCTTCTTTTGGTCACATGCTTCCACTCATCTGCTTTTGGAGGTTCTCTGACACTTTTTTCACCTTCTGTGACCAGTAGAGATGCTTCTGTTCTGTCTAGAAAGTCTTCATTCTCTTTGATGAGTTTCAAAGTTGCTATTCTTTCTTCCAGACCCCGCACCTTTTCTTCTAAAAGGGCCACTAGTCTACACTTCTGACAGGTGAAATTTGATTCTTCTTTTGGTCGATCTGTGAACATGTAGCACATGCTGCAGCTCACCATGTAGGTTGTCACATCTGCCATGTTGCTCCTAGATCCTGCTGACTTGCTGTGTGTTTTCCTTCTTGTGTAATCTACTCAGCCAAGCTC
Source organism: Ranitomeya imitator (assembly GCF_032444005.1). Taxonomy (NCBI): domain Eukaryota; kingdom Metazoa; phylum Chordata; class Amphibia; order Anura; family Dendrobatidae; genus Ranitomeya; species Ranitomeya imitator. Next base: position 259,086,422 of record NC_091285.1, on the reverse strand, counting down.
TCTTGCAATAATGTCCTACAGGCAAAAATTCGGCGCGCGGTTTGTATTTCTTTGGTTTGCTATTTTTCTGTCCAGCTTGCTATTTTTTGTTGTCTTGCTTGCTGGAAGCTCTGGGACGCAGAGGGAGCGCCTCCGCACCGTGAGTCGGTGCGGAGGGTCTTTTTTGCGCCCTCTGCGTGGTCTTTTTGTAGGTTTTTGTGCTGACCGCAAAGTAACCTTTCCTATCCTCGGTCTGTTCAGTTAGTCGGGCCTCACTTTGCTAAATCTATTTCATCTCTGTGTTTGTATTTTCATCTTACTCACAGTCATTATATGTGGGGGGCTGCCTTTTCCTTTGGGGAATTTCTCTGAGGCAAGGTAGGCTTTATTTTCCTATCTTCAGGGCTAGCTAGTTCCTTAGGCTGTGCCGAGTTGCATAGGGAGCGTTAGGCGCAATCCACGGCTATTTCTAGTGTGTTTGATAGGATTAGGGATTGCGGTTAGCAGAGTTCCCACGTCCCAGAGCTCGTCCTTAATTATCAGTAACTATCAGGTCATTCCGTGTGCTCTTAACCACCAGGTCCATTATTGTCCTGACCACCAGGTCATAACACATATCTCTGTGATTTAATTGCATAAAAATTCAAAGTTGGAAAATTGTGAAATTTTCAAAATTTTTGCCAAATTTCCGTTTTTTTTCACAAATAAACGCAGTTATTATCAAATAAATTTTACCACTATCATGAAGTACAATATGTCACGAGAAAACAGTGTCAGAATCACCAGGATCCGTTGAAGCGTTCCAGAGTTAGAACCTCATAAAGGGACAGTGGTCAGAATTGTAAAAATTGGCCCGGTCATTAACGTGCAAACCACCCTTGGGGGTAAAGGGGTTAAAAACAGTTGTGTGGTAGGTGCATATGATGTCTTTTTTAGGTGCGTCTGCCCCAAACCGCCTGAAAAAATGCTTGAGAAACGCCAAAGAAAATGAACACACGTCTTGCAATTTCAAGTCTTAGGAGCTTCTTTTATCCTCTTCAGGTTTTCAAAGGCTTGAAGTGGTTAAATGAAGTGATCTGACCATTCTTCAGGTACCTTCTAATTGGAATCCACTCACTGCTCTATATAAAAAAAGTATTTAAAAATGAGGTCAATGAAAAAGAGACCAAAGTGTCTTTCTCTTGAAAAACTTTGCATGTATGCTGACATCTTAAAGACATCATGTGCACATACCCTAACAAGTATTTTTAAATTTAAAGGCGTCTGTGTCTCAAAATTAAAATTGTTTTGAGCTAGGGAAATCTGTGTTATTCAGAAAATGTAAGCATTCAGAATTTACCATACATAACACTGCAAGTATCTTACTGTTCTGATTTTTTTGCTCTAGTAGGAGCAATTTCTGAGATGGCTGTCATAAAAATGTTGAAGCAGTCATCACGTTGAGCGTTCATCTTTAAGTCTATACACAGCTTTATATGTGCAGTGTGGTTTTGAGGTTTCTTTTGTATTTACTGTGTATTTAATGAGAATACAACGGAGCAGGAGGTTACAATACACAGAAGATTCTTCAAAGGAAAAAAAGTCATCCTGAATTATTGATTTTATGCAACAACAAAAAACATAATACATAGTGGCCTTATTCTAAATGGATGTGTTTGGTTCTTTTTATCTTCAAAGTCATTTTGATTAAAACTGTGACCATTATCTGGAGCAAGTGTTTCTATTACAATGGTTGTTTTGCACCTCTGGGCCAATATATCATTTCTTTAACCAGAATAGGTCTATTTTCTAAAAAAGCCCAATGTCCATTGCAGTCAACCATCTTGTATATTTTTCGATATATAGCACTTCTTTTCTTTAAGATAATATAAAACATTTATTTTTTAAATCAACTCCTATATAGCAAAATTCTACTCTTGCTTTATCATATTTATTCAGGGTCGGCTCCAAATTTTCATTGGCCCCGGGCAGTAGCGTAGCTACCGGGGAAGCAGAGGGGGCAGTCGCCCAGGGCCCCGCTTTCTGATGGGGCCCACCCAGAGCTTTACTACTGCAAATGCATCGGCCTGCGCAGCGAAGGACTATCCGAAACACGTGTCAGGCCTTAAAGGTATATACCGTCCCTAAATCTTGTGCACAATCTTGGTGTGCACATTGAATGTAGATATAGGAAATATATGTACAGTATATATATTATACTACCCTCACTTTGGTATACAGCATTGTCATCATCTTTTGATTCTCTTTCATCATATATATATATATATATATATTATATTGCACATGCACTTCTTTTTTTATATTACACTCAGCAAATATTGATTAGTGTTTACTGCACATACACATATCTATATATATAATTGCCTAAGGGTTTTTCCGTCTGTCTGTCTTTCTGTCTGTCTGTCTGTCTGTCTGTCTTTCTGTCTGTCTGTCTGTCTGTCCTGGAAATCCCGACTCTCTGATTGGTCGAGGCCGCTAGGCCTCGACCAATCAGAGACCGGCACAGCATCGACGTAGAAATCCCGCGTCTCTGATTGGTCGAGGCCGCCAGGCCTCGATCAATCAGCAACGGGCACAGCGACGATGATGTCATAAAGGACGTAGAAATCCCGCGTCTGATTGGTCGAGGCCGCCAGGCCTCGACCAATCAGCAACAGGCACAGCGACGATGATGTCATAAAGGACGTAGACATCTCACGTTTCTGATTCAGCGACGGGCACAGTATCGACATAGATGTCATAATGGTTGCCATGGCGATGATGTCATAAAGGTTGCCTTGACCAATCAGCGACGGGCACAGTCTGCCGCGAATTCTGGAATCATCATTGTCCATATACTACGGGGACATGCATACGACGGGCACAGTATCGACGTAGATGTCATAATGGTTGCCATGGCGACGATGATGTCATAAAGGTTGCCTCAACCAATCAGCGACGGGCACAGTCTGCCGCGAATTCTGGAATAATCATTGTCCATATACTACGGGGACATGCATATTTTAGAATACCCGATGCGTTAGAATCGGGCCACAATCTAGTCATACAGTTATATGAAAAAGTTTGGGCACCCTTATTAATCTTAAGCTTCATGTTTTATAAAAATTGTTTTTTTTTGCAACAGCTATTTCAGTTTCATATATCTAATAACTGTTGGACACAGTAATGTTTCTGCCTTGAAATGAGGTTTATTGTACTAACAGAAAATGTGCAATCTGCATTCAAACAAAATTTGACAGGTGCATAAGTATGGGCACCCCACCAGAAAAGTGACATTAATATTTAGTAGATCCTCCTTTGCAAAAATAACAGCCTCTAGTCGCTTTCTGTAGCTTTTAATGAGTTCCTGGATCGTGGATGAAGGTATTTTTGACCTTTCCTCTTTACAAAACAATTCCAGTTCAGTTAAGTTTGATGGTCGCCGAGCATGGACAGCCCTCTTCAAATATCCCCATGTTCAATGATATTCCGGTCTGGGGACTGGGATGGCCATTCCAGAACAGTGTAATTGTTCCTCTGCATGAATGCCTGAGTAGATTTGGAGCGGCGTTTTGGATCATTGTCTTGCTGAAAGATCCATCCCCTGTGTAACTTCAACTTTGTCACTGATTCATGAACATTATTGTCAAGAATCTGCTGATACTGAGAGGAATCCATGCGTGCCTCAACTTTAACAAGATTCCCGATGCCGGCATTGGCCACACAGCCCCAAAGCATGATGGAATCTCCACCAAATTTTGGGTAGCAAGTGTTTTTCTTGGAATGCTGTGTTTTTTGGCTGCCATGCATAACGCCTTTTTGTATGACCAAACAACTCAATCTTGATTTCATCAGTCCACAGGACCTTCTTCCAAAAAGAAATTGGCTTCTCCAAATGTGCTTTTGCATACCTCAGCCGACTCTGTTTGTGGCGTGCTTGCAGAAACGGTTCTTTTGCATCACTCTCCCATACAGCTTCTCCTTGTGCAAAGTGCGTTGTATAGTTGACCGATGCACAGTGACACCATCTGCAGCAAGTTGATGCTGAAGCTCTCTGGAGGTGGTCTGAGGATTGTCCTTGACTGATCTCACCATTCTTCTTCTCTGCCTTTCTGATGTTTTTCTTGGCCTGCCACTTCTGGCCTTAACAAGAACTTTACCTGTGTTCTTCCATTTCCTTACTATGTTCCTCACAGTGGAAATTGACAGGTTAAATCTCTGAGACAGCTTTTTGTATCCTTCCCCTGAACAACTATGTTGAATAATCTTTGTTTTCAGATCATTAGACAGTTGTTTTGAGGAGCCCATGATGCCACTCTTCAGAGGAGATTCAAACAGGAGAACAACTTGCAAGTGACCACTTTAAGTAGCTTTTCTCATGATTATATACACCTCGCTATGAAGTTCAAAGCTCAATGAGGCTAGAAAACAAAAAAAGTGCTTTAGTAAGTCAGGAAAAAGTAGGTAGGAGTATTTAAAGCAAGAAAATGATAATGGTGCCCATACTTATGCACCTGTCAAATTTTGTTTGAATGCAGATTGCACATTTTCTGTTAGTACAATAAACTTCATTTCAAGGCAGAAACATTACTGTGTCCAACAGTTATTAGATATATGAAACTGAAATTGCTGTTGCAAAAAAAGCAATTTTTATAAAACATTAAGCTTAAGATTAATACGGGTGCCCACATTTTTTCATATAACTGTATATATATATTTTTTGGGGGACTGATTATATGCGTACACCATTGTTCTACTTTTTCAGATGGTTGTAGAATATCTTACATGATTTATATTCTAATCCCCTTTTTTGTCTGCTTTTTTGTCACTATCTCCATTAATATCTTATAATACATATGTATTTTTAAATTTTTGCGGTATTTGCTACTTCCAAGTACGGGCACATTGTTTGTGCCATTGTTTGCCAATAATATGTAATAAAGGCATATTTTATTGTATTATTTACGTATATATTATCTTCTACTATATAATTGTCTAAGGGTCACTTCCGTCTGTCTGTCTATCTGTCACAGTTATTCATTGGTCGCGGCCTCTGTCTGTCATGGAAATACCAAGTCGCTGATTGGTCACGGCAAAACAGCCACAACCAATCAGCGACGGGCACAGTCAGGAAGAAAATGGCCGCTCCTTCCTCCCCGCAGTCAGTGCCCAACGCCCGCATACTCCCCTTCGTTCAGCGCTCACACAGGGTTAATGGCAGCGTTGACCGCGGTGTAATGCACTCCATTAACGCTGCTATTAACCCTGTGTGACCAACTTTTTACTATTCATGCGGCCTATGCAGCATGAATAGTAAAAAGATCTAATGTTAAAAATAATTAAAAAAATAAAAAATCGTTATATACTCACTGTTCGTCGGCCCCTCGGATCCACAACAGGCCTTTCCTGCTCGCAATGCTCCAGTAACCGGTCCATTCTGAGATCTCGTGAGATGATGACATAGCGGTCTTGCGAGACCGCTACGTCATCATCTCACGAGACCGCAATGCACTCTTCAGACCGGAGGACCATCGGTAACCGGCCGCTTCGATCGGGAGGCTCCGGAAGGTAAGTATGTAACTATTTTTTATTTTAATTCTTTTTTTAACAGGGATATGGTGGATACTTCGTGACTGGCCAATATAGTATGTGGCTGGGCAGTATACTACGTGTCTATGCTGTATACTACATGACTGGGCAATATACTATGTAGCTAGGCAATATACTATGTGGCTGGGCAATATACTATGTGGCTGGGCAATATACTATGTGGCTGAGCAATATACTACGTGACTGGGCAATATACTACGTGACTGGGCAATATACTATGTGGCTGGGCAATATACTGCGTGACTGGGCAGTATACTAAGTGTCTGTGCTGTATACTACGTGGCTCTGTGCTGTCTACTACAAGACTGGGCAATATACTACGTGACTGGGCAATATACTATGTGGCTGGGCAACATACTATGTGGCTGGGCAATATACTACGTGACTGGCCAATATACTACGTGACTGGGCAGTATACTACATGTCTGTGCTGTATACTACGTGGCTCCATGCTGTATACTACATGGCTGGGCAATATACTACGTGGCTGG